>NC_056603.1:35337383-35997812 GCF_018340385.1 Cyprinus carpio
CTGGACTCTGGGGCAATGAAGGAACTGGAGACCACAGGGGAGCAGGAGACCACCACAATGGAGCAGAGATCACCACTGCAGAACAAGAGACCATGGAGGTGCCGCCGGAACAGACCACCACAGCAAAGACAGAGACCACCATGGCGGAGAAAAAGATCACCACAGCAGAGAAAGAGACCACAGTGTTGTTGGCAGATCAGAGCACCACAGCAGAGGAACAGACCACCACAGTGGAATCGGCAGGGCTGGGACATATCGTGATTTTTTTTTTTTTTTTTTTGAGCACACAATCCCTCCAAGTCCACATAGCCAGCCAGACCAAAGAATGATTTGGTGTAGGCCACGATGGTGTTCATACCTTGCTGAAAGCCCATGAGTTCCTCTGCTGCATTCATTATTGGTCAGGCCTTCTGTAAAGTTTGGTTAACTCAGAAACGTGAAGAGTGCAGAATCCAATTTCAGATTTAATGTTAAAATAACATTAAAAATAACAAAAGTACAACAAAACACTGGAACAAAGAATCACAGAAACAGAACAGAGCAGAGCAAAGTAAAGCAAGACAAAATGAATATAAATGGAACAAAACAAAACAAACCACTGAAACGACAAGATCTGACACAAATTAACTAATAATTAACAGTAACAGTAAATTAACTATCAAGACATAAAAACAAAATCAGGAAATAACAAGAGGAAACAAAATCAAGTTGACAACTAAACACTAAAAGTCCATAACAAGCACAAATAACAGCACAACAAATGTATAATTCAGTTTACATTAAATTTTCACACATTGACAAGTACACATCCATGATGTTCAACCAAAACTGAAAAATATGTTATTTTCACTCCAAGTTTTTTTTTTTTTTGTCTAAACAAATTAAAATCTTTTTTTTTTTTTTTATCTTTGTGTGTGTGTGTGTGTGTGTGTGTGTGTGTGCATCACTAAATAAAAACAGCCTAAAGGTGATGTCAGAGTTTTAAATTAATTTACTTTGGCAAAATTTGTGACTTCTTCTTCAGCTAGCGCTGAAGTGTCGTCTTCTTCTTGTTTTACGGAAGATCACAGACTTATTAGTGCATTACCGCCACCTTTCTCTCAAATGGACCATTGACACTCCTAAGTAAGATTGTAGATAGAGTGTCAATGGTCCATTTGAGAGATAGGTGGCAGTAATGCACTTATAAGTCTGTGATCTGCCGTCAAACAAGAAGAAGTAATGATTAAACTACACAAAATGGGAGTAAGAGGTAATTTTTTTTTTTTTTTTGGATTTTAGATTTCTTAAAAGGTAGATCAATTCAAGTTAAAATAGGAGCAGATATTTTAAATAAGCATAAGGTAGAAAATGGAACACCACAAGGGAGTGTTATAAGTCCTACATTTTTTTCCGTTATGATAAATTATATATTTAATAATGTACAGAATGTCATTAATAGATCATTGTTTGCAGATGATGGGGCGCTTTGGAAACGTGGGGAAAATTTGGAATATGTAGTTAAGAAAATACAGGAAGGAATACATCAGGTTGAAAAGTGGGGAATGGAATGGGGTTTTAAGTTTTCTGCTGAAGAATCAAAAGTGATATTTTTTTTCTGGAACGAAAAATAAAGATAGTAAACTGAAACTGTATAGGAATAATTATGTCTTACTGGAGTGGAGTGGGGAGCAGATTTTAATTCATAATATTTCCCTAATAAGATCTAGGTTGGATTATGGGAGTCAGGCATTTGGATCAGCAGCAAAGTCAGTATTAGTGAGGCTGGACAAACTTCAGGCACAGGCATTGAGATTATGTCTTGGAGCCATGAGAACATCACCAGCATTGCAGGTAGAGGCAGGTGAGCCTAAGATGGAAGCAGCTGCTTGTAAGTTACTGGATTAGTTTGAAGGGACATATAGATAGTCACCCAAACAAAAGAGTGTTACAAGACAATTGGGAAAAGGGAAAGGGGGAAAAATTTAGTTCTGGTTGGACAGGAGATGATGCTGCACATGACCTGGGAGTATATGAAAAGGAGTTTTGTAAAACTGTGGTATGGCTTAGTATCCCTATGTGGAAGTTTGACACTCCAATAGTGGATTTGGAGGTATTACAGTTTTTACAGATGGATCAAAAGACACAATAACAGGAGTTACAAGTGCTGCAATTGTAGATCCCAGCCAGAAGAGTGAAATGAGTAGGAGAACTTCAGATCACTTAAGTGTATATAATGTTGAGCTGTTTGCCATTTTGATGGCATTGAAGTTAAACAGAACTTTAATTTGCAGCAACTCTGTCTCTGTACTGCAGAGTCTCAAGACCGGTATAATTAAGAATCATCAGGAGCTTTTTTATGATGTTATGTCAATCTATTCAAGAGTAAAGAATAAAGGTGATGAGGTTATATTTATGTGGGTCCCAGCACATATGGGTATTACAGGAAATAAAAAGGTAGACAAAATAGCTAAGAAAGCACTGCAAAAAGCGAGCATAGAAGCAGTCATCAGCCTTTCAAGATCAGAAGGAAAGAGTATAGTGTGGGGAAAAATTATTAAAGAATGGCAACAAAGGTGGGATCAAGAACTAAAAGGAAGACATTTATACTTGATCAAAAAAAGAGTTGGCACTGTGGAAAATAAGGGAGGAAACAGGAAAGAAGAGACTATTATGACCAGATTAAGAATACGGCATAATAAATTAAATGGCACTCTTCATGGGAAAACATCCAACTGAGTTTTGTGACCAGTGCCAAATACCTGAGACTGTAGAACATCTGCTTATTAATTGTTCAAAATATGAATTACAGAGCTTGGATATGATAAATGACATTGAAAAAATAGGACTAATAGGACGTGGAATAAAGAATATAATGGACTGCAGAAGTGTTTTCTGACTAAAAGGGACTCATGACAAGAATATGATGACTAAAGTTTATGGGAAATAACTAGAACCAGAAAATAATAGGAGGGTGAAAGGGACTGCAGGTTTCGTCTAAAAGTAACAGGTAGAGTGGTTGGTGGCACACAGGTAGGAAGATGTAGGTTAAATGTAATGAAGAAATGGTCAAAGATGTGTAGGGGTTTTACCAAAATGTTGTCTGCAGTACAATTGCGTGTGTAAATTAAGTCAAGTTGGTTGCCTGGTTTTATAGGAGCTGTTACAGTAATCGCATGAGATTCAAATGAGTTATAATTGCATAGGGGAGAGTGGGTTGAGTATTTGCAATTGTCAGAAATGAGCAGACCAGTGCCCCCACCTTTCCTAACCTGACGGAGGGGTGTGAGCGAAAGAGAAGTTGTTAGACAGAGCAGCTGGGGTTGCTGAGTCGTCTGGATGAATCCAGGTCTGCAGTCAAGCCCAAGATGCTGAGTGTCGATTGCAAAGAATAAGCAGAAATGAAGTCAGCTTCGTTGACAGCTGACTGACAATTCCAGAGTCCAACAGAAAAAGAAAGAGGTGCAGTAGAAGATGTACAGATAGAACGCAGGTTACCAAGATTGCTTTGCCGTCTGCGAGTGATGTTAGAGCGTTGTTGCGAGACAACCGGAATGTATTGAAGACACATGATATAGGTGGAAGGGAGAGGACAGAAAGGAGTGTGCAAAGTGAAAAACAGAGTACTTAAGTGCGTTGCATGGTTTCGTTGTGCAGGTAAAGTTTACAAAGTTTATTCACAGTAATCTTCAGGTAAACTGAATTACTCTTCATGACCTGTAGGCACAAATAGTTTCATTTACATATCACACAATTTAAGTCATTACTGAAATTAGACAAAGGTCAGCAATACTAAATAAGTAGAAGTGGTTTTTTTTAGCCTACTTATTTTCAGGTTTTTTTTTCTTCAAGGAGATCAAGAGTTCCAGACTTATTTAGATGAAAATTATTAACAGAGAGTGTAAGATCTTATGAATTGCTGCTTTAAATAAAGTAGGCCTATAGCTTTTTTTAAGATGAATAAGATTCTGCTATAAAATTTCAATTAGGCTACTTGATCACGCCATTATTCTTTTCAGCCATAGGTGATTAATATTAACAGCGGAGAACATCTTTCTGTTCCGACTACGCAATTTTGACTCAACTCGCTGTTCTTTAAGGTAGGATTTAGGGCAAATTAGTGCACCCTAGTGGTGATCTGTCTCACAAACAGTCTGGTGCGGTTCACGATTTCAGACTCTTTCTCTCTCTCTCTCTTTTTTTTCTCAGATCAGTTCTTGATCACATTAATAGCCTATGCATATGTCTGTGAAATTTCTATCCTGACCATGTAAATCGCTGTAAAATGTAATTTTATATTCACAATATTTGTTCCCACTGCTGAAATAAATAGGCTAATCATAGACCCTATATAGTAGGCTACCTATAAACATATGAATAGGCCTAATGAACTGTTCTTAGAAAAAGTTCGACTGTCTATTCGACTTTTCTAAGCAAGAGCTGATGCATATCATCTTCCAGCTTTTTTCGAATGTCACTAGAGATGAATTCCTTAATAAATTAATTTAATAATGGTTTGCAATGACTATCTGATAAATTCGTTTCTCAAGAGTGTTGCAATAATTAACGAAATTATGTTTTTTTTTTGTTTTGTTTTAATTAAATATAAAAAGACTTAGGCAAACGTATGCAAATAGCTTAAATAAAAATGAATGGTAAACCTTCAGCAAAAGGGCGCTTCAGATCAGGAGACATCGATAGGGTACTTTGACTATTTTGTATTTTTACGGGATTAAATTCAAAAGTAGCCTTCTTTCATTCCGTTTTCTTCACATATGCGCGGTTTTATTTATATATGTACTTGTATTAAAACAGTAGACTTACTATTGAGTGTATTTTTATGAGTTGGAGAGGCATTTGCTGAGAGCAGTACGCACAGTCTTCGCCACAGTCCGCGCTTGCAGTCAGCGTCAGATACGCGCTCAGCAACAGTGTCCACCTGGATCTTACGGGAACTGTCAGGGTCTGTGGGGGTAAAGAAATTACAGATTACACTCAGTTTAATGCTTCCTACAAATTTATTCAAAATTTGTGCCATGAAAACAAAACAAAAATTAACAATATTTCGCAATTCACATCACTGGAAATACCATAAAAACATTTTGTATTTCAGCAGGTTTACTAACCTTCATGACGGTGCCAGTTACTCCAGTCTGTTTCGTCAATACTAAACGTACAAGTGTGCGTTAGTCCCTAGAGTGGATTGAGTGTTTAGGGGGGAGAGAGAGAGAGAGAGAGAGAGAGAGAGAGAGAGAGAGAGAGAGAGGAGAGAGAGCAAAAGAGAGAGAGAGAGAGAGAGAGAGAGATGCACAATGTGCAGTGTTTGACAGCGGTTTATTTCTCATCAAAGCACATTTATGTCAGCAAGCCAGATTGTTCTTGGACCTACAGTATAGCAAGAATAAGGATGTGAAAATATGCGCAATATTTCTGCATTGATTACCAATAAAATTTGTTGGTTTCAATTAAGCTCTCAAATAAGGGGGTGGGGGGGGGGGAGTATAGCGGCATATGGGGATATTTTATCATCTTACAAAACCAATATAAGCACTACACAAAAATAAGCTAATTTATCCAGTGAAATTCTTACACTAGAAGATATAGTTCCTGGTCGCCGTGATTTTGCCAAGTAAGACATGTTCCTGGATCAACATCTTTTGTTGATCCTTGGATCAACATTACTGTCCAAAAATATAGACTTAACCCAATCCCTACCCCTAAACTTAAACCTACCCATAATTTATTCCTAAAATCAGAAGGAAATGATGGTTGAATAACAAGGGTGTAGAAGCACCTAACTCTGGTTGTAAAACTAAAATGAACAATTCCTGTAAACTTATCCCTCAATTCTGATTGGCTGATTGGAATGTTGTTCCAGGAACATGTTGCACTTGTTGAAATCACGTTCACCATAGTTCCTGACAAAACATAACAATATTATGCGTGAAAAATAATTGACTGAGGGAGGTACGCAGTGATGTTTTATGTGTTTTCGACTGTTATAGTATACAATCATCTTACATTTATTGTTAGTTGATGTGTAAATGCTGAACTAAATCCTAATGGTAATGGTGAATGCACAATGTGCAGTGTGTGACAGCGGTTTATTTCTTTTCATCAAAGCACATTTATGTCTGCAAATCAGATTGTTCTTGAACGAAGTAGCAAGGTATAAGGTTGTGAAAATATCCACAATATTTCAGCATTGATTACCAATAAAATTTGTTGGTTCCAATTAAGCTCACAAATAAACAAACTTAATTAGACTTAACTAATAATAAAACAGTTTTATATTATTATTTTATAATTTTCACGTTTCACACCAGAGGTTAACCATTCACAGTGTGGAGTAACTGAACCATTGAATTTAGTGACTTGTATACCCTCCTTTTAGCAGCAAATCCTGCACCAAATGTTTCAGTAGGGGAGATATCAAGAGTTCTTTAATGGTCATATAAATATTACATACATGTGTTGTTATGTGGTGGTCCTTAATTCCTTATCTGACAGTGCAACAACAAACAGAAACAACGAATTAAGTACATACACATGCATGAAAATGATGATGATAATAAAAATAATAAATGTAAAAGAAAAAGAAAAAAAAGAAAACAATAAAAAGAAAACAAAATATATGGAAGATAGAGATTTTTTTTCTTCTCCCAAAATATACAAAACTATAGAATATAGTGCATTTCTGCATGCGTCTGTTTGTCAGGTAGAAAAATGAATTTGATAGAAATAAGAATAAAGTGTTTTTTTTTTTTCAAAATATATAAAAACTGTACAATGTATAAAAAAGTATATTATGTATGTATGTATGTATATATATATATATATATATATATATATATATATATATATAATATATATGTGTGTGTGTGTGTGTGTGTGTGTGTGTGTGTGTGTGTGTGTGTGTGTGTGTGTGTGTGTGTGTGTTTATTTAGGGCAATTTATGGATGTGTCTGAGTATGCAGACTCTCCAATTGTCCTTGTTCAGTAGCCAGATTGACTGAGGTTATGAACTCCTTCTTAGTCTGTATTTGTCTTTAGGATCCAGCAGAACTTACCGGGTGGGAGCACTCAGAAGAATTTTTGTCCTGGGTGTTGAATGCCTGATACTGCATGGCTGAGTGTAGATGTTTTTTAGGAGAGATTTTCTGTGAGATGGTAAAATTCAGAGAGTGACTGTTAATGTGACACCACAGAGGATGTCCAGTTTCTCTAAGTACTTACAAGGCCTTCCACCACTGTGTTGTCAGCAAACTTGATCAGTTTGTTGCAGATGTTTTTGGCCGTGTAGTCGCCATAGTGGGAGTAAATCTGAGGGTGGCAGATAGAGGGATTCAGCCCTTTGTTTTGGAAATTTTTGATGTGAAGGGACGATGGTGTTAAAGGTAAAGATACCTTTAATCCACAAACAGAAACCACACACACTTCCCTTTCCTCTGATCCAGGTGGGAGAGGGCAGTGTAGGGTACGGCTGATGGCATCATTTGTAAACCTGCTAGACCAGTATACAAACTGTAATGGGCCCAGGATAGGGTGGCCCTTATTTTTGGACTTTTTAAATCTTCTGCTCTCACCCTCCCAGTCAACTCTCCTTAATGAGAAATTGAAACAAACCAAATTTCACTGAGATTATGACGACTATGTTTGGGGTATGCTTGACAAAGCTGAAATTGGAGTTTTAATGACCATAACAGCATGTGATTAATAATTATACAAAACCATTAGTAAAATGCGAATTAGGTTAAAATCGAGAACACAAAACAGTGTTGTTAGTCTTAAAATGTTAAATAATGTTTAACTGTGCTGATAGCCTTATGGGCAGCTCACTGACATGTATAGCGCCGTCGGGCTTCAGGTGTCCCAAGTTTGAGTCCTAGCTCACGGACCCTTTCTGACCCCCCCCCCCCCCCCACTTCGTTTTCTGTCCACTTACTGTCCTATCAAAATAAAGGCATAAAACGGCAAAAATAAAATCTATGTAAAAAAAAGTTACATTACAATGCTGCTGATGAGGACCAATCCTTGAAAAATTGTGATCTGATCTAAATCATGATGATATGCAAAGTGTGCACATGACATGCAAGGAAAAATAAATAAATCATGCACACGATTTACTTTTTCGTTCCCTCGATTTACTAAATCATTCCCTCGATTTGCTAAATTTACTAATTCATTCTCTCGATTTAAAAATCGTGTCCATGTTCTCTCAATTACGGAGCCCCGAACATGGCATGCAGAAAAAAAAAATAGTAGGCTAAATCGTGTGCATGATTTACTATTTCGTTCTCTCAAATTGAGAGAATGAAATAGTAAATCATGCACACGATTTACCCTACTATTTTTTTTTTCTGCATGCCATGTGCGGGGCTCTGTATGATGACAATCCAACATGTGCTTCAGCCACAGAAACTGAAAACAGATTGTGTTGCTCTCTGATAATCTGTATAATGAATTGCCTTTGTTTTTCAGTCTTTAAGAGGAGTCCGTCAAAAAAGGAGAGAGTCAAACTTTTCTTAGTGAACAAAAACTTTGCTAATACCACCAATCAGTTCTTGAAGTACCTGCTGATAAAAAGACACATTCTTTGAGCATACCCTAAATGGCAACTTATCTTGATGGAGTTTTGCATATTGGCACCAGCAATTGGCACCTCAGCATAGGTGTGGTGTAAATAGACCAATATTGGTGTTTGCAAACAGTGATGATGCTTTTTTGGGCAGAGCCTATCTGGTGGCAGAAAGTGACAGTTTTCAAGTAGCAGTATACAGAAACCATGGAGCAAAATAATTAAAAAAAGGTAAATTTGACTTCATATTCTAAAATTCTGAATTTCTTCTTGCAATTATGAGATTATATCTCACAATTCTGATAAGAATAACAACTCGTCATTCTCTCTTTTTTCCTTGGCTCAGAATGATGAGTTTATATTCCACACTTCTGGCTTTTTCCTCAGAATTAACAAACTCCCTATTGTTGAGTTAAATCAAGTTATAAATTCACAATTTGTAAAAAAAAAAAAAAAAAAAAAAAAAAAGTCAGAATTGTGAGATAAAATAGGTAAATGTTATGTGAAATGCTATAGGTTTAAATAGTATTTCACGCTGTAACTGTAGGACTAATAAATTATGTCCCCTATGAACTGCATATGTGAATGTTATGTAGATCTATTGTTTAAATCAAATTTATGCTTTAAAAGTAGAGTCATCATTGCAGGTTTCATCCATAGTCTGGCCTTTTAAACACCTGTGTTTAACTTCAAATAGCATCTTCGATGACAGTATTCTAGAAAAAATTGTTCTTCGGATTTGTATTCCACTTCTGCAATCCAAAGGCACATCAATTTTCTTTAAATTTCCTCCCTTATTCCATAGATTTTACCCATTTTCCTCCACTTTTTACCAGTGTTTTTCTGACACCATAATGTGCATGCAGCTGCAAGTGATGTAACTGTGACGTCTACTCCAGATTGGTCTACATGGGTAAATAATACCTTGCCCTAACAGCCACATGTGGGCCATTTAAGGCCCATCGGCCCTTTACAGAACTCATATAATAACTATACAAGATACTGTTTTGGTTCAGTTTTTACTAAAAAGAAATGAACCAGATTTGGTCAGGCCCCTCATTTATCATGATGGGCCCCTTTTCTGATCAGGGCCCTTAGAATCATCCTGACGTTCCCCCTGTTACAACGGCCCTGCATCATACACACACACACAAACACACACACACAGAGAGAGATAGAGAGAGAGAGAGAGAGAGAGAGAGAGAGAGAGAACCTATTATTATGCTGGTTATTCATTCTTTTCATCTGGATTTGCACTGCTTTTATGTGTCTTTTCAGTGGTAATTATTAGCAGGACTATCGATTTTACTGACATTACTACAGCCAACAACATTCTATTGACACCAGCACAAAAAGAAAAATGTAAATACACATACATTTCAAAATCATAAATTTTTTACCAGAAGCTAACACACTAAATTACAGCCATGTTCAGCTGTTTATAAAACATTTGTGAATATTTATTATTAGAGTGATAATGTAAGGCAAACATCAGTATTACATTAAAGGAGGACCCAAAGCTATATCTATTAACCAGAATACAGAAATTGAATGGATTTGAGTCAGTAAGCAGTCAACCAGCAGCCACTGAGAAAACTCTTCCAAAAATGTTACATTCCCACCCCAAAACAAGCAAATGCCCTAGAATCCACTCAAAACAGCCTGGCAAAGCTCCTGCAACAACCCACAACACCCTAACATTGTGGAAACTCACCATACACAAAGTTGTAATATTCTTGGAATCATCTCAGACTGAAATTCAAAACTTTTAAATGATCATATCTGATGTAACTGCAGTCTGTTTTCCCCCCCTAAAGATAGGGAATATAGACTTCAGGTTTGCAGCTGAGAAGAAGGTGAGTGGAGTATGTGCAAGTATGTGGACATTTGAGTGATGGGGAAAAATAAAGAAATAAAAAAAGTTATCGAGTAGCATGTTGCAGTATGTGTTTGGAAGATGGTGTATAGGACAAAGAAAAAGAAAATGGATGACCTCCTTGATAGATTTGTAAGTGATTACATTGATTAAAGACTCTGCAAGTTTATTCTTTTTAATGTCACTTCTTTCATTACTTCTTTCTTTTGTATGATAGATGGTCACATGAGCAGCAGAGTGTTGATGATGCAATAAAGTTAGACAAAGTTCAACTTTATACAAATGCGTAGTGATGCAATGTTACAACTACCACATCCTGACTCTGAAAGTGCAGACTCCCCCCTAATCCTTCTCCTAGTACAGTTGGCTACATTAGAACTGCTAAAGTGACTAACAGAATAGAGACTTCACAACCTTTAATGTGGATTAGAGAGAATGGTGTGAATTTACCATACACAAAGGATTTTTGTAATATTCTTGTAATGATCTTCCATCGCTAACTAGTTTGACCAAGAGGTTCTAACGCATCAGTCTCAGCCCCACCAGCAGTCCAACCATCTAGTCTAGCTTGAATCAGCTAATCACCAATCAGCTTGGACCAGATGTAATTATTATGAAAACAACTGTAAAAAGCTGGTTTCAGCTGGATTTTCCAGCATGCATACTATACACACAGATACTCTATTACTGTCCCCATCCCCCCAATTCTGACTCATTTTTCATTGTTTCTCTGTGACAGTGTTATTTGTTTGTTCATTGTTGGTCTGTCATATGAAGTGGTGCTCTTTTAAAAAGCTGCATTATTCATGTTTTTGCATTTATTTATGCATGATGATCAGCAGACAGATGAACAGTGAGTGACTGGTGCTGCTCTTAAAGATCACGAAAGCTCTTCAGTAATATTAGTGACACGCAGACGTGCACGCTCACTGACATTCACACGCTGTCCATTTAAAAAGAAAAATCAGAAATCAGTTTTTGTCTGACTGAAAGTAATAACTACAAACTATTTCATGTAACTATGGAGTATAAAAAGTACAATATGCAATTATGCTCATGGGTACTGTATTAATCCATCAATGATTAGGGGGCAACAGGTGCACAATCACTAAAAAAAGGAGTTTGAGCACAGTTGTGTTGGCCACAGTGTGTAAAAACAACCAGCCTGTAATGGTAAAAATCCACCCATTGATATGTTTTTTAATCCCAATAAATAAGCCCAATAAATCATTAATAGTCTCTCAGAACAAGCAATTCCAGATTTCTCCCTATGTACACGTCATCGTAGGGAAAAAGTCCCACCCAATTGTGACGGTCTCTGCTCATAATCACAAGAGGGACTTACAAAGTTTGATATCACAAAGACCAGCTATGTCATTATTTTTTTTTTATCGTGCCAGGCTCCCTGTCTGTGTAATTCATAAACGCACATTTATTATGCACAGTACAATCAGATCACTGACTTTCAAATCGATTCTGGTTCGAACATATTAGACTGAACACTGCTACAGACAGTTTCTGACATTTTCAGTGCATGGGATTGTCCTGTTTTGCATTTGCTGGCCCTTGATGCTCCGCCCTTTTCTGAAAAGGGGGCCAGGAGCACAAGCTCATTTGCTTTTATACAGTGGGGAAAATATTCATTTGATCCCCTGCTGATTTTGTAAGTTTGCCCACTGTCACGGAGCAACCCCGTGATCATAAATGGACTGTATGCACGTACACAATATCTAGCACACACACATACATCATTAACATGGTCTGTTTGCCGGCACTGACATCATGTATACACAGACCTGTATAATGCCTGTGGGTATTCGAATGTATTGTGTATTATGTGTATAAGATAAGTCAGGGTACGATGTGTATTTTGTTCATTACGTATAGTTGATGTATGCACAAAGTGTTGGGTAACATTAGCCGTGACATTTTTCATTCATTTTCATTATAAATAACCACAATACACATATGTCTGCGTTAAAGTCTTTATTTAAGATTAGGTCGCACAATTATAATACATATAACTTACCTCCGTGTAATATACTAGTGGTCAAACCTGAATTGTTTTAAACCTGAAGTATTTAAGCATGGTGGACACACCGTCTGATTGGGAGAAACCCTGTTGGGTATGACATCACTTGGGGGGGTTCGGGGGGGGGGGGGGGGGGGGGTTCAATGTACCTGTAAAACAAGGATTATATTTGTTCATTCATATGTTGTATTTCTATATTGTGATTTGGTGGAATTTATATTTGAATAGATGCTGTTTTATATGTATAATGTGATCAGAAGTGCATATGTAAAGAAAGTAAACTTACCTGTAGATTGGTACATCCTGGGGTGTGGTCTAGACTATAAAATGGCTGCCAGAGATGTTCATGTGGCTCATCACTTGCCATGGGTTAGGTTCAGGTTGTTTGGTTTTGAGGGAACAAGCAATAGACGCTTGTGTAAAAGTACCTAACTGTTGTTGATCCAACAAAGAGACTTCCAGATAGTGTACTCTTTTATATGTTATGTTTTGTTTTGTTTTGCTGTGGGATTTACACTATCCGCACAATAAATTCACCTCCACTGGAGTTTCCTGTTGCCGTGGTCTTGTTATGCCTCCGATCGTGAGTGCCATCTGTAACACCCAAGTACAAAGAATTGAAGGGTCTGTGATTTTTATCGTAGGCTTATTTTAACAGATAGAGACAGAATATCAACCAAAAAATCCAGAAAAAAAACAAACAAACAACAACAACAACAACAAAAAAAAACATTATATAAAGGTTAGAAATTGATTTGCATTTCAGTGAATAAAATACTTATTTGATCCCATACCAACCAGTAGGAATTCTGGCTCCCACAGGTTGGTTATATGCCCATAATGAGCTGACATTAGGTGTAACTTCTTCAAGTGGCAGGACTAATCTGTGTTCCAGGTGGATAAGACACCTGTCCACAGAATCTGTATCTTCCATTCTAACTTCTCCCACCACCATGGGCAAGATCAAAGAGCTGTCAAAGGATGTCAGAGACAACATTGTAGATCTGCACGAGGCTTGAATGGGCTACAAGACCATCAGCAACAAGCTTGGTGAAAAGAAGACAACTGTTGGTGCTATTATTTGGAAATGGAAGAAATACAAAACAACCATCAATCAGCCTTGATCTGGAGCTCCGTGCAAGATCTCACCTCATGGGGTAAGGATGATCATGAAAAACGTGATGGATCAGCCCTGAACTACACGGGAGCCGCTTGTTAATGATCTTAAGGCAGTTGGGACCACAGTCACCAAGCAAAACATTGGTAACACACTACGCCGCAATGGACTGAAATCTTGCAGCGCCCGCAAGGTCCCTCTGCTCAAGAAGGCACACGTACAGGCCCATTTAAGATTTGCCAAAGAACATCTAAATGATTCAGAGAAGGCTTGAGAGAAAGTGCTGTGGTCAGATGAGACCAAAATTCAGCTCTTTGGCATTAACTCGACTCACTGTGTTTGGAGGGAGAGAAATGCTGACTATGACCCCAAGAACACCATCTCTACAGTCAAGCACGGAGGTGGAAACATTATGCTGCTAAGGGTACAGGACGACTTTACCGCATTGAGGGGTAAATGGATGGGGCCATCTACTGTAAAATCTTGGACAAGAACCTCCTTCCCTCAGCCAGAACACTGAAGATGGGTCATGGATGGGTCTTCCAGCATTACAATGATACATGAAAATATACCACCAAGGCAACAAAGGAGTGGCTCAAGAAGAAGCACTTTAAGGTCATGGAGTGGCATAGGCAGAGTTTCTTCTTCTTCTTTTCAAGTTTAATGGCGGTTGGCAAACCAAACTTAAATGGTGCATTCCCGCCACCTACTGGATTGGAGTGTGGATAACGTAATGGTAGTAGTGACCTAAATTCTGTTAATTAAATGAGTGTTTTTTAAGAAATTAAATAATTCTTCGTATATTTTAAATTGCTTTGGGCCATTACCTAATAATGCTTGGATGGAAAAAACTTCCATTTCCATTTCTCTTAATGCTTGAAATAATTTAAATCTTTCTCTTGCATAAGCCTCACATTTTAATAATACATGTTCTACTGTTTCCATATTTTCTAAACTACATTTGTCACAATACCCAGTCTGGTGTTTCCAAATCTTGACCATACTTTGATTTAATAGACAATGGTCGATGCGCATTCTTGAAATTAAAACATCTTTCCTCCTATTTCCAATGTTTCTTCTTTCTAAACCAACTGTTCCTTGAATGTTGTATAAATGTTGACCCTTATTTCCACTGTCCCACTCCTTCTGCCATTTCTTCCTAATTTCCTTTGCTATTATACTTTTTATCTCAGTCTTACTCAATGCAATATTAATATCAACTTCTGTAAATTTTATGGCCTGTTTGGCTAAACTATCCACCCTACCACAAGGCTTTACTTAAGGAATCCTAAAATACCCTAGCACCCCTAGTGTTAAAGAAGAAAACTGCCCAGAAAATTCTCTTCCAAGCTCTACAAGTGCAGAACGTTTGGACGTTCTTGCTTACTGCTTTGCACTTTGCTACCTATTTCTGTACTTTTCTCAGATTTTTCTACGAATTTTACTTCAGCAGATCAGCACCATGCTCAAACAACACATTTTTTGGCACAAACAATAAAACTAAAAACTCTTTGGGACTGGAATAATACCATGAAAAAAAAGACTTAGCCTCCCACTGCCAGCAGCTTACATCACAGAGAAGGGAAAACACAGCTGTCTACATTCAAACAGAAGAGAAAGAAAATGTCTCCTGTTGAGTCTACTTGCTGCATGAACTGCTGCAAACTTCTACAAAGGATTGTGGTTCTTGAAACAAAGTTACTTGCTGGACTTCCAAAACAGGCAGAACACTCAGCAGACCGTTGTCACAGACCTCCTCATCATACAGCCGGTGAGTCCTGTGAATTTCAACAGTTTATACCAAGTGTAGAGGAACAAGTCGAAACTGATTGTCACACTAATCGATGGCATAAACAGGGAGTGAGACCCAAAGGCACACGAGACATGACAAGTTTCTCGTATTGCTGCCGTAGCATCCTCTACCCCAGATTCGGCTATGACTAGGCTTCTGAATACTGGTAATCTACCACCCCCTATACATCTACAGAACAGATTTGAAGCATTAATGAATGTGGGTGAGGAATCCCCAAATGTGATTAAACATGGATCGGATCAGCCAGCAGCTAACATCGCTACTATCAGGCGTTCGAGTTCGAGCAGACAGTGGCATTCAGCTCAGAGCACAGCCGAGCCCAGGACTCTGAAAGTTGGTGACACTATTATAAGAAACATCAGTAGCAGAAATACAACAACATATTGCCTTCCTCAAGCAACCATTTCTGATTTGAACAAGGAACTTTGGAAAAATCTAATGAAGCACAAGACTGCAAATTGAACCATCATCCATGTGGGGAAGAATGATATTCAGAAAGAGCTGTCAGAACTCCTTAAGAAGGACTTCAGTGAACTCTTTGAAACACTTCGTAGACTTAAAGTTCAATCGTTCATCAGTGAACCACTCCCAGCAAGGGGAACAAATATGTTTTCACATTTGCTTGGGCTGAACACATGGCTACAAAGAATCTGCAGTTTAAAAGGAGTCAATTTCATTGACAACTTCAGTCTTTTCTGGGGCCATAGACAACTGTTTAAACTGGATGGCCTCCACCCAAACAAACTTGGTGCAAGAATGCTAAAGGACAATATCTACTTCTCCCTCCATCACCCTTCAGTAGTGTGTGCCAAACTAGTACTCAACCTGAATGGCACATACACATCTGGACAAAGTATGAGTGAAGACAGGACTTCATATCAGCTTCTGAGTCATCATATGGTTGACACATCCCACAAGGACAATGATAACACCATGCAGCCAAAACAAGCACTGCTCATGGACAACATCATGGCTGAGCCCTGCCCACAGAGCTCATCACAAACAGAATGTGACGTATCAGAACAGCTCCAAGACTCAGCACCCAAGGACGACTTTCTGGAAAACAGCCAGGGAAGCCAGGACAACATATTTCAGCCACTGGAAACACCAGAGCCACAGTCCCGCTCACCAGACACATTATCCCTCTCTCCAGCATCTCCACTTCTAAGCTTCTGATAGAAAATGGAGGAACTGGTTTATGCTGGCATCAAATTCTCCCACTATTTTGCTGCAAGCACCCAGATATCAACTAAAAAACGGCAGGCCCCACAACTACCAAAGCCTGTGGGCCCAGCTCGTCCTCCTCCTTCTGTGAGACCTCTCCGGCCGCTGCCACAACGCCAGGCCCAAAACCCTCCATCTGCTGTAGGTGAACCAAAAACAACTGATAGCAGCTCTCACTGATATGTGTCGGGTTCCCACCATAATAGCAGCAACATTCACAATTTTTTACATAAGCAGAAACCCAGTGTGTCTGTAGTTTTCTCTCTTTCTGTTTTATCATGTGATAGAAAGTCAAAGGCCTTCTCAAGCCATACAGCTGACTCGTCTAATCTGTAACCTGTTATGCATCAAACTAATATTGCTGTTGAGACAAAATGCAATGCCATCAAGCATTTTTAAACATTTTCCACTAAAAAATAAATCATTTCTAATCAGTGACTTAATAACAACAAACAATCTGGATTTTATGTTTCTAAACGAAACATGGCTAGGAGACAGCTGCAGTGCAACGGTCCTCAATGAATAAGCCCCTTTACTTTCATGAGTGTTTTGCAGGACTGTTAGGAGAGGTGGAGGTGTAGCTACTCTATTTAAAGATGCCTATCAATGCAAGCAAGTGTCATTTGGTCAGTACTTGTCCTTTGAATATTTAGGGATTGTGTTGAAAGGTGCTCCACGTATTCAGTTTATCACTATTTACAGGCCTCCAAAAAACTCTCCAGCCTTTGTTGAAGATTTCACAGAAATGCTATCAATGATTTCCTCAGAGTTTGACTGTTTTGCTATTGCAGGGGATTTTAAAATTCACATAGATATTGGCAAAAAAAAAAAACCCTACAAAATAAATTATAACTGTTTTAAACACTTTTGACCTGATTCAGCATGTGCATGGACCCACACACAAACGTGGACATGCTCTAGATTTAATCATCAGTAGAGGTCTAAACATTTCATCCATTGTTATTAAGGATGTAGCTGATCACTTCTGTATTTTCTTTGATATATTGATCTCTGCTACCACTGAATCTAGATCTGTCTCTGTCAGAAAGAGATGCATTAACGAAAACACTAGTGTGCTATTTATGAAGGCTATATCTCTAACACCAAGCATTTCTGCAGACTCTGTTGATCTTCTTCTTGATTCCTTTAATTCAAAAGTAAAAAAATGTTATTGATGACATAGATCCAGTGAAAGTCAGCAAGGAGACAGGCAGACAGAAATCAGCTTGGAGAAAATCCACAGCAGTACAGAGTATGAAAAGACAACACAGAAAAGCTGAGCGGATGTGGCGGAAGATGAAACTTGAAATTCACTATAGCATCTATAAAGACAACCTTCATGCTTTTAATGTGAAACTAGCCACAGCTAGACAGAATTTCTTCTCAAACATTATAAACAGTAACTTAAACAACACTTGCACTCTTTTTGCTACTGTTGAGAGACTAAAAAAGTCCCCCAAGTCAGATTGCCAGTGAAATGCTCTCCGACAGCAAATGCAATGAGTTTGCTTCCTTCTTTTCTGAGAAGATCAATAATATCAGGAAGGCGATTAGCACATTCCCAAGTTATGCAGAGGTCAGACAGATTTGACTGCAATATCAGAAAGAAGATACTATGTCTGGTTTTAAAGAAATTGATAGCAAAAGTTTGGAAGAAATAGTACAGCACCTAAAATCGTCAACCTGCTATCTTGACATACTTCCCACATATTTTTTCAAAAGGGTGCTTAACTGTTTAGAAGCAGATCTCTTAGAAGTAGTGAATGCCTCACTTCTATTTGGGGACTTTTCCAAACTCCCTGTAAACTGCAGTTGTTAAACCCCTTCTGAAAAAGAGCAATCTTGATAACACCATATTGAGCAACTTTAGACCAATATTAAATCTTCCTTTTATAGGCAAGATTATTGAATCAGCTGAACAAATACTTACAGGGATAGTTCACCCAAAAATGAAAATTATGTCATTAATGACTCACCCTCATGTCGTTCCAAACCCGTGAGACCTCCGTTCATCTTCGGAACACAGTATAAGATATTTTAGATTTAGTCCGAGAGCTTTCTATTCCTCCATTGAGAATGTATGTACGGTATACTGTCCACGTCCAGAAAGGTAATAAAAACATCTTCAAAGTAGTCCATGTGATATCAGAGGGTCCGTTAGAATTTTTTGAAGCATCGAAAATACATTTTGGTCCAAAAATAGCAAAAACTATGACTTTATTCAGCATTGACTTCTCTCCCAGGTCTGTTATGAGCGCGTTCACAACACTGCAGTTTAGTGATATCCGGTTCGCGAACGAATCACTCGATGTAACCGGATCTTCTTGAGCCAGTTCACCAAATCGAACTGAATCGTTTGAAACGGTTCGCGTTTCAATATCCCGAAGTAATTCATTTACTCAAACAGTACACTGACTGAACTGCTGTGAAGAGAGAACTGAAGATGAACACCGAGCCGAGCCAGATAACGAATGAAACATTGACTCGTTCTCGAGTCAAGAACCGTTTCTGTCGGACGCGTCCGGTTCGAGAACCGAGGAGCTGATGATACTGCGCATGCGTGATTCAGCTTGAAGCAGACTGACACACAGCACGTCTTAACCGAGCTGGTTCTTTTGGTGATTGATTCTTAACTGATTCTGTGCTAATGTTATGAGCGTGGGTAAACCGAAGGCTTGAATCAAGGGCAATCATCGCCAATGAAGTCATTACGTCGAGCGCAAAAGAACTGGTGAACCATTTTCGGCAACCGGTTTATTGAATCAAACTGTCCGAAAGAACCGGTTCGCGGAAAAGAACAGAACTTCCCATCACTACCGGTGATCCGAAAACCGATGCAACCGGTTCTTGACTCGAGAACGAGTCAATGTTTCGTTCGTTATCTGGCTCAGTCAGCAGTTCAGTGTACTGTTTGAGTAAATGAATTACTCTGGGATATTGGTTTATTTGAACTCAGAGGGAGTGTCAGCCATGTTAAAAAAGTTAACAGCTTAAGTCATTTGTGGATTAATGCTTATTGTTGACGCGAACCGTTTTCAAACGATTCAGTTCGATTTGGTGAACTGGTTCAAGAAGATCCGGTTACATCGAGTGATTCGTTCGCGAACCGGATATCACTAAACTGCAGTGTTGTGAACGCGCTCATAACAGACCCGGGAGAGAAGTCAATGCTGAATAAAGTCGTAGTTTTTGATATTTTTGGACCAAAATGTATTTTCGATGCTTCAAAAAATTATAACGGACCCTCTGATATCACATGGACTACTTTGAAGATGTTTTTATTACCTTTCTGGACGTGGACAGTATACCGTACATACATTCTCAATGGAGGAACAGAAAGCTCTCGGACTAAATCTAAAATATCTTATACTGTGTTCCGAAGATGAACGGAGGTCTCATGGGTTTGGAACGACATGAGGGTGAGTCATTAATGACATAATTTTCATTTTTGGGTGAACTATCCCTTTAAACTCAAATGAATACCTGGACAATCAATCTGGTTTCCGACCACATTACAGCACAGAGACAGTGCTCATTAAGATAATAAATGATATTTGCTTAAATTCTGATTCTGGCAAATTATTAGTGCTGGTCCTACTAGATCTCAGTGCTGCATTTGACACTGTCGATCATAACATACTACTAGAGAGACTTGAAAACTGGGTCGTGCTTTCTGGGATGGTAATCAAATGGTTCAGGTCATACTGTACTTAGAAGGGAGAAGTTATTATGTGAGTATAGGAGAGCATAAGTCTAAGTGGACATCCATGACATGCGGAGTCCCACAAAGCTTAATTCTTGCACCGCTCTTGTTTAGCCTGTATATGCTCCCACTAAGTCAAATAATGGGAAAGAACCAAATTGCCTATAACAGCTATGCTGATGATACCCAGATTTACCTAGCCTTATCGCCAGATGACTACACCACCATAGACTCCCTCTGCCAATGCACTGATGAAATTAACAGTCATTGCATTTGGAAACAAAGATGAAGTTTTCAAGTTGAATGCATACCTTGAATCTATGGGTCTAGCAACTAAAAATCAAGTCAGGAATCTTGGTGTGATTCTGGAGACAGACCTCAGTTTCAGTAGTCATGTCAAAGCAGTAACTAAATCGGCATACTATCATCTAAAAAACATTGCAAGAATTAGATGTTTTGTTTCCAGTCAAGACTTGGAGAAACTTGTTCATGCCTTTATCACCAGCAGTGGACTATTGTAATGGTCTTCTCATTGGCCTTCCCAAAAAGACCATTAGACAGCTGCAGCTCATCCAGAACGCTGCTGCCAGGATTCTGACTAGAACCAGAAAATCTGAGCATATCACACCAGTCCTCAGGTCCTTACACTGGCCTCCAGTTATATTTAGGATTGATTTTAAAGTACCTTTACTCATTTATAAATCACTTAATGGCCTATGAATTAAATACATAGCAGATATGTTCACTGAATATAAACCTAACAGACCACTCAGATCATTAGGATCGGGTCAGTTAGAAATACCAAGGGTTCACACAAAACAAGGGGAGTCCACTTTTAGTTATTATGCTGCCCACAGTTAGAATCAACTTCCAGAAGAGATCAGATGTGCTAAAACAATAGTCACATTTAAATGCAGACTCGTGAAATGGACCTCATGAGCCAGATTTGAGGATCCCTGGCCTATATGAAACAACAGGTTCTGAAAAGGTCTATTTTGGTTTGAGCCATTCCAGTTCAATTGAGTGGCTAAAGAATTGCCAGTCAATGTTGTCTGTATTCTTCTAGTTTCACTACAGGGCTGCCTACACAAAACCTGCATAGGCCCAAAGGATACAAAAGTTGCTCTGGGCCCCAACGGACTGGCTCACACTGGGCCATCATGGGATTAATGTGGACAGTCCGCTATTGTGGCCTGCTCGCAGAGAGCCTGTGGTAAGTCCTGTGGGCCTTGCCTGGGCAACCCTTACCAAAAAGTAGTATACTTCAAGTTTATTTTATAAATAGTTTATATTATTTTTTTTAAATAAAGTTCAAGTATATTTTTAAGTATACTTTATGTAGCAATTATACAAATATGAGTGTTCTAGTAGTATACTTGTAAGTGCACTGTTTCAATACTCCTTGGGACTAAATTGGCCCACTTTCTAGTATATAAAAGTATACTTTTAAGTATACTTTAAGTATAACAGTAGCAAACTTTGAGTACACAACTAGTTTACCTCTATGTTTGTAGTTTGTACTGCAATTATACTAAAAGTGAACTTATAGGTATACTGATAGTTTACTAATTAAATACTTTGTACACTTTGAAGTATAGTCTCAGTAAACTACTAGTTTTATACTGCAAGTATACTCATAAGTTTTCTTTAAGTGAACTTTACATAATATTTTAAGTATACTACTATGTCCCTCTTTAGGTTTTAATTTGTATATATTTTGTTATATGAATATCTGAACATACAAAACACCCAAAGAAAGAACAGGGTATCTGCTTGTAAACAAAAACATTTTATTCTAGCTTCATGCATTGTTTTTTTTAAACACTTTAATGTGGGTAAGTTTCATAAAAAAATAAAGAAATAACATTTTGAACAAAAAGCTGAAAAAAGACCATGAATTGGATTCGGAATGATAATCAAAATGTAGATGGAGTCAATCAACACCCCAAAGCTTGACTGTAATTATTACCTCTTCATCGGTTGACATTTTATTCCATAATGTTACAGTTTTGATGCTGTTTCATGTCAGATGATCATGTTAGATTACATGTGTTAGTATCTGTTGTTTCTTTTTTTCTTCTTCACTTGTTTTTTTTTTTTTGAAAATTCTTTGCAGAAGATGTGAACTAGCCCTCTACCATATAATAATGAAAACACAGATTCTAGGAGTACAGCTCAAATATATTTCAACTTTTTGTAGGTATAAGTCAAGCATACTTAAATGTCATTTTAAGTATATTTCTGATGAGTACATAAAGCCCATTTCTGAGAAGTACATAAAAAGTAAACTAAAAGCATACTTTCCTATTTTTTAGTTTAAAAGAAGTATACTAATAGCACACTTGAATAAACTTCTTTTTCATAAGGGAAGCCCGCACTGGGCCTGTTTAGGTTTGGTGTGGGCTGGCCCTAGCCCACTGCGCCCGCAAAAAGCCAGCATTGGCCCTGCAAAAGGACATGTTTGCAGGGGTTTAACAAAGAAAATTTACCTGTTTTTCAATAGCTGTTATATTATGTCCTAGTATGTTCTTAACATGGAAAAGCATCAAACATGGTCAATTTATAAAATATAATTTAGTCATTGTCTTGTTGATCCACAATTTGTATATCTTAAGTAAGGAATAACTGATAACAGGCTATTGGATTATTAGAAAAATAATGCACACCCAAAGTGGTGATGCGTTACACCTCGGGTGTGTATTATTTTCTATTATTTTTAGACCTAGTAATGGAGGATTGAGCCGTTGATAGCAGACTATAATGCAGCTAATAACTAAGTTATGAGAGAGAGAGAGAGAGTGAGAGAGAGTCTGTGTGTCTCTCAAAAGTGTTTGGCAGCAGCGTCCCTACTAATAGTGAAACTTTAAGTTAATTTCTCGTACAGCGCCCTTACCTCGTTTGTGAGAAATGTCATGTAAGTTAGCCTTTAAGTTGCTAAACTATTTTACTGATAAAATTGTCAGAATAGCGCTTACAATGTTACCGCCTGTCTTATGTTTCTCTGTGTTCATCTGTAAGGGAGAGAGAGCAAGAGATATGGAGTACGTAGGCTACTTTACGTACATAATAAATCGTAATTTTGTCATTTTTATCCTATTGCTTAAGCTAATATATTTATGTGTTTGGGCTGCATTGTTGTGGGTTTGGTTATTTTGCTGATGTAAGACCTTTAAAATAACCACTAATCTATAATAGAGAACTTTATTTATATTTAGATCAGTGGAAATAAATAAAATCATTTGGCGAAGTGAACTCTAATGCGGTCAAGACCTTCCTGGAACTACATTCGCTGTGCGTTTCCCTGAAAATAATTCGTGGAACATTTATAAATGTAAGCTTTTGTTATATCATGATGTTTCTTTTCATTATCAACCTGGAATTCACTTCTGTCACATATGGGTCACTGAAGTTGCACAGTTTAATTGAGTGTGCTTGAATGTGTTTAATGGGTGTTTTATCAGAAACTGCTTTTAAGTCTAAGTGTTGTAGGGTAAAATTAGGGTATAGAACCTGAAAGTACTTCTTTCAGAAAAAGATTGCAGTAAACATTGTCCCTAAAGAAGACTGAAAACATAAAGGTTGAAATAACAGCTGTCAATAGAAAGCACATATTGGTTTTAAAGAACCATTCCGTTAACAAATTGAACTTTACAAAAAATAAATAAATAAAATAAAATAAAATAAATAAAACATTTTCAGGTGTGCTGTGGCCAACAGCAGGCATGTGCCTTAGCAGAAGCAGTGTCATAATAATAATACTAATACTAATACTACTACTACTAATAAAAGGTTTGAGGTAATGTTTCTTTCCACAGTGACAACAAATTTACCTTCATAACAAACATGCTTTTGTTAAATGAAAATGCCATGTTAGAGGTTTTTTATTTTTATTTTTTTATAAATTAGTTTTAGTTGTATGTTTAATTTCACATAAGCATTGTTTCAAAACACATTATCATTTTGATGTAATGAGAACATTTGGCTTAATCACCAAAACAAAGCAGAGTGAACTTCTTTCAATTTAGTTATTATAATAAATAATCAGTAACTTATGCAACTGTTTGAAATAGTATGTTTCCAGTGTATTATCATAAGGTGCAGTGAATATATGACAAAGCTATGGCATTATGTGCTAGAATATAGCATGCTGATAAAACACTAATTTTCGCACTGTGCCATATGACTATAATCATCTGAGATACAATGCCTCTAGGTTTAAGACCCATATTAAGGCCTTACGAAGGGAAACTTAAAAAGAAACTGAACATTATTTAAAACATTATTAATATAGATTCAGGGCAAATGGCCCTGAGCATATTCACGAGATTGATGTCCGGTTCGTGAATAAATTGTTCTTTTGAACCAGTTCTTTTCAGTGAACTGGATGGACCAGTTCACCAAATTGGACTGAACCAGTTTGTGGCTGAACCAGTTTGTGACTTAAATCAGCACAGATCAAAAAGTTACTCAGTCAGAACTCACTGAGTTGGGATATGCCCAACGGTCACTCCAACTCAAGCAAATATACATGCATATATAATCATATGATGCAGATTTTTGCCAACTCATTCAGCCCTCCAGTGAATAAAGTGAAAATTCATTAGAATATCAGTAGACTATCTGCTTAATATCTGCTAAAACTTTATTTTGATGGTTCCCCAACAGACATTCTAATGATTATAATAAATCTTGCAAGTACATGTCAACTTATTCTACTAATTTTAACCCTAGAAGTTTACTCATACTCTACTAATGCTCTAATGAGAGTTAGTTGACGTAGTTAGAAAGTTAAATTCAGTAGATTTTTTTTTTATGATTTCTTATGGTTTACGTTAAAAAGTTAATTAAGAGTTTAATTACTTTAAATGCTTTGAACATGTAAAACTTCCACATTTCACATCATTATTGGGTACTTTAATAATATAATTGCATATATGTGATGTAATTGCATAAACAATCAGGTGAATTATTTATTTGAAACAATTCATTGAAACAAACTATCGATTACAAGTAATACTGATTAAACTATTGATTACAAGTAATACTGATGTAAATAATATGTAGTTTTTTTTTTCACAGACTGATTATTTCACTTCATAAGATCCCATAATATCCCCCATAATATATCTGAACTCCTAAAGTGACAGTAGCCATGAATTTGCAATTTATGAATCACCAAGGAGCATGGTTTCAGCTAAAAAACTTATTTACTGTTCTTCTTGGATAGCCTATGGGTAAATTAACAGCAAATTTTCATTTTTGGGTAAACTATTCCTTCACATTTTCACATCAATCTATACTCAATAACCCAAAACCAAACTTGTGATAACTTTGCAGATTTATAAAAATAAAAATAAAACATTAAAATGACATCCAGGTCATGCATATTCAGATCCCTTGCTAAGAGGCTTAAGATTTACCTCAGGTTGTCAGATGTAGGGTACAAACATACATTTAGGTCCATTATTTGGACACAGGCACAATTTTTTTTATTTTAGCTGCTGACCAAAACATATTCAAGTTACATGAATTATATAATTATATATAATTATATAAAAAATAAAATTTATTATATAATTAATATGGTGTAAAAAAATGCACACTCTGAGATTTAATTTGAGGGTATTCTCATCATAATTGGAGAAAATGTTAATGAATTACAGCTCTTTAAAGGTGCAGTAGGAGATCTTGAAAAATGCTAACTTTATCCTGATAGCTCTGAAGCATATGTCCCACCCTCCCTGCAAATCGCCATCCAAAGCCACGCCCCCTGACATATATACGCACACCGACCAGATGGCCAGAGACAATATTACTACAATACATCATGTGTCATTCACCATTGAGAAAACTTTATAGTACTACAATACCTGTAAGGAAGGTCAGGTTGTTGATGTTTGACTGCCATTCTCGCTCTGTATAGTGTATGTGAACGTGCTGATGACTATCCTGTCTGCGCGAATAGGGTGTGCAGAGGTATGCAAATACTTTCTACATCATTTAAGCAGGTAAAAGTTCTGGGGTTGATTCTAAGTGTGCCATTTGCATTTGGAAGCTGTTGCTGTGAACCAACAAACAACAGAAGCAGCTGAAAGAATTCTGAAGTGTATAGGGATATACTCTCTGCCCAGATTCAGCCAAATGCAGCAAAGTTTATTGGGTGGCGCTTCATAGTACAAATAGACGATGACCCAAAACATAGAGCAAAAGCAACCCAGGAGTTTTTGAAGGTAAAAAAAATTTTTAAAAAATGGAATATTCTGCAATGGCCACGTCAATCTACTGATTTCAACCCGACTGAGCATGCATTTTACTTGCTGACGACTGTGTATAAAAATAGTTTTTTTATGGTATATTTTTGTTTAACCCCTTGAATTAAAGCTTAAAGTCTGCAGTTCAGTTTCATCTTGATTGTTTTATTTTTAATTCTGGTCTGGTGACATACAGAGTCAAAATTATGAAGACTGTGTCAGTGTCCAAATCTATATGGACCTACAGTAACTGTAGATGCTGGTGTCTTCTTTGAAGATTGCAACAACTAAACATGTCAGTTATAATACAGATGATGGAGGCAGTGGAAAGTTAGACTAGGGCAAACCTGGAAGAATAAGAGGGTGGAATCGTAGATACACATATAAACTAATCTAACACATAAATGCATACACACTCACACATTTGCAAGATGCAGAAAGAGTGAAGTCTTGATCCAGAGAAGGATACCATCCTGATGAGTGTGAGACATTTTTTTTAATTTTTTTTACTTGCATTAGTTTGTGTTATTGTGTTATATCATATTGTGTAACAATATGATATAAAAGTAATATGGGTGTTTACACCAGGGGTGTGGACTCGAGTCACATGAAAATTTGATGACTTGTGACTCGACTCAACATAATTAAAGAAGACTTGAGACTCGACTTAGACAGCAATGACTGTAGACTTACTTGTGACTTGCAAAACAATGACTTGGTCCCACCTCTGGTTTACACTATAACACTGTGTTAGAGTCCAAGAATGTTTAGACCAAAACGTTTACTGTGAAATATTCTGTTTATGAATATATGAAGAGTTTGGTTCCAAAACACTATAAATCCATTTTGATTAATTTGCTTAATTTGAAAATGTGTTTTCTTTACCAAGAAAGTGGCAAGATGAAAACCACTATTTTCTGTTTCAAACTTTTACATAGCATCTTTAGGTTATAATAACATTAAAAACTCAAATCCAGATTTTGATATTCAAAGATTTATTATAAAAACTGATTTTTAATTTTTTTCCACAAAATGCAGTAAATCCACTGAATCAATATAAAAGTTATTTTTCATTTTGAAACTGACAAATTTCACAACAAAGTATGTTGATCTACATAGGACAGCCTCTGAACTTGGTCAATACTAACCTTATTAAAAGCTTACGTTTCTTCCCCACCACAGAAACCACCACAGGTTCATCAATGCCGTCAAAATTATTCATTTATTTAAGAGCTACACGATAAATCACATGCAATTGTCATGCACATCTTGTCAGTAAAGCCGGTTTTGTGATTAGTATTAATCTGCATCATGTGCTTTCAGATGGAGCTGCATTTAATACACAGAGCTGTAGATCACTGACAAGCTATGCAATATTGCATTCATAATTGAAGGCAATTCATCTGCGATTATGAACGCGATATTGCATAGCTTGTCAGTTACTTTTTACAATGTGTGGAATGGTGCGCTGTGATTGGTTGAGTGGATGTTTCACATTCTGCAGAGAAGGGAGACTGGTGTTTGTCACTTTTGTAAAGATAGGGAGAAAACATCACAGAATAACACAGCGGATATCGCATTTTGTGTAAAATTAAAAATGTACTTTTCAGTACTGACCAGACACAATGATGATTTTTGTAAAAATGACATTTATCACGTTTTGGAACCAAACTCTTCATATGTAGATGTTCATACTGTGCTTAACAATAATAATTTAGTTTCTCAGACTTAAAAGTTTATTATTATTATTATTATTATTATTATTGTATAATACATACAACATCATGTTTTTTAATAGTTATTAGTGGGCAATATTAGTGATTTCTAATGTAATAATATAGTTGCTTCTGATATCCTGATAGTTTACTTGTGTGAACAGTTGAACAGGATCTGTTTTCAAGAATGGCACAAATGTGCATGACTGTTTAAGTGTCTGTGTTTAGATCAGTGTGCTCAATAATGTGTCTTTGACCTTCACTGTATATATTTTGAATATTTTGTGTTGGAAAAAAAATACTAATAATCAAAAACCTCATTATTTTAATCTCCTCATATTCTTTCTTACTTGCTTCACAGTCACAGTCACACTGATGGCCCATTAGAGGAAGGCCCTTTGTCTCTCAGGTGTGACTCACTAAATATTCATGGTCATTGTTACTTCCTCGCATATGGCCTTTTTAACACAAAACATGTCTTTCAAAAGCTATATCAATATATTGTTTTCTGCGAAAAAGTGAGCAGGATGATTTTCACATCATTTTGTTGCAAAAACTCTAGCCTACCATTTCCATTTCTCAAAAGTCTTGTGAACAAATGTTCTGTATGTGTTCTATGGCCTTATTTCAGTTACTTTAGTTTTTCCACTAATCACAAATAAACGTTGTTTTCTCAAAAACACAAATATGTACATTCATGTTGCTTACATATTATTGTAGCCCAGTTTGTGCTGAATACAGTGTAATCAGACTTTATGCACTAATATGTTTTTAAGATACTGAAAAAAGTCAGGGCATGTCAAAACTTGGCCCCCAAACCCCCTCAGACCCCAGAGGGTTAACGTTAGGTTCTTTTGCTACTGGCAGGTTAAGTTCATTTATTCAATTTAGCTTTGTACATTCAATGTAGTTTGGTTCAATCTGGAAATTGTTGGTCTAATTTTTTTTTATTTGATGATTGAATTCTGAGGTTTCTGAATTATGAGACCTATCTTGCATGGAGCTCTCTGGCTTCCATTCAGTTTCGAGTGGCTTGCGGATATTAGGTGTGGTGAGTCAATCCTAATATCAGACCCTTGACCCTAATAGGGTGGTTAGGTGTCTCATCTACTAAAGAAAGAGGTAAAGGAAAGGAATAGGTAAAAAAAACAAAAAACAAAGCAACTCTAGGTTTTCCTAGCATGGCTTACAAATACTATTGAGCAGCTAGAGTGTCAGATATCATAATGTAGTGAGAGATGTTCTACCTATTGTGAGGATAGTTGTTGCAAATGTTATCTCCTATGTTGAATTCCTCTTGTGATGCTTTCTGGTTGTGACAGACTTTCTGACCTTCTGTGCTTTTCTGTGGTTGCTGTCCTGCAAACATGAGTTCATTTGGTGGTTTCTTGATGAGCTCAGGATTTTCATCAGTGGTTGGCCATGAGAAACTCCATTGTTCTGGGTTGTCATAGTACAGGTGGTTGTCATCTCTGATACAGTGATATACCATGTGATCATCTGTCTTCCGTTTCGTCCCTAGTCATAATAGGCTTGCTCGACTTCATGAGGCGCTGCAAAGATCAGCTGCCGCCTGACAAAAGCAATGCATTCTGGTTAGAACATCTGTCCCTACTTTGATCGGCGCTGCAGCTTAGGTCAGGTGCTGCAATTGCTCAAAATCGGCCCCGAGAGCCTTGATGACGACACACTTTATTCTAATTGGTTAGATTCTGTGATGACAAGCACGAGGTGTGTTGCTTGTTTATTTTAACAATTCAATTCCAATAACGCTCACAAATCTGTTTTTATAACAGTAAAAGCTTTTTTAGTGTAGTCGCACTGTTATTTTCATCAAAAAGACTGATAAAAGCATATACCCCCATATTGGTATTTAATAGCCTATATGTTTATATGCTGAACTTTATTATTGAACAGATGACACTATATTAAGCATTATATAGAAAGTGTTTCTGTTGATCATTAAAATGTTTCTGTGTATTTGACAAATATTGCATTTAATTCACTTCATCAGTGACAGAGTATGCAAACACTGTGAGAACTTCACTACCAGGAGCAGAAAGTGTCCGGCCTGACGTCTCGCTTTTAATTCTGCCCCGACTGCAAGCGGCTAGTCTTGCCAACCGATGGCAGGCTAGTATAGTTTATCTCGAACAAGCCTAATGACAATGACTCACCATAGTGCTTATACAGGTTTAGGTTACAACTCTTTCAGTTGTCTCATGTCTTCTAATGGTAAATGTCTTGTTCTTGGGCATACTCAGCTTGCTTGTCCGAGTAGTTCTGAGGAGGGTTTTGTCATTGGTTACCCACGCGAGTTGCTTTTAGATGAGTCAGTCGATGTCACGCCTGTCTTTTTATGTTCATATTTTCATGTCTTATTTTGTAGTTTAGTCCTGTTTCCTGGTTAGTCATGTGGTTCCCTTACCCTGTCATGTGCTTCTGCCATGTGGTCCTTTTGTTCATGTGTCACGCTTTCAAAAGGTGTGTTCGACTGTAAGCACGGCTACAGACGGCAGTCAACGAGTGTAGCCGCTTGCAGTCAGGGGCGGAGTTGAAAAAAGAAACTTAAACCCTGACACATACTAATCCAATTAAATACAATAACTCTCAAATACAAAACTCTGTCACAGATGAAGTGAATTAAATGCAATATTTGTCAAATACACAGACATTTCAGAAACGTTTTCATGGGCAACAGAAACACTTTTTATATACTGCGTAATACAGCGCCATCTTTTCAAGAATAAAGTTCAACATAATCATATACTCTTTAAATACTAATAAAGTGGGGGTATAAATGCTTTTATCAGTGTTGTATGATAAACGTGACTCAATATAACAGTGCAACTACAGTAAAAAAAAAAAAGCTTTTACCGTTCTAAAAACACAGATTTCTGGCCATTATTGGAACTGAAAAGGTTAGAATAAACCCGAAACACACATGATCATTGTCATGGTGTGAATCTGGCCAGTCGTGAAACAGCTGTGTCGTCATCAGCGCTCCTGCAGTCGCTCTGGAGAAACTGCGGCAGCTGAGTCAGCCGGCTGCTCTCGAAATGCTCTTGCGGTACTCTGATGCCACACATGACAATCACGTAGCGTCGGTGCCATCTTAAGTCAGACAAAATTTCTAACTGGCATGCACTGCTTCAAGTCAGAATTTGATCAATCTGCACAGCACTGCATTTAACTGAATGCACCTATTGGTTTATTATCTGGCCTTGTGGTTTTTTGTGCTACTTCATGATTGGTTGCTTTAGTCATGTGCCTTGTTTCCCATTGGTTGGTTTATGTTATGTGACCCTCTTTTTTTGGTATTTATAGCCCTCATGTTGCCATTGTCTCTCGTTGAGTATTATGCCTGTAACCTCTGTTGGTGAGTTCTTGGTTTTGTATATGTCAAGTCTGCTCATGCTTTGTCTGTTCATGAGAAGTCAAGTCTTTTTTTATTGTTTGATCCCTTTTCAATAAATGCTGCATTTTGGTTCTCACTGTGCTTGCCTCCAATGGACTCCATTACAGTCGACTGGATGTCAAGATATGTTTCCAGGTGATCTTATCAATTTATTTATTTTTTTATTTTTATTTTTTTTGAGAAGTGTGACTGGATGCTTTGTAACCTTTCTTTGAGGCTGTCTTCTGTTTGTTGTAGGCCTTGTGTGTTAGGTCTGTTTGTTGTCTGCCACTGTTCCATGGCCCAGGTCCGCCATTGTTCCACTGTCTGCCTCTGCTCCACGGCCCAGGCCCACCACTGTTCTGTGATTCTGATCCTGTTCCCCTCCATGGGCCTGGCCCTCCATCTCTCCCCCTGTTCAGCCTTCGCTCTACCACCCTCCTGTGCTTGTTGGGTATTGGGTTTTGTTTGGGTGTCTGGAGCCGCCCTTAGAGGGGGGATATGTAACGTGGGTTTTGTTCCTTATTCATTGTTTTCTTATCTTTTATTTTGATATTTTACTTACCTTGTCATGGTTCCTACCTATTCTTGTGATTGTCTTAACCTCATGTTATCCTGCTATTGGTTCTTTGGTTCATGTGTCATGTTCTCATCGGTTGTCTTAGTCATGTGTCCTGTCTCTCATTGGTTGGTTCTTGTCATGTGACCTGTATTGTTTGCTATAAATAGCCCTCATGTATTGATGTTGTAACCTACAGTTGGTGAGTCAAGTCTGTTCATGCCAAATCAAGTCTGTTCATGTCAAGTCTCTGTTTGGATTGTTTGTATTTTGGATTACTTTGGAATAAAGCTGCACTTGGGTTTATCTTAAAAAAAAAAAAAAAATCTTAAACAAGCCTTCAGTGGACTGTTTGTTACATAAATGAAATGAAAGAAATTAGGAAAGAAATTATTAATAGTGCCATCAGTCAATAAATTAACTAATTAATCACACATTTTTCTGAAATTATTCGTTATTAATCTCTCTTAACATTAAAGTTTTTAAATATACTTTGATATTTTTGTAATTTCACATTCAATCTTCAAATGAATGTAGAAAAAACATAAAGACATTTGTTATAACTGAAGGACAAGTATCACTGATACCAATACTTCAGATTTTTCTAGGAAATAATTTTTCCTAATATTTAACGATTGACAAATAAACTGCCTGATCCAACAAAAACACATTAACTAAACAAAAATACAAACAAAATAAACGAAAATAATAGGAAAACTGGCACTATCTTCTTTAATACATTACAAATGTTGCCCCCATCAAATTGAAAAAGGTTTGAGAAAAACGTACTGCGCCATGGTACAACAGTAATACCCATTATTTCTACAAAGAAATGGAGTTAATTGGTTAACAGATGTTCAGGAGCAGGGCCACGCCCCAAACGATCACCTGACTTCCAGAAACCTCCATATATTGGGCCACCTCATACCGTACTGTTTGTTTCTTTCTCTCAAACCCACCCTTCCCTCCCTTTCTCATCCATTCAGCCAACTTTATCCCGCATTCTCTTTCTTTCAGGTTGTATCGGGGGGGTCCTAATTGTCTAGCCTAAATTTATGATAGAGACAGTACCCCCACCCTGGGTCTCTCTGAGCTATCAATTCTAGATGCCCTGATCAACCTGACCATCATCCCATTCCCTCTACCCCTTCGTCCTCTTTCTACTCTTCCCCAACACTCTGTTCAACTAACTGTTTAATAGCTTGTTTGTGGCATGGTCCTAGCTAGTGAACCTAATAATCTTGAGTGCAAATGGAGAAAAACTAACTTGAAGTTTTTAGAATTGTATGGAAAAACAGTACATCCATCTATAGACAGGCTCTAAAAGCTGCTATGGCTGAGCATATCCTCAAACTCATAGAAAATAACCAAAACAATCCAAGGTTTTTATTTAGCACAGTGGCTAGGTTAACAAATAACTAGGCACCAACAGATCTAAATATTCCCTCACAGTTTAATAGTTATGACTTTATGAATTTCTTAACTGATAAAATAGATAACATAAGAAATACAATAACAAATATAGATTCTACAGTGTCTAATACATCAGCTTCATTCATCACACCCAAAGATAAACTGCAGTGCTTTACAACTATAGGACAGAAAGAGCTAAATAAACGTATCACTGCACCTAAACCAACAACATGTTTATTAGATCTAGTACCCACTAAATTACTGAAAGAGTTGTTACCTGTAGTAGAAAAAACGCTTCTCATTATTATTAACTAATCATTGTCTTTAGGTCACGTTCCAAAACCATTCAAGCTGGCAGTTATTAAAGGGATACTCCACCCCAAAATGAAAATTTTGTCATTAATCAATTACTCCCATGTCGTTCCAAGCCTGTAAAAGCTTAGTTTGTCTTCGGAACACAATTTAAGATATTTTGGATGAAAACCTGGAGGCTTTTGACTGTCCCACAGAGTACCAAGTTAAATACACTGTCAAGGTCCAGAAAAGTATGAAAAGTATTGTCAGAATAGTACATCTGCCATCAGTGGTTCAACCATAACATTATGAAGCAAAGAGAATTATTTTTATATGCGAATAAAACAAAAATAATGACTTTATTTAACAGTTTGTCTCCTCTGTGTCTCTGCACATCACCGTAGCACCATTTTGGAGAATATGAGCTGAACGCAGGCAGCTTACGCTCCTCTATGTCAGCCGCACCACAAGGATGCACTGTTTACTTTCAAATCAAAGTGTAAATAAACATAGAAACATATCCTGACAATGTTCGGGGTTCAGACACACTCTCTCTGTTTAAATCTAGATTAAAGACACATCTCTTTGGCCAAGCATTCAAATAATGCATCTCATTATCTTGTACTGTTATATCTGATCAAAAGCACATTATTATTCTTTAGCTTGGGTTAAACGAATCAATTTTGCTTGGTTGAAACAGCAGCTACACTAATTATGTATCTGTTTCTATGTTTCTGCCACAGGATGTAACTAGAATTTACACAAGCTTCATTCTGGATCTAGAACACCTGAGAAGAGATGATGCCAACCCCTCAGAGGACCTCAGATGATGCCAACCATTAAACAACATACAGAACTACCAAATTTTGCTATAAGTTTGATTGCTTCATATAATAATTGCTGTTAATAGTGTTCATCGTCTGTTTGATTATGTCTTTAATTGATTTTCCATACATTTCTGCCATATGTAACTGCCATCATTAACCGACAGTCAACACTGATAAGCTACTACTAAATAGTGTTGTCAGAAATATTGATATTTCAATAAATATCGATACTGAAATATCTGCATGGTACCAATACTTACTAATTTCCCGAAGTATTGATACACCGATACTAGCTGAGCTGTCACTTTTTGACACAACCCTCTGGAGTCGATTAACGCGTACACGTGACACAATTGCGCCTGTCTGGATCTCATCGATTGGTTAAATAGCAAAAAGTTGAAGTGAATATAAAGATATTTAGTGCTGCAACCCCGCGAAAAGGCTTTGGTTGATAAAGAACACAGCAGTTTTGCTATCTGGAAAGATAAGAAGCAATACATGAATCGAATCTGTAAAGGGTGTACTTTTTTTTGTATACAGACATAATAACAACAAAAGGTTGTGCACTTATAATTTAGCAGAAACACAGACAAGGACAGCTGTCTGCAGCTATTTAAAGTCTGCGCTGATCTTCAGATACAAATGCGTCATTTTTTTGAACTGTAACTCCGTGAATACTCAACGAAGAGACCTAGTATTGAGATATCTATAGAAAGCCTTGACATGTCTACCGTAATTCTTAAAGTTAACATAATCTGACTGAGGAATCTGACAAACAAATACTTTAACTGTGATCAAATGTAATTAACATATGAAAACAAAAAATATGTCCTTAAATTATGCACGTCTCACTTCATGTATCTCCAGTAAGCATTGCGACCACGCCCCGCGCGTTAGCGCGCGTTGGATTGGTGATTCATATGTTTCCAGCATGAAGCGCGTTCGGCTTTTAATGTATTAACACAACAGAAGACAAACAATGCGAGATTGTTCTTCAATATTTTTTTTTTGGTATTTTACTGTTTGCTTCGCGGATCATGAGAGGAGTAAGACATAATTCACCCCAAAAAGATGTGATGTGGTTTTAGGAGTACATGTATTAGATTTGGTTCATTTCCTCAGATTAAAAATGAATGAAGCACTTTTCATTGTTTAGCAGAGATCATAAACATGAGTAAGTCTCACCTTTATTTATATAGCGCTTTATACTTGTAAAGTTTCAAAGCAACGTGTAAACATTTACTAGTTGGACTTTTTGTCAAAATGACTTTTTCCAAACTATAATTCCTGATTGAATTCAGTATATGTCAATGCAGAAATATTCAGTTTAAAGTATCTGTGCAATAACAATAACAAGTCACTATACCATTCAAAAGCTTGATGTAAATAAGCAACAATGTAACAAAAAATGGTAACTGTAACAAAGTGTAACATTATCATTAGCTTTTGTTCTTTTAAATTTATCCCCCCTAAAAAACCTGAAAAAAAATGTTCTCAGTTTGGCATCTCTTTAGCATCAAAATTAATATGATAATAATAATAATAATAATAATAACAATAATAATAATAACTACCATGATGTAATTTATTTGAATAACAATAACACAGAACTGTAACTGCAACTGCCTGAAACAGAATGATCCTTGAAGAGTCCACATTGTGGGACTGGAGTTATGAAATGGTGCAAAAAATTCAGTTTGAAAGTCAGCTTTGATTGTTCTTATAAACTGTTTAAGAAATGCACTCACAAGTGAAAGATTCAATATTACAGTTGTGGGATAATTAAATATATTCTAAAACCAAGTCTACAAAAAAAACCCCCATAAAATTAAGACCAGCGTGACAGTGTCCAAAAAACACATTCTTTCTTGTAAAAGCTCTTCCCTCTCTGTTACACAGCTGACTGAATGGCTGTTTGTTGGCAGTTCATTATGCAGGCTAAAACCAGCTTCTCCAGTTGTGAATTCATGATAGTTGAAACGCTAACCAGCATATAGTAGCCAAAACCACTTTAAAACCAATTAAAAGCATTGTTTTAGCCTGATTAAAGTCAATATATTTGTTTTGTTTGTAAGTGAGTAAACAAGATGATTTTCACATCATTTAGAAAAAAAAAACAAAAATGACTAGGCTACAAGCTCCACTTCTCAAAAAAAGCATTCCTGGGAACCAGCATTTTAGCATATATGTGTTTTATTGCCTTATTCAAGTGATTTAAAAAAATTTTAGTTTTTCACTAACCACGCATAACATTTTTTTTCTCAAAAACACAACCAACTACATAAACACAGCTAAAATACAACAATATCCAATACGTACTGCAGATGAGAGGCCGTTAGACTTTCAGCCATTTAGATATTTATAAGAAACTGAAAAAAGCACAAATGTCAGGGCATGACAAAACTTCTCCAGGCCCCAAAAATACCCTTAGACTCCAGAGGGTTAAAGCTCTAGGAGGAGATACTGAAGAATTTGGTATTACTTGAGTCATTAGTGGGTTACCATGGCCTTCACTTTAGAATTACAATACAATACATTATGCATTACTCATATTAATTATGAACCTGTATACAGTAGTTATAAAGTAGTTCTTTGGGATGTATGAAAAAAATAGTAGTACTGATTAGCTAATAGTGAACTACCACATTCGACTAAGAACTATTACTTACTAATTCATTAATCAGAGTCGTGTGAGATACTGGTAGTTCTTGTCAGATACTAGTAATTACTGGAGTGCTAATATTGCATTACTCATGTGTTCTTGTTCAGTTATTCATTAATGATGGAACATTATTCTAAAGTGTATATACAGATTATATACACAATACACTATATATATATATATATATATATATATATATATATATATATATATATATATATATATATATATATATAATTTTTTTTTTTTTTTTTTTTACTTATATATATGTTTCAGATGGGCAGTTCCTTAAGATAATTTGCTGGAGGCTGCGATTGGTTCTCCTCCTCACCTGACCCAGATATAAGGGCTGCCCCAAACACTCAATCTCTGCCATGATTGTGCCATCATGTGTGACTCTCCCCACATTCCATTCGGAAGGGCTCATCCCTATGCCCTAATCCATTCAAAGGCTTTAACTTCTGGAGTGAGAGATTATGCGCAAAGGGTCATGGGAGCCTGAAGTGCCCATCAGTTGTACCCTTCGAGCACTTCAGTTTGGAAAGACCCTTCAATATGGCGGCCATGATTGTTTCACTCCGAAATGCCCTTCAGAGGGCGATATATCCTGTTTGGAATGCACCGTCTGTTGTTTGTCCTTGTGCCTTGACGTTGTCTAGTGATGGGAGAAATGAAGCTTTTCGAAGAATTGAATCAGTTGAACCAATTGCTTCGAAAAATGGTTCGATGTTTTAAAGCACTTGAAACAGCATATGCTGGTGACACCTGCTGGTGAAAACGTTGTAAAACCATCAAGAACTAAGACCAAACATATAAAACAACTAGAAATGTTTTTTTGGCAATACCATTTTTTTAAATAAATAATAAACACTTAAATACTATTAAATATTAGTGTTTGTGTTATGTGTTTTAAGTATAATCAAACCCTTAACACACAATGAACTAAATTAATTATTAAATGAATGAATTTATGTTATTATTTAATAAATTGTTTTCATTAGAGTTGTCTATAAAAACCAGCAGCCAGGAGTAGTGTTATCAGTCAGGAGAAGGAGGTGGATTTAATTCTATCGTAAGCTAATTGTGTTATTTTTAAGGTATGATGTGATTTGTAGGTTGAAAGTACTGAATGTTTTTACACATTTTTTAAATTATATAGCCATGCGTTAAAGGGAAGTTATCTTTTGTTTAAGCCACAACATCTGGGCCTGAATTCTTTATTTTTTATAGTAAAATTTCGTGGGATTTCATGTCACATTATTAACTGGGCAACCAGAAATGGTTCTTAGGTTCACTTTGAGATCAACACCCCCTAGTGGTGAACCATCGGAGTTTCGTTTGATACGTTTCATACACATGCCGAAACACTGATTCGAAACAAAAGAATCGCAAATGTTTCGACGCTTCGTGAAGCAGTGTATCGAATGCGCCCATCACTACCATCGTCGTTCTTTTAAGTCTTTGAGTGTCTTACCAGAGAGACAGTGTGTGTGTCCTTAAGATTGAGTGCTTAAGATTGTGAGTGTGATTGTAATCCTGTGATAGTATTCTTGTTTCCATTCTTTGATATTCCTTGTTAACTTGACCCATGCCTGATTGACTACAATTTTGGATTCCAATTGTGAATTGTTGGCTGTTAACTTTTATATATCTTTTTAAAATATTTTGTAAATAAGTTTTGGCAAGTTGAGGGATGTAGGGGGTCAGACGCCATTTTATTTTGAAACCATTTTTCACATTGTTTTTGGTTTAGGGAGTCAGGTAAGTTGTAACTGTATTTTTGTTTTCCTTAATTTTGATTTAGAAAGGGTAGAGTGTTAAAAACAAAGATCATTTTCATTTTTTTTTCCTTGTCTGCCCCTGACGCTAAACCTTAACTTGTAAATAAATTCTCTCTGGTATTGAGACTCTCTTCCTTTTCCTGTTACGGCTGACCCCTAGCAGTTGTAACAGAAATTGGGGGCTTGTCTTAAAAAGGAGTTTTTTTTTCTCCAAAAAACAGTTGTGTGTTAGTGAAATAAAAACTCATGAAATTTGCTTTGTATGTTTTTGTTTGGATAGTGGTTTTCACTTTAAAGGGGAAGGAATTTGGTATGTCTTCAATTTGAATTGGAAAAGTTTGCAGTTCAGCCTACTGCTGAACAATTGGATATTTGTTGCAAAGATGATCTGTTTTCAATGGCTGAATTATTTTTGCTGATTTATTAATTATTTACAGTTCCTAGTTGTGCAGTGAAGTGAGAAATCAAGGATGTGATCTATAAGCATTTGGTGGAGCGTGGAGTTTTGCCGGAGGTGAGTGAAGCGGATGTTGCAGACTAGTTGCCAGTTTCCATGGGTAAAGGGACGGAGCATCCCAAACCTGAGGAGATGGCCAGCATAGATCCCATCGAACTCCCTTCTCTGAGCAATCTTCAGTTGGCAATCAAACTAAAAGAGTTAGAGTGGGAGTTGAGCAGGCAACAATATCAAAGTCAGCTGCTGCATGCTCACACAGTTGAGCTTGAAACTAAATGAGCAATCAAGGTCAAAGAGTTGGAGCTTGAGCTCAAAACTAAATCACCTGTTCACCCCTCAGCTGCTGATTCGCCTGGTGTGAGCGTGTCTGTGTTGTCACCCATTAATGCTTCCACTCCAAGTCCCACTCCCGCATCTCAACATAACCCCCAAGTAAGTTAATCTAAATTTGATATCAGTCACCAAATTGCACTAGTACCACTGTACCGCCGCAAACAAGGTAGATGCATTTGAACAGTTTAAAGAGTTATTACTGTTGGAGGAGTTTAAGAATTGTTTACCAGAGAAAAATGTTTTACTTAAATGAGCAGAAAGTGTCATCTATTTCTGAGGCTTCAGTTCTTTCTGATGAATTTGTACTTGCGCACAGAGTAGTGCTTTCACCCACAAAGCGTAATTTCCCTGATCAAGTTCGTAGTTCTAAGGATGCCACAGTAGTACCTAGGAACATTTTGAGTGCAGACAGTAGTGAGAACTGTGAATGCTTTTATTGTCATGAGGTTGGGCACCTCGTAGAAAATTGTTCCATGTTGAAATGCAAAGTTAGTAGAAAACCAAATCCTTCGAAAAGTGTTGCGCTGATTGAAAGACAGGTTTTGTCACCTGAGTGAAATGTGTCTCTGAATTCAGAGGTTGAGTCTACATTTGAACCCTTCATTTGTGACAGTGTAGTATAACTGAGTGAAGCCGAGTCTGAGGTGAAGCATATTCGCATCCTCCGTGATACTGGCGCTGCCTAATCATTTATCCTACAAAATGTGTTGTCTGAACAGTCAAGCTGTGGTTCCCATGTGCTGGTGCAAGGTATTGATCTCACAGTAGTTAAAGTTCCTTTACACCAAGTGTTTCTTCGTTCTGGGATTATTTCAGGGAATGTTAAACTGGCAGTCCGAGCTCAGTTACCTGTTAAAGGTGTGTCGCTCATTCTTGGGAATGATCTGGCAGGTGATAAAGTTTTTTTGTCTGCCCGAGGTTGTGCACGACGGTGAAGTGCTGCAGGAAGAGTTTCCTGATGTGTTTGGCACATGCATTGTGACCCGAGCTCAAGTTAACAAATTTAGTGATACTCTGGATCTGTCTGATTTGTTTCTGTGTGCTGACAATTCTGTTTATGCAAAGACAGATGTTGGTACAGTTTTTGTCAGAGCATCCAGTGGCATACTATTTTGAGGATACTTACCTGGCAGGGGAGACACCATGATCAAGAAGGCGGTTCACCCAGGGCGAGGCTCGTCCATTGCACTCCGGCTGTGCTGACCCCTGCGAATCCCCAAATGTGGAAATCTCAACTGCATAATTTATGGTAGTGGAGGACTGCATTTGCGCTCTCCCCTGAAAGTGCTGGTTAAACAAAGCAGATGGGTTTTCTCTCCTGATCTTTTATACAAAGCATTTGTTCTAGCTTTCTGGGGGAAGTCATGGCCTAACAGTTAGAGTGTTGGACTTGCAATCCAAGGGTTGTGAGTTCGAGTCTCGGGCCGGCAGGAATTGTAGGTGGGAGGAGTGAATGTACAGTGCTCTCTCCACCTTCAATACCACGACTGAGGTGCCCTTGAGCAAGGCACCGAACCCCCAACTGCTCCCCGGGTGCTGCAGTATGGCTGCCCACTGCTCTGGGTGTGTGTTCACAGTGTGTGTGTGTGTGTGTGTGTGTGTGTGTGTGTGTGTGTGTGTGTTCACTGCTGTGTGTGTGCACTTTGGATAGGTTATAAGCAGAGCACGAATTCAGAGTATGGGTCACCATACTTGGCTGTATGTCAAGTCACTTTCACTTTTCATTTTCAGGATGATGTATTGATGCGTAAGTGGTCTCCATTTTACGCCAAGTATGACTTGATCACTGTTTTCCAAGTTGCTGTCCTGAAACCTTACAGAGATCAGGTACTGAGTGTTGCGCATGATCATGAGCTTTCTGGCCATGTTGGCATTCATAAAACTTATGATCATATGATGAACATCAGGTATCCAGTGCATACCACCCTCAGTCGCAAGGCGCTATCAAACGTTTTCCTCAAACCCTGAAGTCGATACTCTTTTGCGTGGAACATTTGCAGCATTTGTTATTTGCAGTATGTAATACCACTCAAGCATCCCTTGGATTTAGTCCCTCCGAGTTAATTTTAAACTACCTATGTCTTGGATTATATCAGTGCATTTTGGGAACGCTTGCATACAGTGTGGAACTAACAAGCTGTAAAGGAGTTGTACTGACGTCATTATTTCATGAAGTCAGTTTTAATAAATAAGGTTATTAGAGGGGGATGTCCTTTATCAGGACAACTCTATTCTTAAGCAGTTGAACACTTATTTTGTCAATAAAGAAAAAAACGTTAAAGGTTTTAAAAAGTTAAAGGTTTTGATCATGGGTCTACCACATGGTGCCAGGGACTTAGTCACAGTTGCCTGCTCCCACTCACACCAGATCCCTGTCACCTGATTACTGATCACCCGCAACTGCACCCACCAATCAAGTCAGCTACAAAACACTCTCACCACGTTTGTCAGTATCTGGTCTACCATTCACCACCCTGAACTGTTACCAGACTCAGTGTGCTCTAACCTGTGTATGTTTGCCTTCAGAACTCTAGACGATCCTTCTGTGTTTCTCCCTCGTTGTACTCCCTGTTCCCTGGTTCCCATCTCTGACGATCCTGCTACCAAGTACCATTATCCACCATCAGTTAAGACCCATTGAACTGTTGCTATGGCCTAGATTCTCACCTGCCATTAACTCTGCCATCAAGCCTGTCAATAACACATCCTGCCATTTCACTTACCTGCAGTCTCTGGCTCGATTTGTGACAAATGGGTTATTGTTATTGGTTACCCTTGATTGGTTTCCCAGGTGTGCCTTGTTATTTTGTTTCCATTTTAGCCTTTTAATGTAAGAATAAAAACCTTAATCTAAAAAATGCAGGGTTATTTTTTTTTTTAACCCAGATTCTGGGTTCAGTCTGTTAGGTCATTTTACTGGGTTATTTTCAATATTTTTTACCCAGGTGCTAGGTGTTTTTCTGCACTCTAAAAAATGCTATGCAACTTTTCAACCCAAATGCTGGATTCAGCTTGTTGGGTCATCTTATTGAGTTATATATATATATATATATATTGTTTTTACACAGGTGCTGCGTATTTATTTATTTATTTATTTATTTATTTATTTTCTGTAGCTCAGCTGCTGGGTCATTTTCACTGTCATACCTACCCAGTGCTGGGTCAGTGTTTGGTAAAATGTGCTAAACCATTTAAAACTGGATTGTCAATGGTCATGGTCATTTTGTGTTCTGTCCTGAGAGAAAAGTTGACTGATGGGAAATTTACTGAATGAAATTAAGGTTTGTTTTATATTATATTCCTGCCAAATTATTACTGTGTAAATAAGAAAATGTTTGTAGTTTCACCAGTGGCGTATCAAGTCAGCCCTGGGCCCATATGCAAAAAACTGCACGCCCCCCAAAAATGTTATGGGCTCTAACTTGGTTAACTTAACTTATTGGTGATTCACAAGTTTTGTGCTTTGTTACTTTTACTGTAACACAAAGTCTCAGCCTTCTGTCAATTTTAAGATAAAATACAAATAATAAATGTGTTTTTTGCTCTTTTATTTGTAGTGAAATAACTATATTCGCCTCAGTTCAAGTGGCATGTGAATCAATGATATTTTTTCTCTTTAATATTTGCAGCACAAAATAAACATGAATACATTTTTGAATGCATATTGAAAAAAAAAATTCTGAACAATTTAATATAAACGTAGGACTCATGAAATCGATCAATTAGAGTTTAAAAAAAAATGTCAATAAGCCTACTTTTTATATTGCTCTTTTTCGTGTTAAATGTGAAGATGATGCCACAAGCTTTTTTTTATTATTATTATTACTATTTTTTTTTTTTGTGTGTGTCTGAGTATAGGTATAATTTTTACATTAACTTCACGCAATATAACATGATTTTCTTATCATAATTTTGACTTTAATCTTAAAATATTATGACATTAAACTTATTTAGTTAGTTATTTTGAGACTATTTGTACTGCATGCAAACACAGTCTTGGCACAGAAAACACATTATATATTTATTTATCATGTCAGTGAGCCAAGTATTTGCTGAGTTTCTGTTCAGTTTTTGTGAAGCGTTCCTGCTCAAGATTGAGACTGCAAAAAGCCACCCTGCTTGTTTTCTTTTTTTTACAAAAGCACAATGTTTTGTTGATTTTGTGAGTGCACACAAATAAAAGTAGACACGTTGCAGTTACAAATGATGTCTTACCTTTATGAGTCAAAATTATGGTGTATTTTAAGTTTCCACTCTTATTAAGAAAAAAAATGCAAGTGATCACACTGGTGCCTCCATGTCCTTCAAAGCACACTTCAGCATCCAGTCTTTGCACAAACGATTTGGTATTTATCACACATTTATCTTAATTATATATATATATATATATATATATATATATATATATATATATATATATATATATATATATATATATATACAGTACAGACCAAAAGTTTGGAAACATTACTATTTTTAAATGTTTTTGAAAGAAGTTTCTTCTGCTCATCAAGCCTGCATTTATTTGATCAAAAATACCAAAAAAAACAGTAATATTATGAAATATTATTACAACTTAAAATAATAGTTTTCTATTTGAAAATACTTAAAAAACTAATTTATTCCTGTGATGCAAAGCTGAATTTTCAGCATCATTACTCCAGCCTTCAGTGTCACATGTAACATCCAGTCTATCACATGATCATTTAGAAATCATTCTAATATTCTGATTTATTATGAGTGTTGGAAACAGTTCTGCTGTCTAATATATCTGATGAATAAAAGGTTCAAAAGAACTGCATTTATTCAAAATAAAAAAAAAATTCTAATAATATATATTCTAATAATATATTTTCTTTATTATCACTTTTTATCAATTGAACACATCCTTGCTAAAAGTATTGATTTTATTTAAAAAAAGAAAGAAAAAAAATTACTGACCCCAAATTACTGACCAGTAGTGTATATTGTTATTACAAAATATTTATATTTTAAAAACATAGCTCCTTTTTTTTTTTATTTTTTTTTTTACTTTTTATTCATCAAAGTATCCTAAAAAAAGTATCACATGTTCTGAAAAAATATTAAACAGCAGAACTGTTTCCAACTTTGATAATGAATCATCATATTAGAATAATTTCTAAAGGATCATGTGATAATGATCCTAAAAATTCAGCTTTGCATCACAGAAATAAATGATAAATTAAAGTATAATAAATTTAAAAACAATTATTTTAAATTGTAATAATATATCACAATATTACTGTTTTTTCTGTATTTTTGATCAAATAAATGCAGGCTTGATGAGTAGAAGAAACTTCTTTCAAAAACATTAAAAATAGTAATGTTTCCAAACTTTTGGTCTGTACTGTATATATAGTGAAATGCATGAAGTTTTTATGTCTCAAATAGTGTTAGCCTAAATGGATCAAACATATGCTCAACTCACTGTCTGGGGCTGGCTGCTTGGTATTTTAAAAAACAAAAACTTTAATTTAACAAACATTAAATTTTCAAATTATATTTCTAAATTAACTTAAGAAATGAAATTAAATATAACCACTTTGCCATTAAAAACCAAAACAGAATTATTTTAATGGCTTCAACTGCAGCTGTGTAATGGGGAAGAGAGAGAGAGAGTCAAAAGACATGGGCTAAGGTCAGACTCAGGCAGAGAATTCAGATAATTTCAAAATTGTAATATTTGTATAGCGCTAAAAATAAAATTAAAATTAAAGATTCTACATTATAGTTAGTAATAGCTTATCGTGATGTCCATTATAGCAAAATTTGGTAGTTTTGTATGTTGTCTGAGGGTTGGCATCATCTAAGGTCTTTTGAGGGGTTGGCATCATCTCTTCTCAGGTGTTCTGTCATCTCAGGTCTTGGTAAGGGCTGGATCCAGACTGAAGCTTGTGTAATTCCTAGTTACCACAGGATGCCAATCCTGTGGCAGAAACAGAGCAGGAAATAGAAAAAAAAATTATCATAGATGCTGTTCCAACTAAGCAAAAAATGTGTTCAACCCAAGCAAAAGAATGAAAATGTGCATTTGATCAGATGTAACTGAAGTACAAGGTTAAGAGATATATTATGTGAAAACTTGGCTAAAGAGATTAGTCTTTAATCTAGTTTTAAACAGAGAGAGTGTGTCTGAACCCTGACCATTATCATGAAGGCTATTCCAGAGTTTGGGAGTTTAGGGGACTTTGCTATCCTAGGAACTTACAAGAGTCCAGAGTTTTGCGACCTTAGGGAACAGGATGGATTTTAGCGTGATAAAAGACTAGTTAGGTACACAGGAGCTCAACCATTTAGGGCCTTAAAAGTGAGTAGTTATATTCTGTAATTGATACGGAACGTAACAGGTAGCCAGTGCAGAGAATGTAACTTTGGGTAATATGATCATATTTTCTTGACCTGGGAAGGACTCAAGCCACTGCATTTTGGACTACCTATAGCTTGTTTATTGAAGATGCAGGACAAACACCTAGCAGTGCATTACAATATTCCAGTCTAGAGGTCATGAATGCATGAACCAGCTTTTCTGCATCAGAAACAGGTAGCATGTTCCGTAACTTGGCAATGTTTCTAAGATGGAAGAATACTGTTTTTGTAACATGGGAAATATGATTTTCAAAAGAAAAGTTGCTGTCTAATATAACACCCAAATGTTTTGACTGTAAAGGAAGTAACAAATTGTAATCTAATAGATTCTGTGAACTGTTTTTAGTCCAATAAGTAATATCTCTGTCTTATCCGAATTTAATAGGAGAAGATTATTGGTTTTGGTATTGCTTTTACATTTCTAACACACTCTGTTAGCTTAGATAATTTAGAATTTTCATCTGGTCTTATTGAAATATATAGCTGAGTATCATCAGCATAACAATGGAAACTAATCCTGTATTTTCTAATAATATTACCAAGGGGCAACATGTATACTGAAAATAACAGAGGGCCTAGGAAAGATCCTTGTGGCAATCCATACCTTACTGGATTTAATTGAGATGATTCCCGTTTTAATAGACAAAGTGATAGCGATCGGAAAGGTATGATCTAACCCATCTTAAAGCTTTCCGTTGAATACCCGTATAGTTTTGTATTCGATCTATGAGTATGTCATGATCTATAGTGTTGAATGCAGCAAGGTCTAGTAAAAATAGCAATGAGATGCAGCCTTTGTCTGATCTGAAGAAGCAAGTCATTTGTAATTTTAACAAGTGCAGTTTCTGTGCTATGATGGGACCTGAAACCTGACTGAAAATCTTCATAGATATCTTTTTTTATTGTTATTTTTATTATTTATTTATTTTTGCAGGAAGGGAATATTTAGTTTGGTTAATGCCTGATTATTTGTAAATCTAGCCACTATGCTAAATAAAAGCCTTGGATTGTTTTGGTTATTTTCTATGAGTTTGCATATATGCTCAGCCCTGGCAGTTTTTAGAGCTTGTCTATAAAGTAAAAAAAGAAAGTGCCCCACTCTAATTGCTGGTGTGGAGGGAGATGTGCCACACTGTGACTGGATCTTGGTGGAGGAACATTAACAAATTTTCAGAACTATCAGATAAGATGCCAAGACAACTGCCAGACACCTCTAGCAGGACAGGAAGGGAGACCTTCTTCACCCGTGACCACCAATAGAGGAGTTCTCATTGGACTACGGGTTGACCCTCACCATCACAACCAATCCTAAGGTTTAGGAAATGACTCCCATAAAAATTCCTCCAGATCTCTGGATGCAATAGCAGTGGCCGAAACAAAGAAAGGCCACAAAGATCTATGCAAATACATTCATACCCATTTTTGGAGACCTTAAATGGATGCAAACTGCAAGGGATTCACTTCATCCTCAGATGAAGTACAGTTTATGTTGATGGCCACTGACTGTTAACAACAATTCACTGAAGCAGGCCTATTAACATTTAAGGGTATGACTAAGTCATAGTTCAAGAGTTTCCTATCATGTTTTTGTGCCTCATGATTCTGATAACAGGGGCCTTCAACAGTTTGAAAGAGGTTTGGTAAATAAATATTGCATGGGTGAAATGTTAGAGACACTGTTTAACTTTGTACTCCACTGTATGCAAATTAGTTCCACATTAGGGCGGGCAGGGCAACACCATGGCCACCTCGGACACAAGTGGCCAATCACATTCCTGGAATGGAGAGGCACCAGATTCCAATCTCCTCCTCATCAGAAAGGGATAAAAGTATCCTTCCAACAGACGCTCCCCATTCTGAGTCTTTTTTCCGGAGAGACTGTAACGGATACCTGGTCTGTGTTTCCAACCTGTGTGGAAGGAGGCAATAACAGATACACTGTTCTGAGTCTTTTGTCCAGAGAGACACTAACAGAAACACCAAAGGTCTGAGTCTCCAGTACACCCAGAGACTTTCTGGGATTCTGGCCTGTTGAGGAAAGAGACTTCAAGACAGCTAATGTTCAACTCAGCTCCTGAGTAAACCTTCCTTATCACATTTGGCATACTTCAGTTGCATAGGACCCAGCAGTGATGGACCCTGTCTGACTCTTGCCGCTCTGAAAGCAGCACAGCCCAGTCTGCAAAGGACCTCCACAGTGGCAGACACTGCCTGAAACACATGGCTCCGCAACAATGCAGCCAGGCTGCAAAAGACCCAGTGAAGACCCATCTGACCAAGCTGCCTGGTCCATGCTCTAAGGACCCCCTGTGGCACAACAGAAGTTCAGCATCTTCCAGGTCAGCACATTGACAGCTACCGGAACGCAACTCTGTGCCCTTACCACTGCAAGCAGTCTGCATCACCAGTTGAAGAGGTCTCTATTGCCGGACTGATCACCCATCTGTGGAATGTAATTATAAACTTACCAAACCCCTTTCCTAAAGACCTTGGCTTAATTTATACCTGCAGCCTATGTTTTTCTAACCTGTTTAGATAACATTTACTTGGGGTCAACATTACAAATAATAGCTATATTATTTGTTCAGAGATAAATAAGCAGTTATTTATTGTTAATTCCACCAGAGTCATTAAGTGGTTCCCATAAACAACATTACCATAGAAATCTCTTCAATTGCTACATTCAGCTAAACAGCATTGTATTTTCCCATTCGGTGTTCACTCTGTTTATTTGTTTCTACAATTTATTTGGTATCTTCCTTCATATTTAGTTGTCTATTATTATCTATTAGCAGTGCATATTCATTTATTGGTATCATCACTAATTGTTGTATTTACTCTTGTATATTTATTGTCAATAAATTTAATTAATCTTATTACAGTTGTGTCTCCTTTGTGTTTATGATTCAAGGCTCTGCTAGCTATCTAAACCACCAATCTTTCAGATAAATTAGTTAGCACCTTGAGTGACGTGTGACCCAAAAATCACTTACTACATGATGTTTTATTAACAAGGTTCGGGAGGAGCACGATCAGAAAATCAACCAATTTGGCACAGGTGCAACTCGTTTACCTAACCATCTTAACTAGCACAATACGTATATATAAATGCAGCCTAGTTTCCCCTATCCTGCAACAGTTTTCTGGCATTCGGTTTTGCTCCTTTGGCCTTAATATCACAGACTCAATTTTTTCCGTACAAAGACGAGACCTATTCTGGGGATTTTTTGTATCCTCCGTCGCAACCTGCAGGCCCTAGGCTCACTCCTTTTCCACCAGTCACTGCCGCCGAGCACCAGGCTGCATCGCAGCCGCACGCTCTCCACAACGCCGAGGCTGAACCTCGCCTCAACCGGCGAGACTTCCAACTTCTTCCCTGACATCCCCATATCATTCAGCCATGCAAATATATTATCCGATCGGAAAGTGGATAGTGTTTAAGCCTGAAGCACTGATTCATTCAGACAAATCATTCTCGCGGAGGGTAAACAAAGCCGACCTGTACAATCTATTCTTCACCCTGCAAATAATCCAAGTCAGCCAATACATCGAGCAAAGCCCCGAGCTTGCCTCACTCGCCACCACCACCGTCCCGCACAAGACCCGGCTCTCCTCGAGCTCTGGGTCGCAACGGCAGGCCTCAAATGAGCCAGGGTCGTGCCCCAGTTCTCACCGCAGCAAAACCTCATTCACTTCCCACTTCGGCTCAACTTTTCACCGCGGCTCTTCCGGCCGCAGCGCTGCATGTAGCCAGGCCTCCAGCTCTTGTAGCCATAGACATAAATACTATTATTACTTGTGCTTGTAGCAGTCACTAGTGCGAGGCTGCTTCTGCTAACGGCGCAGGCCATGTTGCAAATTAAGTTTTTGGGTAAAGATACTAAAGGTAGGTTGTTTGTTGCTAGAAGTTTTTAAATAACATGAGAACATCATGGATGTTGATGTCATTGTTGTAACCATGATGCAAAACTGCGTAGAACACACAATGAAATTACTCACGTTTTCTGTATTAATTTTCAATAGCATTTTTCCTGTATTTTAAATTGCACATAGACAGATGTACTCAGATAGACAGATAAGATGGAAATTGATTTTCTAGAAAATAAGTTCCACGGTGTACCTATATAATTTACAATTACAGGTGCAAACTAACAACCAAGGTGTATCATAAGGAAACCATTAAAATTATTGAACAAGTGCAACTAGCAACCTAATTTGCATGCGTTGTGCATACTGCTAGGCACCTCACTCCAAGTCTCTACCAGCTGATGTGCGGCTTGGCTGGCTAGCTGTTTCAATACTTACTACTTTTTGTGTGGTTAAGAGGAAAAGCTTGTCTTTTCTTCATTCTATCACTTTTTTAAATGTTGTTAAAGTTGTCAAATTTCTCCTGCTACTTCTAACCTTTCTTTTCAGTGGTCTCCAGCTCCCATAACACACGCTGGTGTGAGGCTGTTTCTGCTAGCTGTGCAGGCTGCACAGGCTCTTCAGCATCTTCTGCTGTGTTCAAGTCCTCCTGGAAATTTCGTACTTATGAGTTGACAAGTCGTAATGGTGACGTCAGGTGTGTTCAAGTCAATTTAGTTGGCACAAGATGGCGGTGTACCTTCTTTTAATAAATTACAAGAAAATACAACAGGGTTCGTTAACTCTGCTTATAGAAAATGAGAAGCAAAGAATTTGCATCAGGTCTGTTTTGCGTTTTTAAATTGTTTTAAATTTAAGTCAACAACAGATGTTGCATCTATCGATCCATTGATTTTTGTTATGTTCCTCATTGATACTCCTTTATGCTCCTCACACTGCACTGCCTTCCTCCTCCTCTCAACCAATCACTGCAGCACATTCAGCTGCCACACCGCATGCAACATCGCTCACTGGCATGGTTTCCCAACCTCCTTTTATTTTCACTCTACCTCCGGCTAGCGTGAGGCTGCCTCCGCTAGCCGCTCAAGGTCAGTCACCTTATTTTTGTTACCCTTCCACTTGTTCTTTTCCCCATCAATGACCAGCAGTCCCCACTGCAGATGCCCAAGTAGGGCATTTTCAGCCAACAACAAGGATACTGGCCTTCTCCCTCATTTCCATCTTTCTCTTCCTCTTTCTACGGCTTCCCCAAGCACCAGGGGCTAATCCGTGCATGAGGCTGCCTCCGCAAATGGTTATGGCCCCTCCCTTATTTCAATCTTTCTCTTCCTATGGGCCTCCCCAAGCACCAGGGGCTAATCCAGGCTCTCTTTTCTTAAGTCTAACTCAGGAACGCTCAATCTAAATCCGCACTGGACCCTCTCTTTGTCGACGACTTTAACCATCCCGTTGCACGTTTTTGGTTCCAAAAACACTTAAAACTTATCTTTGCTCAATCAGGCTTACCTGCAGAAAATAATTCGGTGCAGCAGAGCCGCATGCTCCCTTCGGTCGTAGTGAGAGCCCTCCATCCGATGCGTCAAACCGCGTCTCATATTCAGCTGCCAGAGGGACTAATCCTTCCGGTGCAGCAGAGCCGGTTCCGGTTCGGGCTATATTCCGGACTCGGAGCCCAGGACAGCACGCCAAAATATGCTTACTATTTGCTAACAGATTAGATGTAAGGGTGAACTTGTGAAATAGTTAAAATCAGTAATAGGCAGCATGCACGATACAAGATAGTGGTCAGTAACATCATCACTTTGAGGTACTAGTCAAGTCACCTTTATTTATATAGCACTTTAAACAAAACAGATTGTGTCAAAGCAACTGAACAACATTAATTAGGAAAACAGTGTGTCAATAATGCAGAATGACAGTTAAAGACAGTTCACCATTGAATTCAGTGCTGTCATCATCCAGCTCAGTTCAGTTTAAATAGTATCTTTGCAATCATTTGCAATCAAGTCAACATTATCACTGTAAATGAAGTGTCCCCAACTAAGCAAGCCAGAGGTGATAGCGGCAAGGAACCAAAACTCCATCAGTGACAGAATGGAGAAAAAACCTTGAGAGAAACCAGGCTCAGTCGGGGGGGGGGGGGGGGGGGGCGTTCTCCTCTGGCCAGATGAAACCAGCAGTTCAATTCCAGGCTGCAGCAAAGTCAGACTGTGCAGCGGACTCAACTGGTTCCTGTGGTTTTGTCCCGGTGGTCGTCTGAGACAAGGTCTTTACAGGGGATCTGTATGTGGGGCTCATCTAGTTGTCCTGGTCTCCGCCGACATTCAGGGCTGTAGAGGTCCTTTCTAGGTGCTGATCCACCATCTGGTCTGGATACCTACTGGATCCGGGTGACTGCAGTGACCATCTGACCTGACAGACTGGATCTGGTGGCTATGGTGACCTCGGAAAAAGAGAGAAACAGACTAATATTAGTGTAGAAGCCATTCTTCTAACAATGTAGCAAGTACACTAGGTGTTATGGGAAGTGTTCCCGGTTCCAGTTTACCTAATTAATGCAGCCTAAAAATCCTTTAACGGATTTAGATATTAGAAGCTATATCATTAAGATCAATTACATGTGATATAATTAAATCTAATGTATAATTTAAAATGATGAGTTGGTCTGGTTATGTTTTGCTTGACTACAAAAGAGTTCATTAAGTCTGTAAATGCAAGTCCTAATGCTCCATTTATATTATCAACATGAATGTTAAAGTCTCCGACCATTAGTGCTTTATCAACATTAACCAATAGGTCTGAGAGAAAATCTGCAAATTCTTTCAGGAAATCTTTATGCAGCCCTAGCGGTCTTTACACAGTAGCCAGGGTGAGAGATAGGAGAGATTTCTTTAGCATATCTGACAGTGTAACATTAAGTAGAAGTATTTCAAATGAGTTAAACCTGTATCCTGTTTTCTGAGTAACATTGTGAATATCACTACACATTGTTGCAACACCACCGCCACTACCAGGGTTCATGCTTATAACAGTAGCTTGGTGGAGTAGACTCATTTAGACCAATGTAGTAATTTGGTTTGAACCAGGTTTCAGTCAAGCAGAGTACATCAAACTATTCTTTGTGATCATTTCATTTACAATAACTGTTTTGGGTGTGAGTGATCTAATGTTTAGGAGCCCAAGCTTTAAAAATGTTTTTTTGTTCATTTATTTTGTTTTTTTCCGATTTAATTGCAGTCAGTTTTTTTCTAGATCCTGCATTAAATTTATATTTGATCTCACTATTCGGGGAACAGACACAGTCTTTATAGATTGGACAATGCAAGTACTTTTATCATTTAAATGGGTAGAAAAAAAGCCATCATAGCAGTTATTTTAGAATTGGCTTACTAGTCATACCCTTACCAAAAAGTAGTATACTTCAAGTTTATTTTATTAAGTATACTTAAGTAAATTTCAAGTATATTTTGACTTTTTGTAAGTATAAGTATACTTAATTGTCATTATAAGTATATATCTTAGAAGTACATAAAGCCCATTTCTGAGAAGTACATAAAAAGTAAACTAAAAGTATACTTTCATATTTTTAGTTTAAAATAAGTATACTAATAGCACACTTGAATAAACTTCTTTTTCGTAAGGGTATAGAGCATAGTGTCCTGGAGATGTTGTCCGACAGGAGTTCTGCTCCGACTCTGTTGGTGTGCAGGCCAAGAGTACGAAAAACCCTAGGACGCACCCAGAAAAAAATCTTATTATTAACAAAGAGCAGTTTCTGTACTTTGCACCATGACAATAACCATTAGTTCAAAGCAAACTGTCTACTAAACCATTTGTGTCCTCATCGACACATGGGAAGCGGTCCATACATGATGATCGTGCTGCGTACCATCTCAATCAGGCTCCTAAAGTCCCTCTTCAGAGTCTCTGTCTGCTGCAGCTTGGTGTCGATATCCCCTGCATGCAGCACAACTGCTCCTGTGCTCTCTTGATCCTTCAGGGGTATCTGCACAGAAACATCGAGAACACAAGCGCCAGGGAAACAGTGAGTGTGCACTTTACCTTTAACAAGGCTAGCACAGACATGCTGGATGATGGAGTCTCCAACGATCACAGCGTCGTGTTCCGTCTCGTGGAGGGGAGCGAAGCAGTTCTTGAAGACCAGAGGTGGCGGAGGGTGAGAGGTCCTTGCCCGCTGAGCTTGGCTTGTGTCTTCCACTGCTGGTGCACCAATGGTCTGTGGTGTCCCAGCGCTGGACTAAAGGAGGCTTGGGAAGATTGGGCAGGACCTGTGCAGAGAAACACACAGAGTAGAGGTTGTGGGAGTGTTAGCAGCTAGCTGTATACTTACCCCGGACTTGTGAGCATCAGCCCGGGATGTTTCCAGCGCACTCTCAGCTCTTTCAGCTGGGCCTGCTTCTTCCACGGCCTTCAGCTTGAGATGCACCAAGTGCAGCTTCAACGCTATTTAAAACAAGTAACAGTGAGTAAAAAATGGAGTTTAATCAATGTAAGCAAGATTAGCGGCAAATTTACTCTGGGACCCGATTAAAAAAAAATTGCAGTTTCACTCTCCAAAAATGCCGGATCCTTCTGGACGAAACGCCAATACTATATATATATATTGTGTATACAGCTAAACGCGTCTCCATGTGGATGGGGCCTAAATATATATATATATTGTGTATACAGCTAAACGCGTCTCCATGTGGATGGGGCCTAAATGTTCACCGTCGGCTCAGCGGCCCCCAATCTGTCTGAGCCCATCTGCAACTGCATACCCTGCGTACCCAGACACTACACCACTGAGTCTCACAATTTTCCTTTTTATTTATTTATTTATTTACTTATTTTGTATGTATGTCGCAGCTAACGTCTGCTTGGAACACTAGCTTTCTACAAACTCAGCATTCACTGGATCTACACTCAAAGTAAACAATATGCCACCTTGGAAGTTTCACCATTTGCTGTTCCTACTATGTCCTAAAACATTTACTAAATGTTTTTGAGTATTTTATGATTGTAAAAGACTGACCTGACATTGAATAAAAATATTGTATGCTGTTCTTGTCCTTTATAGAACAGTCTAGTGCAGAAACATGGATAATCAATGTTTTTCAAGATGGTACAGTTTACGTCAAGTACAGTGATATGGAAGTTGACATAGGAGCAGTTCAAAACACCCTCAGGTCAAAGGTTCAGCTGAGAAAGACTATTTTATTATTTAAAATGAAAAAGCTTCAGTTGGCTGACTGATCCAGCTCAATGATAAAAAAAAAAAAAATTCAACCCAGCAAATACGTTGTAAAACCCAGTAGTGTAAAACCCAACAAGCTGTCAAAATAACCCAGCATGCGTTCTGTCCAATTTCTTTCTTTCTTTCTTTCTTTCCTTTTTTTTTTTTTTTAATAGGAGCGTTGGGTTGCCAAATGACCTAGAAACAGTATTTAACCCAGCATTTTTTAGAGTGCTGCTTTTATTTTTCAGTTAAGTGAAGCTGACAGTAACAAGGAAAATGCAGAAACTTTCTAGATTATACAACAAATAAAGTTTTTTTTTTTTTTATAAGCCCCAGTGTTTCCTGTGACAGGTTTCCACTGACAGGTTGTGTCCTTTCTGTTGTTGTTTCATATTTGATTTCATATATAATTGATTTCATATATATAATATTTCATACATAATTTCTAGTGCTGTCAAATGATTAATCGCATCCAAAAAAAAAAAAAAATGTTTACATAATATATGTATGTGTACTGTGTATATTTATTATGTATATATAAATACACATGCATGTGTATATTTAAAAAAAAAAAGTTATAAAAAATAAGTTAAATGAAATGAATATAAATATAGACAAGTAAATACATGTAAATATTGTAAAAAATTATACTGTATGTGTGTGTATTTATATATACACAATAAATATACACAGAACACACACATATATTATGCAAACAAAAACATTTATTTTGGATTAGGGCTGCATGATAAATCTCATGCAATATTTAATTTAATGATATTTAATCTTGTCAGTAAAGCCGGTTCTGTAATCATATATGATTTGCGCAGCTTGTCAGTGAACAACGGCTCTGTGTAGTAAATGCTGCTCCATGTGAAAGCACGCACGTGATGGAGATTTACCGCTGATTACAGAACCGGCTTTACTGACAAGATGCGCATTAAATATTGCATTTATCGTGATTTATCGTGCAGCGCTATTTGTGCAGTGCTATATTTATCGTGATTAATCGTTTGACAGCACTAGTAATTTAATTTGGTTACATATTCGTTATTACAAAACTGTTCTATAAATTTGTTATCTATATAAACAATATTTTTAGAAACCAATACTTAGTGATTAATTTATTAATTTTTAAGATCAGATTAAACAATAATGACTAAATGGTTAACTGAATGAGAAATTCAAAGTTTTAAAAGCAAATTAAAAGATTTCAACATTTCATGGTTGAAAATTTAACCATTAATATAATGAAGTACCTAAGCTTTGACTTTCTAGCAGCCTAAAAAGGAGGCTGTTGTCAAACACTGTCTATGAATGGAGACATCAATTGCTGTGAGATGGGGATTAAAGACAGACAGACAGACCTGTGCCCAGCAATGATGAGAGATACACTATGGAGCTGATTCACTGACTTTGTTAATGTTTATATGCTGAAAGAGTGTTTTTTGCTTGTTTCTTACAATTCCCAATAAAAGTGAACTTACTGTTCACAGTCCCTGCTTCCGCAGATACAATCATGGTTGTCACAGACGCTCACACAGAACCCCCTTAAATTCATATTGAGAGGTCTACAATGCCTCCTTAACCTTTATAGATTGTACACAAATGCAAATGCTAAAATGTATTTTGTTTGAAAAGATGGTAACATCAAAAACAGTTACCCATTAATGGCCACAGTTAAATTTACTGTATGATGTAACTCATGCTGAGTGCAAAAAGAAAAACAATTATTGGATTATTTAATTGCTTCAAACATCTGTTGCAAATGTGTAAGAGTCTGTCATCTTGCTGTGCTAATGAGTTCATTTCATTTTCTCCCTTTTTGAATCTTTATCCTTTCCCCTACATCCTATTGTGACTAAAGGAGGGATGAAACTCTATTTCACTAAACAATAGAATCTCCATTCAGCCATTAATGGCCTGAAATGACACAGGTACTTCTCAGGCTGCTGTTTCTTCACCTTTTGTGCAATAACAATCATGAATAGTCATTCACAGAAACACAATCTGTCATCTCACAAGGTTCATCTTACAGAAATGGATCTATACTATACAGAGAAGGTTGAAAAAAGGTGATTTTAGAAAAGAGAAATATATAGCCATTTGATCTATCAAATAAGATGAAGAAGAATAAAGTACAAAGAAAATTCAGATCAATAAGGTGGTGGTGTGTGAAATGTGTGTGTGTGTATGTGTGTGTATGTGTGCGCACACATTTTATTAAACCTATATCATCTTAGTGTTGATTAATACTGACATTTCACACAATCTACCCTTCTAATGCACTCTGAGACAACTCAAACACACACACACACAAATGCAAGTAATCAACAGTCTACTGATTGTAAATGTCTTAGATGTGTCAATCAAAACTAATGATTTTGTTTGTATGCAACTGCAGGTGTTCAAAATTGATCAAAAAGCACAAACCTGTGGCTTAATATGAATTTAATCCTACTATTGGGATTTGATGCTACTATTTTTATTTAATTAATTAATTTATTTATTATATTCTGGAACAAAATCATAGTATCAGTGGAGCTAGAATCTCTCAGTACCTCTGAAGCAGTAACACCAATATGCCAAACCTCACCTCACTAATGTGCCAAACCTAAATTATTTACATTTAAATTATTCCAAGCAAGAAAGAAGCTGTTTTTATTTGTCATTTGGTGAGTGTTGATTCTTTTAATGTAATGCAATTAACACTCATCTGCTTCAACTATAGCAGAAGTGTGGAAACACTGTTACTTTTAGTTTTTTACTTTTAGACTTGCTAAATTGATAATATGTCCATTCTTTTTAAGTGGGGCCTGTGTGGAGTAGTTTTCAAGATTAGTGGAAGTATAAATCCTTTACAAAAGTTTAAAGATGCTGATATAAAGTGCAGGTAGATACTTCTGTTGTGTTAGAATTTTATTCCTAAATTTGAGATGGCTTTATTTTCCTCTCCCAAATTCCAACTCATAACATATAAATGAACATATGAACACAGCAAAGTAATTCTAAGATAACAGTTTAGAGATATGTCAACATTACAGTGCCAACTTCAGGTTAAATTATGTAAAAACACTAGACCTCTGCCAAAGGTATGTCTGCAAAGATAATGTAAAGCTTACACTGAAAATTACCAATGAATAAGCAGAGTTGAGAAGGTTGCTTTTAAAATGCATTTTACTACATGCTTTAACAATTTGTAATGTATTTAATTAAATCACACATGTTTTGTAACTAAATCTAATCTGATACTTTGAAATACTAGTATGTAACACAAAGGGTCCTCTAGACAAAAATGACATTTACCAAACATAGGTCTTTTTTCTGTCTAATAGGACAGTGGTTCTCAACCACATTAGTTGGTTGCAATAGGACATCAGTTTTCCACAATACTTCTGAAAGAAAGTGTGAACTTTTTAAATTGGATAAACAGGTTCAGTTGTGCTTAAATTATGCTTATTTTTGTCTCCTGAAGAACAGTAATAAAGGGAAAAATACATGATCTTTAAACAAAATAAGAAAAACGTATACATCATCCTGCTCAAAAGTTTACACCCCCGTCCCTTAATGCAGTGTTTCCTTCTTAAGCATCAGCAAATGTCTTCTTCTGAAATGAGTCCCTCAATTATGAGTACTTAGTTTGAAAAGATGGATCTCAAAATCATACAATTATTGTTGGAAAGGGGTCAGATATGTAGAAGATGAAGGAGAACCTGAGAGTGTGTGCAGGACCTGGAGGATTTTTCTAAAGAACAGCAGGCAGTTTGAGATCCACTAATGAGCGACGCCTCGTGATACCATCACAGAGAGGCACAAAATCACTTTCCAGAACATTCTTGTTCACCATTCCTGGCTGGTGGAATGATCTTCCCACCCCTATCCGGAATACGGAATCCCTGACAATTTTCAAGCGACAGCTGATAACTCATCTCTTTCGAAGCTACTTGACTTAATCATAAAAATAAATAAATAAATAAATTGTCTTCCTCTTTATTTATTCCTTCTCTTTCTAGCTTGTACTTATTTTAACAATGTCTAAAACTTGGTATTACAAGTGTTTTTCTCACACCACCCCCAAAAATTCCCTGGCCAAATTGCCTACTGTTGTTTGACAAACACCAAGGTCGTGTGGTAATTGAATTGCTGTCCGAATCCACATCTCTGAATTAACGAGAAGAAATCGATTCAAAATTCAGTGTTTAAACCCTTTTTGAGCACTCCCGAACACCGTAAGTTAATGTTGTACTTCGGTGTAACTTGCATACATATATATTGCTGAAATGCTGGAAAGCATTTAAAAGAACAATACTTCATAACTGCTCCACCACAGCATCTGGGAGCAGAAAGAGAAGAAAAGCACATAAACATTCTAAATGGGTCTTTATTATGGCAGCAGCAGCAATACAATTTTAAAATGTGTATTATTATAACCAGATATATATATATATATATATAAAATGTCTTGTATATATATGTATATATATATATATATATATGTATATATATATATATGTATATATATATATATATATACATACAAATATATATATATATATATATATATAAATAGGAAATTATAAAATGTATATATTATAAAATATTATAATTATATACAACTATAGCAAGTCTATTTTCCTATTTTTAAACAGGAGATGTATATGATAAAAATAATAAATAGGAAATTATAAAATGTATATATTATAAAATATGCTTGGAATAATAAGAATACATTTTACATAATAATAAGTATTTTTAAATACATTTTACACAATAATAAGAATAAATTTGTAAATAAAATACATTTTATTTACAGCAGACAATCATGTGACTGGCCACGTGAGCAGTGCGTTCCCAGGTTTGTATGATCACAGAACTCGCTCCTCCACTGTGAATAAATCTTCCATCGGAATCCGAGTTTTCCATCAGAGTTTTATCACTTAGGTGATATGTAAATTTATTTTTACAGGCGTCCATATGAGAAACAATTACTGTCCGAATCGGGCTTATGGGAGGAGAACGGGAACACAAAAGTCCATATGTGTGACAGGATGTAACTTTAATTGGATTATCACCCATTTCAAATGTAACAATAATGAAATACTATTAGTCATGTTTTGTATTTTAAATGCGTAAATAAGTTACATGTATTCTGTTACTCCCCAACCCTGTTTATAGGTATACAAGATCATTTTAATAGGTTCAGCACAACAATATTCATTAGTGCAGGAGTTGTAACTTAGTGCCTTTTAACATTGCAGTTAGGCTAAGATGTAATTTTCACACAGCTGGTGAAAGAAGCCCCTGAACGCAGGCTTTAAACTGTTTAACAATACTCTAATGATGTCATTTCTTTTGTGAGTCTAGAGAACCAAAGTACCAATTAAGCCACCACTTTTCAAAAAGGAATTTGAAGAAGAGACATGATGAGTGCATTACCAGAAAAGATTTTCAGAACATGACAGTAGATAAAAGAACACAAAATAATCAATTCTTCCTCTTTCACTCATTTTGATTGCACGTTTTTTTTTTTTTTTTTTTAGTAGAGCAGCAGACAATGTTCCATTTTATGGTCATGCCTCTATGTTTCTTAAATATGTAAAGTTATCTTATGTTACTCACACTGGTCAAGCCAGCCCAAGCTTAAAAGTATACAGTCAAGCCAGCTGTGAAATAAATCTTGTGTCTATCTACACCGATCAGGCATAACATTATGACAACCTTCCAAACATTGTGTTGGTCCCTCTTTTGCTGCCAAAACAGCCCTGATCCATCAAGGCATGCGCTCCACTAGGCCCCTGAAGGTGTACTGTGATATCTGGCACCAAGATGTTAGCAGCAGATCCTTCAAGTCTTGTCAGTTGCAAGGTGGGGCCTCCATGGATCAGACTTGTTTGTACTATGTCCCTATTTAGGTTTTAATTTGTATATATTTTGTTATATGAATATCTGAACAAACAAAACATCCAAAGCAAGAACAGGGTATCTGCTTGTAAACAAAAAAACATTTTATTTTAGTTTCATGCATTTTTTTTTAAACACTTTAATGTGGGTAAGTTTCATAAAAAAATAAAGAAATAACATTTTGAACAAAAAGCTGAAAAAAGACTATGAACTGGATTCAGAATGATAATCAAAATGTAGATGGAGTCGATCAACACCCCAAAGCTTGACTGTAATTATTACCTCTTCATCGGTCGACATTTTATTCCATAACGTAACAGTTTTAATGCTGTTTCATGTCAGATGATCGTGTTACATGTGTTAGTATCTGTTGTTTCTTTTTCTTCTTCACTTGTGTTTTTTGGAAATTCTGTACAGAAGATGTGTACTAGTGCCCTCTACCGCATAATAATGAAAACACAGATTCTAGGAGTACAAGTATAGCTCAAATATTCTATTTAGACTTTTTGTAAGTATAAGTCAAGTATACTTAAATGTCATTTTAAGTTTATTTCTGAAGAGTACATAAAGCCCATTTCTGAAAAGTACATAAAAAGTAAACTAAAAGCATACTTTCCGATTTTTAGTTTAAAAGAAGTATACTAATAGCACACTTGAATAAACTTCTTTTTCGTAAGGGTTGGTACACACTTTGTAAAGTTATTGAGATCACTTCTGAAATTTAGAGAAGACAAATGTGAGTGCTCTCGAGTCTTTAGTGTAGGAGAAAAATCTAAACACATTGTGTGATGTTGTTGAGACCTCTTCTAATCTTTTGAGGAGACAAAAGAGTCTCTAGCTAAGGATAAATATCTTAGCACAGTGTGTAAAGTAGTTGAGATCTCTTCTAAAGCTTTAAAGAAGACCATTGTGAGAGTGTAAGAGTTTTTATCTCAGGAGAAGTCTGAGAAGTGAGTGACTCAAGCAAAAGTTGCCATTCAATCTTAAGGTAACCTCATTTCTGTCTAGGAGAAATATTTAAAATGTTAAAGAGATCTCTTTTTTATTTTATTTCCCTTCCCTCTGGTTAGTCTCAATGTCATGTATCTACACCATTTCAGTCAAAGACAATATGCATTGTCATATTTGAAGTTGTTTTATGTAGACAGTGTTTTATTGCACAGTAATTTAACAGAGGAGACCATAACCTATATTTGCATATATGCAAAAAATGGGCTGTACAAGACAACATTTTAATACTAAAAAAAAAAAAAAAAACGGTACACTAGTGTTACTTTTGTTAAAAAAGGTATTGCTCTTATACTAAACATCTTGCACTTGTAAGTCCTTTCTAGTGTGTTTGGAAAATGTGGTGTATACAATGCTGGACACTGAAGATAAATTGAAACATTTAAACTAGTAACCCTTGATACCGATACGTTTAATGCTATTTAAATGATAGTTTTAGTATTTACAATATTAGTAAAAGTTTCATGTTTCTCCTAAAATAAAACTGAAGACATCTTAAGACAAAGCTGATATCTCAATGAGACATATAAGAGAATCACCCTTAGTAACCTGAGCATAGAGTAAACTTCATCAGGGACATAGCCTTGTGGGTAGTGCATTGATTGAAGACACAACTGCACCTCAGACAGCATGGGTTCAGATCCCTGCTAAAGGTACTTTCCTGCTCCTGTTCAGTTCTCATGTGTCCAACTGTTTCCTGTCTCTACTCCACCTGTCCTGACCATTAAAGGTAAAAAACCCCATTGCAATAAAAAAGTCAACAGCAAAAATATTTTATAATGGAGTCTTGCAAGAGATTACAGCAAGACAATAAAGAGATCTCCCATGTTTCTCACACATTTCTCTCATATTGTCATTTTGGACTCCTTTCTTTCAGAACTTTCTCATGTCTCAGTTGTTTCTACTTTTATTTCTCTAAAGGATTTTTAGGAGAAACATCTGAGACAATTTTGAGACTAAAATGAGAAATACAAAAAGTTGTGAGAAATCACAACTACGTCTCCTGAGGTTAGAAAGATCAACCACTGAGCAATAAAATATTCCTATAATGGAGTCTTGATAGAGATTGCAGTAAGACAATAAAGATATATACTATGTTTCTTCCAACACATTCTCTGATTTGACTCTTTTTTTTCCTCAACTATTTCTCATGTCTCATTTGTGTCTACTTCCGTTTCTCCTAAGGAATTTTAGGAGAAACATCTGAAATGATGTTGATACTAAAATGAGAGATATATGAGAATCTCATCTAAGTCTCCTGAGCTTAGGAAAAGCAACCACTGAGCAATACATTTTTCCTATGGGTACCCCCGGTTTAAGAGACAAGGCTTAATGCTAGTCACAGACTAAAATGCATGTTTGAGATGTCTCAAATGAAAATATATTGCTCTCACATATCCTAAAATATGTCAGTGCAGTTTTCCTAGATGCATGCCTGTAACATTTTCTTCTAAGGCATTTTTATAAAAGCTGCTTAAAAATCTATACAATATTTAACTAAGGCCTAGTCCTGGCTTAAGCTAAGCCCCTTCAGTGAAACTGACCCTATACTGTTAGCAGTAGAGTTGCTTATAACTGAACTTAAATTGTTTCATAATGAATAAACTTTACACAGTTCTGTAACTGAACTGAACAACACTGAACTGACTGGAGTTGAATAATGACACTGTTATCTTTCCACAACTGCTTTACAGCAAAATTTGGATTTGTCTGATTTTTGAAGTTTGCATTATTTATCTGGATGAGCCGTATCAAAAGATAGCTTGTTCAGTCTGCAGTCTGCCCTGTTTTAGGGGAGTTATATTGCTTTTCTGCATGTGTCAACTCAGTGAGAGCCTGTTCAGCGCTCATTTTACCTCAACCTCCTCTACAGCAGAGAGGAAATGTCATGTGTTTGTGTGCAGTGACTGTTCCACAATATCTATATGCAGTAAAGTCAATAAAGAATTAACCTCTGTGATAGCAGGGGGGAAATGTGTACATGACAGCAGCTGTTGGAGAGTGAGGGAATTACTTTTTTTTCCCTGCTTATAGCACACAACATAAGTCAACCTCTATCGATTTATGCAGAAGTGTGGGAAGTATTCAGAGTCATTTCAGCGTGGGCCTTCAAAAAATTTAATTCAAATACACATTCCAATTTGCTTTCAAGCATGATTCAAGTGGTGTTATTTCATCTGCCATTCATCAAAAAGATGCGCCAATGTTACTGGCAAAAATAGAGAGCCTTTTAACGAACCACACTGTGGAAATTGTTCCAGCAGCAGATCGTGACATGCTTTTACAGGTGTTATTTTCTTTTGCCAAAAAAATTTAAATAAAAAAAAAATACACTGGGACGCTGGCCCTATTCTATATCTAAGACAAATGAAACATGCTCTGGTGAAGCAGCTTTCAGAATAATTACCTATTATTCTGATATTTTCACACATTCGTCTGAAAGGCTGATTTATTTCAGTGGGTCTGAAAGATATTTATTTTCATGCCCAAATAGTCCTTCATCACAGACAGTTGGAACAGCATAACAATTTTACTGTCCTCCTGTCCAAGCACTCTCCCTGCTGAGAATGGGTGGAGATCTCGATGATTGGCTATTGCAGAGCTTGGAGTTCATAGTCAATTTGACAAAGAGCGTTCTCATTTCCAGTCAGCGGGAAAAAAGTGATTCATTGTCAGTGTGAGCCTTCAGCAAAGGACTTGCAAGAGCTCTTAAGATGTTTCAAGCTAGGAAAAATCCCTTGGTCTCAAAACATTTCAAAGTATGCTGGATTTGAAAAATGTAGTATGTCTGTAGTATGCTGCAAAGTATGCAGTGGCATCATCTGTGATTTCACTAGAACTGTTAAAGACATGCCTGCCTTAATTCTGCCCAAAGCCTGCATTATCTGACACTCGGGATTTGAGAATCTATGTGCTCTTATTGCTGCGTGAGCTTTTACAAGGGGCCTCCACTTGTCTCTACTTGAAATACAGTCACTATGGATGCATCCAGCATGAGGATGGCACATACTCTGACCACTCTTTTATGGTCAGTTTTTGCAAATACCTGTGACTGTTGTAAGGATCCACCCACCAGCCCAAAAAGCGAAATCCAGCAGCCTGGTCAAACGTTTAATGCATATTCGGTCTTTTACTTCTGAATTTATCAGGATTTAGTGTAAATTTTAGTCTAACTCCGTGTTCAATCTGACTCCAAATTTAAGTGATCACTGAATTTAGACAATCTTTCTAATTAAAAACGGAACACAAAGGTAGATTATGTATAAATTTAGATATTTGATAATTCCGGACTCACTATACGTTCAATTATCCATTCCCTAGGGTCGTAATGTCTATTTTAAGTCTCACATTGGCCTTGTAAGGGTGGTTTCCCTACAGTGGTTCAGGCTGTAGGATTGCCGAATGACTAAAGAAATGATGTCAGCACAATGGTATAACTGTACATTTCTAGTCTATTACCACCCACTGCCACTTATAGCTAAATATGTGGGAGAGCGTTGCTATTGAGTGACTATATTGTACTGCAATAGGTAGCACTTTAAAGTTAATATTGAATCAAGACTAGTTAGCACATAATTTATAATTGAAATGGTTTAATAACAATATTTTGTGATGGTTACACTTGAATTGGTTACAAAATAGATGAAGGATGTTAAAACATATAGTTAATTGTACCCAACATGTATGTAAAATATTACCTGAGAGAGAAAGGGACATGGAGAGAGGGAGAAAAAAGATGGAGAGAGTGCAGAGCCCAGAGAAGAGAGCTCCAGCAAAGAAAAGAGTAAGCAAAGAAAGAGCCAGCAGAGAGAAAGAGCCAGAGCAACAATTAGTCTTCTTTTATCCCTTTCTTGACCATGTGACTAAAAACCAAATGTGAGACATTCAAACTGACCAATCAGCAAATTACACTGCGCAAAAGGTGTGACAGTAGACCCCCAGTGTATACACATGTTGGCCTACAGGCCTTGATCGATATCAGCACTTCTGTGTCTTCAGGAATGCCAAATGTCCCTTTTGTTACTCAAGATATGTTTGGGACAGGAAAACAGAAGTCTTTGATTATTTTTGACCCTATACTGTACTTTTATTTACGTGTTTTATATTGTTCAGAAGTGGGGGTAGGTTTAGGGTAGGGTAGGGGTGGGGTTAGATGCTCCAATTAAAGTATAAATTTATATAAAATTATTTCTATTTTTACAAATGCATGAAAACCATTAAATTAAGGCAAACAAATGAAAGCAATGGAGGACCCAGCACAAAAGTGATGCTAAAGGGGTACCGTGAGCATCAAAAAGTTATGCCAAGGGGTCCTGACCAAACATCAATGTGTGACGAGCTGGGAGTAAAAACGTGCTGCAACCACCGCAGGAACTAGAGGTGATGGATACAGTACATTACATCTATTGTGCAAGCCTAGAGCTGGCAGAACGCTCATATTGGTGTGTGTGTGTGGGAGGGGTGGGGCGGTGCTCAGTGGTAGAACACAGGAGATTGCTGAACAAATGGAGAAAGAAGAATGTCCATACTCAGCTTCATGTAAAATCTGATGAAAGCGCATTTTTACACAAGACTACTTTAATGGGGGCAATCTTCTAATAACCGATGCCTTGCTTTGCAGGAATAAACTAATGTTGTCCTCCCTGCATTGCTCTCTGCATTCCTCTCTCTCTGCCTCTAGGCTCCTTAGCTGCTAGGTATCTTACCACAAAATGATGTCTATGACCGCTTTCTTTCTTTCTTTCTTTATTTGTTGATTTCAACTCCTGAATGGAAGTGACATTCACAATATGACAACCTCAACCACTTTAAGTGTAAGACTGCTATTCTGCTGTGCAAAGGAAAAATACCGTAACTTCAATTTTTGTTGAAAATGAGTTATTGATATTTTTGGGACATTCAAGACATCCTTTATCTTGTGTATAAGTATCTTGAGTCAATTTCATTGTTTTTCCGAGAAAATAATGGGTCGTCTCAACCATAACTTCGAAAAGCCCCTGAGAAACCAAGTTACTGCTCTTTCACTTTGTTTGGAATGCTCAAACTGAGTTAGGGAGTTCTGACTTTGTTTAGCCGCACATCAATATGAAATTAGGGTGCCAGTTTGGAGTTATACGGTGTTCTGCACTTGTTTTATTGCCCATTAAAGTCTGCCCCATTTTAATTACTGTGTAGACAAACAAATTAGAAATATCATGATCTACCAAACATCTACCAAACAGCTCCATATAACAAAGCACTGTAAAGACTACTGTAGATACCTTGGCAGCAATAACCTTTTTTTCTTCTTTTTGTAATGCAGATTATTCACCAGGCTGTCACTTCTAGTTGGGACACGTGAGGACTCGATGCCATAGCTAGCATGATCAATCATAAAATCAGTAGCCTACTAACAGTTCAATATTAAATCCATATCCTACCTTTTCTTGTAACACGATAAAATCAATCCATGGTGATGAACGTCATTGGAGATGTTTAATCTACAAGCATTCTTAGCATTATTCCTGCTTGCTGGCATTCACATCAATCCACAAGTTATTCTTTTAGGTTAGGCTATTTCATACAAATCAATATAAAATGTTTGTCTAGCATTCTTTTATGTTACTAAGCATAGCAAATAAATTGGTATCCACAGTATCCACATGTTTAACTTTTAGTCTGCTTGTTACGGTAAGAAAAAAAATTAAAAAAAATAATACAATACATATATAATACAACCTTAATACAATCACATTACTATATGCAATAGCCTACAGTATACGAGACAGCACATGATCACTAGATTTTATACAGGTGGTTCTATAACAATTTTGTAAGTGGTGATCAGCAACCAAATATTGATAATGTGGAAGTTACTACCTTTTGCCTTGGTGTGACTTCTCATGTTTTGCAGAATAGTACATTGAGTACATTAGAGTACATTAACTTCAAAATAGGGGTAAAAATCAAGTTTGAGCTCACAATTTTTAAAGCAGATCATTTTCATTACTAAAACATCTAATTTTTAAATTTCCAGTGTTCTACCTATAATTAATTTGGCTGGACAAGTAAAAAACTTTAAAGTCGTTTTTTTTTTTCAGTTTTTCTTTTGACTTTGTAGGGCAGTATAGGTCTGATTTTTAAGGAAGGGAACCGCCAACTACATAGATATAATCTTAACCAGGTATAATTCACAAAACACAGTCAGCCAATAAAAATGTGTTTTTGCAATTTCATATAAACAAACAAACAATGAGCATGTTAGAAAGAAACAGACTGAACAAATGAAGGCAGGCTAAACTGTAAATAGGCTTCAAGGACTAGGAAACCTAAGGGTCAAACCAAACCAAAACAAAACAAAAATACAGCCTGATATAGAGCCAGTTGTAAGAACAGTGCATGAGTTAAAATCAACATGAATGCCTTATCCGATATAGTCCACTGATGCAAGAGACAGTCCAGGCAAGAGATTTGGAGGTCATTCCACCAGCTGGGCACAGTCCAGGAAAAGGTCCGTGAGAGTGATTTTGAACCTCTTTGGGATGGCACCACAAGGCGCCATTCACTTGCAGAACGCAAGCTTCTGGAGGCTGCATAAGTATGAACTAGTGAGTTAAGGTATATTGGTGCTGCGCTAGTGGTCGTCTTGTAGGCAAGCATCAGTACCTTGAATTTGATGCAAGCGGCTACTGGTAGCCAGTGTAACCTGATGAGGAGAGGAGTAATGTGAGCTTTTTTTTGGCTCATTGAAGAAAACTCTCATTGCTGGATTCTGAATCAGTTGCAGAGGCTTGATAGAACATGCAGGAAGGCCCACCAAGAGAGCATTACAATAGTCCAGTCTGGAGAGAACAAGAGCTCGGACAGAAGTTGTGTGGCTTGCTCTGACAGGAAGGGTCTAATCTTCCTAATATTGTATCAGGCAAATCTGCAGAACATTTTAATATTATAAATATATACTATAAATACAAACATAATATCAACAAAAACACTCTTATTTCTTTCCCTCCTGGAAGGAGTTATGGTTGACGAACCCAACTGTATAGAGTAGTTGTGATGAAACACTGGATTAGCTGGACCCACAAGCAGTTCTGTCTTAGTAAGGTTGATCTGAAGGTGATGGTCCTTCATCCAGCTAGAAATATCTCTCAGACAGGCTGCAATGCGAGCAGCTACCGACGGATCATCTGGTTGGAATGAGAAGTAGAGTTGAGTGTCATCAGCATAGCAGTGATAAGAAAAGCCATGCTTCTGAATGACAGATCCTAATGACGTCATGTAGACGGAGAAGAGAAGTGCTCCAAGCACTGAGCCTTGAGGAACCCCAGTAGCACAAAGTTGTGACTTAGAAACCTCACCCCTCCAAGACACCCTGAAGGACCTACCTGAGAGGTAGGACTTAAACCACAGGAGTGCAGTTCCAGAGATGCCCATCTTTCTGAGGGTGGACAGGAGAATCTGGTGGTTAACTGTGTCAAAAGCAGCAGACAGATCCACCAAGATAAGTACTCAGTAACTGGCTTCAGTAACTGAGAGCAGGGCAGTCTCAGTCGAGTTGCCACTTTTGAAGCCAGAATTTTAACAGGGTGGGTAATAGTAATTGCATGGGATTCAAATGAACTGTTGCCTGTAAGAGATGGTTGAAGATCAAATTTCCATTCATTTGAGATAAGGAGACCAGTACCTTCAGCCCTCCCAGTCGTGCGAGGGGTGTGGGAAAAAGTGAAATTAGTGGAGAGGGCTGTGGGAGTGGCAGTGTCTTCAGGTTTGATCCAAGTCTCAGTTAGGGCCATGAGGTTGAGACCGGAATGAGTAGCAATAGAAGAAATAAATTCTGCATTGTTAACAGCAGACTGGCAGTTCAAGAGACCAACTGGAATAGAGAGAAAAGTAGTAGAGGTCAGAGGGACAGGTGTAAGGGAAACAGGTCAATTTAGCTCTAAGGGAATCATTTAAGATTTTAAAGGGAATTTGAACAGAATCACTGTTTCATGGCTGATCACTGAGACGGCCAGCGAATCATTGAACGAGCCGTTTAACATCAAATCTGCTATGGATATTAATATCCAAAGTATAGTGAAAACACTATTAATTAGCACAGTAACAAGATCGGCAGTTTAAGACATTAACTTGTAAGCACAAAACACAAGATACTTCTCTTTTCAATATGAATAAGGCTTTATTAGATAAATCTAAGACATATAAACTAATCTAGCACATAAGCACATGCACTCACATTCACACAAGTTGCAGGAGGATAGAAAGTTAGGGAAGAATGAGTTTAAGAGAATGAAAATGTGGAATCCCAAGTTTACAGCAATACGTGAAATTGCATAGACATGAACAGTCATCAATCACTTGCACTGAATTCCTCAATGAGATTAAAATTATATTAGATACACCAGTACAGAAGAGAGTCTGGAGGTATGTTACTTGCGTTGCCTGTGTAAAGGGGTTCCCTTTGTTCTCGTTGAAAAGGGGGTTTCCCGAGGTTGCTGATTAGCTGGAAGTTCAGTAGTCGTTGAAGTGACGTCTTGGGAAGCCCATGGTTGGGCGTTGGCTGACGATGCAGAGTTGTGGGCTGGTTGAAGTTGAACGGGCACTCAAGGTCAGACTCGGAGACACGGCTTTACAAAACTTAACTCAGAACACGAAACTCTCAAACGGAAAAGAAAAGAAAGTAAAGTAAAATAACAGAAGTAAAGTTTGACAAAACTAGGTGGTGTTTCTTCTCATCGTGGCTAAGTAGCAGCAGTTGTGCAGGCCAAAGCACGCTGGAACCGCGCTCGAAGAACACTAAAGTGATGACTAAAAGCATGGCTAAAAGCCAAAACTAAGAGCAAAAACAAAAAGCAAAATTTGATGGTGTCCTGAGTATTTAAACTGGCCTTTCGGCCACACCTCAAATGTTGTCTTGACCAATTAGATATTGTCTTTGCTCTGGGTGTTGCGATGTTTGTCCTACCCATTCATAAATCATATGTTATCTTATCAATCACCTGGTCCAAATTTTCCCGCTCTAGCAGGGTATAATTTTGGACATGATTCCTATGATAAGAATATGATACATTTGACAAACTGATGGTCAGAAACATTTCAAGCAAGAAGATTCGAACACACACATACTAAACATGAATATGAATACTTAAGCTATTCAACAGTTATTAAAAAGACATACATAATAAGTGATTAGAAACATGATAGTCAAATGTGTGGGTTTCATATTATGATATGGCGTTAAGCAATGGACTGATATTCCTTTATAAGTCTTTTTTGAGTTCATTTTGGTACATCTATGCATCTGTAAAAGACAGTTTTTGTGACATTCTCTGACATAAGGACGTTCTGTGGAGACCAGAGGTTAAAAGGTCCCCTTAAAGGAATTTCAGTCTGGTTCTGCTAGGTGGGGAGAAGTCAATCCAACGATCTTGTTTACTCTCATGGGTTTACATGTGATGGTCAGGCTGTGCATCTCTTTGACCATCAATCTTGATTACTTGCCCCAAATTTGAAATCTCTTTTCCGAATTGAAATTGACAATAATTGTTCTAATGGTGTTAATGTTGAAAGCTGTTCTGTGAAAGAGTTGGTTGGTTAGTGGACTTGCTTCAGACTGTGGTGCTAGGAGTTGATTTACAACATCCTGTTGCCTTTCTGAGGAATTCGGCTCCTCATGTTTTAACCATGGTCCTGATCGAATCTTTAATTATACAGACTCTGTCTCTTCCCCCAACAAAGGCAGATTATTGGGATAGGCCTGCCTCCAACATACAGTGCGTGCTCTCCAAGTGTTAGTAGTAATAGTAGAGATTTGAAAGCACATAGTGAGTACAATTGACCTAAATAAGTATTTGAGAACAAGCTGTCCAAAAAGGAAAGAAAGGGGAGAAAAGCAATACTCAAGTGCCTTGTCACTGTCCTTACTTGGTGGAGTCAAGTGGCCAGCTGGTAGAGTCGATGGTCTTTACACTCATCAGTCTTCACACGAGGAGGCTTACCACAAAGGCTGCCACGACCGCTGCCATGGTGAAACTAACCAATTTTATATTTGCCTGAGTACTTGTTATTGAAGTCAGCTGGCCACGCCTTACTATTTAGCAAACCGAAACTGGAGAGTCCCGCGATAGGCAAATGCGAAAACAAACATGACTTGAGCATGTATTTACCATGGTAAAACATAGTAAGTGGAACAAAGTTTCCTAGCAATGACAACTGAGCTGAAATCTAATGAGAAAACAAGGCAAAACACTTACAAACTGCTGTCCTTTTCTGTTGAAAGTGAAAGAAAGTGAAAGTGATGTGACATACATCCAAGTATGGTGACCCATACTCAGAATTCGTGCTCTGCATTTAACCCATCCAAAGTGCACACATACAGCAGTGAACACACACAGCGTGTACACACACCCGGAGCAGTGGGCAGCCATTTATGCTGCGGTGCCCAGGGAGCAGTTGGGGGTTCGGTGCCTTGCTCAAGGGCACCTCAGTCGTGGTATTGCCAGCCCAAGACTCAAACCCACAACCTTAGGGTTAGGAGTCAAACTCTCTAACCATTAGGCCACGACTTCCCCACTTGACTGCTTCTTCTAACAAGGGCTTCCAAAACAGGTAAATAAGTACTTTTACTGGCTTTGGTCGCGCCTTACTATTTAGTAAGCCAAAACTGGAGAGTCCTGCGATAGGCAAACACAAGAACAAATGCAACTTGAGCACGTATTTACCACGGTAAAACACAGTAAGTGGAACAAAGTTTCCTAGCAACACAGAAATCTAATGAGAAAACCCTGGGTATATACCATACACTACAGCAGGGATAGGCAACTCCGGTCCTGGAGGGCCACTATCCTGCAGAGTTTAGCTTCAGCCCTCATGAAAACTCACCTGCCTGTATCTATCTAGTAATCCCGAAAACACTGATTGCCTTGTTCAGGTGTGTTTAATTTGGGTTGGAGCTAAACTCGGCAGGACAGTGGCCCCCCAGGACCGAAGTTGCCTATCCCTGCACTACAGTCTCCTGGCACCTCTGGTGGTGTGTAGTAATATTACACTCAGTCAGAGAAAACATGGCAACAGGCCTGTGCCTATTACATATACACCCCCCACCCCCCAAGAAAATCAACAGAATAATTAACAGATTGGAGACATTTAACTACTTTCGCAGGCCCCTTCCACAAAAATCACATTTGCATATCGTTCTAAATATAGTCTTATTGTTAAGCAAAAGTATACACTGTTTCTATAAAATATAAATAATTTGATGTTTTATATCATTTTCATGTCAGCCCTGTTACCCTCATCAAAAAACCCTTGTAAAATAATATTACCGTACTGGTAACAGGTTTTGACATTTTGGTAACAGGGATGACATAGACTAGGTGACACCCTGTTTTTAAAGGGATGCTCCACCCCAAAATGAAAATTTTGTCATTAATCACTTACCCCCATGTCATTCCAAACCCGTAAAAGCTTTGTTCATCTTCGGAACACAATTTAAGATATTTTGGATGAAAACCAGGAGGCCTGTGACTGTCCCATAGACTGCCAAGTAAATAACAGTGTCAAGGTCCATAAAAGGTATGAAAGTACTCGTCAGAATACTCCATCTGCCATTAGATGTGCAATCTGGGTTATGTGAAGTGACAGGAACACTTTTTGTAAGCGAAGAAAACAAAAATAACAACTTTATTCAACAATTCCTTTGTCAACAGTCTCCTCTGTGTCTCTCCATATCACGTATGCTGCGTATGCTCTTTTTTATCAGCCGCGCGACAAGTATGCGCTCTTTTAACGTGTGTTTAGCTTAGATTTGAAAGAAAACAGTGCATCCTTGGCACTGATTATTACTATTACTGTTGTTGTTAATGACCGGTTAGGATGATCAGTCTCAGTAAAACTCATCTTTTCCACAACCCATTGTTAATAATGCATCCATGTAAATTAAATTACAAACAAGAGCAGCAAGGTGACTGCAGACCTTCACCCCAGGTCTTACACTGAAAAAATTAAATGTTTACCATTGTAACTATGGTAAGTAAGTGCAAAACAATATAATGCAATTTAAAATTGTAAAACCATACCTTCGGTGTAAAACTGCTGTGAAGTGTGCTAAAGAATGTGTGTCCTGTCATCCTTGTTACTCTGGTCAATCCTGTGACTATGACATCAGTCTTGTTACTGTCGTTCATTTCTTAATCATTGTAAACATTATATTTGATAAGTTTTCCAGCCAGAATCATCTGTCAAGTGTATCCAGTCTCATACCAATGAGCTCACTACTTCATTCACTCCACATTCCAATGTCTCACTTCTTAAACTTTACCACCCTCCAGTTTCTGATACCTCCACAGAGCCTGGTCCCGTTGATAAACCCCCTGCCAATGATTGTGGACGACAGAACTGCCTATGCTGTGAAAGAGATTCTGGACTCCTGGTGCCATGGTGGTTTGGTACTGTTGGCTCCACCGTCAATAAAAAGAATGAAACTGTGACTAAAACTATCAGTTTTTTTCCTAACAAAAAGGCATGAGTTAGCAAGGTGTTTGAATGACAAAAAGAGAGCATTTTGTAGTGGTGACCTTTTTACTGCTTTGAACACTGAGAGTAAGGGAAAAGGTCAGCAGTTAGATTAATATGTTGCTAATACAGGGGCTTCTAAGGATTGTGTTCTATTACCAAGGGGACAGCTAGATTTCTGGGCCCCCTGACTCAGACCCCAATGTTTGTCCCCTCAGTAGAAATCACATTCAGGACCCTTCCCCCCTCGCCAGGCCCTTGGAATCGCCCTAACCTCCCTTTTACATAATGCTTCTCTCTGTATGTGGTATGTTGTTTATATGTATATATATATATATATATATATATATATATATATATATATATATATATACATATATATATATGGAATGATATGTGTTTTATATTGCTGATGCAGTTGAAGAGAGTTTTCAACGTTGTTTGACAATGATGTATTGTACTGAATAGGAAAACTTTCTATACCGTGGCAGTCAGAGAGAGGTCCCACAATAAAACTGGGCCTTGGAATGCCATAGAATATGTTGTGCATTACAATAGTTCCCTTTCAGTCGGTCACTCTCGACGTCACGTAGGTGACCGACAAATTGGGATATCACTTCGATAGACCAATCTACTTCGAGTGTAAACTAAACGAGCCAATGCACATTGGCATGCAATTATTGCATCCAGCTGCCACTGATCACAGCGTGAGTATAAGAAGGCAGCAGGTGCAATGCATACCAGCTTTTGGCTTCGAAGCCGAGCGACAGTATCTTTCTGCTTACCTCAACTGTGTCTATGGTGAACTGCGAGTTCAGCACGCTCTGGGAAGCTTCCTGTGTTGGCGAGACGGCGTTTCAGCGGCAGTCGTTCCAGTGTCGAGTGGATTGCACACTTCAGGCTGCACTACCCCCTGTCATGTTGCAAGTGGCCATCTCCATTTAGTCGCCTCAGCACTAAAAGAGCATTTCCTAAGAGCGATTTTGCGTCTTTGTAAAGACGACGGATCGTCCTTTAAGGATGCCATTTCACCCGTGCGTTTCTGGATGCGGTCATTACCTGGCACCGGGTGATGGTCACGATCGCTTCCTCACGTTTCTGGGCGTCAAGCACGCTGAGGTGGCTTTTGTGGATGCATCATGTTCTCACTATGGGAAGATGACCCTTTTAGAGCTGTGAACCAGGCTCCGCTACCTTCAGTGGGGTGGAGTCCCGCTGCCTCTACTGCGATCTGGGGCTTGTTCTGGTGGACAGACGAGAACCACTTCTGGCAGTAGCATGGGCGGTTTGAGGGTCATAGTGGTGGCAACCCCACAGGAAACCAAACCTCTGCGGACCACCACTCCTCTTGCACCTCTGATCCAGTGAAGCAACCCACGGAACGCATTGGGCCCTCTTCAAGGAGTGTACCAGCGGTATCCAGTGGGCCTCCCCCCGACCGGATGTCGATCTCAGCATCGGAGGGAGAGCTGTCGGATGAAGATTCAGCCGTGCTGCCGCCCTCCGGGATGGTGGCAAAGCCTGAATCGGATCCCAAAATGGCAGCAATGCTTTCCCGGGGCGCCTAAAGGGTAATGTTTGAGTGGAAGTCTCCACCGTGACCAGAGCACTTGAGGCTGGATGATTGGTTTCTCGGGGTGGCGCGCGCTGAGAACAGCGCCCTGCCCCAGCGCCCCGCCCCAGTGCCTTTCTTCCCGGAAGTGCATGATGAGCTCACCAAGTCGTGGACAGCACCTTTTACTGCCAGAAACCGGCCGGTGGGCTCCTCCTCCCTCACCACCCTCGATGGTGGTGCAGCGAAGGGGTATTTGGGAATCCCGTCAGTGAAGCTGCTTCCGCCTTAGATGCCATGGCGTTACTGCAGGCGCACCAGGTTAAGGCACTGAAGAACCTGCACGAGGGTGGTCACGTTCCAGAAGTTCTGAAAGAACTCCGAACCGCCACTGACCTTGCGCTCCAAACAACGAAGGTCACCGCGAGTTCCCTGGGTCGTGCGATGTCCACGCTTGTGGTCCAAGAGCACCATCTCTGGCTGTGTCTGGCTGGCATGAGGGACATTGACAAGGTCCGGTTCCTCAATGCCCCTGTGTCCCAGACCGGCCTCTTCGGCGACACGGTCGAGAGCTTTGCCCAGCAGTTCTCTTCACCGGCCAGAAGCAGACTGAGGTGATCCGACACATCCTGGCCCGGTGGACAGCTGCTGCCTCCACCCGTCCGCCGGCTGCAGCGCCCCAGCCTGCTTGCCGCCAAGGGTGTGCCCCCACTCCCGCGCCACAGCCGCAGCAGCCTCCAGCAAAGCAGCGTCATGGAGCCAGGCATGTTGTTCTGCTGGTACCGCTTGTACGGTTTCTAAGCGCCTGGTCAGTGCTACCCAGCCCGTCTCACTGGCTTCTGCGGACCATCAGCCTCGGCAATGCGATTCAGTTCGCCCGTTGTCCCCCCAAGTTCAGCGGTATCCGCTTCACTACAGTGAAAGCGTCCGATGCCCCTGTTCTGCGGGAAGAGATCGCAGTCCTACTGGCGAAGGACGTGATAGAGCCAGTCCCTCCAGCTGATATGAGGACTGGGTTTAACAGCCCTTACTTCATTGTACCCAAGAAAGGTGGTGGGTTACGACCGATCTAGGATCTGCGAGTTTTGAACCGGGCCCTTCATCGGCTACCGTTCAAGATGTTGACGCAGAAACGTATCTTCGGGTGCGTCAGTCTCCGAGATTGGTTTGCAGCGATCGACCTGAAGGATGCGTACTTTCATGTATCGATCCTTCCGCGCCACAGACCTTTTCTGCGGTTTGCGTTTGAAGGACGGGCATATCAGTACAAGGTCCTGCACTTACACCGCCACGTACAACGTACAACGGGCATGCAGTCTCAGGGGTTTGGACGGGCCCGCAGCTGCAGTGGCACATCAATTGCCTAGAGTTGTTAGCAGTGCACCTTGCCTTGAACAGTCTCAAAGGTCGCTTACTAGGCAAGCATGTGCTGGTATGAACGGACAACACAGCGACCGTTGCATACATCAACCAACAAGGTGGTCTGCGCTCCCGTCCCATGTCACAACTCACCCGCCACTTCCTCCTTTGGAGTCGGAAGGTTCTGAGGTCACTTCGTGCCGTTTACATTCCTGGCCTGCTCAACCGTACAGCTGACGAGCTGCCTCAAGCAATGCTCCCAGGAGCTGTCTCCCTCCACCCACAAAGTTCAGGTTGCTGCTATTGCTGCATACCATGACCCTGTGAATGGGAAGTCTTTAGGTAGGCATAACGTCGTCATCAGGTTCCTTAGAGGGGCCAGGAGGTTAAATCCTTCCTGGCCCCCTCCATACCCTCTTGTGACCTGACTCTGGTGCTGAAATCACTACAGCAGGGCCCATTCGAGCCTTTGCATTCAGTTGAGCCAAAGTTTCTTTCATTGAAAACTCTGCTCCTGCTTGCGCTGGCCTCCATCAAGAGGGTATGGGGCCTGCACGCATTTACAGTTGACAATTCGTGCCTAGAGTTTGGGCCGGCTGACTTCCAGGTAATCCTGAGGCCCCGGCCTAGCTACGTGCCCAAGGTTCCCACTACACCCTTCAAAGACCAAGTGGTGAACCTGCAAGCGCTGCCCCTGGAGGAGGCAGACCCAGCCCTGGCTTTACTCTGTCCCATCTGAGCATTGAGGTGCTACGTAGACCGGACACAAAGCCTCAGGACCTCAGATCAGCTCTTTGTCTGTTACGGAGGCCGGCAGAAGGGGAATGCCGTCTCTAAGCAGAGGATGGCCCACTGGATTGTGGATGCCATAAACCTGGCTTATCAGGCACAGGGTGTGCCCTGCCCAGTCAGGTTGCGAGCTCACTCAACTAGAAGTGTTGCATCCTCCTGGGCGCTGGCTAGTGGCGCCTCGCTGACAGATATTTGTAGAGCTGCGGGCTGGGCGACCCCTAACACGTTCATTAGGTTCTATAGCCTTCATGTATCCTCCTGTGTTCTCACCTCAAATGAGTAATGGCACCGAGAGGCCCCCGTTAGTGTCGGCTTGCTAAAACTGCTCCAGAGTGTCCGTACTGTAGACGCTGTTGAGATCTTCCATCACCCTAGGCAGCTGGACGCGGCGGAACGTCCGGCACCAGGCCTTCATGATGAATCTGTGAGAACCGTGGAAGGGTGGGTTCCATATTGAGACCTAAGCGGTACTCGTTTGCGTATAGTCCACAGTATAGCCTTAGAGCCCGTGTTTCCCCGGCAGACTTCTGCCTTCCCAAAAGGGTTTTAATCACCTCAAGTTTCTCTATATACACCTAAACGGATGCTATATGTGTATTTGCTTCCGAAAACTCCTTCAGGAAGGATGGGGCTTCCGCAGCATTCCTGTACCAAGCGGAATGGGTACATTTTCCCAGTGTTATACAATATCACCCAGTGTGATAGTGCTTTGACAATGGTGAGTGGAACTACTTGTTCCGAGCCCTGGCCTACACCTAATAGGGGTGCAGGCCCCTCACACAGGGCACTGGAAGGGGCAGCACCCATGGCGCTTTGGTAGGGATCCCAATTAGTCGGTCACCAGCTGGTGACAATAATTGCATGCCAATGTGCATTGGCTCGTTTAGTTTACACTCGAAGTAGATTGATCTATCGAAGTGATGTCCCAATTAGTCGGTCACCTATGTCAGTGGTTCCCAAACCTGTCCTGGAGGCCCCCCTGCCCTGCACATTTTGTATGTCTCCCTTATCTAACACACCTGATTCCACTCATCAGCTCATTAGTAGAGACTGCAAGAACTAAATCGGGTGTGTCTGATTAGGGAGACATACAAAATGTGCAGGGCAGGGGGTCCTCCAGGACAGGTTTGGGAACCACTGACCTATGTGACGTCTCCATTCCCTCCTTCAGGGAATGAGGGTTACCATATGTAACCAAAACGTTATTATAATCTGCCTTATGTGAAACGCCTAAGACTAAATGATAAATGTCTGTTGGGATGTTTATAATAAAAATATATGTGATTTGGTTATACAAATTGTGTCATCTTATTTTATATAACCCCTAATTATGATAGCTGCCTATTAACCATCACATCTCGCAGACTTCTTGGTCAATGGTCTGATTACTGAATTATGGAGCTGACTGTAGCACATTTTTTGGCCAAGTTTTTGCCCTGAAATCAGCAGCACTCTGTGTGTGGCCCAAACCAAATACACCTCAACATGCAAAAACTGCCCACCATGTGTCCATGCATGTTTACTTGCAGCTTTTGTCACAGGTTGACTTCTTAAACATTCTGTAAATTCTGTAACATCGGAAAATTTGAAATGGAATGTGTGTGGCTTAAGTCACAATTGCATTTAACCATAATTAAGTAATTTCAGTAATCATTGTCACCCTTTTAAACAGTTAAGATTATCCAGGCTTATGTTCACCAAATGTATGAAAAACTCAACTTTAAACGTTTAAAATGTAATTTTCAATCCAGTCTTTAAAAGGGCAGCTTGTTTGCAAACAGACACTGCAATCATTTTGGAGTTTATTCATACCATCACAGAGAAATTCATAGGTAGTTAAAGGAATGAAGATGGGGAGTTGCATTTTTGGAAGGAGGATTTCTGGAATTAATGTTAAATGACTTTGAGCAGATGTGTGTGTGCTGAAAATTAGAATGAAAAAGGGATAGAGAAGGAGAGAAATTCAAATGGTTGCTTGGCAACCGTGAATCATGCTGATGTTGAGTGTTTGGAAGCGTTTTATGTGTGTGTAGGGACATAAGTATTGGGTGATTCAGAGTTATCACAAGAAATGCAATCTCTCTCTCTCTCTCTCTCTCTCTCTCTCTCTCTCTCTCTCTCTATCTCTCTCTATCTATCTATCTCTCTCTCTCTCATTTGTATTTCTTAAGACTGAGGGGAGACATGATATAATACCTGTCTTTTTAAACTGTGTGTGTGTGTTTGTTATATGTTTCCAGCATCTTTTCACTATTAGTGCCTAAAATTATGGAACTATCATTTTTATGGTAAACTAACACATCTAAGGAAACTGCTGCAAATGAAGCATTTCTTGGGGGCATATCTCTGCAGCTGATAATCTTAAATTGCTTGTGGTTGTATGTGCAATAAAGTTAATGTACCGTGGAGGTCTTTATTGGTTTAGAGCATTTGGTGTTGATTTTGATATGTTCGTCATGCTCTTTGGTTGCTATCATCAGTGAAAGCAGATGACCCACATGCACTAAAACTCTTCAATACCCTCCTATTGGGATAATGAGGTACTGCCATGTTCTGTCATATTGTCTCTCTCTCTCTCTCTCTCTCTCTCTCTCTCTCAATAAAGCAGGCACAAGATCTAAGAGTCAAACAGTTAATTTGAGAGTTTTATAATAAAATGCATTGTGGAATAATTATGGAATGTCTGATATATGGTGTCAGTTATGAAATTGCACACACAGGATTCAGAGGTCAACATTGATCCAGGGGTTGTAAATGATAAATTTATGAGTAATAAATGGAAAAGGTCGATATTTAATTTAAAATGTCTGTTTGGAGCATTCAAAAGGAGGAAGGAATCCTAACAGACAGTTATACTAAACAGTTCAGCAAATGCAAAACCTTTTCAAGAGCTATATACACTGCAAAAAATTATTTGATCAATAAATCAAGTCATCATATGTTTTTCTATTACTTTAACTCATAAAATTAATTCAACCAATTTCAACTTAGCCATAAACGATTCAACTCAATTTGTAAGTCAGTTTAATATAATTTGACTTGCACAGACAACTTCATTATACTTAAAAATTTAAGGCAGCAACCAAATGAAAGTTTTTAAGCTGAAGTAGGTGGAAAGCAGGAGCTCCAAAGGGGGGCAGACATGCAAATGATCAAACAAGGCAAGAAGACACCCTACCCCTTAACTTATCTGGCCTTTGCTGACTGTAGTGCATGAATTTTGTACACAGAACAGACAATGTCCATGTCAGTGGTTGCCAACCACATTCCTCGAGTAGACTTAACACTGCAGATTTTATCTCCTTAATCAAACAGCTGTATCACTCTAAGACACAAAATAGGTGTGTCAAACAAAGGAGTCATGTTAAATGTGCAGTGCTGGGGGTACCCCAGAAACGTGGTTAGGAACAATTGGTCCATGTGCTCTGACGCCATCTAGTGGATAGATTTTAATATATTTAATATAAACTAACACAGTGTAATTAATTGTAACATAGTAGGCAATTTTCTTTTTCTCCATTGTTTTTGCATGCATTTCACACAACCACCCACTTAAAAATGAAGGTTCATTAATGGCATCTAGGGGTCACATCCATAAAACCTTTCAATTGCACTTTAATTTACAGTCCTGTTTCTCATGTGCATACTATGTAGCTATTATAGTAACTACAATAAATATGTAATAAATTGGTACCAACCCTGAACCTGCCTCTAAACCTAACCTTATAATATTTAGTTTCCTTGTATTACCCAATACCTTTGTAGGTACGTTCACTGTAAGTACACATACTATAAAATAAAGTGCAACTAGCCTTGCAGTATAGTAATTCATTAAATCCTGTATAAATGAACAAACATTTCTGGGAATGTGTTATAATGTGTGTATGATGAATGCAAGAAAACTTATCTGAGATTGTCCATTGATGAATGAAAGTGTCCCTTGTAATCAATAACATTAATCAATAACTGTTCACTGATCCTTGAGAAGTGGGAAAAAACAGGGTGTTTTGTTAAATGAACAAATAAAATACCTCTTTCCATTTACATTCACCAGGATCTTAATATTTACATTTAAACATCTTAACAAATGATCCAATAATTATCAGAACACATGATCAGAATACAAACAAACTGTATTATGTATAGATATTTGTTATCCAGTGTTATGTGTTCCCTCAGACGTATGTTACCTGATTCTTGATGTGATGCAAGTGATGACTATCCAAATACAAAAGCAATATATGCTGTATATTTATTATTTATACATTATTGGAAAAAATAAAACAATATTTTATTTTTAATATAATTAAAAATTACTTGAAATACATAAAAATATGATGACTTCACTTTGAATGTCAACTCTGTCATTGGCCCATCACCACGGCCAGACAGAAAATGGTGATATCTAACGGTGTTGACAAATTTGGCATTTCTTTCACAAAACAAAAGGAGTTCATATAGTAGCCATTTTTTTCTGTTGATGCTAGATGCTAATAGAACCTGCTTCAAGAGAATAAAATGATTTAAACATTTCAAATAATTTCCTCAGAAACTGGAAGATGGTGCTGACATATCATGGTTGTGACACAGAAAATATTAACATAAGGAGTTATATTATAAAATATTATAAAACTATAAAATTTTCCAGAGCCTATCTGACATTGATGTACTCTGCAGACATGGAATGTGGCAAGTGGGTCCATTAGAGTGACAGCTGCCTGTGAGATATATATATATATATATAATATATATATATATATATATATATGATTTTGAAACCTTGTGAAACATGTATGTGTCCTTGAAAACAACTTTGCTTTGATATGACTTGGAATTATAAGGTTCTAGCTGTCATTTTTGTCAAAATTGAGTTATTTACACATTCTTATTCTGTGACAATTTTTTACATCATGTAAGGTTTTTTTTTTTTTTAAGTTCATTCTGTACATTTTGGGACTTTATATTTAGAAAACAAAAAGGTTCTATCTACAAAGTCGAACTCTAACTTGGTTTTATAAGGTTCTATCTGTGAGCCAATCAGCACTTTGAATGCACACAAGAGGACCACTCAGGATCAACTTTCTTTGTCATGTTGCTAGAATGCTCCCTGACAGCCCGAAAGATTAATCTGTAGCAAATAAATCTGAGGAAGTATAGTATAATTTTGAGAATAATACAACAGCAATAGGATACAGACAACAAAGCAAAAATAGCATATTACAACCATTCCCAGTCTTTCCTATTTCATGCTGTCCTTTCTTTATGTCACTTATAATGTATTTATGTCATTGAGTTTGAAATTAATTTGTTGCACATAAGACTGCTATGTTACAACGAGTATCTATTTAAACTGTTAGTTCATAATAGTTCTCAGGAAATGTCTAAAGCCTGACCACTAACTGCCTCTGAACTTACTCAATGAGATTGCTACAGCATATTGCATTGATTATTTTGAGTCCTACAATCTGAAATGTAAAGTAATTCTTAATTATCCACTAAGTCTTTTATTAGGTAATTCTTTATGCAGTGGCCATGCAAAGTATTTGGACTGTTTAATGTCCAAAGTCTCACAAATATTTGAAGTCATAATTTTTTCGGTTACCAATAAATACCAATAATCTTTAGCGGCCATAATATCATGCTTCAAGGGCTCATCATGTGTTCATTCATTATATAAGCAGTGTTCAGCATGTGTTCTGCAGTTTAAATAACATAGACTCAGAAAGTAGCCAGAATTACCCAATCTCCGATCACAGGATTAGAGTGAAAATCAGACAATTAACAATGGTGGCCTATGAATCAGGACATCCCCACTTTAAATCCTGATTTGTCAGATCCTAAGAAAGCATGAGAGGAACTCCTTGGTACAGCCATTTCAAATGGTAAATAAATATATACTAAATAAATATATACTGTATTTATTTATTTATTAAATTTTTTAACCGGGTACATCCTTTTTTTAACCCTTTAGAGGAGAATTAACTTCAAGAAAACTGGGGAAAACTGCAAAAGAAAGATTTAACTGAACATTTTATGTAATTTTACAGAAAAATGCTATAAACTGTACAGTTTATTTAAGTGTCAAGTGTATTACTATGATGGAATTTTGTGTTTGCATAAATGTATACCATCTTTATTCTAGTATATACTTCAGCTTGTGAAAAAGCTGCTTATGATGACCTTCTTCATTCTTAATTTGTCTTCCTCTTTTACCACCTGCATTATAATGGTGTCTGTCAGTATATGTTAAAGGTAGGAAACATATTTTAGTAGCAGTGTGTGTTGCTAAATTTACTGATTTAAAAGGACAGTTTTATACTGTACATTGTAAAGGTTGTTTTGTAAATATGTTTGTATTTTACTGTATTTTTTTTAGATAATTATTCTGGCAAACATTTTTTTACCACCTGCAATCACTTTTTTATTTTTATTAAAGGCTTTCCTGCTCCTCAATCCCATTTCTTGTCATTCTGGACATTCTGCCTTTTATTTGATAACGTCACAGTTACATAAGTAGCATTGGTTCCCTGAGTAGGGAATAAGATTTTATGGTAAATGACACTATGAGAACATCCTCCAGGTGTGACGGTTGTTTAAAACCCATATAAAATCAAGCTAGTTTACTACAAAGTAAGTCAAGCAGACAAAACCTGGGAACCAGGTGTCAAAGCAACGTGAAGACTGTGAAACCTCATAAAAGTGTGAAAAGAGGCCCTCTTGTGTATGCAAAAATGAGGCAAAGATAGCCAATGCAACATTGTTTCTGTGACAAACAGCTGCTCAGACTAGTCAATGCAAAACTTTAATAAGGTGACAACACCAACAAGGAATCCGACTGTTGATCCACCACTGCCCCTTTAATCACTAATGGTGAAGTGCCCTTTCTGCCCCTCAAATCTGAATGTGATTTCAGCTGAAAGGAACATCTTATCAACTAGTTTAGTGAGTTAGATAATGACATTAAAATTAAGCGGTGTCAAGCGCTCAAACAAAACCCCAAAAGACTGTACATCACTTCCTGTTTGTTGCTGCTGTGTGTTTTGAGTTTGAGCCACGTCAAGTTAATTCTTTATTGTCTATTTTTTTATCTTAAAATCAATTTTATATACCATAATTTCCATTTCTATAACGTGTGAATATATCCCCTATCGTATTCTACAACAAAAACAATGAGCACCTTATCACTAGTTTTATTTTGATTTCCCATGCCCGCAATTAGCTTATAGCCCGTTAGATTCACCAGCGTGTTTGCTGCTAATCTTACTTACATTGCTAATGATATATTCACACACATTACAAATGTTTTACTCACTGTTACTTGCTTTAATGGCGGATGTGTGTCTACCTTTGAGTGGAGGTGAGGACACGTTCAAGCTGCATTCTGCGTCTAATACTTCAGCTTAATTTATCACACCCAAAGATAAACTGCAGTGCTTTGCAATTATAGGACAGGAAGAGCTAAATAAACTTATCACTGCATCTAAACCAACAACATGCCTGTTATCAATATTGTTTTGAAAAAGTTGTGTCTGCTCAATTGTGCTCATTCCTGCAAAAAAAAAAAAAAAAAAAAAAAAATCTCTATGAAGATTTTCAGTCAGGTTTCAGGCCCCATCATAGCACAAAAACTGAACTTGTTAAAATTACAAATGACTTGCTTCCTGCGTCAGACCAAGGATGCATCTTATTTGCTAGTTTTACTTGATCTTAGTGCTGCGTTCGACACTATAGATCATGACATATTCATAGATTGATTACAAAACTATAAAGGTGTTCAAGGGCAGGCTTTAAGATGGTTTAGATCCTACCTGTCCGACCGCTACCACTTTGTTTATTTAACCTTTAAATGCATGAATGTTTCGCCAATCATTATTACATATTCGGGTCTTTAGCGACCCGGACCTATATACAGTATCCAGCACGGATGGATCTCTAACTGCTGCAATAGCAAAGAAACGCTCTTGATATTTTATGAACAATTACAGAAGAATAAAATAAAGCATATTTTGTTACCTCTTGAAACTTAAAAGGGTTCAATTTGAGCAGATGATTTTACCATCGCTGTCATCGTCAGAGTGCACTTCCACAGTACATTCAGCATCTGCCTCATATTCATGATCTTAACCATATTCTCAAAACTATAATTTTCAATGACTTCATATTCAATATTTTTTTCCAAATACATTTTTTATTCAGTTATCGAATAATCTTACGATAATCACATGATCCAGGATTAATTTGCATATGCACACACACACACACACAAAACTTAAATGTAACACCCCTTCCCCAGCCTGTTAATATACAATACAGTGACATTCAAAATAACTTTTAAGTTACAATACATTGATTGAATTAAGGAATAGAATTACTTTTGAGGTAACAGAAGAAAGGGTTCCAAATCTTGTGAAATTCTCCAATGTTGCCTTTTAAAAGATATCTGGTTCGTTCAGAGTAGATATCAGTTCCTCAAGCCATAGTTTGACAGTGGGAGGATTATCCTTTTTTCCAGAACAGTAATAATAGTTTCTTGGCTGTTATCAAACAATACATAAGTAATTTCTGTTGAGCACTGTTCAATGAACATGTATAATTAGCAGAGGTGGAAAGAGTACAAAAATATTATACTCAAGTAAAAGTACCATTACATTAATGAAATTTTACTTAAGTACAAGTAAAAGTACCAGTCTAAAAATCTACTCAAGTAAAAGTAAAAAGTAGCTCATTTAAAAATTTACTCAGAGTAAAAGTTACTTAGTTACATTTTAACAGTGGAAGCCTGGAAGGGAGGTCTCAGTTCCTGGAGGGCCACAGTCCTGCACAGTTTAGATATAACCCTAATTAAACACACACCTGATCCAGTTAAATCTAATCATTTAGGCTTATTTGAAAAACTACATGGTATGTGTGCTGGAGCAGGGTTAGAACTAAACTCTGCAGTGCTACGGCCCTCCAGGAACTGAGTTTGACACCCCTGGGATAGGCCTATTAATCTCAAACTAGTTGTTTTTAATTAAAGGAATCAGTTATTTAGAATAATAAGACATTTGGGCTGTTACCAGGCAAATCAGTATCAACAAACTCATCTTTTCAATGCAGAGGAAATGCAGAAGCTTCATCCGAAGTGGCATTTAGATGTATTTACACACTGTTTAGTGCAGGACAAGAATGCATTTAACCTGCTGTTACAAATGCATGAATAATGTTTTGATTTACAAGACATAAAATGTTTGAATACTCATTTAAAATAAGAAATTAATTATAAAAAAAAAAAAAAAAAAAAAAAAGATACTTTAAATGTGAAATTAAAATGGCCAGTATGTGTCAGCAAGTCACTGTTAATAAGTGGGTCATTGCGATTGAACCGAATCATTTAAACGGTTGATTCATTCAGGAACGAAACACTGTCATGTTGCAAAACTGTGCTTTGGTGGCTGTGTTTGGGATTATTTTTTGTTGTATAAATAGAGCAAAAACAGGCAATATGGTGTCTGAAACGCAAGTCTCTTAATTAACTGAGTTTTACTGTTGTAAAAAAAAAAAAAAAAAAAAAATATATATATATATATATATATATATATATATATAAGAGCTGTGTGTGATTATGATGGTTTTTAGAGGAAAAGACGGCATTCTTTGTGTGATTTTGATTTACTATATGAAATGATATAAATATGTACATTTTGTGCCCCTATATCTTCAATTTTGTGATCATTCTAAATGCATTTCAACAGATTGAATCACACAGTGAAAGAACGCACTATAAATGCGCGCGCACATCATTAAAACAACAATTATGATATTATCGCAGACGATATCGCACACTGTCTTTTTGGCTAATTTGTGCAAAACCTTTTGCTAAACTGTCAGAGCTTGATTTTAACCACCAATGCAACGATGCAAGTATTTAGCTTACCCCTACATGCTTGCGAAGGGTTGATTTCGAGATTTTATAAGCTGCTAGTTTGGTCTCTCTAGGTAAGCACAGCTTACACTGCACAATAAAGCATGAATATGGCCAGGGGTTCCCTTCATTTCCTTCGAGTTCAACTTCAGAATATGACGGGGTTTCGTTTTCAGCGGTGTCTGCTCCACTAACGCCTGTTTTGTGCGTCTGCATCTTTCTTGTGATTTTAGCGCCAGTTTGCCCTTCTGCCCATTATTTACTGACATAGTTTCCAGGGAGCGATTTATTTATTTATTTATTTATTTATTTATTTATTTATTTATTTATTTTACTCAGTAATTAATGTGTTTTAAAATGTAGCGAAGTACAATACTTCAAACAAAATATACTTAAGTAAAAGTAAAATTACAGATTTAAAAAAAATACTTAAAAAAGTAGAAGTACACAAAAAAGCTACTCAATTACAGTAACGCGAGTAAATGTAATTCGTTACTTTCCACCTCTGATAATTAGAATGTCCTAATATAATGAGCACAGGGTCTGGAGCCAAGTTTACATTAAGAATATATGACAGCACTTTAAATACCTCACACCAGAATCCCTGTATTTTATGACAGAAAATAAAACTATGAGCTAAATCAGCATCCACTGATTTACATTTGTCGCAAATAGGAGAGACACTGGGGAAAATCCTATGCAATTAATTTCTTTTGGGGGGAAGTTGTGGCCTAATGGTTAGATAGTTTGACTCCTAACCCTAAGGTTGGTGAGCGTGATTTCACCAAGTACAACATGTTCCTGGCTCAACATCCTTGTTGATCCTGGAACAACATTCCAATCAACCAATCAGAACTTTTCAGGAAATATCTGTTTTTGTAGGTGCTAATACACCCTTGTTAATCAGCTATCATTTCCCATTGATTTTAGGAATAAATTATGGTTAGGTTTAGGGGTAAGGACTGGGTTAAATCTATATTTTTGGATAATAATGTTGATCCAGGATCATCAAAAGATGTTGATCCATAAAAATACCACAACTACCAAAACCACTTACACCCCCTAAGGTTGTGGGTTCGAGTCTCGGGCTGGCAATACCACGACTGAGGTGCCTTTGAGCAAGGCACCAAACCCCCAACTGCTCCCCGGGTGCCACAGCATAAATTAGTGCCCACTGCTCCGGGTGTGTGTTCATGGAGTGCATGTGTGTTCGCTGCTGTGTGTGCACTTTGGATGGGTTAAATGCAGAGCACGAATTCTGAGTATGGGTCACCATACTTGGCTGTATGTCACGTCACTGTATGTCACGTCACTCACTTTTAGAGAAGTGTAATCTATGTAGAACCTTAAATTGAATGAGGCATAGTCTAGTGTTGACCGATTGTTTATCAATATCCTCCAAGCCATCCTGCAAAACCTCCTCAGAGATTCCAACTCCAATCTCTCGCTCCCATTCCTCTCTGATCAATTTTGTAGAAGGGAAAGTAGCCGCTAGTAACCTTCCATAAATTAAAGATAGCTGACATTTGTTTCCCCTGAACTGTATTAGACAATCATCAATGACTGAGGGCGGAACCTCGTCTAGAGAAACTTTGTATGTCGCAAGTAATTCCTTATTTGTAAAAATCTGAAAAAATGTTTTTTTTTTTTGGGAGGTTATATTTCTGTTGTAATTGCATAAAGGAAGCTAAAGCCCCATCAAGATAAAGGTCCATGACTGTGCATATACCCAATTCTTTCCATTGAGTAACGGTTGTATCCAACCTTGAATGGGGGAATGATGGGTTATTTGCAATTGGAATTCAGAGAGAGTGTGATTTTATTTTAAGTTATTCTCTCATCTGTCTCCAAACGCGTAACTGACTCTTTATGACAATACTATTAACTGCTGCTTGGTCTAATATCATTGGGGAGAGTAGCACTGCTCCAATATCATAAGGATGGCAGTAATCCCGCTCTATCTGGAGCCAATCTGGGGCAACAGCAGATTGTTCCAACCATAGTGCAAAAATTGTAAATGAGTGGCCCAGTAATAAAGGCAAAAATCTGAAAGGGCAAAACCCCCCCTCATGTTTGGGTTTACAAAGATGAACTTTTTTGATTCTGTGACTCTTATAATTCCATAGAAAGGGAAGAATAATTTAATCTAGCTGTTTAAAGAAGGACATAGGCAATAGTATTGGAATATTACAAAATAAATATTATATTTGAGGAAGAAATATCATTTTTATCACATTTATTCTGCCCATTAGGGAGATCGGGAGAGTCCTCCAGAAGTGAATACAGTTTTGTAACTTAGACAGCAAGGGGTTGAAATTAGATTTGAAGACCAGAGAACATTTATAAGTAACCACAATTCCCAAGTATACAATATTTTCCTTGGAAACTTTAAATGGGGAAGAATGTATTATGGACAAATCCTTCAAACCAATGGTCATGAGTTAACTTTTTTCAAAGCTAACTTTAAAGCCAGAAAATTTCCCAAAGGTACTGATGGTCTTGAGCATAACAGGAAGGCTCACCTTTGGTTGAGTAACTTAAGCAAAATATCATATGCATACAGTGATATTTTATTAATGGTATTTGAAGTACTAAAGCCATGTATGCAAGAGTTAGAACGAATGGTTTCTGCAAGGGGCTCTACACTTAACGCAAACAAAAGGGGTGAGAGGGGACAGCCCTGTCTGGTTCCTCTTTGAAGATGGAAAGAGTCTGAAATTGTTTAATTGTTAAAACTCGTGCTACTGGACTACTGTATAAAATTTTAATCCAGGTTATAAATTCATCTCCAATATCAAAGGACAGCAAACAAGTAAGGCCACTCTACTCGGTTTAACGCCTTTTCGGCATCCAATGAGATAACAACCAAATTGTCTCTAGTTGCCTTAGGGTGATAAATTAAATTAAATAATCGTCTAATATTATGCATAGTGCTTCTACTATAGAGTCTATTAGCAAGGGTCTTATATAATACTTTTTGATCAACATTGAGAAGGGAGATAAGCCTATATGCCTCTACTTCTTCAGGATTTTTTTACCTTTTTTAGGAATTACTGTGATAATAGCTTCAGAAAAAGTTGGTGGTAGTCCAGTTGTTAATGCTTGCTGAAAGGTTTTAAGCAAATATGGAGTAAGAATGTCACTGAATTTTTAATATAGTTTGACTGACAACCCGTCAGGACCGGGAGTTTTCCCGCTCTTCAAAGTATTTATTGTGTTCATTTCCTCTAAAGAAATCTTTATTAAGAGATGCCTGATCTTCTGGAGATAGCGTGGGGAGATTACATTTACGTAAAAATGTATCCATTACTTGAGGGTGCAAATCAGTGTCTGAAGAGTATAACTTTGAGTAAAAATCCTTTAAACATTGGTTTATCTCTTTCGATGCAATATAGTGCGTTCCTTCTTTGGTCTTTATTTTATGAATTGTCCTTTCACTATCTATTTTACACAGTTATCTGACTAGTAATTTATGGGGCTTCTCTCCAAATTCAAAGTATTTTTGTTTAATGAAATGAAAAGTTCTATTAATTTTAGTAGAGACTATATTATTATATTCGTACCTTGACTGTAAAATTTTCTTATAAATATCTAACGAGGGGTTTAATGCATTTTCAATGTCTAGCTGATGAATTTGATTTCCTGAACCAGTTAATTTTGTTTTGTATAATTTATTCCAGGACCCTTGATATGATATAACACAACCTCTGAACCTCTGATAAATGCTTTTAATGTTTCCCAGAGCAATCCTGATGATGTATCTGGCTTATCATTGCTATTGAAAAAAAAAAAAAAAAAAAAAACTCATGAAATCAGTGAACTTGGGGTCATCAATTAATTGAAGGTCCATCCTCCATAGAGGTCGGGTAAGAGATGTTTGACCAAAAACAACTTCAAATGAAATTGGGGCATGGTCTGAAATCAGTATATCGTGAATTTTATAGTATAGGATATTGGAAATAAGATTGCTGTCCACTAAAAAAATCAATACGGGTGTATACATTATGCGCATGTGAGTGAAATGTATAATCTCTTCGGTAGGGTGCATGAGTCTCCATATGTCTACCAAATTAGAATTATTAACAAAAGCATTCAAAAAATTTATTGAATTAGATTGCGACGGGATTTTGAGCGATGTTCTATCGCGATATGCTTAAAGGACACAATTAAAGTCCCCACCGATAACAAGATTTGTTTGGGACAATTTAGGGATAAGAGAAAATACCTTCCTAAAAAAGTCTGGTTCTTCATTATTTGGACCATACACATTTATTAACGTAATCTGGAAACCATAAATCTCACCAGATAGAAAAATGTAACGACCTTCCCTATCTGTTCTCAGAGAGTTTTGTTTAAATGGAACCCCTTTTCGAAATATAATAGCAACCCCCCTAGATTTAACTGAAAAATTAGATTGGTAAATCTGTCCTATCAGCTACCTTTTAATTTGTCTTTAGAGTCCACTTTGAGATGAGGTTCCTGCAGAAAAATTATATCTGAGGAGAGAGATTTTAGATGTGATAATCTCTTGCTTCTCTTAACCGGATGATTTAATCCTTTAACATTCCATGAGTTACATTTGAGACCTTTTCTGTTACTTTGAGTTGTTATTTTGCTTGATTAAAAATAAGACCAATCATCTTCACTGCTTGTTTAGAACCTTGGATTATTTTAAACAGGCTCCCATCCCATATTCTCTAAAACATAAACATTAATCCGTCATCTAACCGACTAACTAGAACACGCGGTGCGATACAGAATTACACAACAAGTAAAATATAGCAACAAATTATATAAAAAAGACAATCAAATAAAACCTAGCAAATACCTTCAAAAAAGTGTCAAACCTTAAACTTCCAAAAACTTCATAATAAGGAGTACAAGGGGAGCATCTCAATATAACATGACAACAAGAGTCATGTAAACAGTCATATAAAGAGTCGCTACTGATCAAAGTTCACCAGTCACATTATTCTCATCTTACTTGACTCAGTCCGACGACATCCTTTACACTTGTCCTGAAATTTCAAAGTTATTCTGATTTTACTTGACCTCAGTCCGACGACATCCTTGGCACTGGTTCTGAAATTACAAAGTTGCTTTTCTGCGAACTTCATCACTTTGTCTGGATCGGTGAAGTAGAAATCTTTGCAGTTGTGCGAGACCCTCAGTTTAGCAGGGTATTGCAGTGTGTATTTGACTCCAGGTCTATCCTTCAGCAACTCCCTCATGCGTTTAAAAAGTGTGCATCACTTTACCACAGCAGGTGGATAGTCCGGAAAGATATTGATTCTTATGCAAGGTGGTTCATCATTTCCAGAATGGGAGCATAAAGCTCGTATTTCTCCCACCACATGTACATAATGCAAGCGCAGAATGAAGCCTCGAGGTGGTTCATCATTTCCAGAACGGGCGTGTAGAGTTAGGTGGGCTCAGTCCACGTGCGGGGGTTTCTCTAAGGACAGGGCCTCTGCGAGGAGTTGAGCAACAAAATCTCTAGGCTTTACTCTGGATTCAGCACCCTCTTTAATGTTAAGTATACAGATATTTTGTATTCTGCTGCATCTTTCTAGGTCAGTGCATTTTTCTGTAAGTTGCTCCATTGTACGCTTTAGCTTTCCCAGATCTTGTTCTATCTTAACCACTGTGTCGTAAGAAATGGAAGCATAACTTTCCAGGCTTGTTAATTTAGCAGCGTGATCGTCCGTCGTCACTTTAATCTCAGAGATTGCCACGCTGGCCTAATTTTTAAATGCAGACAGTTCTCCTCTGATAGTGACAGTGAGTTGTTCGATCTTTAGGTCTATGATTTCTCCAGTGTCTGATTTGATTGAAAGAAGTTCCACGTGAAGGGACGAGATCGCATTGAGGATGACTGAACTACCCACATCTGGAGCATCTTCTTTGGGCGCTTCTTCAACATTGGAGCCGGAGGTTGTCGTGGCCTGGTCTGGGGTTTTCCAAGATTTGCCTGGCATGTTTAGAAAACTGGACAAATTAAATCCTAAAGTCGTCTAGTTTCTAGGATGCAAGACTATAGTATTATCAATGTTCACAATTGCTGAAAAGATGTTCTGACAATGTTATATTAAATTTTTTTACGGAGCAGTCATGAAGTGTGTGCTACTCAGTCATATCCAAACCTGAAGTCCCATATTCAATATTTTGATCACTGGCAGCTTATTCAACACACACAGCATCAAATGGCAGTGACATTTATATTTCATTTCATATAGTAATTGCTCTGCAGTAAAGCCATTTAAACCAGTTCAATTTTTGCTAATGATACTCGTCTGTTTTATGCCTGCGGTAATTATGGTGAAACGTCAGGTCATCATTGTGTATCAGTGCAACCTTGAGGAAAAAAGATGCATTTTACATACTGAGTCATCAGATATGTAAATATAGTTGCACAGGATTAATCAGAAAACAGGCACTCTTTTACATTTAACTTTTTTTTTCTTGTTATATTGTTTATAATTAATAGATTGAGGAATACTAAGAAAGTTGATGTCTAACTTAAAAAAATGAAGGAGGGAGAGGGTAGAGAATGATGTCCCGGGTCGCGAAAGACCCGATGTATGCATTTAAGAGTTAAATGGGGAGTTAATCTCAATTATCACCAGTAAAATATGGAGTGTCACAAGGATCTGTCCTAGGTCCTTTGCTATTTTCAATATACATGTTGCCCCTTTGTAATATTATTAGAAAATATGGGATTAGTTTCCACTGTTATGCTGATGATACTCAAACATATATCTCAAGAAGACCAGATGAAACTTCTAAATTATCTAGGCTAACAGAGTGTCTTAAAAATGTAAAAGATTGGATGACCAATAATTTTCTCCTATTAAATTTGGATAAAACAGAGATATTACTTATTGGACCAAAAAGCAGTACACAGAATCTCTTGGATTACAATTTGCAACTAGACAAATGTACTGTGACTTCCTCTACAGTCAAAAATCTGGGTGTTATATTAGACAGCAACTTGTATTTTGAAAATCATATTTCCCATGTTACAAAAACAGCATTCTTCCAGCTTATAAACATTGCCAAGCTATGAAACGTTACCTGTTTCTGATGCAGAAAAGCTAGTTCATGCATTCATGACCTCTAGACTGGACTATTGTAATGCACTACAAATTGAACAAACAACTTTTTCAATAAACAAGCTACAGGTAGTCCAAAATGCAGCGGCTAGAGTCCTTACCAAGTCGAGAAAATATGTTCATATTACTCCAATTTTCTAGTCTCTGCACTGGCTACCTATTAAGTTCCATGTCAGTTACAATATATTATTACTTACCTACAAGGCCCTAAATGGTTTAGCTCCTGCGTACCAAACTAGTCTTCTACCATGCTACAATCCATCACACTCCCTAAGGTCGCAAAACTCTGGACTTTTGGTAGTACCTAGGATAGCAAAGTCCACTAAAGGAGGTAGAGCTTTTTCGCATTTGGCTCCCAAACTCTGGAATAGCCTTCCTGATTACGTTTGGGGTTCAGACACACTCTCTTTATTTAAATCTAGATTAAAGACACATCTCTTTAGCCAAGCATTCAAATAATGAATATCATAATCATGCAATCATCAATGCAGTTATATCTGATCAAATGCACATTATTATTCTTTAGCTTGGGTTAAACAAATCAAATTTGCTTGGTTGGAACAGCAGCTACCCTAATTACGTCTCTGTTTGTTTCTCTGTTTTTGCCATGTGATCCTGTGGACATCCTGTGGTAACTAGGATTTACACAAGCTTCATTCTGGATCTAGAACACCTGAGAAGAGATGATGCCAACCCCTCAGAGGACCTCAGATGATGCCAGCCCTGAAACAACATACAGAACTACCACATTTTGCTATAAGTTTGATTGCATCATATAATAGTTGCTGTTAATAGTGTTCAACGTCTGTTTGATTACATCTTTAATTGATTTTTTTCCATACATTGCTGCCATATGTACATTAACTGACAGTCACCAATGATAAGCTACTACTAAATATTGTAGAAACTTGATTTTCTGTAAAGTTGCTTTGCAAAGATTTGTATCTTTAAAAGCGCTATACAAATAAACTTGAATTTAACTGAATTGAAAAATAAAGGAAGCAACATTGCCAAATAAGATAAGGGAGAAACGGAAGGGAAAATTTATAGATACAACACAGAGTGCTAAAAGGATTGCCCTTGACTAACTTTCGATGCTAAAACAATGGCTCTCATTCTGTTGCTGGTGCATGGAGGCTCCAGATAAGATCCTTATTTAATGGTAAGAGCTTCCTTTCACACAGTTTAAAGGGTTACTCCACCCCAAAATGAAAATGTATCTATGAATCACTTACCCCCATGTTGTTCCAAACCCGTAAAAGCTTCATTCGTCTTCGGAACACAATTTAAGATATTTTGGATGAAAATATCTTAGAAAGTCACAAGCCTCCCGGTTTTCATCCAAAATGACTTAAATTGTGTTCTGAAGACGAACAAAGCTATTACAGGTTTGGAACGACATGGGAGTAAGTGATTAATGACAAAAAATTCATTTTGGGGTGGAGAAACCCTTTAAGCAACTGTTTTGCTATGCAAAAAGAACGAAGTGGATATAACTTAATCTTATGATAACCACATCAGATTTCAGTCATAGCCAATGAAATAAAATCCGACACTGTGGAAGAAATTTATTATCTTTCTGTGATGATCGATGGGGACACAGACATGCTAGATCTGTGACCGACACACACATAGACACAATGTATTAAAGCAATTATGCAGCTGTTGACAGTGTGAGTTTAGATGCAGTATGTGAGTTAAGAGCAGTTTGGGTGAGTTTGCTGGTCTGCAAATAAAAGAGTTCTTGTCTGCCCACAGGTCTGTCCTGCTAATTTGAAATATAATGTTGTTTAAGTGTAAATGGATGTTTTGATTGTGTTTGTGTTCCTGCAGTCATTTTTGGCAAATAAAGAAAATGTTTGTCTGAAAACATTTCTTAAGTTTTGGATTATTAAAGCAAAAAGTATTAAAAACATTCCTGGACTACCCTTTTTCATATTTTCTTTATTGATAATTAGTTTTTTGACATGTTATGTTGCAGTTAACCACATAAGACTGCTGTTACAAAGTCTTCATGGTTCTCAGGAAATGTCTAAATCCTGACCACTAACTGCCCTGAACTTACTCAATTAGATTGCGACAGCAATGCAGTGGCGTGCACAGACCTCCGGAGGGGCAGGCGCGAATAAAGTTTGTACAGTATAAAATACCACTGTGGAAACCTGTGTGTGTGTGTGTGTGTGTGTGTGTGTCTGTGTGTGTGTGTTCACTGTGTTGCGTCAAACCTGCTGCGAGGCGCGTCTAAAGGCGAGGTCAGGGAACAAGCTATCAAAACGTAGATTAGGGGGAAGAGTAAAACGCAGGTTACCCGAAATGGCTACCTTTCTTGTCATTATTACGACAATTCTTCTCACATTTTGCATAGTGTGGATATGCGGCCACTTACGAAAAAGGTGAGATGAACTCGCTTTAACAGAAGTCTCTCTTGAATAACGCAGTATTCACGCGTAACGTTCGTAAGTCAGTGCACGTACAGTATATCAAGTGAAAAAGGTAAGATATATGGTTATATCTGTTCATGTTACTACAGGAGGAACTATAAAGTTTGAGGTCACGTATGGTAGAATCCCTGGTAAATTAATTATTATCGCAACAGAAGCATTAGGCTACAATACGTACAACAAAACAAAAAATATAAAACTAACATATTTAAAAAATAAAATAAAATAAACACAAACGATTTTTTAAACACATTCTTCATTAGATAATGTCAGGTAATATGTTGGTTAAAAGTATATGTTGGTTAAATCTGCTGAATGTTAATTTTGAAATATTAAATAAGTTATTCTTGGCATATATATATATATATATATATATATATATATATATATATATATATATATATATATATATATATATATATATATATACAGTACAGACCAAAAGTTTGGAAACATTACTATTTTTAATGTTTTTTGAAAGAAGTTTCTTCTGCTCATCAAGCCTGCATTTATTTGATCAAAAATACAGAAAAAAAATGTTTTATTGTGATATATTATTACAATTTAAAATAATTGTTTTTAAATTTATTATACTTTAAATTATCATTTATTTCTGTGATGCAAAGCTGAATTTTTAGGATCATTATCACATGATCCTTTAGAAATCATTCTAATATGTTGATTCATTATCAAAGTTGGAAACAGTTCTTGCTGCTTAATAATTTTTTCAGAACATGTGATACTTTTTAGGATACTTTGATGAATAAAAAGTAAAAAAAAAAAAAAAAAAAAAAAAAAAAAGAATCTATGTTTTTAAAATATAAATATTTTGTAATAACAATATACACTACTGGTCAGTAATTTGGGGTCAGTCATTTTTTTTTTTCTTTTTTTTTTTTTTTTTAAATAAAATCAATACTTTTATTCAGCAAGGATGTGTTAAATTGATAAAAAGTGATAGTAAACAAAACATATTATTAGAATATGTATTATTAGAATTGTTTTTTTTTTATTTTGAATAAATGCAGTTCTTTTTAACCTTTTTATTCATCAAATATATTAGACAGCAGAACTGTTTCCAACACTCATAATAAATCAGAATATTAGAATGATTTCTAAATGATCATGTGATAGACTGGATGTTACATGTGACACTGAAGGCTGGAGTAATGATGCTGAAAATTCAGCTTTGCATCACAGGAATAAATTATTTTTTAAAGTATATTCAAATAGAAAACTATTATTTTAAGTTGTAATAATATTTCTATTAATATTACTGTTTTTTCTGTATTTTTGATCAAATAAATGCAGGCTTGATGAGAAGAAGAGACTTCTTTCAAAAACATTAAAAATAGTAATGTTTCCAAACTTTTGGTCTGTACTGTATATATATATATATATATATATGATGTAGAGATCTTAGAAATATATCAGACAAACATGCATGATGCATGTGGCTAACTGAGAACATTACTTTATAGCCTACAGGAAATGCAACAAGTTTATTGTTATTCAAAAAAAAAACTATGATCGCTAACTATGATCTTTGTTATTGTGTGTGTGTATTTGCAGGCGAAAAGGGGAGCCTCCATTGATTACTGGTTGGCTGCCATTCATTGGTGTCACATTGGATTATGTTTCAAACCCTTTAGGCTTCTTAAGAGAGACTCAGAAAAAATATGGGAATGTTTTCACATGTAAGATTGCTGGGAAGTACTTCACTTTTGTAACAGACCCTTTTTCTTTCTCCATTGTGATGCGGCAAAGCAAAAATCTTGACTTTCAGAAGTTTGCTGTTGGTTTTTCACACCGGGTAAGTGACTCAATACGAGGGGGTGGGGCATTATGAAACAAGCCTGGATCAAGAGAGTGTTGTGTTCTGATCTCCAGAGGCTTTTCCTTGAATGTTAATTTTTATCTCTTTAAAAAGAATGAGCAATAGCCTCTCAGTTCTCCAAAGAACCGGCTTCATTAACTATGTGAGCTATAGGCACAGTGACATAATCTGTAAAATGTATGCATGCGGAGATGCCCAATTTGCTCCTGCATAATATCTCCTTTACTGACAATATGTAGCCCAAAAGGCAACCCAAAAGCCTCCACCATCCAATGGGAAAGCATTGAGAGGAGATGGGCCTACTGTACCTTTACACTGAGTACCTTTATACTTAAAAAGAATCTATTTGTGTGAAAAATAAATGTAAAGTTTAAATGTATGAATTCAGTTAAATTCAATAGTTGAGTATTTTGGGGCCACTAAGAAAGTACTTATTTATATGTAATTTCATAATTTCAATGTACTGACATGCATATGGTACACTAGAATAATTTAACATAATTTGTAGCAAAAAAGTAATGTTGCAAAAGTTGCAATTAAGTACATTAAAAATATATTAAGTTTAAATGTAATATCTGATAACACTACAGTTAAAACTATAATCAAGTTCTTTGCATGTACTTTAGTATGTTAGTCAGCACATGAAAAAAATAAGTGCACTTCTTAAAAGTACAATAAAAGATTATTCAAATATATTGCTTTATAATATACTTATACTTAAAACTTTTAATTTGACAGTATTACAAAGGTTACTTTTTTAAATGTGTACTTAAGAAACATAGCCATGAAAATGTCTTTTTAAGCACACTTAAGTGGCCTTTTATTTAATTAACATTATATTATTTGCAAGTTTTTATTTTTTCTTCTTTTTAAATTAACTTTTAAGTTTTTAGTACACTACAAGTGCATTAAGCATGGACACAGATAGCAATTTCCTATGCAACTGAAATGCATGTCATTACAAGTCAGTACAGGTATCAGACAAATCACTGATCTCAAGAACAAAAGCTGAGTTATGCAGCACCTTAAACTTGATACCATCTAAGTTAAAGTTTAGACATCCATGATGAAGTTGCATGTCTGAACAAGTCATGTAATTTACCCACACCCTTAGCCTTACTAAAATGAGGAGTAAGAGTGTTTTAAGGAAAGATAATGCACTGTTTGGTGGGGAAGGGCAGATGTGTGAGTTCTCAAACTTGCCACTTAAAATCATATAAGGAGCGTCTTAATCCGAACCCCCAACTGCTCCCCCAGGTACTGCAGCATAAATGGCTGCACACTGCTCCGGGTGTGTGTTCACAGTGTGTGTGTGTTCACTGCTGTGTGTGTGCACTTTGGATGGGTTGAATGCAGAGCATGAATTCTGAGTATGGGTCACCATACTTGGCTGTATGTCACGTCACTTATTATCACTTAAACTGTTGGATCTTATGATAAAGTGTTGTGATGTTCCTCATTTCAGTCACTTTAAATGTAATGGAATAAATGTAAATGTAATGTAAAACATTGGCTGATAACTGTGTTTGATCCTGATTCTCTGCCTCTGTTTCTTATATGTCTGTATATATCTCTCTTTCACACACACACACACACACACACACAGGTCTTTGGTCATGCTGACTTTAGCTCTTCACTGTTCAGTGAGAGTTATAGGGAAGTTCACAGCATTTTTCGACAGACACTTCAAGGCCTGTCCCTGCAGCAGCTAACAGAGACCATGCTAAGCAATCTGCAGATGGTTTTGGAACGTGGTCTACCATATGAGCATGACTGGCTTGAAGAGGGTCTTCAGAGCTTCACAAACCGCATCATGTTTGAGGCAGGGTTTCTCACTCTGTTTGGAAAGGATGCAGGGTTTCTACAGGCCGATGGCACGTCAGGCACCAGAATATGGATGCAGAAAGCGGTGCAAGACTTTTTGGCATTTGATCGTGCTTTCCCTTTACTGGCTGCAGGGGTTCCCATTGGTCTGTGTGCTGAAGCATGGCAAGCAAGGGAAGCCTTAGCAGAGGAACTGCTACATGATAAGCTTCATCACCGGAAATGCATCTCAGATCTGATTCAGCGCAGAATGGACGCATTTGACCGCATGCATTTGGATGAAACTGGAAAAGCAAGGACACATGTGTGCATGCTATGGGCATCACAGGCTAATACTCTGCCAGCAGCTTTCTGGAGCCTGTACTACACATTGAGGTAAGTTGGCACATTACATAGGTAATGTACAGTAGACACTGATAAAATCAACGGTAAAATGTATATGTCAAGTATGCAACATCACTAATTACTATGACTGTAAGCAAAAAAAAACATTAATTCCATATAGTGTTGGTAGTGTTAAATAAGTAAAAGGGTAATATGAGTAATATAAGTAATATGGTTTGTCAAACTAAAACTTTAAAGCATTATGTGCTGTTGTCATACTGTAGGGTTCAACCGTTTGAGATCAGTGTTTCTATTTTCTAATTTAAACTTGAAAATAAACAAAAAATATATATTATTTTGAATCATTTAAAATGATACAAAATGTTATGATATAAAATGGGGAATATTTTTTAGAATTCCACAATTTTTTTTAGTAACTAATAAAATATGAAAATTAGTAGATAGAGGAATTAGTGGATAGAGCATTTAATGTGCAATGAAAACATGCATTAAATTAGAATACTAGATTGTCATTGTGGTCTCTGACTTTTTAACCTTTCTATAGGCCTGTTTGATAATACATTCACAGTAAAAATGAATGAAGTAAGCACCTACTTAAATTAAAGTGTGTGTATCTGTGTACATGTTTGTGTGTTCTGACCCTCAGGTCTGTTGATGCTTTCACCGCTGCTTGCACAGAGGTCAATAGGGTTTTTTCAGGTCAATTAATAAACAACCAGGACCAAACACTCTGCCTTTCTAGAGAGCAGCTGGACTCTATGGCTGTATTAGGTAGGTGATTTCTTATGGCTTGTTTCCCCGAGTGGTACAGGTCAGTACAGTACAGTACGGTACAATTCGGGACAGAACACCCAAATCCGTCTTGCGTTTCCGCTGCCAACACCTTACTTGTGAGGCATTGTGCATGCTGGAAAGTAGCGATCAACGCCATTCTAGTGTGAAGAAGAAAGTGCGACAATAGCCGTTTCTCAATATGACATAAAGCACAACTCTGCCTCTTTTGTTGAATGTCAGCTTCACCAATAATAGCCATTATAAATGTATAAGTACAAAGTATAAGAGGCTTATATAATAAGAAATAAAGACAAAAGCAAACAATTCAGTCAAAGTCAGCGCTATATGGTAAAATGAAATAAACACAAAAAGTTATGAAACATAACTTTGTGCTCAGCCAAAACTATATCAAGTCAAGTCAAGTCTGCTTTATTGTCAATTCTTCCACATGTACAGTACATACATTCATACATACACAGAATTGAAATTGTGTTACTTTCAGTTGGTGCATACAGATAACACTACCAGTAGAACATTAAATACAGATAAAATATAAAGTACAACTATACAAATATACAAATAGGTCTTGTAAAAAGAAAGATAAGGAAAGCAGCACAAGGCACATGTGCAAACAAACAGTGCAGATATAATGATTGTATGCAAAGAGATTATTCAGTCTGATTAAAGTGTCAGAAATCTCAGAGAACAGTTCTTTATTTTTAAACTGACAGAAGAGGTAGTTGAATGAGGTCAGTTAAAATGCTGAATGAGGTAGTGAGCAGACCAATGCTGCACAAAGTGTGTTAGTACTGTAGGTGCTGGGGGTGGGGGTGGGGGTAACTGAGGTTCAGAGTTCAGTGGTGCATGGGGAAAGGGGGGAGGGGGGGGTCAGGAGGGAGTTCAGCTTCCTGGCAGCCTGATGAATGAAGCTGTCCTTCAGTCTGCTGTCATCAGGGAGGAGACTGTGGAGTCTCCACACCAGGACCAGAAGCTGTGTGACAGGTGGGTGGGATCACCTGCAATGCAGAGGGATTTACGGGTGAGATGGGTTCCGTAAGTGTCCTGGAGGGAGGGGAGAGAGATACCAACGATCTTCTCAGCTGCTCTCACTATGTGTTGAAGGGTCTTCAGGCAGGACGCGTTGCAGGCGCCATACCACACAGTGATGCAGCTATTCAGGATGCTCTCGATGGTGCTTCTGTAGAAGGTGCACATGATGGGGACTGGGGCTCTGGCTCTTTTTAGTTTGCGAAGCGAAGTGTTGAGCCCCAGCTGGACCAGTTTGTGAATGAGCTGTTGAGGGATGATTGTGTTGAGTGCTGAACTGAAGTCTATGAACAGCAGTGGCAGCTCGTCAGGGGAGGCAGGGCAGGCACAGCCTCCTCAAAAGTTTGAGGTGAAAATGGGAGGAGGACTATTTAATGTTAATAAAATTCACAATTAATTTCAGTTTATATCTCAGAATGTGTATTTTTTGTTTGTAATTTCACAGTTGTAATACCATAAAATGTTAATGAAGTTGGAAAGCGCTGCATTTCTATCGCGAATGTGCTGAATCTGCTGATATAATTACAACCGCTAGGTGATAGAGAAGGGGAGGGGGAGGCCAGGGGAAAGTTGAGCTCTCGTGCCTCCGTTGGTAAAAAAAAAAATTAGCCAATCAGCATTGAGTGTTCACTTTCAGCGCTGATGAGTGTTGAGAAAAGAAACCTCGTAGAGGAGGCAAGCCTCCCTTCTGATATCAACCAATCATCATAGAGACGTAAATTACGTGATATTAGTTTGAACGTCTCGCGCTGCACTGATAAGGCACTAATTACTTATGATGAGCAGTGATATTGAATATTTGATCGCCAACCGATTTACCAAACTGTCAATCAAACAGTATATATACAAATTTAAAAAAAGGGAAAACACGTCTAAGCTGGATATAGAATACAGCAGTCGGCTTAACAGGTAGCTTTCTTTTAACACAGACTTTTAAGAAGGGATGGATGTTTGCTTCAAGTGATAGGCCAGGTAAGTGAAATTATATTATATTGTTGTATGCGTGACATTTTCTGACTAAAAGCAACCAAAAAGCAATTTTAAAGCGGTTAAGCAAATAATAATAATAATAATCAGCAGGGATCCCAGACCAATACAATTAGTGTGCCTCCTCTATTTTAAAACCCACGAGCCGCCACTGATGAACAGCATTCTGACGTATGAACCTGGAAAAAATTCTGACGATATGACCTGGAAGAAATAATAGACGATTGCCTGTTATATAACCAAGACAAATTATATCTCATGTTTAAACACTACAGAGACATCAGAGCCAGCGCCAAATGTCAGAAGGACTAGCTGAGTTAAGCCTGCTCTCAGCCAGATACATGAGCACTGAGAACCCTGTAATCACCTAATTTTCAAATAGGCGCTATGTTTATAAATAAACTGCAAATTTTAGTTTTAAACAACTACATTCTCACCTGAAAAAAAAAACTCTTAAAACTACATTTCATGACACAATAACAGAAAATTATGCGGGTTTTGATGTTTCACAAGAACATAAGTACAGACAAAAACACATCTTGTGTACAAATTGAGCGGCAACCTACGGTCTCTCTCGTGAAACCAAAACGGAAGTGACTAAAACGGCAATTCACCGACTGACCGCTAGAGACTGCCTTCAAAGGGGAGTCAGTCCCATAGACTCCCCATGTTAAAATGCCCAACTTTACAGCCGAAAAAAAAAATCTGTTTACAGCCTGGTACAAAAAGTGGTTTTGGTCTATATAGCTAATTTTGCCCTTCATGACAACTGTGAGGGGGGTGATTTTTTTCATCCTTTTAAATTATATTAAGCCTTAAAGTTCTGCATAATTAAGGGCTTTGCCAACTGAGGGGCAGGTGGATCACCGCTGCTGTCACCGCCATCAAGCTATTTTCGATTATCAGGGAGTGACGCGCAATGACGTGCTGCCAAGATGGTGATGGCCCACTCCGCCCACTTTGAACTTCAAAAATGCTCTTCGGAAATCTACAGTTGATGTCACGGACACTACAAAAATCACTAACATAAAAACATAAAAAGTGAAGTATACAATAAAAAAATACACAAGTAAAAAATAAGCCCAAAATGCATGAACAGCATGGCGGAACAAGTGAAGGAGACGCTTATAGCATGCGCAAGTGACAATTCTAGTCAACCAATCAACATTCTGCAGTGAGTCTAGGTACAATAAAGGAAGGGTACCCAAAAAGTGGTATGGAATGGTTCGCTTTTTTTTGGTACCTTTCACAACTTCTGATAATGGAAACGGAAATAATTGCGTAATGTACTATACTGTACTGAACTGTACCACTCTGTGAATTATTGCACTGTAGTACATGAACACACGTGATTGATTGATTGATTGATTGATTGATTGATTGATTGATTGATTGAGTGATTGATCTCTGCAAGAGAAAACAACTGAGAAGTTCCCCCTTCCCCCTTGGAAGTTTGATAGGGCCTCCAAAATGGCACCAGTTCAGAACCACTGTTTTAGACAACATTGGCAAGCATTAGTTATTGTATGTCAACTGTAAACATAATTATTGTTCATTTATGGTAATTCCTCAAATCCAAGAATACAGTAGGCTTATCCCCAGAATTCTACTGACTCAGTAACCAGCTGAGTCTTTAAATCATGTTTTTTTTTTTTTTTTTTTTTTTTTTATACAGTAGATACCATAGAGGACTAATATTTGTGAACATTTCAGGCTCCTATCTGGTCCCCCACTAGATTATTACCTGAAAGACAGGGGGATTTTATAAAATTGCACTTTCTCACTCATTTTAGCCCCCATTAAAAATAATAAATATATAAGTACTGTAAAATAAAAATAATTTTTTTTTTTTTTTTCAATACCAATACATACAGGTTATCACTCAATACAAAAAGGACAATTAAAATGGTGAAGCAACCAGCTTTTCATAAATTGCAAGACCTTTAGCCATGCAGATATTCAGACTACCAGCATCAAGAATTTTGTATTTGTTTGTATTTTTTCACATGACAAGGAACAACAACATTCTTTCTTGTATGATACTGCTTAGGCGATATATTAATAATTGGTAATATTTATTTTATTAAATATATATATATATATATATTATGTTTGTTTGTATATATATATATATATTTTATTAAATGTTAAAGTTGTATCTGAGTTAAATAATTTTTGTTTGTTTGTTTGTTTTCAGAAAGTATTATTGAAGAAGCCCTTCGGCTGTCTAGTGCCTCCATGATGATACGTGTTGCCAGTAATGACTTTACATTGACACTGGATTCAGGTCAGACAGCTGATGTGAGAAAAGGAGATTACATTGCTCTTTACCCCCAACTTATACACTTGGATCCTGAAATCTACCCAGATCCTACAGTATGTTTTCAAACATGTCAATTATTTTTTATTAACCAATGAGCTCTCCCAAACCACAAGCTTATACAAATTAGACATATTTTAGAACATTTCCATCTGTATGATATTTATAATATTTAGAATTTAATTATGTTAATTGTGGTTATTTTATGCAAGTATGGAAGTAGAATGTATGTAGCTTGCACTTACCTTAAATGTATACAAGATTACAAAGATTGCAGATGTTCCTAATAAAGTGTTCCTATTGCACAGTTCCAATACAGCATGTAATTGTTATATAATATGTCACTCAATGCATTTAATGTACTGATAAAGACACATTATGCAGTAGTAACTTTGATACTGCAATGTTTTAGGCATCACATTGACTTTTTTAACACAGACAGCCATGTACAGTAAATAAAATGTTCCTCTGTTTTCCAGGAGTTCAAATATAACCGCTTCCTGGATGAAAAAGGTCAACGAAAGAGTAATTTCTTCAAAAATGAGCGACGACTAAAGCATTTCTTGATGCCATTTGGTTCTGGTGCTAGCGAGTGCCCTGGGCGTTTTTTTGCAGTACATGAGATTAAACAGTTCCTCGCACTGACACTGTGGCATTATGACCTACAGCTCAGAGATCCTGATGCCACTCTGGTTCCAGATGGTACTCGTGCAGGCCTGGGTATACTGCCACCATCACGAGATGTCCTTCTCAGATACAGAAGGAAAACCAACACCACCACAGAACAGTTAAGATAGGAAATGGAAAGTATAAGATGCAAGAAAGAACATGAAGATCTTTGCCTATAGGACAAGTGAAATGGCAGTCTTTCTAGTTTCTATATGATAAATGATGATTTGATTTGTTCTTATTGGACTTTGTACGATGGACTGAAATCAATGAAAATGTAACATTTCGCACAAATGGGCTTAATAAATCAGCAACACAATAGTAAACGGCTTAACAGCAACAATACAGCTTCTGTATGATGAGTATTTGTATATTTGATTCTAATTAGCCTACATTAAAATTAATTCTTTGATAGATCAGGTGTACATTATGGTAGACAAAAAGTATAAGAAAATGCGGGTGAACCTCTTAATATTATCTGTGACATAGTGTCACTTTGCCTGGTTTGTCTGCACTGTAAAAAAAATAGCCAGGACGTCTCCAATAGCATTGTGGGCAACGTGCGGACCTTTGATCTCACCCCCTCAGTCTCTCCCACTTTGCTTCCTGTCTCCTCTACACTGGCCTTTTATAATAAAGTAAAATAAAGCCAAAAAATTAAAAAAAATTAAAATAATAAAATTGCCAGGAAATTACAGGATCAAAAAGAGTATTATTGTACAATAAATTACTGCATTCAGAAATTTACTGTGAAATCAAATGACTGTGAATGGACATTTACTGTTCCTGTTTTACTGTAAATTCACATTATAAAGTTGTCTTTAACTTTGCAACTGTGCAATTAACTTTTAACAATTTGCAATTAACTTTGTAATTGTTTTGAAGTCACCATAATGGTGATTGATGATCCCATTTGTTTGGGCTCTTTGACATTGCACATTTATATTCAAATTTCTAATCTAGTCATGTCAGAAGTATGATAAATGAAAACATTTGTCAAAATAATGACAAGCTAGAAACACAGTATGATATTGTTTGTTTGCAAGAAATTTTTGAGTGCAGTGTTAGATCCAAGAGAAATCCTACTGTGCAAAGTGTAACTCGGAATTTTTCTTTAACTTCACACTAAAATAAAATTTTTAACAGTGTGCCATCATCAAATGATGGTACTATTTAGGCCTAGACATAAAATCTTTAAACATAAATAAAAATGTAAATGACTATATGAATTACTGCAAACAGCCAATGCCCCTTTATTGGAAGGTTAAAGAGGGTTATTGGAGTAACCTGTGCCACTTTAAGGTGTGTGTGTGTGTGTGTGTGTGTGTGTGTGTGTGTGTGTGTGTGTGTGTGTGTGTATCAGGTTGCTATGTATTATGCATTTCTTTTACATAGTAGCCTATGTCACAAAGGTAAATTCTTCTTCTCAAAACCAGTACTTTGGAAGACTCATGAAATATGCCCATAAGATCCTGTATATGTTGTTTATTTGGTAATTTTGTCTGTTTTGATGTAGTGTATTGCAGCACTTTCTCGTTGCCTATTATTATTATTATTATTATTATTATTATTATCAAAAATTGTATTATTTATAACTGTTGCAGTCCAGTAGAAAAGCACAGTCCAATGCTTTTTTCCCCTCGCGTTTTCATGTACTCCGAGCAAGCATAGCTATTTTAGTCGAACGGGGGCGCTCACTCAAGGGAGATGTGCTGACTTGTGCTCGAGTATAGGCTGTATTTCGCTCATCCAGCACACCCGAGGACATTACATTCATTGCCTCTAAGATCCAGTGAACTAAATCAGGTGTCATACGTTTACTATCGAATAAACAAGACCAACGAGCACTGAAGCTATATAATACTTTATTGGCGCGCCTAGATTCTGCAGCGTCAAGGTGAGTGCGCATCATCCTGGCCGCGTTCTTACAAAGCGTCAGTAAACGAGCTAATGTGACTTGTCACAGTCACAGCTATTATGTAGAAATATTAATTATTGCTATCTTATATCTTAAATTGCGCTGTCTGTTATTCTATATTCCAATAACGCGCAATGTACATTCAAGAAACAAACCTTCCTTGCACGTACGACCAGTAAGCCTAATAGCCTATATTTGTTGTGATTTAATATCTTTATAAAGCGAAAATTACACATGGAAATAAGGAAAGTGTTTTTTTTTTTTTATATAATAATAAATGTTTAGGCTATGTTTCTATGACGTGTTTTATGTTTTTGGATAGTAAATTGTATTTCTATTGTTACAGTAGCTAAAACATAACATTTCGTCAGGAAATTCATCGGCTCGAAACAGAATAATAACCATGTCACTGTATCCATCTCTAGAAGACATGAAGGTGGATAAGTTCATGAAGGTTGGAAACTGATTTATTTATGTGTGTATGTGTGTATTTAAAACTATATATCTACCTATCCAAAATGCTAACCCACCGCCCCCATACAACCCCCCATTTTATGTAGGCTCAGAACACCCCTACTGCGAGCCCAATAAAGGCTTTACCTCCTCCAGAACCTGAGCCTTACTATGATGCAAAATCTGAAGAGCAAGGTAAGAATCAGATACTGTGCTATACCTATGTATGATAACATAATTTATGACAGAAAACAGACTTAGACCCTGAAGCTGAACTTCAAATAAGGGTGGCATGGTTACCTCACAAGAGGCTTTAGAATATATAGTCACACTTTAGTTTGGGAACCAATTCTCACTATCAGCTCTGACTTTTGCCTCAATAAACTCCTAATTTGCTGCTTATTAACAGAAAGGTTGTTGTTTAGTTTAGTATGGGGTAGGATTAAAGGATCTAAAATATGGTCATGCATAATAAGGCATTAACATGTGCTATATAAGTACTAATATACTGTATATAATATACTAGTAGTATGCATGCTAATAAGTAAATGGTTAAAACTGTCTCTAAACTAAAGTGTTACTGAATAAATAGGGTTCTTGCAGTCTTGAACAATCAGGAAATATATTGGAAATTCCAAAACTGATATTTTCATGTCTGGAAAATAAAAACAAGTCAATTTGAGTTATCAGATTTTTCTCACTTAGCTTAGACCATTTTTTGTTGTCTGTCTCTCTTAAGCTACTTCTAACAGATTGTACCCTGAGCTGAATGAGTTTATGGGTCTAAATCTCAGTGCAGAAGCTCAACAAAGTCTTTCCTATTCAGTTCCAGACCAGACCAGTGGGGTGAGTGTTTTTGTGCCTGAGAACTGCTCAACAGCTTATACCCTTTTTCAAAATAACACACAAAAACAAGACATTCTCTTGTGAAAAAGAAGTACACTTTGCATGTATTTAAAAAAAGAGTACTTACTACAGAATTTATTTACTTTTTGATTTTTATTTACAACTGAAAACAATCCATGACTAAAAGATAAACAAAAATAATGCATAAATCCACAGGGGAAACAAAAAAAAAAAACACATCACAGCATTACTTGCTAATAAAACATAGGCACTGTTAAGAAAAGAACTGACAAAAAACTGATTGGACAGATGGTATATATTCACAAAATAAAATAAGGAACAAAACTATATTCAGGTGAACATTATTGTAAATCCAAGGAAACAGGAAAAAAGCAACAGGAAATGTAAATATACACAATGAAAAAAAAAAAAAAAAAAAAAAAAAAAAAAAAACTTAAGAGTCCAAGAAAGCAGAAGACACATCACACTTTGGACCTAAGTACAACTTTATATGTAATTTCATGATTAATTCCATGGTCTATGAAATAAGGTTAATGCTTATTGCCGCAAGCATTTACAATATGGTAAAACTAATATACTGTAAAGGCCCTTTCACACCAAGCCTATACACCTATAAAGATAATGATAAATATATAAAGTAGTTCTAAAAATCTTTCTCAATATTAAAGAATAGCAGAGTCCACACTACAACTATGATGATAAAGGCACAAAGAAACTATATCATTGGAATCATTTTCAGAATTTTTTTTTTCCAGCAGATGAATGATACAAACATTGACAGCCAATCAGAATCCATCCTGCTATAACAAGTTCGAGAATTTAAAGCGGCAGACGCATGTGCGCTTAGAATAAACATATGATATCATTCGCTGGTGTGGATGCTTATATCGTTATCTTTACAGTTATATTTATAGTTATCGTTCTTGGTGTGAACGGGGCTTAACAAACCTGTAATGATGGTCCACTGAATGGAATTTGTATTTGAATCCAAGTGCAGATTTATCATACAGAGTGAAATCCAAAAATCCAAATAAAACACAAAGACTTGACTTGACTTGATTTAACTTGACTACAGACTTGAAACAACTCACCAAACAGAGGTTAATACATTCAATACTCGACAAGAGACAATAGGTGCATTCAACTTGAAGCATGGCTACAGATGGCGGTAAATGAGAGTAGCCGCTTGCAGTCAGGGGCGGAGTTGAAAAAAGACACGTCAAGCTGGACATTTTCTGATCCCGTTAGTGACACTCACACTGTGTTTGCATACTCTGTCACAGATGAAGTGAATTAAATGGAATATTTGTCAAATACACCGATGTTTCAGAAACATTTTTATGAGCACCAGAAACACTTTTTATATACTGCAATACAGCACCATCTTTTCAAGAATAAAGTTCATACATAATCAACATAATCATATACTATTTAAATACTAATAATCAGGGGGTATATATGCTTTTATTAGTGTTTTATGATAAACGTGACTCAATATAACAGTGTGACTACAGTAAAAAGCTTTAACTGTTCTAAAAACACATATTTGTGGCCATTATTGGAATTGAAAAGGTTAGATTAAACCTGAAACACACGTGATTGTTCTCATGTGGTGAATCTTGCCAATCGTGAAACAGCTGTGTTGTCATCAGAGCTCCTGCAGTCGCTCTGGAGAAACTGCGCCGGCTGAGTCAGCCGGCTGCTCTCGAAACACTTTCGCGGCACTTTGATGCCACACGTGACAGTCACATAGTCACAACATTTCTAACTGGCATGCATTGCTTCATGTCAGAATTTGATCAATCTGCGCATCGCTGCATTAAGTCGAACGCACCTAATGGAAAAATGAGGGCTATAAATACCAAACAATAAGGGTCACATGACAAAAACCAACCAATGGGAAACAAGTCACATTACTAAAGCAACCAATCACAACATGACGCACAGACAAGGGTAGCACATGACATGATCACATGAGGGGAAAGGAACACATGACAGGAACATGTAACAAGGCGAAATATCAAAATAAAAGACCAGAAAACCTAAACATGAAACAAAACCCAAACCCCACATAACACAGGGAGGGTGGTGGAGCGGAGGTAGAACTGGGAGAGGGACGGAGGGCCAGGCCCATGCAGGGGAAGGGTGGAGCAAAACTGGGAGACTGAGGGCCACCCATGCAGGGAGGACCTGGGCTATGGAGAAGACAGTGGCAATGGTGGACCTGTGGGGCAATAGTGGGCAGTGGAGCCAGGGAGACTGTGGAACAATGGAGGACCAGGGCCGTAGAACAGTGGCATACAACAGAACAAAACAGTATAAACAATGGAGGACCAGGGCCGTAGAACAGTGGCAAACTGTGGAACAGTGGAGGGCCAGGGCCATGGAGCAGTGACAGACTGTGAAACAGTGGATGGCTAGAGCCATAGAGCAGTGGCAGACCAGAGAGTAGCCATAGAGCAGTGGCAGACCAGAGAGTAGTAGACCAGGAGACCACCAGGAAGCACCAGTGGACACTTTGCACATTCATATTGGGTCTTACAGCACGCTAGGATTCTTAAGGACTGTTTTATGGTATGGAACTATAGAAGACTCTTTGCTTTTAACCCTTTCACTGGTGAGTTTATAATATTCTAGCGGTTCCCCCAGAGTGTGTTTTTTCTTTTCAGGCGACCGTTATTTTAGAACGTTTCCCCTTAGTGTTTCCATGGCGACGCGTCTTGTTTGTCACATGACAAACCATGGCCACAAAAACGCTGTATGACAGATGGATCGCATTTATTTCATTTTTCTTTTTTTATTCAAAATATTTATAAACTTTCTTCTATTTCTAAATTTTATTTCTAAACTTGCTGATCTGTACGTGAGGATGGGCACCGCCATACTGCAGTTCAGAGAATCCTATCTGGATTTACAGCACATAAATAAAATACATATAAGTAATTGTGTATGAACAGAGTGAACTGTGTTTATGTCAATTGATATACCATTCACATAAAATTTAGTTGAATGGAGTATACCATCCTTGTGTATTTTACCAACTCTAAATGTATGTTTTACTAGTATTATGTGTAACGTGACGGGACGGGCCACCGACAGCCACAGTTCAGGCCTCGGAGAGGTTTTTATTTAACAGAAAAACCAAAACAAAGGGGGAAATAAAGTGTCAGTTGTCCAAAACAGGGAGTGGTGTCCTCCGTGCTGCGGGGTTCGTGGGGGTCTGGCAGTGTTCATGGAGCAGGGTCCAGGTAAGGGGCGGAGTCGGCCCGCACGCGCTTCTTCGGTCCAAAAGCGGCTTCATCCTCCTCGCTGGCCGCGGCCAGGGATGGACTGGGAGAAGGCCCGACGGCCGTGTAGACGGGTGCGGTTCTCGACCGGACCGCGGGTCCGGCAGCTCACGTCTATGGTGGCGCGGGAGTCTCAACGCACCCTTCCTGGACCCACGAGGACACCAGTGTGCATGCACGGGGAAATTACCGGTCTCCCGAGGAGAGGCGCGTTGGGCTTTTAAACAGCGGCGGTGATGAGGATCCATTTCCTTCAGGTGTGCCCCATCACACGCCGCCAGCCCTGACCTTCCAGTGTCTCTCCCACACCCACTCCTATCGGGAGCCTGGTGAACTCGGCGATAAGGACGGGGTGCCGGTGATTATCAGGGAGGAGGCAGCTGACTCGTCACAGTATTTAAATGTCTGAAACCTAAAATAAACATTATGTGGTTAAAAAACACTGCATTGTGATTACAGTATATGACTGTCAGAGATCTGCAGGAAATGGGACCCAAATGCAGAATGAGCAGACAAGGGTATTTTATTAACAAAAAACGTAGACTGGAACAGCTGGGGGAACTTGCAGTGAAACAGTTCAAACAGAGGGGCAGGGCAGACAACAATACGGGCAGGAGGGATGACAACCAAGACAGTCCGAGATGACCACGGGCTCAAGCACAGAGGAGGCAGCTCCAGAGGAAGGACCAGGCAGACACACAGGAAACCCGTAGCTTTAAGTGAAACTCTAATGTCACACCAGTCTAGCTGCCAGGTAGAGACTCAAATGAGAAACAAAACTAGGTTAGAATGCACAAAAAAATATTTTTTCTTTCCATTCTCTTTAAACTACACAAAACTAAAGACCAAAAAGGACAAAAAATATCTAGATAAGAGATCAAAAAATAATGATCAAGATAAAAGGGATAAATTCTGGGCAAAGAGACAGGTAAACACCAAAAACGAACCAGCAGAGACACAAGCAAAGGGAACACAATCTATAGAGCAGCACACATGAGGATCAGGTGAAAACAATCAAGCAGACAAGGGCTAAACAAGGGGGCGTGACCAAGGGAAACAAGGAGGTGGGACAAGAGGAGCACGTGGCAGACACAAACAGAGACAGAACCATGCGCTTAGACACAAAACAAACAGTGAAACATTGAACAAAGACAAGACTGTCAGGGCAGGTTCCTGACAATGACAAGTGCAGAACGTGTCTGTCTCTGGTTCAGCACCAGCCAAAGCATGAAATCGCAGTTTGACTTTGGCAGTTATGTCACTGAACACTCTAAATCCCATATGTGGGACCGTACTCTCAGGGGCAAGGACATAAAAATCCCATATGTGGGACTGTACCGCTCAACAGGTTAACAGCCTAAGTTATCCTAGTTTTATTGTGTTGTTTTAAGTTCCCTGTGAATATTGTAATTACACATTTGATTTTCACTTTAAAATTTTTTGTCGGTCTCATCTTTTTAAACACTCAGACCTCTCACACAATATAATCTGACCCCATTTTAATAATTGTAAATTTGACCAACAGGGCTGAATATTACAACCTGACTGTGACAGAACAGGCAGAGAGTTTGTAAGCAGCCTCCATAGCCGCAACATGGCAGGCAGAATATCCTTGAATGGCCTCAATGGCCATAACAGGACAAGCAGATAGTTCGGCAGACTGTGAGTTCAAGAACGGTTGGGCATGGCTGTGACAGGACAGTCTGTGAGTTCATGAACAGCCACAGACTGTGAGTTCAAGAACGGCCTTTTAGGCTGTGACAGGACAGTCTGTGAGTTCATGAACAGCCATCATGGCCATAACAGGACAGGCAGTGAGTTCAGAAATGGACGCAGCTGCCTCGGGAGGATCCCAATTAGAAGACTCAAGTAAAGTATATACCCCAAACACCAATGATTACTCATGGACAGGAGAGTCCTCTGGGGCAGACTCATGGACAGGAGAGGCCTCTGGGGCAGACTCGTGGAAAGGAGAGGCCTCGAAGTGCAGTGTGTAGCCCAAACACTCAGGATGGCTACCGCCATCACAGGCAGCGCAGTAGACAGGGGCATGCTCACCAGGCTTGAGTGTGTTGAGGTTGTGAGGCTTGAAAGTGTAGAGACCACTAGGATTCCAGCCGCTCGGACTGACATCAGAGGTGGATCCATCCCACTGGCAAACATTCTCCTCAGTCCTGGCATCCACAGGAGCTTGGGTACTATAGCCCCCCTCACCCCCTCAAAAAATCTTAGGGGAAACTTGCATGGCATCCATGGCATGATAGGGTTTTGGCAAGGTGGCCATGTCATGACAAGGCTCTCTCCTGACATGGGTCAAGACTCAGGAGTAGCAGCCGTGACATGACAAGGTTCTGACATGACTGCTGTGACGCGGTGAGGCTCATGCATGCCATCTTGGTCGGGGACGCAGGCGTGGCGGCCATCTTGCAAAGAGACTCTGGGTTGGCGGCCATCTTGCGAAGAGACTCTTGAGTGGCGGCCATCATGTGACGAGTCTCCTGAGTGGCGGCCATGATGTGACGAGTAACCAAAATACCTTCCATTAGCAGACTCTACCTTAGCAGACAAGACATGACATGAACAGGTGCTGGCTTTGTAGGCATGATGTGAGCAGGCGCTGGCTTGGCAGACATGAAATGAAGAGACCTTGGCGTAGCAGATGTGACGTGAGCAGACTCTGGTTTGGCAAGCATGATGTGAGCAGACTCTGGCTTGGCATGCATGATGTGAGCAGGCTTTGGCTTGGCAAACATGACGTGAGCAGGATCAGGCTTGACATGCATGGCATAAGCAGGCTCTGTAGACCCTGATGTGACATGAGTAATTCCAGACATGACGTGCAAATATTCTGGTGTGGCGGATACTGGGGAATAGCAGGGTTTCTCATCCGCAATCCCCACAGTAAACGAGGAACCACTCAAACAAAGTGCAAAGTCAATATATTGAGCCAGAGTCCAGTGAGGTGTATGACGTGGCATTAACAAAGATATTTCTTTTTTTGAGGCCAAAACGGAAAATGTCTTTGCGGGCCACGTCATTAAAATCCACCAAGTGACTGAATTCACAAAAGTCTGCAACATAGTCCTCTATGGCCCTGTCGCCTTGACAAAGGCAGAGGAGGCTAACTGCTGGATTTTTGGTATGGTCGAGTATTCTGTTATAATGGTCCACTGAACGGCAAGTTGTAGAATCCAATGTTGAATCCAAGTGCAGCTTTATTATACAGAGTGAAATCTAAAAATCCAAACAAAACAAAGACTTGACATAACTAGACTTGGCTTAACTTGACTACAGACATGAAACAACTCACGAAACAGAGGTTAATACGTTCAATACTCGACAAGTGACAATGGCAACATGAAGGCTATAAATACCAAACAATAAGGGTCACATGACATAAGGCACATGACCAAAGCAACCAATCACGAAAGGTGCATTCGACTTAACGCAGCGCTGCACAGATCGATCAAATTCTCACTTGAAGCAGTGCATGCCGGTTAGAAATTTTGTCTGACTTGAGACCGCGCAGACACCACGTGACTGTTACGTGTGGCATCAAAAAACTGCAAGAGCGTTTTGAGAGCAGCCGGCTTACTCAGCCGCTGCAGTTTATCAAGAGCAACTGCAGGAGTGCTGATGATGACACAGCTGTTTCACGATTGGCCAGATTCACCGCATGACAATGATCACATATGTTTTGGGTTTATTCTAACTTTTCAATTCCAATAATGGCCACAAATCTGTGTTTTTAAAATGGTAAAAGCTTTTTTACTGTAGTTGCACTGTTATATTGAGTCATGTTTATCATACAACACTGATAAAAGCATATATACCCCCACTTTATTAGTATTTAAATAGTATATGATTATGTTGAACTTTATTCTTGAAAAGATGGCGCTGTATTATACGGAGCCCCGCACATGACATGCAAGAAAAAATAAATAAATTGTGTGCACGATTTACTAATTCAATTCCCTTCAATCTGTGACAGAGTTTCAACGTTCACACGATTACTATTGCATTCCCTCGATTCACTATTGCTGTTCCCTCGATTTGCTAAATCATTATCATGCGATTAGCAAATATGAGGGAAAAACAATCGCCTAGTAAATCGTCATGCAGCAAGCAGATTTTGGGCAAAAGCGAGTGACCAGAAAAGTAGTAATAAATGATAAGATACAGCATATTAAAAAATAGTGTTACACAAATACTTTCAAATTGATTGAACGAAATAATTAAATCGTCCACACTTTAGCCTACTAATTTTCCTGCATGCCATGTGCGGGGCTCCGTAGTACATTAAGCTTGTACATGATCAAAAAAGTATTTCTGTTGCTCATTTTTTCAAAACGATTCTACAAACATCCGTGTATTTGACAAAATTTTTGCTATTAATTTAACTTCAACTGTGACAGAGTTTCACACTGATACACAGAAGTTACAAATTCTAAAATGAGAATGCACAAAACAATACCTGAATATCTACATGTGCCCTTTACTAATCATCAATAGAAAATATATATATACATTTTAAAAACATTTTCGCCTTACCCTCAATGCAGCAAGCAGATAGTTGGGCAAAACAAGATGATGCAAAGGACCAGTTTGCAGCTTGTGTGAGTATATAGAACCCATTAGTTGTGTAAATGTGGTCTTAGAAAAAAAAAAGAAAAAAAAAAAAAAAAATAGAACCCATTAGTTGTGTAAATGTGGTCTTAGAAAAAAAAAAGAAAAAAAAAAAAAACATGAGCAGCTTTATTTTAGTCAAGCTAAAACTGATGTTGTAATATCACAACAGTGGCCCTTCAGGGTTAAGAAGCTGTTTTACCTTACTTTATCTTTGAAAATGACTTTCATTGGTATAACTTAATATCATTTTGATTACAGTCACTTAAAATAATATATTTAACTTGAATAAAACCAATTAACTGAGATGTAACCGCATAAGGTATATTATGTGTAATTTGACAAAAAAATTTTTTTTTTCAGTATTATATATTCCCCAATGCTTTTTAGGTTCTTAGTGTCTGCACATATGGAATGAGCTGGGTGGCAGCCCCCATAACAGGAAGTGACCTAGGGGTGAAGCGGGCAGAGATTCGACAGGGTGTTCGGGAGGTGGTGCTGTGCAAAGACATGGATGGGAAGATTGGCCTCCGCCTCAAAGTCATAGATAATGTATTTCTTTAATGTTATAAATACTTTACCTTTTACACTTGAATTAATATAATTTATTAATCTAACAATCCAACAAGAGAGAATCTATTGCAACATGTCAATAGTCTGCAGTTTTTAGATATTTGAATAATTTCCAAGTGTTCTATGTTTTAATTAATGACATCCACATTCACATCATAGCATTACACACCAAAAGTATAATGGTAATCTATGATTAACATTTCCAAATGTTTGTTTCAGGGTGTGTTTGTGCAATTAGTGCAGGCTAACACTCCTGCAGCACTGGCAGGGCTGCGCTTTGGTGATCAGATTCTGCAGATCAATGGCCAATCATGTGCCGGCTGGAGTAGTGATAATGCACATAAGGAGCTTAAGAATGCCAACCCAGAGAAGATCATTTTGGCTGTGCGAGACAGGTACACATGCATGCACACACACATCATACATAGAGCATTTTTGCAGGTTTCAAATACTCTGCACAATGATGTTTAATTTATGAGGATCAGGTTGTCATGAATTATTCATGAAGAGATCAGACACAGGAAGGTGTGTGCATGTAGTTTAAGCCTTACAACTGTACAGCAACTATTGTTGTAAACCATTGTAAATACTTAAAAGTATGTAGGTATTTAAAACTTATGAAAAGAGTTTGAATTTGTCAAATTGTATAAGCCAATTAATTTTTTGGCCAAGGCCTGAATTGTAGCAACAGTAATAACAGGAGAGAGGTGAATGAGAAAGTTTGGGTATACACCAAGCACTGTTACATGATCAAACCTGTCAACATTTGGGTACCAAAATACGGGAGAGGTATTTATTATCAAACAATTCTATTCATTTTGTAACATAGAAATATATCTTAGTATAGGCTAAATCTTTAGAGTTTTATAATTTATCAATCCACCGGTTCACATTTACAACTGCATGATTTCTGGGTGAAAATAAGGGTTGTTTTGGTCTAAACAAAGAGCAGCAGGGTTTATTGAAAAATGCAAAGTCGTTCTCTTCCAACAGTTGGTGCTTTTTGCCAGGAAAATAGCCATTTCCCCGGTAACTGCAGTAAACAAAGCCGTGCAGCACCTGACTTTGAAACTAATCAATTAAACCGTAGCCTTTTGAAGTGTAAGCTATATCTCAATTTACATGTATATTTTGTTTGTTTTTTACTGGAGCACCACCTGAGTTTTCTCCTCTCATTTCTACCAGTAATCCTTGTTTCCTTTCTGCAGTACTACCTGTACAGATATCAATAGCATTACTGGGTTGTAGGTTGCCAAGTTGAAGGGACAAATGGGTTGAAATTTGTCGACTGTGTGAGAAGAATGCACAGCATTTCATACAAGGTCTGGCAACTGGACAAACTTGGAATATGTTGACACGATCATTCGTATGAGGTCTGGGCCAAAGAAGCACAGTATAAGATCTTTGTTTGGGCCATACAAATTACAGAAATTTTACCGGAGGTAAATGTAGCAAACATGCACCCAGTGGGATTTTTTTTTTTTATAGAAAAAAAAATGAAAATACGGGAGAAATATGGGGAAAATATTTAAATGGGATTATAGCGGGATAGAATGGTAAAATATGGGAAAATCCCAGGAAAAAACACGGTAGGCTTGACAGGTATGTACACAATACGTGAAAGTTCTGCAGGCTATGGCTCTGACACCCCAAATACTTTATTTTTAACAGAGTGAAGTATAAGTTGGATAGAAAATGTGGAAGATGGAAATGAATCAGGAAAGACAGGACTTGAACTTAGGTCACCAGCAGCACAACCATGTTTTGTGTCAGGGTGCTGCACACAAGGCCATCAGCTCTGACAGTCTAACTACTTTTTAATGCAGAAATAAACTCATCCAAAAGGCATCCATATTGTCACAAACCAAGACGGAGGCAGAGGGTTTAGTGCAAGTGAACAGTTTATTTACAAGTGGTAACGTGACAAGGTGTTGTTGAGAGGACCACTTCCAGAGCTCTGGAGATTAACACAAGGAAAGTCAGCTTTGGAATGTCACTGGAGATCATCTTGAGGATATCTAAGGACATGGGAGAGACAGGTTAGTAGAGAGGTTGGGCACCAGTTCGGGGTAGTGAAAGGTAGACCGGACACCAGAGTACTGGTGTGAAGGTGTCTTTATCCTGGTGAGTGATTGCTGGGTGCAGGTGCCCAGTTCTCCGGTGATTGGTAAAGATCTTTAGCTGTGACGGAGAGTTCTTGACATTACCCCCTCCTCCAGGGGCGGCTCCTGATGCAACAATGAGGATGACCACAGCCTCTGGGTGCGGTACGATCAGGATGTTTCCCTGGGTTGATAGATCAGGATGTATGTCCCTGGACTCTTCAAACTGGAGTGGCGGAATGTCATCCTGGGCCACCCAGGAACGTTGTGTCTCCCTTCCTCTCGCAGTGGACCAGGTATTTCAGCAGAGGGCACAATCTCAGCGAGTCCAGAGTCCCCAGGACACACTACAGATCAGCAATAGAAGGGTTGGAGTAGTGAAACGAGGGGTGAATGCAGTACCTGAGAGGTAAGTGGAGCCTGTAGGTGACCGAGTCTGCCTCTTGAGCATGAACGGCACTGGAAGGTGACTGAGGCCCAGGGAAGGAAACAGTTGTTGATCCAGCTGTGCCGGTCTTCCCCCTGGATGGTAAGAGAATCCCATGCTCTTGCTCTCAACAACTAGTCCACATCTCTAAAAACTGAAGTTACACATAATCCCATGCTAACAAACAGAACCAATAGACAACATCCACAGGAAGGGGGTGAGGCAGAGGATAGGGGAACAAAGAGATGGTACCAGCATCACAATACTCGGCCCAGGGAAGGAAATGGTTACATCTGTGCATACCCTCCCCACAGAATGAAATGATTCAACCTCCGAGTTCTTGTATCTTCCGCTCAGTCTGGCCGTTAGCCTGCGGATGGTACCCAGGAAGTTGGCCGTTAGTGGTACCCGGTCTGAAGTTTACAATGTCACCCCTAAGAGATGGAAGACTTTCTTCAATAGTGGACCCCGGTCTGACAGGTTGCGGAAGATAAATTTAAAGGCTTTAGAGAATCCATCCACAACTACTAAGAATCCTGGCAGGGGAAATTAATTTAAAGGCTTTAGAGAATCCATCCACAACTACTAAGACTACTATAAGATGCATGTGTTACCTTCAGAGTTGGGCAGGTCAGTGACAGTCAATTCCCAGATGGGACCAAGGCCTTTGAGGAACAGGTAGGGGTACCAACTTGCCTGCCGGGAGCTGACGTGGAGTGGAAGACATGGCACAGACTGAGCAACTGTAGACGTTCCTGATGACATCCCGGGACATACTGGGCCACCAGTACCGAGCGAGAGGGTCCGTTGGCTGCCTGGATGTCCAGAGCCCAGTATACTGTGAACTGAGCCCAGAAAGGATGGCCGCTGGGACCAGGGAACATAAGTCCTCCCTTCTGGAGCAGGTTCCTGTTGGGTAGCGGCTCTGATGTCCTCGTCCGTGCTCCAGATAATGGGGCTGAAGATCATGGCTGGAGGGAGTATAGGTTCGGGGTCCGAAGGAGTGTCCAGTGAATGCAGACGAGAGAGCATCAGCCTTGCAGTTGCGGTTTCCAGGACGGTAGGTGATGGTAAAATTTAATCTGGTGAAGAACAGGGCCCAACGGGCTTGCCGGGGATTCAGTCTACAGGCTCCATGGAAATATTTCATATTTTTATGATCAGTGATTACCGTAAATGGGTGGTTAGCTCCCTCCAGCCAGTGTCTTCATTGTACTAAAACGAGCTTGATCGCTAACAGCTCCCTGCTCCCAATGTCATAATTCTGCTCCGCTGGGGTCAGTTTCCTGGAATAGTAAGCACAAGGCTGGAGGCGTGGAGGCTCACTGAACTGCTGGGATAGCATGGCTCCGACGCCAGTGGTGGAGGCGTCCACTTCAACCACAAACAGGAACTCAGGATTTGGGTGGCGAAGGATGGGAGCCAAATGTCTTTCACTGCAGCAGCTTTTCAAACTCTAGTTGCTCCACTGCATTCTAAAGCCAATATGTAACCACTTTCTCCTCTACCCAACCACAATCAATCTAAGCCAATATGTAACCACTTTCTCCTCTACCTCACCTCCATCTTTCTTGCTGCACCACAGTTCTACGCCAGGTCACTCCAGTGCCCTACTCGGGAGTGACAGAGGATTGCAGTAATTTTTTCCTTCACTGTTTGCTCCAATTAGAGATGCAGTCACATATGGAGCTTGTAATATGACAAAACTAATTGAATTATTATTGTGTAAATTTGAATTATTGACAAGTGTCATCTAACAAAACTGAACATCATTTTTTTTACTTGAATATTAAACATTTGAAATTTAACACAACTGAATGTTTTTACAGCAGAGTTTTATAGACATATTGTCAAATAGCTTTTTTTTCCCGGTGTTGTTGTTGTTCTGAAATCTCAGAAAATATCCCATTTTTAAAAATACAGATTCAAGTTTTCAAAATGAAGAGGACACTGGGAACATCAAATTACATATTCTAAAATTCAATATGCAGAAATCCAGATCATACAAAAAGTAGGTCAGATCCAAAAAACAAAATAAAACAATATATCCACCTAAAAAGTCAAATAAAGCAATCTAGACAGTTAAAAATCTTCCAGATCAAGAATACGGTTCAAGATCTTCCTGATCATGAATCGCCCAGAGGTAGCCTAAGAGATTCTTAAACATTTATGGTTTGTATACTTACATGTTAGGTTAGCATTCTCAACATGTGAAACAAATTTAGTTTTGTTCTTTTTTTAAAGTTCATTTTGCCTGGTATACTATCAAATGCTTGTTCATTATGCAATTATAAACCAGTACTGAAAATACTATTACTGTTTGCAGGCCATTGGAGCGAACTGTTACTCTTCACAAGGACATGAACGGGCAGCTCGGTTTTCTTTTTAAAAAGGGCCGAATCACCTCAATAGTAAAAGACAGCTCAGCTGCACGTAACGGCCTCCTTACTGATCATCAGATCTGTGAGATCAATGGTCAGAATATAATCGGACTGAAGGTAAATGACATCAGTATTTTGCATTTGTTGGTTTTCCTTCTTTCTCTTTTGCTGTCTCTCTTAAATCACAACATGGCCCTGTAAAGCACTTAATTTCAATTTAAGATACTTTCTTCTCTTTTCATCTCTTTGATTAGGACTCCCAAATCACAGACATCCTTAATTCCAGCGGAGGAGTTGTCACGGTAACTGTGATGCCAGTGGTCATCTTTGAACACATGATGAAAAGGTGTGGAAAATAAACTGCGGGTGGACAAAACCCATTGCCAATCAGCAGTCTATTCATGCAACTTTACTGAAAGTATCTTTTTTCCCTTCTTTTATTGGGTCTCACAAATGTATTCTTAACATTCTTTTTCTTGCTGCAGGATGTCCAGCAGTATTGTAAAGTCACTAATGGACCATTCTATTCCTGAGGTGTGAGATCGTTTGGATCAAACTGTACAGCTGAGGATGATTTGGCCATGTTTTTGGAGGGCTCACATTTTGTTTGGAGCACAAGTTCAGTTGTGTGTCCACAATCATGTGATTTTATGTATGTTTATGTACGTTTAAGAGGTTATTGTTGGGCAAAGAAAGACAAAGCAAGGAGAACACAAGAGATATTTGTTTCAGTTTTTCCTTTATATGTATTGTACCCAAAATTGACAAGTTCTGTATTCATTTACTTACCTTTATGTTGTTCCAACCCCATATGCGTTTCTGACATATAACACAAAAGAAAATGTTAGGCCATATGCAAAATGTTCACACTGCTCTTTTCCTTACACTGAAAGTGGGGTCGGATGCTTTTGAACCTAAAAAGTACAGCATATTATTCAACTTACTGTCCTATATTCTAACTCATATGAAGGCAAATATAATGTGGAACACATTGGAATGTAAGTCATTATTTACTGATTAAATTCACTTATCCTCTCCTCTGCCATAGCTGTCAAATGTCATTCACACTTTTGCATATTAAAACTGGTTCATCACGATCAATCATAACACACGCAACAACCTATGCAGTTTGGCATCATTATGTTGGTGTGACTTGTCTTCACACTTCTTAATTATATATACATGAATTCAAATAGGGAGCTGCAGTGGAGAAGATTTTCAGCAAATAACAACTTAAACATCAGTATTTTTCCCTATACAAAGCTATTGTATAGCTTCAGAAGACTTACAGCACACAAGTCATATGGTTTATTTTTAGGACATATTCATAGTGCTTTTTTGAAGTACTCTGTCCCCATTCATGTTCTCATTTTAGTGTGAATATTCTGCATCTCCTTAGGTTTAGAATAAGGTTTGGAACAACATAAAGATGAGTAAATGTTGACAGATTTTCATTGTTGGGTGATGCCTTTAATTCATCTCCTTCATCTTTAGATATTTTTGTTAAGCCTGAAGCTTATTTCAATTTCTTGTAACATAATATCACACAAAAAGCATTCTGAATTATCATCAACATGCATTGCAGCATGCTGATGCAGTAAATCAGTCATAATAATAATGCTGTTAAAATTACATTCTAAAAGCCATTTTTTAAAAAACAAAAAACTATGCACTGCTGAGGATATATTATATATTACAAAAAAGTACAGAATTAAGAGATTAATTATGTGATGACTTTATGTTTAAGAGTTATAATTGCAGCACAGTTTTGTGCCTATGCATTTTTCTTGTTGTTGTTCTTTACATTGTTTATGTTTGAGTGGCCTGTGTGGTTAGGTACTTAAAAAAAAAAAAACAGTAGTTTTTCTCACTAAAACTGATAGGACTACTCCTTTGCAGCACATTGTTTTGCTACCTTGCTATTACATGTTCATCTAAAGCCTCTTCAGACAGTGTCAGGCTGTGAATTACAACTGAAAAATCAATTATTTTCACTGGTTCCATATAAAATTATACATTTTATTTTTAGCAACATGTTTTTCTGTCCATAAGTGTAAAAAATAAATAAAATGGAATAATAATAATAATGATAATATAAGATAATTTTATTGTTGCGTTTATAAAATAATTAGATTTTTTAATTGCTTTAGTAATTATAATAGTAATAGTAACTGTAAATTCTACTGTTTTAATATAACTCCAAAGACAGCTATAAATTAATAATTTTCTAGCTAAACAGTGGCATACAGTCAAAAGCAAGACTTATTTGTTGATGCTTATAAAATCTATCTTAACCGTCTTCAGGAAACATCTTGCAATATAAAATTTAGACAAAAAATGGTTTTGGACAATAAGCCAGCTCGATAATGTTGCCTTGGTCATATATTTATAATTAGTGTTCAATGCATAAAAGCAAACCACATTTTTAAGTTGCAAGCCAAGGCATAATATCACGTTTTTCTGTCCATACATGAAAAATGAACAGAAGACACTGAAAATGCAGCACTGACTCCTACTGGGCGAGTGGAATTTCCAAAAACTGACCCTAGTGTTTCATCAGGCATTCATTTGGTTTTTGACAATAAAGCATTGCTTTCTTTTTGTTGTTGTTGTTGTAATTTAATCATAGACAAAAAATGGTTTTGGACAATAAAGCATTGCTTTCTTTTTGTTGTTGTTGTTGTAAGTTAATCATACTGCTAAACTGTGCATAAATGTAAACCACTGAGAAACCACACACAGTTGTCTGTACTGTTCGGTTGTAAGGCCAGTTAAAATAAAGATTTTTTTTATTCTTCAAATTATAATTTTAATTGTATTTCTGTTTCATATCCATCCACACTTGCTAGACTGTCTCATTCAAGCGTTAATGCTGAGCAAGAACTCCAGCTTTGATGCGTCCTCATAAAATGCAGCCTTCCGTTTGAGAGGCGCCCATAAAGTATATTCATGATGATAAGAGGCCAATGTACAGTAGGTGGCGGTATGTGCTTACGACACCAATCTGCTATTAGACCCGAAGAAGAGGAAGAAATCTTTTGATTGCACAAGTCACAATTAGAAATGCAGAACTTTTAAACTGTGAGATTAACCAGTCATTAACAAGCCTCTTCAAGCCTCTGTTACTTTTTCTCTCTGTTATCATGAAGCAGAAGAAAACGGTTCGCAACCAGGCCAGAAAAGGTAACGTTAATTAAGATTTCGTTTCATGCAAGTAAACTGTTCTTTATGTGGGCCCCAATGCAGAGATTCAGATTCTTTTTTTTTTTATCACGCAATATTATTTAAATGTCACAATTCATCAAGCAATTTCAGTGTGTTATCCGCGCAGGAGTGAGAGAATGTTTTTCGTACAGAATCGGGTGGATGTTTAATGATAAAGGTTGCAGAGATGAAAGCAGTACTGTACACACACCCTTTCTGATACTGTGAATAACTTATCGGAATTGCAGTTCTCTTACCAGAAACTATGACAGCAGTATAGTAGAGCGATGGCATTTGATTGGTAATTAATATATGCAACATACTTTAATGTGGTAATCTTTCACTACCATGGCATTCCAAAGAACTTCTGTTGTACTACTACATATCCATACGATTTTACCATGGCCTTTTTAGAAAATACCTTGTGGCAAAGTTTGTCAGTTAGACATATGCATTATTAATAATGAGTTTAAAATGTTCTGCAGTGATTTTTACTGATTTAAAGATCCTGACAGAGTTAAAGTCAGCTACAAGCTGACAGGGAAATTAGGAGGAATCAAAGCTCCTAATGGGTTGTACGTATCTTGGCCTGTGATTGATTTATCATGAAAAAAAAAGGAAAAGTAATTTTAGTGTCGGTATGTTTTCATTAACCATGTTTACATGCAACCAAAAAGTCCTTTAGTGTCACGTTGTTGACTCATTTGGACTGAAAAAAAAAACACCCTGTTGGGGGTGTCTCCTTAACAGTTAAAACATTTAATAAAATAATGAAATTGTGCCGTTAATGAACCCCTAAACTACAGGCGTTTAAACAATATGCAGTTTCAGCCATCTAGCATTGTTTAAATAAAACATAGCTTCTGGTTTTCAATTTCAGTCCCGGTGCACCATCGCTCTGCACATTTTGTATGTGTCTTATCTAACACACCTAATTCAGATCAACACCATCAGAAGGAGAGAACTGTACATACTGAGTGTGTCAGGCACAATGGACCTAAACATTTAGGCAAATTTAATGTCACTAGACAAACACACAATAATGACAATAAAGTTGCTAGAAATTAAATAAATATAGTACAATAAAATGTCCATGCCATTAAGTTTTAAAAAGCTGTTTTAAATAGTCACTGTTTTCTTCCATTGTCATGTTTTTCTAACCACACCTCTATAGTGAATCGCTTGGAGGTTTCGGTCTTCTTTCTTTACAATTCTCTTCCTCTCAGTGGCAAACGACAACAGTCCCAATGGACAAAATCAAGTCCCACTCTTTTTTTTTCATTCAAGAATTAATTTCACATAAATTCACAATGTGAATACCTGTTAAACAGGCAATATGTCATTATTAAGGTGTTTTAGCATCATTCTAACCTTCTTTGAATAGATTCATGCAACTTTTGAGTAGTCTCCAGTTGAATATTATAAAAACATCTGCCAGTGGCTTCAGGGAGAAACGAAACACAGTATCTCCGATAGCATCATAATAAAGAAATAGGGACACATCTAACAATAGCAATAAAACTGAAAACATACTGTACTATAGTGCAGTACTGTGCCATAGACAAATATATGCAGCATTATCTCATAGATTACACTAGAGTAATGAGTCTGCAAATGAAAGACTCATTAAAGGAAGGAAACAGCTTCTCGCTCTTATTTTCAAAAGCTTCCCCCAGTTGTTTGATAATATTTAAGCTATATGACCCAAGGCAGATGTTCATCTTGGTTCTCCAAATGTCCAAGTTTATGATCATGACACTACCTTCTTCACATTTTGGCATTAGTGTTTATGATGAAAGTTTTAGCAGTTGCAGCTCTTTCACGGATTTTCGTGATTAACAGCGATATAAATAACTAAAAAACCGATAACTAGATTGGACCACACTGGCCGATACCAATTAATCAACCAATAGTTTTTAAAATGGATACTTAATTAAAACTAAAACAGTGCTTTACTATTTTTAAAAAAGCAGTAGCAGCACTGAACCATACGTTGTAAATGAATAAACATATTAATATTACAAACTTACAAACACATACTACAAAACACATAAATCCCATTATACTTAATTGCATACCTTTTTGATTAATAAATCTGATTGCAGAAGGTACAAAATATCTTTTATAAATATTTGTCTTTGCTCTAGGCATTAAAAATCGCCTCCCAGAGGGCAATAAAACAAACTGATCACACAGAGGATGAGTTGGGTCTTTTAATATACTCTCCGCTTTCCCAACACATCTTAAGGTGTAAACTTCACCCAACTTACTCTGTGGTCTGCCAATGATTTTACTAGCTGTATTAGTGACTCTTGCCAGATTATTTTTCTGCTTACAATTTAGATGCCCATACCATGAAATTAAATTAAAGGTCAGCACACTCTCCGTCAACGATTAATAGTAAATGTTGAAATGAACACACTAGGAACAATACTTCTACAGCTTTCATTAATATTACAAATGGACTCTTACTGTTAAGTATTACCATTTAATTTCAACAGTCATGCTTAAAGATGACCAGATGACCATCTTTAAATATCAACAGTACACAAGGCCATAGCATTAAAATTACATACATAGATTATTGATATTGTATGTGTACACTCACACTTTATTTGCTTCTGTTTTAGAACACTGCATGATCATCTAATAATATATATATATATATATATATATATATATATATATATATATATATATATATATATATATATATATATATATATATATATATAATTAACACACTGGGCAAAAGCGCAACGCTGCGTCTAGGGGAAGTCACACACCAGACAGAAGTCACACAACAGACGCGTCACGTTCAATTCAAGCAGTGGTCTAAAACTGTTCATTTAATCACCAAATGGAGTTTGCTTCAAGAATGAACAATGTGGCATAAATGAGTTTGAAGTTTGGTGTTTAGAAAAACAGAGCATAGGGAAAGAGAAAGTGCAATCTTTATTACAGCGCTCTATATGAAGCATACAGACTGTATTAGAGCCATAGAAAGATACATAATTTATAGGGTGAAGTCATTATGTAACTTAACAATGATTTGGGACAAATATAATGTAATTTAATGGAAAACTATGTGAATGGCACTCTGTTCCGTTGCAGGATTTTCTGTCGGCTGCATTTAAATATGCATTTGAAGTTTCCCGCTCTGTGCAGCATGCAGTGTCACGTGTCAAAACAAACAACATGTGCTGTTAGTGATTTCTGCCTCTAGAGGCCGCCCTCGTACTGTATAATGGAGCGGACCCTTCTCAGTCACTCCAGAAGTGGACGTAACCCGGAAAGCTATCGACTTGGATTTTTGCAATAAACTATCCAATAAACTATCAGTAGCAAAACCAATGAATCGGTCGACCTCTATTCATGGCCTTGCCCCCTTAGTTGCATGTTCCCAGGGGCGGGGTTTATGTTAGGGGTGCACGATAAATATCGGCCTATAATTAATGTGCATCTTGTCAGAAAAGCCGGTTCTCTAATCAGCAGTAAATTCCAAATCCACGGATTTGCGCAGCTTGTCAGTTAACAACGGCTCTGTGTAGTTACAGCTGCTCTATGTGAAATCACGCACCTGATGGAATTTACAGCTGATTAGAGAACCGGCTTTAAATTTCATTTTAAAATATACTGAAATAGAAAGCATACATTTCAAACATAGTTTATGTAAATTTCAGGGTTTGTGATGTCACCAACCCAAGAAGTAGCTCATTGTTGTCCCTACCAGCTGTAATTGTAGGCACTAAACTGCCATCATTTTAAAAGAAAACATCTCCGTTTGCATTGAACTTTCAGCGTCGTAACTTTGCAGATATTGTTTTGCTCAAACAGCAACATTACACACTAACTAAAGTTAAAAAAGTGAAATCACAATCAACCACCCCTTTAATGTTTTTAAACTTTATTAACAATTAAGTGAACCTTGAGTAACATATTAAAGTTAATTGAAAAAATATATATATAATAATGTCATGATCCCTTTAAAAGTCAGGTTTAACGAATTTCAAAGTTACATAGTTATTTGGTTTTATTAGGTCTGGGTTTTCACTGTATTAGAATTTGTAAAAAGAAAAAAAAAACATTAACATTTATTTCTTATATAAAATAAGGTATGTTCTCTATGCTTGCATTAATCAAATGTTTACATTGTCTTGCTCCAGCTAAAAAATTTACAATTTTAATTCATTCACATTTTGTGCTATTCATCATCATTCTGTACATTTTCAACTCTTATCTTGTTTTACAATATACAAGTAAATACGCATTATTATAAGGGTCTTCTCACATCTTACCTTACATTATTTTCACATCAACAGAATTTGTCATAAAAGATTTAGCCTGGTTGTATTTCGGTACTATCATGATGTTTTTTAAACAATTTATTACAAAGTGCAGTTTAGGTGTGAATTATTTTAACATAAAAAAAAAAAAATCTAATAAAAGTTACAGCTTGGTCTGGTCTTTTTTTTTTTCTTTTATTAAACAGTAACACAGGGAGGTGGGCTCAGTGGAGGGTCAGTTGTGTTAGTATGTGTGTGTTAGCTATAACTGTTGTCTCCATATGAGGTCCAAAAGAGGGTGTGTGTACAGCAGCTCTAAAAATACCCAGGAGGCGCTGTGCATATATCGTGTTGCAGCTAAACCAGTGAGATGTACTTCATGTGAGCAGAAAAACCTTTGCAGTTTTTCTTTTACAGTTTAGGTAAAAAAAACTAGAAAACTACAAGCATGGATGAAACCAGTGTAGATGGAGCCAAAATGACAGGTATAGTCTGACGTGTTTAGACGTGGGCTGTTTTTGCTGGTGCTTTTACTGGCATGGTGTGAGCAAAATCTATATCTGTCAGATATAGTGTAACGTTTCATATGGGGTTGTTAACCTCAGTGCTGGTTTGAGCATGAAGTCCAAAGTTCATCTCTTTGTGTGTTTGTGTGTTGCATTTTTCATGAAGTGTGAGCTTGTTAAATTATTTATGTCATGCCATTTGTAGTTCATTCATAACATGCCACTGTAGTTTTGGTTGTTAACAACTTTTTGTAATTATTTTTACATTTGAGTTGTTTTCATTTAACAAATGTATGTTTAATAGTTTGATAAATGGTTGTGTTTTGGACTAATCATTGTGACACTAATTACACTGGCCCTGTCAACCTCGTAAGGTCACAACCACATATATGTAGCCACTCCCCATTCATAGTTTGGGCTAAAAATTAGGCCCGTTAGAGTATGTATGTATGTATGTAACATACAGACGACCTTGCCAGTCAAGTGTAATACAATCTGTTATATGATCGTGTTTTTTCTAACCCTTTGTTATTTGCCTCTGTGAGTAAACCATTCCCTGTGGCTTTTTACATTCAACATTTGACCTCATTTCAGGACGTTACATGTACAGTACTTTCATAGAATACGAAGTGCACAATGCCAGAAGAGCTAGTATTACCAAACTGAAAACTCCATAGTGCCAGTAGGGGTGACATATGTAACAAGATGATATTAAATTGTTAGTTCACTCAAAAATTAACAATGTCATGTACTCACCCTCATGTTGTACCAAACCTATAAAACTAAAGGTGGACCGATATAGGTTTTTTTTAATGGCTGATGCTGATATGTTACAGAGATGAGCGGATATGTGTATATACTTATCCACCCAGCTCTGTAACATATTAGCATAGCCCATTTTATTTTTCAAAAATAAAATGATCAAAAGCATGAATAAAAAGCAAGTAAACATTGTAACCAGCAGTGCACTTAATCAAATGGCCTTTGCATATTGAGAATCATATTTTCTCCAATAAAGACCAGGCAACGCTAATTTTATACATGAATATGATATAGTGTCCAGCTGGATATAGCACAGCATACCTGTGTTTTGAGCTTTGAAGCTGACTGCTTGTGCTTAGCATAACGTTCCAGTCTTCATCCAACAAGCATTAATGAAAAATTACTGCATGTTCAGCAGGTTGTACTGTTGTGATCACATTGATATGATTAGATGTTTTCTTAATGCTTATTTTTGTTGTTTATTTTGTTATTGAGAAGATAGTGTTCAGCACATATCCACATATTTATCAAACCATAGTACCATTTTTATTTTATTTTTAAATGGGGTGGGGGAAATCATTAATGTTCTGAATATGAATAAAAGTCCTATGGATTTGGAATGACATGAAAGTAAGAAAATGATAGTAGAAATGTACATTTTCGGTGAACTAATACTTTACTAGGACTTTTTTTGTGGTTATTTTACATTAAAATAGGGCTGGACAATATGGTCAAAATTTAGATCACAATATATTTCTTAATTTCGGTCAATACGATATAATTCCGATATCGATACTTTTGGTCAATTTTAAGCATCCTTTCTAAAATTATTAATTTCTATAATTTATTTCCTAAAAAAATAATACAAAATTATACTGACTCCAAGCCTTTGAATGGAATAGTGTATGTTAGAAAAGCATTTTATTTCAGATAACTGCTGATCTTTGGATCTTTCTATTCATCAAAGAATCCTGAGAAAAATAAATATAAAATTACTAATTTTTTTTTTTTTAAATATTGATATTCAGCAAATCAGCATATTAGAATGATTTCTGAAGGATCATGTGACACTGGAGACTGGAGTAATGATGCTGAAAATGTAGCCATGATCACAGGACTACAGTACATTTTAAAATCTATTCAAATAGAAAGCAATTTTAAATAGTAAAAGTACTTCAAAATTGTACTGTTTTTGCTGTACTTTGGATCAAATAAATGCAGGCTTGGTGAGCGAATTCTTAAAAAAAAGAAAAAGGATTTTATTGTTCAAAAACTTTTGACTGTTAGTGTAGGCTGATTATTCTTATAGATTGAAACAAATGTGCTTCAGCCAGAAAAAAAGGGTATAAAAAGTGCTCCGCTAGAGTGATGAAACTAGCGGTTTCCTCAGTAATGGCTGTAATCAGATCAGCTCCACTCATGAAAGCTACTTTATCAGATCAAATGAAAATGTCATCGAAACTTTTCTGAAGACAGTCGGTTCCCTTCAGATACATTCATATAAAACACCCATGCCGTGTTATGATTCTGAAATGTGCAGTGCTCATGTTTATTCAACAAAGTCAAATGCCACAAATAAATCAATGTATGGGAAACATTGTATATCAAAATATCCAAAATGTGTTAAAAAATCATATCACCGTTACTGAAAAAAATATATACAGTGTATATATATTGCGATTATTGATATTGAATTATTGTCCAGCCCTACATTAAAATACTAGCTTTTTTGTATTTGCTTAACTAGCATTTTTGAAAACCTAATATGTTTCTAATTCTAATTCTGAATTTAGTTTTTCAGTGTACATTTAGTTTGCATTTAACTTAGAATGATAGCTTCTGACAGAGACAGTCGTTTTGAGTATTTCATATCCAATTCTGTATGTGTGTGTCTTCTCAGACTCTCCAGGTGGAAAAACAGCCATTAAGAGTGAAAAGAAGACAGAGGGAAACTCTTTCTTTAGCTGGCTGTTGGTGCTGGCTTTTCTGGGGGCTTGGCTGTCTGTGGGTGTCATGTGGTTTGACCTAGTTGACTACAACAGTGTGGTTGGTAAGTTTTTTTTTTATTTATTTTTTTGAAAATAGTCTTGCAGGAATGTAGACTGCTCACATTTTGTGGTATAATTATTAGTTTTTTAATAAACAAATAGTTACCTAATTGATTCATGCAGATCTCTGGAGTGTTTGCATCAACATTTTTTTATAGTATTGTAAAAGTGTGTGTGTGTATATGAGAGATCCCCTGAAAAACCACCTTCTGAAAAAAATACTTTTTTCCTGTATTTTTTCTTCATTTTGTTTTTCTTGTATTATTTTTTCCCTTAATGATTACTAATGGAATTCATAGAAAGATGACAAAATTTAAATATATAAAACAAATAGTAAATTATATTGCTTAAGTAAAGGGCTGCAGAAACACCCTTAATTGAATCCAGTAACTGTGTAATGTTCTAGTACTTGGTATGTGCTTCATAACTTTTAAGTATATAAGTAGCATAACTGTTCCTCCCTTCTTGGCATTGAGTGTACAAGTTCATAACAAATTGTCACATCTGTCCTGTTTAACTCCAGGAGGACAACCTCCTTAAATGCCCTCCTTTTAAGGTGCTGTATGTAAGTTTTTGACTCTACTAAAGCATAAAAATACCATAATATGTTTGCAGATACTTAGGAAACATGCTACTTTAACATACTTGTTTATCTGAAAAACAATGCTACAGTCAGTTATTCTCCTTTGAAAATGTGTGTTCCAGGCCGGAACGTCGGTCTCTGTTTTGGTTTGTGAAACCCGCCCACTTGCTAGTTTACCCAATTGTATTTCGGCACCCGGTTGCCAGTTGGGAGAAAACACAGCGTATTTCATTTCATTCATTGTCAAGTGCGCTTGTTCCTGTTGATGTCATCAATCTGGCAACCTGCGTGTGCGTCAAGTCTGAGGAGGAAGGACCGGGTGAAAAAAAACCCTCTCCAATATTTTGAATTTGGACTGCAATACCTAATTCAACCACTCGGTGTCAATCCTACAAACAGCACCTTTTAAAGGAAGTGTTGCTCAACTTGTCTCTACAAAATCCCCCACAGGTGCTTAAAGGGATAGTTCACCCAAAAATGAAAATTTGATGTTTATCTGCTTACCCCCAGGGCATCCAAGATGTAGGTGACTTTGTTTCTTCAGTAGAACACAAATGGAGATTTTTAACTCAAACCGTTGTAGTCTGTCAGTCATATAATGTAAGTGGATGGGAGTCACGACTTTGAGAGTCATAAAACATACACAAACAAAACCAAATAAGTGCATTATTGCCACCTATCTCTAAAATGGACCATTGACACTCTATCTACAATCTCAATTAGGAGTTTCAATGGTCCATTTGAGAGATAGGTGGCGGTAATGCACTTAGAAGTCTTCGATCCACCGTAAAGCAAGAAGAAGACTCCTTTTGTGGAGGCTGAAGAAGATGCGAATGTGCTCAGAACAGTTCAGTAGGGTTGTGCCGATAGACGATAGTATTGTGTATCGACAATAGTCAGAAATATCGACGACAGCAGATGTCTCTGTCGATAGTCAAGACGATATTAGGCTCATTCTACTATTAATGTATTAAATTATAATAATAATAATAATTACTATTTTTATTTTTATTAGGCGGCCTATTATAATTTGCCTATTAAACTGCCCAGCTATTTCACTTCAGCACCGCATTTCACACACACACACGCATGCAAATGAGGATTAGAGCCTGTAGCCGGTGAAGAAGTCTCCATCCACAAACAGACGTACATCGTCTGCAGATACAATGTATTTCATTGCACTTTAACAAGTAATCTGAATGGCCTATATATGTGCAATATTTTAAATGAGCCCTCACTAACTGAGTTTAATGCCAAAGTTATGTTAGAATGCATCTCATTCTTGTTTCTGTGGCGGTGCGTCGGGTGGGGCGCACGGTCCGGAGCGCTGTATGACTGATGCATCAGTTCAATTGAACTTTACTCCAAATATATGAACTTACCTGTTTTGAATACTTTATATTTAACATGTTCGTTTATGTCCAATATTAGTGTTAAACTGTTGGACTTTAAATTAAATCTACTATTGATTTTCACCATTGACTGATTTTGCAGAACATTTAGACTGATAACTTCCGTGCGCAGATGTGGTAAATTTGTCACAGGACGCGCAATATGACAGTTGCGTCCGACTATATATGAACTAGCTGTTTTAAATACAGTATTTTTATAAAGTTAGTTTATCAGTATGTTTGAAAGTATATGTTTTAGATTATTGGTGATTCCATAGGCTCTCTCTCTCACGCACCTGCGTGGTTTAAAACACCAAATAGTTATGCTATGACAAGAACAAAGAGTCTCTCTCTTGCTCCACCCATGCACGATAATATCGCGTATCGTCGATCTCACGGGCTGACGATATGACAATTTGAAAAATGAAAAATCGCCCAACACTACAGTTCAGACATTGCGGTGAAAATCAGTGGTAAAAATCTATATAAATACTGTTCAGTTTCTTGCACAGACCGATCGTTTTGTATCTTTACACATCAGTGTATCGTTATGAGCCGCAGGGTTTAATTTGATTTTGTTTGTGTATGTTTTATGACTCTCAAAGCCTTGATTCCCATCCACTTACATTATACGACTGACAGACTGCAACGGTTTGAGTTAAAAATCTAAATTTAAAAAAAAAGGTTATAGAGCGGGTCATATACCATAAATGAATACCATAAAGGTTATTTTGTCATTCATATTCTGATAAGTCTAAACTAATAAGTCTGATAGCCCCTCCCCCTTCACTACATAACCAACATTCCACACTTCATTTTTTTCAGTCATTTTAGTGCATCATACAGGTATTTAAAGTGCTCTTTTTCTTTTTGGAATTTTCGGTGTGAATGCACTACTCACACTATTTATACTACAAAACGTCATATTAATAGTGCATAAGTACGCGATTCGGGATGCACCTTAAATGTTTGTTTTTTTTTTGGCGGGGGGGAGGGGGGGTTGTTTCATGCAAATCAGTCTTTGGTTTGCTGTTTGATTTGTGAGGGGACAAACAAAATAGAAAGTTCACACAACCAGAGATGTATACTGTTAAGCCATGCTCAGTGTGAATGAGCCTTAACAACCTCATGATTCATTGTGAATGTAAAAGGATGTACAACAAAAGCACAAACGGGGTCTGGGGCAAGAAATTACATTTGGAAATGCATTTGGGTTACCATGTTACTGTGCTGTACCTTCTTTACTCTGCATCTTTAATTGCTCGTTACACAAGTATTTTCTTTTATCCTTGTCAATGAAAGGTACTCTTGGAGGAGTATATGATGCTGATGGTGATGGAGACTTTGATGTAGAAGATGCCAAAGTTTTGTTGGGTGAGTGAGATTTACTTATGTATGTTGCTTTTTTCCTGGCATGACTGAGGTGACAACTCTTTCTATCTCTCTTTTTTTAATGTCCCTTATTTATTTTCAGACTTAAGATAAGTGTTCTAAAGCTTTTTCTGTGTCACTAAATTTAAATGTGAGGATGCCGTGAACGAGAAGTGTGTCTGCATTTGAGGTTTCCTGTCATGTGACAGGGTTAGCAAATACTTAGCATGAAACTATTTGGTTTTGTGTTAGTGAGGCTGGCATCTCAAAGCTTTTTTTGTTTTGTTTTTTCCTGTTATGAACTTTTTTTATATATAAATATAGTTCAGAATTAGATTCAGAATTATTACTGGCATTTGGTGTGCCAGATTTGTTACCAAATTTTGTAACCAGTTTTTAATTATTATTTTTTCAAAAATAATTAATTATGAACATGAAGACAGAGTGGTCTGTTTTTTGAAAGGAAATTATTTCCACTAAAGCTTCACATGAACATGCTTTCTACAGTTTTGCAGGCTTAAGTGACCCCACAAATTATCCTGCTTTGCAAGCTTCACACTGATTTGCTCCCAGAATTTGTTGTTACAATCTGTGGATAATTTTTTTTCTTTCTTTTTTTTTCTTTTGGGAATGTCAGGTAAATGTAAAGTGTTTGGCTTATATACAGTGGTTATTAATAAGTGCTGTAGTGTTGTCTGCTGTTAGTCAGCGTTTATTTATCTTTCTATGCATGTGCATATATGCCTTTATATTTATCGGTATCATTCGTATAACTTTCTTCCCTTCAGAAAATGCTACTGTGGCTGCTAAGGAAAAAACTTTAAGAAAAAATATCACAACAGAGGGAGACCATATCCAAGCAGGCCCTTCCAAGCCTACATGTAAAGACATTTTTGTGGCTATCATGGCCACATATACCTTCACTTTGTGTTTGTCGATTGTGTTTGCTTGCAATGAGAAAGCTCTAAAAAGATGTAGGTTTTTTCTTACACTGGCATGTTGGAAGGTATCCACTGGTGTGTTGTTTGAGGTCTTTGAAGCAGGAAGCTTTTTATTCTGACTTGGCTCTTGGCACCCAAACTTGACTGAAGTGGATTTATGAGAGTGTATCGTTAAAAACAAACATTTCAAATTGACAAACGAATGGTTATTTATTTGGTTTTTTGCAGAAGGATTAAAAAGCATTTTTATAAATAAAGAAAAGCAATTAAAATGATTTAGCCTTGTTTTTTGCAGAAGGATTAAAAAGCATTTTTATAAATAAAGAAAAGCAATTAAAATGATTTAGCCTTGTATATTATTATTATTGTTACATCTAGCTACATTTTTAAACAAGTACATGAATTTGTTTTAAATCTATTTGTCAATTTGAAAAGATTTTTCAACTTATTTTTGAATTAATATAATGAAAATGTCTGTTATTGATAGTAGACACTTTCATTTGAATTTATTTTTAAGTGGCACCGCTTGTAATGGTTGTCTGATGCATCACTTTGTAGATCCCTGCATGGTGCAGTCTGTGTTGCAGCATTTATACAGAGAAGGTCAGCTGTGTGTAATGCAATGTGCTTCAACAATAGCCGTCACAACAGTAATGAAAACATTTTAATTTGCACATACAGTACTTATCTTATACTTGTGCATGACTTGTACAAAAATCTAAGATAAGTGATAATAACTGATAATAACCGATTAATCAACCAATAGTTTTTAAAAAGTGATACTGAATGAAAGCAAACATAACGCTCCAAGCAAAATATTGCTAAAGGTTATTAAAAAAAAAAAGGAAAAAGTATTGGACCATGAAAATGTACTGTACTTTTTAAATTAAATATTAACAGAGGTGGGACCAAGTCACATGTAAGTCTCGAGTCTTTGCATTCAAGTCTCGAGTAAAGTCCCAAGTTAAGACAGACAAGTCCCGCGTTAAGTCCTGAGTCAAGACGGGCAAGTCCAAGTCGAGTTGCAAGTCCTCAACTTTAAGCTTCAAGTCCTAAACAAGTCGTTAATGTTATTTGCCCAAATGAGTGTCTCTGTATTAGTTACTACAGTAAATTTAAAGTCATTAATAGTCTATAGTAAGTATAATTATAAAGATATAACAATTAGTGGTGTTTCTTTGAGGAATCAATGTTTGTAAACAAATATAGGCCTAAGTGAATGAATAATTTCTTTTAAGTCCACTGTTTCATTTGTAAACAATTCAGTGATTTTAATGAATCAGTTGAGTCAAACATTAATTTGCTAATAGGCTACGTAATACAGACACTCATTTATGCCACCTACTGACGTAGGTCTACAGAAATAGGCATAGTATTATTGACATGATTGTTGGGTATTATTTAAAGTAGGCTATTTACAAAACAGTCCCTCCAGGATTCTGCGATCGCTGAATGTATCGCAAAATCAAGCAAACTCCGCAATTTTCTCAAATTTTCATAATTGCTGCAGATTTTCCGGAGATTTTGGGCATAGACGCGTCCCATGACGTCATCGCAACACACATTCAGTCAAAGAAATCAGTCATTTTAGGCCACAAAAATCAGAAAAAAATTTCGCGAAATCCATGAGGGACTGACAAACATTTATTGTACTTTAAGTCCTAAACTGATATGTTGATACAGAATGTTAATTACAAGATAGGCTACATGAAATGAAGCAGAAAAGTAAATATAAAACAATAGTTATAATATAGCCTATACAAATGTTAAATAAAAATAATAAACTCTCTGTGAATGGGTAATAATGATAATAACAAATTATTCAAATTTCATGCTGCCACGGAGACGAGTGCAGTAATAGTTATAGCCTAAATAAAGGTGCTTCACGATGCCATAGAAGAACCTTTTTTTGTCTAAATGGTTCCATAAAGAACTTTTAACATCTTTGTGAGGAAAAAAAGTTCTTCAGATTATAACAAGGTAAGAAAGAGATGGTTCTTTAAAGAACATTTGACTGAATGGTTCTTTGTGGAACCAAAAATGGTTAATGTATGGCATCGCTGTGAAAAACCTTTTAAGCATCTTTATTTTTATCATGACACTGCACTGTCTTCATTCAAAATAAAATGTTAATATTTTAATAATTCTAGGGGTTGAGTTAATATGTCGAGTTTGCGAGTTATATGTCTCTTGGCCACAAGTAGCCTAAACAGAGCATGTCCGGCACCAAAACGTTCACTATAGCAGGTTTAAGAATTGATGCGTGCTTAATTATTCACTGCAAAACTGTAGCTATTCAGATACACAAATATACTACGTAAGCAAATGTATTTTGTGTTTTAAACAAGTTCATAATGACTCATAAGTTCATAATGAATCACAGTTGATGGCTTAGTTTAAGGGCTATATGTGTGCTATAAGAGCTGATGGATTTACAACATGTGAATTCGTCCATTTCCTCTGAAAGACATGAAAGTGAGTGGCTGGTAAACAGGAAGAACAGAGTGAACTTTATATGTTGGCTACATACAAGCGTATGATGTGAAAAAAAAATCTAATTATGTTTGAAAGGTTTAGCCTACTGCTGTTTCAATATATATTGCCGTTGTTTCTTCTTCTTCTTCTTATTATTATTATATAAGTGGTTTATAGTGATTATGTGTATTTTTAATATCTAAAACATTAAATATCCTAAACATTATGTGGATGAAAATGCTAACCAGTGCTCACTAGTGAGTCCCTCTCTGGCTCAGTGCCAAAAACTGCACTAATCCAGTGTGATCATATGCTTCAGTAACCCGCCTATATTGATCAGAACTCTTTTTTTGTTTTGTTTTAGGTAAAGTCTCAAGTCATTGTTGTCATTGTTGCCCCCCAACCCCCCCCCCACAAACTTTCCATCCCATATGACTTGTGTTCATGTTCTGAACACAAATGAAGATATTTTTAATATTCTCTCATCAATTTAAAAGTTGAAAAAAAAATCATAAACATTATTCACTGTGTATGCAGAAGCAAACAAACCTCCTTAATTCTCATGTCAAGCATGCTTTTGAGTTTATGTCTACCGTATTTGATGTGCTCCATGTATGTTCATTGCTCAGTGTTTATGTCTTAGTCAGTCATTTCTCTTTTATTCTTAATACATGATTGTGACATGCGTCCAACTGAAGACAGCTACATTTCAGCTAAAAGAGTAGATCAAAATCTAGATATTTTAAATTAGTGGGATGCATTGCATACCTGTCTTATATGATTATGGTGCACATTAGTTGTAGGAGTGTTTTCGACAACCATAAGCAATATTGCAACATTTATTTCTGTCCAGAGCTGAGTCAAATCACTTCAAAAAGTCTTACCCAGAACATCCCAAAATATTTGTGTGTGTTCGGAGATGGGTAGCATCTGATTACATGTCTGGATTGCATAATCAGATTCCAAAACTAAAAATACTTGTAATTAGATTAAATCACATTTTAAAATACTTTCAAAATAATAATAATAATAATAATAAATGTAAAATATTCATTAGCCCACTGATCCCTGGATTTTTACAAAAATCATTTCAGTTTTAAGAAGTGTTTCCTTAGCATTTCAACATTACATCAACTACTGATGAACATACAGAGGGTTATTTAATCATGCATTACTTTGCCTTTGGAAGGCTTTCGTCTTTCAAACACAGTAAAATGCATTACATGTAAAAAAGAAATAGTGCACTGCAGGAAAAATTGGCATCTCAACTGCACTCCCACGTTACTCAAACGTCATTCAAGTAAACAAATAAAGATTTACATTTTTTAGTAAGTTACAAAGACTTAAATTAATTATCAAGCATTTAAACAAAAAAATATTTAAAAATTATAAAAATTAATTTTACTTTTTTATGATTGGATTAATGATTTGCTTTAGCCCATGTTGCAGGTTTAACCACCACTGTCGATTAATGGGTACATAAATCACTCAAGATATGTATATAATTTTTTTAAATGTCTCAAAAAAAGGTCTTAAAGACCAGTTTTTTTACGTTTTTGGTATTAACAGGTTTTTTTACTCAATTCGGTGATGACGTCACATTGGGGAGAAGTGGAGGAAAGGTGGCCTCAGCCTAGTATGATGTGCGTTCCAGGCAACCCGTAACCCGTGTTTTTCCAACCCGGTGTTTGTCCAAACCCATGAAAGTGCACTGGAACGGCAGTCAAACCCGTGACTTCCCACCCGTGAACTCGTACTAGATCGATGTACTTCGAGTTCCAATGTCACACAGGACGCTAAACAATAATGACAGCCCCTACAGATAATACTGCCTGCGGACGCAGTGTTTATGCAAGTGGTACACGTTGAAAAAACGACTTTAGGACAATGTAACGTTGCGATAAAAACTGGGATGAGGAAGAGGTGGCAAGAGCCAACATGTATGATGGACCGCAGCCGTATAATTTTGAACCAGCCAGACGAGAGAGAGCAAATGAGGAATTCCCAAGAACTGATGGCCGTCAAAGCCAATTAATTGCATGGTCCGAGGAGAATGAGTGGAGAGTTGGTGAAGTGTCCTGGTGAGTTGCTATCATTTAGCAACGCAGCAATGAGCACTGGAGCTAGTCTACGAGCACCAGTGCACAATAACGACACACACACACACACACATACATATATATATATATATATATATATATATATATATATATATTATATATATATATATATATATATAAATTTTTTTACTGTCATTGGATAGCACCGAGTGAAAAATTAACGTTTCTTTATATCTAGTGGCAGTGATCATGACGTTAGTTCAGATAAGTACTGGTAACCTTTGTCATAGTGTCGTAGTACTGGTAAACTTTGTCTTTGTCATCTAGAAAAAAGGCATCATGCTAGCTATATGGGCGTTTCTAAAGCGTTTATCTCTTCCTCCAGTGAAAATGTTGTTGCAAACGTAGCCGCGTGTCTGTCGCTATGTTTGGCTGGTGCTTGTGTGGGCAGTGCTGTCCCATGGAAACTGCCTTGGAAAGCTGGTGCTGTAGGGAAGTGAGTGCATTTTGGTCGCTGTTGGTCGATATCTATCTATCTATCTATCTGTCTGTCTGTCTATCTATCTGATATATCTAGTCTATCTATCTATATCTATGTATTTATCTATTTAACTATAATCTGCACTATCTGAATACTCTCGTCTACTACTCGTCTCTCTAGTCACTCTCAAATGCTCTCAAGGCGGGCTTTTGGTAAATCTTCTCCCCAACGTGACGTAATGCAATGCATTGTGGGGGAAAGGAGAATCGTTGCAAACCGCTGTAAGATAGTACCTACTTTTTCGTATTTTATTCCCTTTTGTGATACCCAACAACATAAAATACAATGGATAACAGTTTAAATGTTTATTACCAACAAGCAAACTGCACAAATTCGTTGAAAAATTAACCCTGCAACACGTCCTTTAATTTTACTTTTTTATGATTGGATTAATGATTTGCTTTTCATTAAACTCGCAAAACCCCGTCAGTTCCTTTACGAACGCCAGTTTGGGAAACCTTGAAATAATGTAATTTTTAATGCACTTCATGTTGTCAGTAACAACAAATAGAATAAATTTTCTTTATCTTTACATTTTATATATATATATATATATATATATATATATATATATATATATATATAAGAAATATATATATATATATATATATAGTACAATATTATCCTATTTAAATCAATGTGATAAATGAGTTAGGTCAAAAGTAATCAAAACAGAAGTCTGATTATATTACCTAAAATGTGTAATGAAATGGATTTATGTTACTAACTTAAATTTTTGGCATGTAATTTGGAATCAGTAATGGATAACAATTTGTAACTAATCTACCCAGCTCTGCGTGCGGTTAAAGGAAGGAATCTGTGGTGCCCAGTTCATGTGTAGAAATGATTCATTGTGCTCCCTGAACCACTCTTTAACAATTTGAGCCAGATTAATTTGGCACTGTTTTTCTGTAATATGTGAGTGTTGTCATTGGATGGTCATTTAGTACTCCGCTGACTTCATTTTATTGCCACATAACATATCAGAGATTAGTCCTGACCAATGCTTCATAGCCAATTCTTTAGGCTCCCTAGAAAAATGTATTCAAGCATTTTGGTGATCGTGGTCATTCAAGATTTTTTTTTTTCCTGACTACAGTTCTTACATGATATTTACAGTAGGGATGCAATGATACCATTTTTTTCACAACCATCTGATCCAATACCAAGAATTCTGAGTATCAGCCGATACCGATACCAATCCAATACCAGCACAATTTTAATTAAATTAGAATATAATTACCTCACCTCAGTGACTTGACCATAACATCACTGTTTTTTAAACAAAAACAACCTAATAAATACATACAAAAAAAAACTTAATTTTAAAGAAAAAAAAAAAATAAAAAAAAAAAAAATACTATTTTATCATATAGATATATATATATATATAGATATATATACTTTGAAAAAATACTATTTAAAAACTATATATATAATCATAATCTTTGAAAAAATACTATTTAAAAACTAGGTTAGTAGATAATTCAGCTGCAAAAGTTATTCTAGAAAAATAATGAGTGCACAATAATTGTATAAAATCTAAACATTTAGTGAAATAACATTATTTAGTGGGGAACAAATAAAAGTGAATAAGTGTTGGACTAAATCTGGTAAAATGTTACATTGCTCTTTGTATTGTTGTAAAATACATTCATGAAAATAAATATAATATAAATAAATAATTATAAGAATATAAAGCAAATGTATTTATATGTGAAAGATTTATTTTTATATGCATAGCACAGTAATGGAGGCAGCAACATATAATAGATAGGACAGAACAAGAAAGGCTATTAATAATCTTTCATTGCACAAAAGTATTATAATATGAAAGGCTCCGATACAGAGCGGCACAAAGTGCTTATGCACATCCCGTGTGCAGAATGATGCGCTTCAAGCAACACGGAGTCACAGCGTGCAGCACTCCGCATAGAAAGCAAAAAAAGAGAAGATATATTGATGCGTAGTATATTATATCTGTGTGATAGTTTAGTGAGCCTATTCTTTTAACAGTTTTAAATTTCAGTTACTGTGCTCTTGGAGAGAGTTTCATAGTCTTGACTGTCGTAACTGAACATGATGCACAGTTTGAATGCTGAATGGAGAATGACAGACAGCCACAGAAGAGAGAAGAGTTTACGTGAACTTGAATTTAACGAGTTAAATACTCATCTGTACCTCACATTAAACAATGGAACAGCATCAGAATACTTGTAATATGGTGCTTAATAATGTTTTTGTGCCTTTTGTGGGGCTTAAAGGTGCTGTATGTAAGTTTTTGACTAGAGATTGACCCATATATATCGATTTACCAATATTTTCCCTGATATTTAAGCATTTTATCATAATCGGATATCGGTTTTGTAATATTGGATTCACCGATAAACGCCATCTTGTGGGTGTTTTGAGAATTGCGCACAGGATCGCCATTGCAGCGCGTCTGAGGGGAGACGAGACAACAGCGTGCAGGTACTTGATTTGCTGTAGTTTGTAAACTTTATTTAACATAACAGCCAGTTATGCACAAATTAGATGCATTACATAAATGCCTGATATGTAGTTTATGCAGCTTGGCTCTAAGAAATAGAGACCAACTCATGTTAAATAATCCATCAAGTCCTGTCCCAATAAAGACATAACTTTGCCTGAATAAATACAGCCATGAATGAGCGCATGTTGGGAAAAAAAAAGCGCTGAATTTAATTCTCTCTCTGTTGTCTATGCTCATCGTTGATCTTGTGAAGTCGAAGTCACACAGATGATCCGTCAAGATCCTCTCCCAATAAAGATGGAACTTTGCATGAGTTAAATAATACAGCCATGAATGACCGCATGTTGGAAAAAAGCGCTGAATTTAATTCTCTCTCTGTCGTAAATTTGCTTATCATTAATCTGGTGCTTTCATGTTGCTGTTCGCTCAGCGGGTTGATGTGGTTGATGCTCAGGAAATGCTCCAGCACGGCCACCGCATGTAACTTTTAACAAGATTCACTTGTTCAAAACACCCTAAATTGTATTTACATTTACTATATAACCATTATTTTGCTAATAAGCATCTTAATAAATACAACTCTATGGAAATGAATTATTTATTATCGCCACAAGCGATCACAGTTTGTGTATATAATGTTAGTTCTATGTAACTGCAAAGATAAACCGCGCTGTCAGCAGGCATTTAATCTAGAAGGACAAAACATTATTAATAGTTTTGATATAACATTCCAGTTGAGAAATGCAATAAAATACGATGTTTTGTTTGTTATATTCCAATATTCCAGAGAATATTATTCAGTGAATTAACATTATCCAGTGAATTATTCTTGACTCTGTAGCTGTTAAACAGATATAAACCTACTAAAACGGTAGTTTAAAATTTAAAAGTTGATATGACTCCTGTCCTTTATTTTCTCCATTTGAAAACATTAGACATTCTACATTTATTTTGCTTATTGTTAATATTAGTGTTGTTGCTGTTGATGCTTTTTATAAATAAAATGTTTTTTATTGTTGTAATATAAAGATTAAATTTAACATGAAAGACTAATTGGTATCGGTATCTGTTATAAAAAAATCAATATCGGTCGATCACTATTTTTGACTCTACTAATGCATAGAAATACCATATGTTTGCAGATATTTAAGAAACATGGCAAGTTAGCGTAATTGTTTATTGAAAAACAATGCTACAGTCAGTTATTCTACTTTGAAAATGTGCATTCCGGGCCGGAATGTTGGTCTTTGTTTTTGTTTGTGAAACCCGCCCACTGCCAGTTTACCCGATTGTATTTTGGCACCTCAGGTTGCCAGTTGGCGGAAAACAGTGTATTTCATTTCATTCATTGTCAAGTGCGCTCGTTTCTGTTGGTGTCGTCAATCTGGCAACCTGCGGGTAGGGCTGGGCGAGAGCCATAGATCACAGACAAGCTACGCAATATTGCGTTCATTATCGCAGATGAACCACCTTCGATAATGAACGCGATATTGCGTAGCTTGTCAGTGATCTACGGCTCTGTCTATTAAATGCCGCTCCATTTGAAGCAGGTGATGGCGATTTAGCGCTAATCAGGGAACTGGCTTTACTGACGAAATGCACGTGACAATCGCATGCGATATATCGCCCAGCCCTACCTGCGGGTGCATCTAGTCTGAAGAGGAGAGGCCGGGTGAAAAAAAAAAACCCTCTCCAGTATTTTGAATTTGGACTGCAACACCTAGTTCAACCACTCGGTGTCAAACCTACATACAGCACCTTTAACAATAACACAGAATAGTATACGCACAATATCAGATTTGGATCGATCTCGTTTGACCGATACCTGATCTGACAGAAAATGCCAGTATCAGAGCCAGTAAAGATACTGAGTATCAGATCGGAATCCCTATTTAATATAGTGAACCTAAAAGTAACCACCTTCTAGATTTTAATAATTCATTGGGAAGTTCTTGACCAAATTTTGCCCCTTCTGAAAACCAGTAACATCATAACCACGGGGATACATCTTCTGACAAGATTAATTTTCTAAAAGGTCTAAATATATATTTTTTTTTTACAGTGTTTAATTATAGCTGTGGACCACATTGTCTGGTGATAGTTAGTGTTTGCGTGTGGACTTGTGGGGATCTATTTTAGAGCCCGGCCGATATATTGGTATCGGCGAATATGCCGCCGATATGAATTTTTTTTTACAGACCATATAATGCAGATAAAATGCTTGTAATGGTGTAATTATTTAGTTTGTCCAGCAGAGTGCCTGAATTGAATTAAAGTTGAATAAACTTCAGCTTCACTGTTCAGTGCACTGATGTCAGACTCATTTTGGATAATAAAGTTTATTGTTAAATTGTTAAATGCCCTGCCTCTATTACATATCTCATATCTCTGTCACGTCATTGTAAGTGTTTGACCACCACATTTGATTGATCATTGCAAAAAATGTGTTTATGTATATACATTCTGTTTATGTATATACTGTATTCTATATAGTACCAGTCAAATGTTTGGAACACGCAAATGGGAAAGTGTCCAAACTTTTGACTGGTACTGTATATAATACAAAGAATATCAGCTGAGATACCGATATCTGCCTTTTTTTTTACTCCCTAGTATCGGTATCGGCCCCAAAAAACCCATATCGGTCGGGCTGTAGTCTATGTATCATTCTTATTGTTTTTTTCCCTCCAGAAAATGCTGTTTGGATACTAAGGGGGGGAAAACAAACTTAAGGGAAAAAAAAAATTTAATGTGAGAAAAAATAGAAAATATCTTAATTTGTGTTCTGAAAAAACAGAATGTTATAAGGATGAATAAATGGTGACAATTTAAATTTTTGTGTGAACTAACCCTTTAAAAAGTTTTTTTTTCTCTCTTTTAACTGAAAGAACTAATAATGGTATCTGATATGATTACTTACTATATCTTATCCAATGCATTCACATTTTTTTTTTTTTTTTTTTTTATTATGTTTTAGTATTCAGCTAAAGGTGATTGTGCTGGATGTTGGATTTTAGTAGAGCATGTGTTCTGTAACTTGGCAGTTGCAACAATTACAGCTCTTTCCAGGTCATTCTTTCTTCTGTTCTGTTTGCCCCTCTTTCAATGCAGATGAGAGACCTAAAGAAGTGGGGCTTAAAAAAGACAGAGGTACTTAGCATGAGTTATGGAGTTAGTAGCATAATAAATTAGCTTCAGTAATGCTCAAAAAATAATTCTATCATGATATATTCACTCTCATGTTGTTCCAAAACCTGCATGATGTTTTTTTCTGCAGAACACAAAGCATATGTTTCTGTGTATATATACATAAAAATTCTGTGTATGTGTGTGTAAGGGACATCAGTTGCACAACAATGCGATTTCAACAGATGCATGAATGAAAACAATTGGAGTCTTTGTAATTCAAACTATCACTTAATCAATAAATCACTAAAGCAGTACAGACTTGAACTAAAATTACTGATAGCTTGCAAGTTTATTCTTAAAATTGACAAATAAACTGGACCTCATCAAAAAGAAATCCTAATTCTAATTGAAAGAACTGAATGTGAATTTTCCTTTCTCATGAATTATAGACAGTAAGACAATCACACACTCAATCAAATAATATGTGTGTTTGCATGGGACATGGGAATGATGAGCCTTCTGAGATGTGAATTTTTGTCCCACTCATTCTCAGAACATCCTACCAGGGATATTGGGCGAAAGCTGAAAGCAGCCCTGAAGGAGCAGCTACGAATTATTCATGAGAAGATTGAAGCCAAAAAGATTGCCAAACTAGCCCTTGCTGAGGTCCGTAGTGTTTTGGCTCAAGAGGAAGAGGAGAGACAAGCTGCTCTTGCTGCCAAAAAAGTCAAAGAAGAGGCAGAAGCTAAGCTTCAAGAGGAACGAATACAAAGAGAACAAGAGGAGAAACTAGTCAAGGAGAAAGCAGAGAGAGAAAGAATGGAACAAGAAAAACTAGCCAAAGAAAGAGCAGAAAAAGAAAAGATGGAGAAAGAGAAAGCAGAAAAGGAAAGACTGGCCAAAGAAAAAGCAGAAAAAGAAAGACTCGCTAAAGAAAAAGTGGAGAAAGAAAGGGCAGAAAATGAAAAACTTGAAAAAGAAAAGGCAGAAAAAGAAAAAATGGCTAAAGAAAAAGCAGAAAAGGAAAGACTTGAGAAAGAAAAGGCAGAAAAAGAAAGATTGGAGAAAGAGAAAGCAGAGAAAGAAAGACTGGCCAAAGAAAAGGTAGAAAAACTAGATAATCAAAAAGCAAAAAAAAGAAAAATAAAAGAAACAAAAAACAGAAAAAAAAAAAACAAAGACTTGAGAAAGAAAGCAGAAAAAGAGAGACTCGCTAAAGAAAAAGCAGAAAAAGAAAGATTGGAGAAACAGAAAGCAGAAAAAGAAAGACTTGAGAAAGAAAAGGCAGAAAAAGAAAGACTGGCCAAAGAAAAAGCAGAAAAAGAAAGACTGGCCAAAGAAAAGGCAGAAAAAGAAAGACTGGCCAAAGAAAAAGCAGAAAAAGAAAGACTGGCTAAAGAAAAAGCGGAAAAAGAAAGACAGGAGAAAGAGAAAGCAGAAAAAGAAAGACTGGCCAAAGAAAAAGCAGAAAAAGAAATACTGGCTAAAGAAAAAGCGGAAAAAGAAAGACAGGAGAAAGAGAAAGCAGAAAAGGAAAGGCTTGAGAAACAAAAGGCAGAAAAAGAAATACTGGCTAAAGAAAAAGCAGAGAGAGAAAGATTGGAGAAAGAGAAAGCAGAGAAAGAAAGACTGGCCAAAGAAAAGGCAGAAAAAGAGAGACTCGCTAAAGAAAAGGCAGAAAAAGAGAGACTCGCTAAAGAAAAGGCAGAAAAAGAGAGACTCGCCAAAGAAAAGGCAGAAAAAGAAAGACTGGAGAAAGAGAAAGCAGAAAAAGAAAGACTTGAGAAAGAAAAGGCAGAAAAAGAGAGACTCACTAAAGAAAAAGCAGAAAAAGAAAGATTGGAGAAAGAGAAAGCAGAAAAAGAAAGATTGGAGAAAGAAGAGAAAGCAGAAAGAAAAGCAGAAAAAGAAAGATTGGAGAAAGAAAAGGCAGAAAAAGAGAGACGAAAAAAAAAAGCAGAAAAAGAAAGATTGGAGAAAGAGAAAGCAGAAAAAGAAAGAATGGCTAAAGAAAAAGCAGAAAAAGAAAGAATGGCTAAAGAAAAAGCAGAAAAAGAAAGACTTGAGAAACAAAAGACAGAAAAAGAAAGATTGGCTAAAGAAAAAGCGGAGAAAGAGAAAGCAGAGAAAGAAAGACTGGCCAAAGAAAAGGCAGAAAAAGATAGAATTGCTAAAGACAAAGCAGAAAAAGAAAGACTGGAGAAAGAGAAAGCACAGAAAGACAAAGCAGAAAAAGAAAGACTGGCCAAAGAAAAGGCAGAAAAAGAGAGACTCGCTAAAGAAAAAGCAGAAAAAGAAGAGAGACTGAGATGGCCAAAGAAAAGCAGAAAAAGAGAGACTGCTAAAGAAAAAGCAGAAAAAGAAAGACTTGAGAAAGAGAAAGTAGAAAAAGAAAGGCTTGAGAAACAGAAGACAAAAGAGGAAAGACTGGCCAAAGAAAAAGCAGAAAAAGAGAGACTCAATAAAGAAAAAGCTGAAAAACAAAGACTGGAGAAAGAGAAAGCAGAGAACGAAAGGCTTAACAAAATAAAAGAGAGTGCACCAAAGGGGCAAACAGAGAAAAATGTAAAGGAGGAAAAAGAAAATGTGAACAATTACAAACAAGAAAAAGAGGCCAAATTAAATAAAAAAGCTCATGGACAAAAAGTTGATCAATCAGAAAATGAAAATGATGAGAAAATATCTACTCGTGGTTTACTTAAATCTTCGAAAAAAAATATCAGGAAATAATAGTGAACTGCCATAACTGTGAGATTTGATCAGAAATAAAAACTCCTAAGGTGTTTACTAGGAACAGCGCTGCAAAGTAAATAACTAAAAGCAGTGTTACTACAAACTATTTTTAAATAACAGTGACAGCTGTTCAAAATGGTAACGAGCTACTTTTTAACTAGTGGTGTAGTAAAACAAAACACTACATTGCTGTTGGTCCCATGCTACAGCTGCTGAGTGAAGGAGGTAATAACCCAACTGTCAGCTCACTGTGTTGGGAGGTTTGACTCAGTGAATCGGTTTACTTGGATTTCATGTAAATAAACATGATTTCTTAGATCCAACAAGCCAGTGGTTTTCAACCCTGTTCCTGTGGCCCTCTCCGGCCATTCACATTTTGCATTTCTTCATAATCAAACCCCCCGATTCATGTCATCACCTCATTAGTAGAGACACTGAGATCTGAAATGGGACACATTCAAAATGTGCAGAGTTGGGGGACTCCAGCAAAGGAGTCAAACACCTCTGCAATAAGTGATTTAGCTTGCACAAAAGTCCAGGCTGAATTTTAAAAAATAGCGAGTTGTATAAATTAGCATGTTTTAATAATTGTATTTTTTTTTTTTTTTTTTTTTTTTTTTTTTTTAGAGAATAATGGAAATATTTCAGTTAATACAACCTCTCTTGTAGCACTGTACAGTGTCCTGGTTTTTATTTATGTTTATCTGATCACACTGGTGACTGTATGAAGGCATAAGTGTAATCAAGCTAAACAATGTGATAATACAATATGAATCCATTTAGTGACTTGAAATATAGTAATAATTAGAAGTTTTGAAATTACACTTGAATCTGAAAAATCATTATATTTAATAGATTTTGGTTTTTTTTTTTTTCATTTGTGACATTGCGTATATGACACAACACAAATGTGTACAGTTGTGCCTGAATTTGTTGTGAACTATGATATTGATTGTAGCGATTATTTTTTTTTTATTTTATTTTTTTTGAATGAGCATATGACTGGTTTTAAACATTGTGTGTTCATGAGTGTGTAAAACACTTTTGTTTAATTTGTGTTAAGTTCAGCACCACTGTGAGGTGCCATAACAAACATACACATAGTTTTTTTTTGTTGTTGTTGTTGTTGTTGTTTAATTGTTTTTTTTTATCATCTCTATTCACACTGACAGCTGTTCTCACTTCTTGTTGAAGAAAGTCTCTTGCAGGCACTTAAATCATTACTATGACATTCAGTTTAGATACAGTGAACAAATCGATCCAATTTCATCTGATTACTTGCAAAATGAAAGTGCAGACAGACAGACCTAAGAGGTCATATTTGAAAAAACTAATTATACTTGAATGCAGTGTGAACAAAGTCTAAAATGCAAAAATATCAGATCATGACTGAGTACTGATCACACATTAGTTCTGCTTTTTCTGAGCCAGTGAAAGAGCTAATGAGGAAATAATACACTACTTAAGTTCAGGAAGTGAAGCTATGCAGCTACAATGAGGATCAAGTTTTTAACATTTGCTTATATTTATTCAGCAGTTGTCTGCAGTTGTTAGTTGTACAGTATGTCTAACCTACTATCTTTAAACCTTTTTTTTTAAACAAAATTTTCAGACCAGACAATGTCTGCTCAATTGTATTGTTTAACTGTTTTATTTAAGAGTTTACATTTAGGTTTATTTTGTTCAGTATAGTAAGACCTTGATCTTGTCATTTGATGGATCTTTGATGGATAACAATTTATTATTGTGTGAAACATTTTATTGTTGTGTGAAACATTTTAAGGTTTAATTATGTTAATCATGTAACATTAATTATATAGTAGAATGTTGTTAGTGTGTTGAAGTTGAAGTGTGTTATTTCTTTACCACTAGTGCTACCAAACAGACAAAAGTTATGTTTCTAGATAGATTTCTGAAAATGAATAAATAAAAAGCCTGCTAAGCAATTTTCCCATCTTCCATTACTCAAACTAGTCAAGTTACATGTTTGTTTCAACAAACAGCAATGCTTTGACATTGTTATGTTTTCAGGGAAAACGATATGAAAAAGATGTGTATATTTAACTAGGATAAGACAAAGTACTGAAAGTGATCTGATTTTACTCAACATTCATACAGGTCTGACTGAGAAGCCTGTTATGGTGGCATCACCAGAGAACCCCTTAGGAGAAAAAGGTAAGAAAATGATAGAAGCAATTCTTCATGCTATGACATCATGACATGACATGGCACCTAATGTCAGACAGATGGTGTCAGTGCACATTTGTGCAAAGTGCATATTTGGAACCATCCAAGTCTGGGGTCTGCAAGACGTTTCTGATGTCCATTCACTTTTATGGCAGAAAAGGAAAACAATCTGCAAAAACAGGGTTCTGGCACACTTATGGCAGAAATGTCAACTGAACATTATTTTGGCGATGAAATTTATGCAACATTGTTAGGGGAAGATTACTATTGCAGATATTAAGTTTCATGTCAGTATGCCAAAGCACCTTCCAGAGATACAGCCTCAGATCATTTTTGACATCTTGCAATGAATCTCTCAAGATACACAAATATCATTATGGTCCATGAAACTCATGGCAAATATGATTAATACACTTCATGGCAATGTTGTAGTCAATCATTAGTTGGCTATAGTTACAGCCAGTCTTTATATTTTAATTCATTATAGCACCACCAAGTGGCCCAGTCATGCTGTTTTTCTTTGTGTTTTCAGACTGAGCCCTAACATGCACAGAGCTGCTTGAAATCTATTTTTCTGCATAAACATCATCAGATTTTCATGCAAGTCCTGAAAGTTGACAGAGAACCCAATCAAACAAATGAGATGAAAATATATACTTTGTCATTTATTTATTCAGGAAAATTATCCAATATTACATTTCTGTGAGCGGCAAAAGTATATGAATCTCTAGGATTAGCTGTTAATTTGAAGGTGAAATTAGAGTCCATCTGTTCAGAGGTGTTTTTAATCAGTGAGATGACTATCAGGTGTCAGTGTGTGCCCTGTTTTATTTAAAGAACAGGGATCTATCAAAGTTTGGTGATGATTGTGGAAGTGCATCATGGCACAAACAAATGAGATCTCTGAGGACCTCAGAAAAAGAGCTGATGTTGTTGATCAGGCTAGAACAGGTTACAAAGCCATTTCTAAAGAGTTTGGACTCCCAGTCAGACGTCAGGTTTCAAATAGGGCCTGTGCGATATGAACAAAAAAAAAACTATCACGATTTTTGATCAATTTTGCGATTTCAATTTTAATCACGATTTTGACACACACAGACATGCTTTACAGTCATAAATGCATTCAGTATAAATTTGAAACATATTTCCAAAAGAAAACCAATGAGCGCTTTATCAAAAAGTTGTAACATGCCTCTAGAACAGACATAAGTCAAAATAATCACTAGTAAAGATTTCAAACAAAATGTCATTTTTTAGACCAGGGCAAAAAAAATAAAAAATAAAATAAAATAAAACCCGTGTCCAGGGCTTTTTTTTTTGCCATGCAGGTCATAGAGCTCATTATTGCGGTGCCTCAGGTGCTGAAATATATTTATTGCCCAAGGTTCACACGTACTCCGTTTGCAGTGCGTATACAGTATGTGTATGCGGTGCAGAAGCAGCAGCGAAGCGCATTATTGTAACGCGAGAGCACATTAAAATAATGCGCGAATCTCTCCTTTGCTACGCAGATTTCCTTTGTTTTTGTCACAAAATGAGACACGTGTGCTCCGATACACGTGCTCTCGTCCGGAGAGAATGCGCGCAATAAAAACATGTCTCCTCTCACTCACTCACTCACAACTCTCTCTATGCTCATGAGATAGATATTCATTCTTTTCGCACCTTTCGATTTCTAACATTTTCTGTTCACATCTTTTACCGCGTGCAGTGTGAAGCTCTGATCCATTTAACATGGGCTCAGAAAAAATACGCATCACAGACAGAGTGTGTGAACCTGGAGTTATGCATATGCCAGTCTGTTATGTTCTCGCGCTCCACTTAGGTGGCTGCATTCTGATTGGATCATAGCATACTGCGGGAGGTCGGGCCGCGGAAAATCGTGCTATACAGCGATTTAGAAATCGCGCACGCTCAAATCACGATTTTTATTACGATTTCGATTAATCGCACAGACCTAGTTTTCAAGGACTGAAGGCTAACTTCTAAGCAACTAAAGGCCTTTCTCACATTGGTTAATGTTAATGTTTATGAGCCCATCATCAGGAGAACACTGAACATCCATGGTGTCCATGGCAGAGTCGCAAGAAGAAAGCCACTGTTCTGCAAAAAAGAACATCTGGTCCAGAATGGCTTGCCATTATTGATGGAACAATGACTTCTGAATTATACCAGCAAATTCTGAAGGAAAATGTCTGGACATCTGTCCGAGACCTGAATCTCAAGAGAAAGTGGGTCATGCAGCAAAACAACGACCCTAAGCACACAAGTCGTTCTACCAAAGAATGGTTAAAGGAGGACAAAGCTAATGTTTTCGAATGACTGAGTCAAATTCCAAACCTTAATCCAGTTGAAATTTGGTGGAAGGACCTGAAGCAAGCAATTCATAGGAGGAAACCCACCAACATCACCGAGTTTAAGTGTTTCTGTACTGAGGAATGGGCTAAATACAAGCCGATGTGCAGGTCTGATCAGCAGTGACAAGCAATGTTACTTGCAGTTATTGCTCCAAAATGGGGTCACACCATATACTGAAAGCTAAGATTAATGATTAACAATAAATAAATGACAAAGGATATATTTTTTGTCTCCTTTGTTTGATTGGATTATGTTTTAATTTTAATTTAATTTTAATCTATTAAAGAATAAAAACAATATTAGTATTATGGCCATCATCTGTGGGGCCTCATTTATCAAGTGTGTGTGCGCTTAAATCCACAGTAGTGGTCATATTTGTAAAACCTGCCTTTGACATGGAAAAGTGTCACGTCAGGGTCTGAGCAGACGTACACACTTTTTCTTGTCAGAGTACTGTAGGTTTTTGGAAATGTAAGCTGTTCCGGCAGCTCGCTGTTCTAAATGAAAGGATTTGGAAGATGACGGGATCGTTTTATATGTTGATGACATTAATTAGGAGTCTTTTACAAAGCAGAGAGCTGAAACCATTTAGAGCCAGTTTTACTAAACAGGGCAAATAACACAAATACAAAAAATCAAAAATAGCACCGAAAATCTCGCAAATTTCCACAAGTGATTTACTAACAATTCGCAAATTGAACACAGACCAACATCTCATTTACATATTGACCAATGCAATATACCCAGCGCAGCGCAAATTAGAGCAGTCATAATTAAAGAAGCCTTTAAAGCCTTTTAAACCCTTTTTTGGGCGTTAAATAATGGTGTAAATACCAGTAATTTGACGAGCACAAATGTTAAACGTGTTGCGTGATTTACTTGAATACACTCCTCCCATAATTTTTGCATCTGAAAGGGAAACTCCTACAAATGCATATTCAATAAGGTCACTTTCGTCACTGCATGTCTTTAGTAAAACCTGACAGTACTATTTTTACGCCAAAAGACGGTTTGCGCTGGCGCAAGCTGTTAGTAAAACTGGCCCTTAGTTGCACACGAGTTCAAGATAATTTGCAATTCATAGGTTTCACATCTGAAAGAGAGGTGTACGTGCATTTTCTGTGCATATGTTCATTCTATGAATCACACTTATGTATATTTGAGAAATGATCTAAGATCAAATTTAGGATGGTTTATGCGCAACATTTTTTAAATGAGGCCCCTACTGTTTCCTTTGGTAGAAAAGGTAGATTTTTTTTATTATTTATTTATTTAATATACAGTATTCCTGTTATCCCACTGGGCAGCCCATATCTTCACAGATAATAATTGTGGCGGATTCTCACCAAATTTAATATACATCTTTAATCTAGATTTGAACATATAATCCACCCAATTTGAAGATTTAATCCTGACTGAAATTTTATTGCACCCCCATGGACATGTTTTTACAACCCCATTATTAGGAGTCATTTTTGTGTGAATACTAACAAAAACAACAATATAAAATCTGAATATTTATCTTGTGACCATGTTTTGATTATTTTAACAAAAGCAACAATATAGACCAATAATTTGGATATATATTATTATAAATAGCAATATAATATACCCGCGAAAACTAATTGAGGAACCCTGATCTAGACTATATATATATAATAATAATAAATATATATAGGTCAGTGGCCCTTGGCTTGGTATCATTGCCAGAATTTGGCCCCCGCGAAAACTAATTGAGGAACCCTGATCTAGACTATTTAATTCCTATATATCTTTGACAAATCAAATATGATGGAAAACACCGAAATGAAACTGAAAATGAAGACAGAAATTATTTTTCATTTTGTTTCTAGCCCTTAGGGTTTCTGAGTATATCAATGTGCATGAATATGCAGTATTTTGCTAAAGTTTCTTTCTTTCTTTTAATTTTGTTGTCATTTGTTACATGCAGATTCTCTACCTGGTGAAAACAGAGGTAAGAGAAATATTTTACTAAAATACTTATGTATGGTTTATGTAATGTGTACTTTTGGTATTAGATTTTTGTTAAAGTACACTATATGTGTCCTGTAAATAATCCACATCACACTCTCCACATGGGTCTACATCCGATGCTGAACCTTTATTAGAGTTCACAACAGAGGAATCAAGAACTGCAAACCAAATTTCACCAGAGTCGCCACCTGCAACTCAGCCTGTGCCTACATCAGTCTCCACACCTGAATCGATTACTGAGACAACAGAATTTACAGAAGAACCCTCAGTAGAGTCCAAAGAAGAAAAAGAAGGTATGTTGAGCTTGCTTTTAATGTTGTTCTGTTTAAACAAACAGAACAATGTTCTAATAGCACCACACAACCACAGTCAGCACACTTCTCGAGGGAAATCAACCCTTTTTTGTCTAAGGTTTTTTTTTTTTTTTTTTTTTTTTTAGTTGGTCTGCTGTGAAATACTTTAAAGATACTTGTTGTGAAAAACACTATACTAATAGACATTATGCACTTCTTTGATTTATTAAGTTATTTTACATTACTGTAAGTCTAATGCTGTGGTGAATTCTTTTACAGCCAAAAAGAAGAAACCAAAACTTCTTAATAAATTTGACAAAACAATCAAATCTGAGATCAACGCTGCAGAGAAATTACGCAAGAAGGTAAGATTCTATACTGTAAAAACAGTTTTAAAAAAAACATTTTATTCTTCCAGTAACATAAAAAAAACTACAGAATAAAATGTTTTTTGTAAAATTTGGCAGATAGTATTTTTCAAAATGAAAGTATGAATGAAGTAGTAGTCTTACTTTTTTTTTTTTTTTTTTCAGGGGAAAATTGAAGAATCTCTCCGTGCTTTTGAAGCTCTTGTCCAGAAGTTCCCACAAAGTCCGAGATGCCGATATGGTAAAGCCCAGGTAACATATAATCATTAAAGTTAACATTACTGTTTACATCACATAATGGTCACTCTCATTATTTTGCTTCAGTGGAAAATCCTTAACAAAATAGTTTTTTTTTCTGAGAAGTGTGATATGTGTCCAGGCAGAAGATGATTTGGCAGAGAAAAAGCGCAGTAATGAGATGCTGCTGAAGGCAGTGAACTCGTACAGGGAAGTAGCCGAGCTCCCAGACGTACCACCTGACCTCGTCAAAGCCACATTAAAGAGATGTGCAGACAGACAACAGTTCTTAGGTATACAAGTAATGTAGCTACAGTATAGAATTATGGTGACTTCTCATTGACTGCTGTAAAATAACAATTGTTTGTTGTCCATAACAATATGAGGAACATAATACAACATGTTCCTTTGACATGTTCCTGTTCAGGTCGTACAAAGGGATCTTTGGCTACTTTGGAGAAGCTAGTTCAGATTTTCCCAGAAGACATCAGCTTAAAGAATGACTTGGGAGTGGCACATCTGCTTCTGGGTGACAACAAGGGTGCAAAACGAATATATGAGGAGGTAAGATATCGCTATTATGTTATGTTTACCAATTTGATATGGATAACTAATTTCACTTCTTTTTTGAAATTCCTCTTCAGGTTTTAGCTCGCGCCCCACATGATGGATTTGCTAAAGTGCATTATGGGTTCATACTTAAATCCGAAAACATGATTGCAGAGAGCATACCGTACCTCAGGGTAATTCTGATTTTATGAACAGAAATGTACAGCACATACTTCCACTCACACACACACATACAAGTAATTAAATATTTTCTCCATGTTTGTGTGTGCTTAGGAGGGTTTGGAGACTGGAGAGCCAGGAACTGATGACGGAAGATTTTACTTTCATCTCGGGGATGCTCTACAGAGAACAGGAGACAAGAGTGTAAAATGAAATTAAGATTATTAAAATGAAGTTTACAAGGAAAAAAAAAGTGAATTTGGTGTTTTGTTGTGTTTTTTTGCATGTGTTTAGGCCTATGACTGGTATGAGGCTGGACATCGGCGAGGTCACTTTGCCTCTGTATGGCAGAGGTCTCTGTATAATGTCCCAGGGCTTCGTGCTCGACCTTGGTGGACGGCTGAAGAGACTGGATATACAGCTTTAGTCAAGGTTATATATTTGTATATATATATAGGTTTGAGGGTGGGGACTTTTTGACTTTCCGCTAAAACCCACTGGGAGCACCATAGCAACTGCATCTTTCAAAAAATGTAAAAAAAAAAAAAGATAGTGTTTACCATCAAATAGCAAATGTGTTAAATTGTTTTGTCACTGTTAATCGGCACATCCTGCAGACTGAACTGCAACAGCTGTCTACACTGTCTAAACCAGAAGTGCAGTGTCTCAAGACACAACATCTTTTAACTAAATGCATTAAAAGCCCCCCACCCCAGTTCTGTTCCAATCTTATACTGTATGTAACTACACATTTCTAACACATGCACTACCAGTCAAATTTTTTTTGAACAGTAAGATGTTTAATGTTTTTTAAGAACTCTCTTCTGCTCATCAAGCCAGCATTTATTTCATCCAAAATACAGCAAAACATTAATATTGTAAAATATTTTCACTATTTAAAGAGGCTTACTGTTCAAAAACTTTTGACTGGTAGTGTATAATCGCTATTTCACATTAAATTAAGTCAAAAACAGTCATATTGATTAACAAATAAATATTCACATAAACAGCATCTTCTCCTGAAGTCCCCAGTGAAGATCCATTACACATTATTTGTCATGCTTCTTGAGCGTGAAAGAGAGCTCTGTCCCCACCTGCATTTCCTGCCGGTATTGAAAATCAAACTTGCAACCTTTCGGGTTATAAGTCTGACTCCCTAACCATTAGGCCACAACTGCCCCTATAATTATTCATCACATTAATTGTGAAGGAAGTGCAGTTTGTATGTTTGTCTCTCCGCTTTGCTTTCATTGTGTTCATATGTCTTTACAGATGTTGGAACGTAACTGGTTGACCATCAGAGATGAAGCACTGTCAGTGTTAGACAGCAACAGTGGGCAGTTCTTGCCTGAAGATGAAAATCTGAGAGAGACAGGAGACTGGGGCCAGTTTACACTGTGGCAGCAGGGTAAAATATATAATTAATTAATATCCACCAGCATGTACCTTAGATTTACCAACAAATTCCTTGTATTTCTAATTGCATTGGATATACATCCACCCACCTGTTTCCCAACAGCTTGTCCTCTATGTAGGGGCACAGGGATGTTAGCGCCTAGCCAACGATTTTGTTTTTAGTGGTTCTTGCTTTTTTAAAGTGCAGTCACATTTTCTGTTGCATTTTAAATCCAGCAATCCATTAGGAATTTGTGCGATCAGGAGTGAATTCCCAGCGTTGTCCAACAAAAACCTGGTTAATTTAAAAGTGACTTCTTTGTAAGCAGTTCTTAATACATCTTAACCTTTTTGATTGTAAAATTCCTCTGCAATTAACACCTTTATTCAAAAAACTATTGGTGAGCACGTTTCAATTCAAAAACCAATTCACGTGGTTTTTCAACTACAAGTTAAAACAGAGTAACTTCATTTAGCAACCTAGTGTGGATTTCTTTGAATATGCTAAAGTCTTGGGTGGTATTACTGTTTTTTTAATATGTAATATTGAGACACTTTTGGGGAAAACACAATGTGTATGCAAGTTTTACTCATTCTCAGGTCGAAAGGTTGCTGCTTCATGTCGCTATGTCCCTAAAACCTGTGGTTTGCTCGAACGTTACACAGAGGCCACCAGCTGCAAAAGAGGCCAGGTCAGTAACCAGAAATCAACTACAGTTGTCAGTGCCGATCCTAGACTTCTGGGGGCCGTACGCAAAACTGTGTCGGCAGGGGGGGATTGGGGGGGTACAAGTGGTTATGAATGAATGAAACGCATTTGTTCGTGTTTCACTCCGTCTCAAATCGCGCTTCAGGAAAACGCTTGAGAAACTGTCTCTTCCGTGGCTCCGTACACCTTCATCTAATTTTTTTAGACTCAAGCAAGACTGTACAACATTCACATTACATGATTAGAATTTTATGTAGAAAGGGCGACAGTGCACCACATTAAAAGAAATGATCATTCATGTTCTCATAACCGTTCCAGATAATTAAATCATCTTTGAGAGCAAGGGGGCCCCCTGGTGTTTCGGGGGCCCTACGCATCTTGCGTATTTTGTATATAGGGAGGATCGGCTCTGACAGTTGTACGCTAATGCCTAGCTGTACTTTTAATTTAGCTTCACCATGTCTCCTTTTTACAATGCTTATTTCTGTTTATGAACTGTTGCTTATTAACTGTTGCCTACTCATTTAAATCTTCCTCTTTTAGATAAAGTTTTCAGTAATGCAAGCTGGTACTCATGTATGGCCTCACACTGGTCCCACCAACTGTCGTCTACGAATGCATCTAGGCCTTGTTATCCCTTCTAAGGGATGCAGGATTCGTTGTACAAACCAAACCAGGTCAGTTAAATCATAGAAACACAAGTTTACACACATTGATTAAAACTGCATTAACTACAAAGCTTTTAAAATGTTGCACTATAGGCAGCTCCATTTCTGCTCTAACTAGTTGGTTACAGGGTTTTAAATGAACACATGCAAGCATCATATGTAAATAAAAAATTGGCGAGTAGAATAACTTTGATGGTTTGTTTATTTTTATTTATTGCCATGGCTTTTACTATTTCAAAATGTATTCAGTGAATGTTGATTGTCTTTCAGGGAGTGGGAAGAAGGAAAAGTGTTAATATTTGATGACTCATTCGAGCATGAAGTCTGGCAGGAAGCAGAAAGCTTCAGACTCATCTTTATTGTGGATGTCTGGCATCCAGAACTCACCCAATTACAGAGGCAGACTCTGTCACCAATATAGACGATTTGTTTAAAAACTGAGTTTTGAAAAGTAGGTCAACGGCCAATCGGAGTGACAGATTTACTGTCCTTAGCCAATCACAGATTTCATAAATCACAAATATCTGTTGTGCTGTCCTGTGGGTACTGATTACAAGGCAATTTGAATGTAGAAGTCTTATGAAAACAATCATGCTGATAGTTGTAAGTAATATATGTGGTTTTTGAAAAAAATTCAAGGGTTTTAAAAAGACAGTTCACCTAATATTCAGTATCTTAATTCTGGTAAAGCAAATACGATTTGTAATCTTGTTTCAGAAGCATGTTTTTAGGGCTCAACAGTAAACAGTAAAATGAAAGATACAATAAGGATAAAAAAATGTACATTTTGAGATTTATATCTTAGGTTAGTTTGAAGGGTTACCTCTAGTAAAATAACAGTACGAGTAATGAGATGCATGTTATGGGACCAATGAAGAGATCAGAATATGAGAGAATGAGTTGTATTTGCTCTTTCTTTCTGAAAAAAAAGGAGACCTCAGTCACTTTTTGTAGAAATATGATTGAATGTTGCACTGTATGTTGTGGGTTACTTTATATAATGTGTGTCCAGGTGAATACATAAATGAACAGATGTGTTAGCTATAAGAAATGAGTGCACAGCCATAAAACAAAATCACTTTGTGCCTTTTCCAACTTGGGAACTATTCTGTTTTTGTTTGTTTTTGTGAAATGTGATGTGGATATATTTTCTTCAGATTCACTGCAAGCACATTTTATTAACACTACAAATTCTACATGATTTTTGTATACACGTTTGTTTGAATAATTTCATCATGTGAAAATGTCTGTTCTTTGTATTGTTTGGGAAGTATTCAGTTTTGATATGTCTGAAAAGAACAATAATAATAATTTATCTCAATTATAATTCAGTTTGATTCATTTTCATGTCACGTGTACGTGAAGTTCCAAACTGAAAATTAAATAATAATGATAATAATAATTAAAAAGAAAAAAAAACTAATAAAGAAATCAGTGCATTTAACGAATTCATCTAATCAAAAAAATAGATCTGTTCAAATGCACTTTGAGGTCCAGTGTATTCAGGTTTGTAGTTATAGATCAAAGCGTTTTCCTCTTCCTCTGTACTAGGAAAGCTGTGAAAACTTTTCCTCGCTGTAAAAGCAACAAAATGAGGAGAAAGGTTAGCCTGTGAAGGTCTAACTTTTTAATTTGATAATTCATTGCATTAAAGGAATCACATTTAATTAGGAGCTAATAAAAACACATTTTATGCTGCTCAGTAGTAGTAGTATTAACCATACCTTCATTCACAAAAAAGTAAGCCATGTAGAATGTTGTCTTAATGGCTGAAGGTGTGTGGGGAATATAGGGCCGGGTCCACTCAAAAGCATTTTTCTCTGGATGCCATTGAGTAGCGTAGATAGGGAAATCATATGCTGAGGGAATGCATAAAAAAAGTACAATGACAATGTTGCTCAATAGAAAGAGGTGAAAAGCACAGTCTATAAGCACAGTCTTATCATCACTCACCTTCCATTGTGGACACAAACTCATTTTGTCCATCTGTGTTGGTACTCAAAACTCTGTAGAACTTTTTCAGGGTCTCACTCTTGGTAAAGTTCTAGATTTAAAGAATTGATAATGTCTCATTGTATTTCCTCCAGTAAAAAAAAAAAAAAACTAAAATATACATTAAATCCATTTCCTGTGATATGTTCTTTTTTTTTTTTTTTGTACATTACGCTTTAGAATTAACATTGCCATCCATCATACTAATATTGCAGTATTTAAGATATTTCCTGTGAGAACTAAAACATTTCACCCTCACCTCTGTTTGACCAAATTTCTATCACAGACATGATGTTGTGCGTTGGCGTGTACACTGTATACTTAATAATATCTGGTGATCCTGTAACGTAATAAACTATTCACATTCAGTGAATACATTCCAAACAATGAAATGTATTAGACACTGTATTCTAAGATGTGAAGGTGTATTCTTTTCCTGTTGTGTACAACTGCTCACCAGTAAAGCATACCATATTAAATTATTAAATTAAAAGTTTAATAAAATGTAACCCTAACTTGTTAATCATTTTTATTTTTATAACGTTAATTTTAATCACTAGTTTATACATTTTATTACAAAGCAGAAATCATGGGATAGCAAGCCATACCAACATCTATGGCTATTTTTTATGGCAAGATCAATGTATTTTAAACCAAGCATCTAGTAGTAACATAGTAGTAATGAAAACAACAATTGATTTCAAGAAAGCGTTGTTGAATAGTGATATATATTTAATATAATATATAATAATATTTGCTACCCTACCTCTGTAGTAAGACTCCACTGATGAGAGTTCTCTGTGAGGGGTTCTGTTTCCAGTGATTTCATAAGGTCTTCAGGAAAATCTTTGAACAGTCTACTGTCTCTTACATCTAAACAGCATTGGATAAATGAATAATGTTTATACATCTATGATGACTGCGGCACTTATTCTTAAAATATGTTCACTTATTTGAGAAATTTATACTAGCTGCACTGCAGTGGCACCATGATAATTACAGGTTACATCACAGAGTACCATTTTTGTGAAATTCATGACTGGAAGTAAGCTGACAATGTTACTTGCATTAACCATCATGCAAATATATTTGATTTTACAGTTAATTGTTATAAAACATGGCTTTACCATCTGTGAAGTTCAGTGGCAAGGCAATACCACTGGTGTTGGTGTGGGACAACAGCAACTTCCCACTTGTTAACAAAGTGAGAAGTTCAAATCCTAAACAGGTTCCCCATACAGGGAAATAATCACCATTTGAATTGGCCTGTTAACACACAAATATATATACATATATATAAATTGGCTGGAAAATTAAATCACACCAACATATTGTATTCCTCTTACACCAACATGAGTAAGAGGAATGCCAAACAACAAAATGCAGTGTATATGTGTAAAATGAAGATCATTATGACTCTTCATGATTTTATCCGTTGCTCAGGGGTTAAAGTTTTGCCAGCCCTCTTTTATAGCTCATAAACACAAATCACAAAAATGATCATAAACCCAAACTCTGACCTCTGCAGCTCCATTTAAAATTTTACTTTATTTCACAATTTCTACTAATTTAACTTATTTTTATTTTACCTTACTATCAATGCTGTTCAAGTGTTGCTTAATGTTTAATAATGTACTTTGGATGCATTGTCATGCTGAATATCTGCACCAAATGGACCATTTGTACACAAACCTCAAGAGCAAGCCTGTAGAAGATGCCAGCTGCTTTGGAATAGCCAGATGATTCTAAACTGACTCCACCTCCAGGAAAAAGGACTCTAGAGAGAGAAAAGGTGTCACAAATCCCTTATTGTATTCACTGCTATAATTAAAAAAAATACTTTACTTACCCATTTATGGATTTGAAGAGCCTTCTGTACTCATCATCAGACTTATTTATCCTAAAGACATTTTTAAAAAATAAGTTGCAATTTTGTGAAAATTTCAGTCTTGCACATTCATTGAAAAATAAGGTGGATAGACAGCAGAGGCCTCTGTATGCTGCTTTATTCATTAATTATTTAATCAAAGCAGAGCTATGTATATTTATAAATTTTAGGTCATGGCTAATTTTGGAGTCCATATGTTCTTATATGAATGATATTTCCCAACTAAAATAAACAGTTGTATAATTACATAATACCATTGCAATAAATGTTACGTACTAAAATAATAATAATAATAATAAATATAAAAACGCTATATGACAGATATGTTTCACATTCCATATTGCTTCCACTTTCACAAAATTGTAGGCAGTATGCAGTACGCTAGTAAGCCACAGTGCGAACTCGATGTTTAAGCTGCAGGTGTACAAGAAGAAAAAAACACTGTTTCTCATTTTAAATCAATAAACCCTGCATGTTTACAGTGAAGGTAGTTTCTCTATAGTGTTTATCTTACATCAGAGGCACAACACGAGCGCCAGCAGATTCCAGAAACTTAACGTAGGACGCCGCGATATACGAGTTTCTATGAGGCGGCGGGTCATACACTTCCTGGGCAAGAACACCTAGACAAGATTTAGACATGGTTTACGTCATGAAATATGTAATAATAATACAGTTGAAAGTAGCTTGCACTCTGTTTAATACAGCGTTGCAACTCACCAATTATTGGCCTTTCATTTGTTTTTATTGGTGTTCCGATATGGTAAGCAAACACGGCATTTGAAAATGTAAAAAGGCAGGCAAGGTAGAGGTGAATCATGTTTTCTTTAGACTAGAAATGTTGCGCTTCCCCACGTGACAGTTCCAGGTCGCGTCCGCCTTTATGACGTCATGTGTTTGGGTATTTTTTTTAAAGGTATAACAATGTTACATTGTTACATCAAAAACAGGCAGTTAATAATAATAATGATAGATAGATAGTCTAGATAGGGGGTATAGATAGTATTACTGGATGTAAAGTAGAGACATTATATTGTAAAGAGCCTTTCCATAAAGAATTAAATGAAAATATGTTTAAAGGGCCATATGACGTTGCTAAAAAGAACATTACCCTATGCTGTGTATTTGGTGTAATGCAATGTGTTTATGCGTTTTAAGGTTCAAAATACACATTCTTTTCCATATATTGTTGCTTCTCTATGCCCCGCCTTTCTGAAATGCGTCGATTTTTACAAAGTTTAGAACCTTAAATAAAGGGGTCCTATTATGCTCTTTTACAATGTCTTGATTTTGTTTTGGGGGTGTAGTAGAACAGGCTCTCATACTAGGTTGTTCGAAAAACACATTATTTTTCACATATTTTTCATTATTACAACACCTCTCTCCCCAGTCAGACATGAACTGCTCGAATAGTTCCTGTATCAAAGGAAGGCCCGCCTTCTGGAATACGACATGTGTTGTGATTGGTTAGCTAGGCCAGTGTGTGCTGTGATTGGTTAGCTGGGTCAGTGTGTGCTGTGATAGACAGCACTCGGCGCCTGGTCAGGAAATGTCCTGCCTCTTACCATAGCTGCCTTCTGCGAGCTTCAGTGTAAATATTTTGTCAAAAATCAAATTGATCCGATTTGAACTCGGATTATTGTAACCACCCTAAGCTCGTCTGTTTTGGGAACACTAGCGTGTCTCCGACATAGTGATAACACTCGTTGATGCCTTCTCTAGTGCAGCTCAACCAGGTCTCTTCCCATTCGTCGATCTTTGTGATATCACAAATCCCAGAAAATATGCGTTAGTCCAAACGAGTCGTTCGTTGTAGTTTTTGAAAGTGATTTCTGTTAAATAAAATATATCCTTTTGAATTGGACTTTGAGCTTTGTAACTTTGCAGATCTTTTTTATGCTCAAACAGCAACGTTACAGACTAGTTGAAAAAGTGAAAAAACATAATAGCACCTCTTTACGCAAAGTAAGAAATGTGGCCTCCCACTGAAATGCAGCTGACCCTGTTAAGCAACCAATTACTTATTGTTCCATGTTACACTATACTTGTTCTTGTTGGGCCATAGGACATTCACAGAGTCTTCCTTAAAGTCCTGTTCACACTACAAGCGACACGCAACAGCAAAGCAACACAATTCCATTCATTTTAATGGAGAGCTGGTGATTTCCGGCGACATGAGCGACGGCGGCCATTGGCGAATTGGCAAATGAAGAGCGACTTTCGGGAGCGACAGCCAATAGGAAGACAGTAGAGCTGTGATCGTTCTCCTCTCAGCCATAGATAAACATACGCAATGGAAGAAAGTAAGCTCTGTTTCTCATTCATTTTGTTTGTATGTAGCTATGGATTTAATTTATATTTAGATTATATTCAGTCCTTTGCCTCCAAAATGTTTGTACTTAGCGGCAAGAAACCTGATTCACTGTCAAGGTAACCAGTATTGGGAACACCCACTAGCAACTTCATTGCCAGCCTCTGGTGACTACTAAAGTCGCTGCTAGTGTGAACGGGGTTTAAGCCACTCTTGCATTCTCATGTAATTAGTGTCATCGTCCTGTTGGAAGGTGAACCTTTGAACAAATCTGAGGTCCTGAGTGCTCTGGATTAGGTTTTTCAAAATGATATCATTAGCATGGTGTTATGCAGAAGATGAGTGATAATTGGTTTTCTTTTGACATGACTCTTAAGGCTAGTTCACACTGCAGTGACAAATGTCAACAAACACGTTTGTTGGGTTTTGTTGAATCAGTGGTTTACCCTGTCGGCATCTGTTGCCATTGGTTGGAGTTTGTTTTCACCCAACTGAACATGTTCAGTCAGTGTTTGTTGGTGTCTGTTGGGGCAGTAGGAAAATGGCAACTATTTTTCATGAAATACTAAATGCAACAGCTAACTTGTTTGTTGCTGTCTGTCTATACGGTGTAAATGAGGTTCAATATACCAGAGAGTCTTTTGCAAATTCCAAACAGGACTCCATGGGTCTTCCACTCCACTTCCACTTCCACTTCCTCTCTCACCAAGGTCCTTTTCCCTGATTGCTCAGTTCTAGGAAGAGTCTTGATTGTTTCAGACTTATTCCATTTAAGAATTATAGAGACCAGTGTGCTTTTGGGATATTTCAATGTAGTCTCACAATCCTGTATCTGAGCTTCATAGGCAGATGACTAACTATGTGTTTTTTGCTCTGATATGCATTCTTCTTCATGCAATGTTTTACTGTGCTTTTTAAACCAAGAAAGAAGGTGCATTTCTGCTACCTATTGGACTGGAGTGTGCTCTTAATAATAGGTTTAAATTAAATGTTCCTTTTTTCATATGCAACATAGTTTAGGATTATATGTTTTACTGTTTCTGGATGACCACATTTATCACAGTAAGCAGTCTCATGTTTCCCTATAATGTGCAGACTCTGATTTAATGTCAGAAGTCCAATGCACAGTCTGGAAATGATAGTGTAATTTTTTACTGTACTCTCTCAGCACCTGTCATGGAATCACCTGCCTCACCAGCCAAACCAGCCTCCTACACCCGTTCACAATCACCTGATTACTAATCACAGACACCTGCACCCACCATTCAAAAACACACTCACCACAGTCACTCGTTGGCTGGTCTCAAGGTTACAAGCTTCTCAAGCGGATCCCTTGCCTACCTCTCAGCCTGTCTATCCTGGAATCCCCAGCTATCTATTGAAGGACTATAAGTTTCAGCTCAGATAAGACTGTTTTCTCTGCTTCCATTGATCAGAAGTTTTGACTCTCCTATGTTGGAAGTTTCTCCTCAGTTGCCTTAATAAACTGACCTGCATGTTAGAATCTGCCTGTTTGCCTCCCTGACCAGTAGTGACAGAAGACCAGCCCCTAACAGTATACTCAGCAAAGACTCGGAGCACCTCCTCATCTGAATCACACCTCCCGCCGATTGTCACCACCATATCACCAGCCTGTCCCATGGCTTGGCCAGCAAACTTCTCTGGTTTTTGTTGTAATGTTCCCTCAATTTCGAGTTGCAACCCCACCTGTCTCTGTTGGTGAGAGAGGAAGTGGAAGTGGAAGTGGAGTGGAAGACCCATGGAGTCCTGTTTGGAATTTGCAAAAGACTCTCTGGTATATTGAACCTCATTTACACCGTATAGACAGACAGCAACAAACAAGTTAGCTGTTGCATTTAGTATTTCATGAAAAATAATTGCCACGGTTACACCTGTTTTATAGAAACCCTCACTTGATGTTTCTATTTTATCTAATTTTCGTCCGATTTCCATTTTGCCATTTATTTCTAAGATACTGGAAAAAATTGTGTTTTTACAGCTCCAGACCTTCCTGACTGATAATCAGGTTCTTGAGAAGTTCCAGTCTGGGTTTAAATCACTGCACAGCACAGAAACCGCTCTTGTAAAAGTTCTCAATGATATTTATATGGCAACAGATTCGGGGGACTCTGTCATTTTAGTAATGTTAGACCTGTCCTCTGCTTTTGATACTGTCGATCACTCAATTCTTATCTCTCGGCTGGAACACTGCGTTGGGTTAGGGGGGGCTGTTTTAAGCTGGTTTAAATCTTTTCTTACCAATAGATTTTTCTCAGTAAAAATAGGAAATTTCTCTTCTCCTAGCAATCTTTCCTGTGGTGTGCCACAAGGCTCTGTTTTAGCTCCTGTCCTTTTTTCTCTTTATCTTCTCCCTTTGGGTTCCATTTTTAGGAAAACATAATGTTTCATTTCACTGCTATGCTGATGATATGCAAATCTATATGCCTGTGTCTAGGAAAAATAACAGTTCTCTAGGCAACTTAACAGCATGTCTTGAGGATGTGAAAGCTTGGCTTGCCAATAATTTTCTTTTTCTGAACTCAGACAAAACAGAAGTCATTGTTTTTAACTCCTCAGAATCCAGGCCTAATAATTACCTTGACCTTGAATCTCTAAATCAGTTCTTCTCTCCCCAAGTACGGAATCTAGGTGTGATGGTAGATAGGTGCCTCAAATTTGACAAGCAGATAAGCGCAGTCATTGGGTCCAGCTTCTTCTCTCTTCGCTCTTTAACAAAAATCAAATCTTTTCTCCCTAAGCACTCCATGGAGACTGCTATCCATGCTCTTATTACCTCTCACCTGGACTATTGCAATTCCCTATACTTTGGTATATCTAAGTCCCAAACGGCACGCCTACAGGTCGTTCAAAACGCAGCGGCGAGATTCCTGAAGGGGAAGAGGAAATTTGATCATGCTACCCCCCTCTTAAGATCCCTTCACTGGCTTCCGATTAATTTTAGAATTGATTTCAAAATTGTATTATTGGTTTTTAAATCATTAAATGATTTAGCACCTTCTTATTTGTCCGATCTACTTCATCCCTACCTCCCCACTAGAGGCCTTAGATCCAAAGATAAGCTCCTCCTTCAGATTCCCACAACCCGGCTAAAATCGAGGGGTAACCGAGCCTTTGAAGTGGCTGGCCCAACACTGTGGAACAAGCTCCCACTCCATATTAGATCTGCCTCCACTTTGTCTGAGTTCAAATCATGTCTCAAAACTTATCTATTCTCTGTTGCTTTTAGCTCATAAGAGTGTTCTATCATAAATTGTTTTGCTACTATTTGTGTACTTTATAAGTGTTTTGTTTTAAACTGTTTTGCTGACTTTAGAATACTTAATCTCTTATTTTTCCTAACTTGTACAGCACTTTGGTCGGCCTGTGGCCGTTTTTATTTGTGCTTTATAAATAAACTGAACTTGAACTGTTTGTGACTGAATGGGTGAAGGTGGCATTCATTTCGTTGCTATCCGGAAGAGCCTTGCAGTGGACCGAAACCTTGTGGAATTCACAGAGCTCTGGGGTTCACTCGCTGGATAGCTTTGTTCAACACTTCTGGGAGGTATTTGGCCAGTCAACCACGGAGATCACAGTACATGAGGAGCTTTTCCAATTGCGGCAAGTGGATTTATCTATCCAAGAATACACGCATGCTTCCGCACCCTTGCCATCAGCAGCGACTGGAATGAGGCTGCTCTGCTCTCGACCTTCTGTTGAGGCCTGAACCCCCTCTTACGTCAACAGATGTCCATCTACGAGGATACCGTGGGGCTCGAAAGCTTCCTCCAAAAGGCAACACACATCTCTCAGAACCTAACGTCTTGCCATATGGAATCCATACCAGCTGCTGCTGCCTCACCCAGCCTCTCACCTCCAGCTCCAGAGCCCATGATCACGGATAATTACCACCTATCCTCCACGGAACGGTCCCATCGACTCACCCATGGCCTCTGTCTCTACTGTGGATTCAACTAGCACCAGCTGCGCACCTGCCCCATTCGTCCCCCACGCCCAGCGGTGTGTACTATCCAGATCACTCCAGATGTATCTTGCATGATGCCTCATATAGATGCACTACTAATGTATCAAAACCAATCCTTTCCAGTCAAAATGCTCATCCCCTCCCACAGCCTTGCTGGATTCAAAATTCCCCGTTGCAAAAATGACACCACTTACCAGATCACCACTGTCCAAGGAAAGCTGCTGGGCAAGGGACCGGTTCGGCACCGCACGCCAGAGGTCGGTCTACATATTGGGTGCTTCTACACCGAATGGATCTCACTACTGGTGCTGGAGGAAGCTGTCATGAACATCGTCCTGTGATGCCCTTGGCTCTCTAAACATCAACCCACTATCGCCTGGATGTCCAGTAAAATCCTCAGGTGGAGTGTGGTGTGTAAGCTGGAATGTTTAAAGGATCTGCCTGTTCTGATCTCAGTCCGAACCAACCTCTCCATCCCAGACTCACCGCATGTCACTCCTATTTCTCCTGAGTATCAGGCGTTCCAGGACGTGTTCAGCAAGGTTCCAGCCAGTTCGTCCTCCTCTAAATCTGATATACTCACCCAATCTTGAAGAACACCGTGACCATGTCACCCGGGTACTCCAGCGTCTCCGCCAACATCACCTGTATTTAAAAGCTGAGAAATGTGAATTCCACAAATCCACCATTCACTTCCTGGGCTACATCGTCACCCCTGCAGGAATACAAATGGACCAGAGGAAGGTGGATGCGGTTCAGAACTGGCCACAACCCACAACGGTCAAAGAGATGCAGAGGTTCCTGGGGTTTGCAAATTTCTACCGCCGCTTTATCACCCAATACAGCCAGAAGGTGGCACCACTCACCTCTCTCCTCCAACAGAAGGCCAAAACCCTCACCTGGACCCCAGAGGCACACCAGGCCTTCCTCCAGCTCAAGTCTGCCTTCGGAAACTATCCCCGGTGGAGCAGAGCTACGACATGGGGAATCTGGAGTTGCTGTCCATCAAGCTCGCCCTGGAGGAGTGGCAGCATTGGTTAGAGGGTGCCCAACATTCATTTGAGGTGATCACAGACCACAAAAACTTGCAGGCTCCCATCCAGTGGGCACTCAATGACCAAATCCATGCCGCCACTTTCACGGAACCTGCTCTCTGGGATCCGGGCACCCAGGCAACCACCGAACCCTCTCGCTCCTCCAGAACCGCTACTGGTGGCCCAACATGTCACCCGATACGTCAAGGGTTGTTTGGTCTGTGCCATATCCACTATGACGTCTGCCTGAGAGTAAAGTGGTCCCATTACCCATCCCTCGCCGGCCCTGGTACCACCTGGGGGTGGACTTTGCCACCGACCTCCCTCACTTCAGTTTTGACTCTCCTATGTTGGAAGCTTCTCCTCAGTTGCCTTAAACTCACCTGCTTGTTTGAATCTGCCTTGACCAGTTGTGACAGCACCAACATGAGTAAACAAAATAGTCAATTTGCTTGTTTTGTGGAAACATTACAAGCACCAACCTGTTTATTTGTTGGCATAGTCAGTTGGATGATATGTTTTGCATCCTATACATACATTTACGTACACAAAACTATGTCCCCTACAACTCCCTACTTAAATAACTGTATCTTATATTTAATTAATTTTGAAAACAGAGTTATTTTTCATATCATATTTTTTTGTAAGTCATTGCCAATGTCATTTCCAGTCAAAACACATTTTATACTGCAAGTCTCTGGCTTGCAAACAGCATATAAATTTATTTGGCATCGACGCTTCTCTCTTTGGTAATTCACACTATGTGATCATCACTCATGTGAGCGAGCATTAGACTCAGATTTCGAGCTTTGGCCTGCAATCTGCAAAAAAAAATAAATAAATAAATGTTGGCAAGTGAAAATCAGGCCTAAAATCGTGTACCTGACATTGGGGTTTATCACAGAAGAACTATCTGCGCTGCCATCTGGCACAGGTTTTGTGCCAGAGGGCCTTCCTGATGGAACCCAGCACTGAGAGTATGCAACCCTGCTGGAAGACACACACACATTTGTTTTATCCATGTCTTAGAAATATATTTAAACAATCATTTGCAACTGCAGTGATGTTTTAGGGGTGGACCCACAGGCTAAAAATCATTCAAAATCATAGCATAATGTTCTGTATTCATTAAAATCCCACATATTAGCATCCTGTTTCCAACCATGTCTTAAATTTATATTAACCCACTCATATCTAATTTCATACCTTTCTTCCAGGATCATCTGTCAGACTTCTGTGATTTGTTTGTTTGCTACAACGTTTTAACCATATAATGCACCAACTAACAACAACGGTTGCTCAACAATCTAATTCCATGTGGGAGCTGCATTCAAAGTTTTGTGCTTAAAAAGCGACCAGTGCATCTGGGACACAGAACAAACTGGTCCGGCCCCTGCCTCTTGCACCTTTTGGTTCTTACCCCCACAATGCACTGCGCAAATTAAAATATGGATAAAACACCTGTGAAATTCAATACAAATACATATTCCTTCATATTTAGATGTTAATTTGTGTTAAGAGTGTAAGTTAACCATGTAATTTGTAATCTGTAGACTTCAATTTGTATGTAATCTACCCAAGCACTGGAAATAAGTTTGGTTTCAGCTAGTTATTTGTTGCTATAAAACGGTGTGTGGCGTCATTATTGCGCACCTGTGATTGAGTCTGGGTGGGACTTATTGTGACTCCACCTCACAATTTCTACTGTTATATGCTAATAACATGCTAAAATCAGTATGCCAAAAGAATACTATGTGCAAAAAATAGTGTTCTCCCATGAAGCCACAAGAGAGAATTTATAAATGGCAGTGCAGCAATGCAACTGACGCAGGTAGGTCAGGTGACAGTAACAGCATGGCGAATGTTGTATGTCAGAATTTCATTCATACTACCCAGTGGGTACCCATATTCATACTATATAGAACAGGGATCTCCATCCCTGCTCCTTGAGAGCTACCGTCCTGCAGACTTCAGTTCCAACCGTTTCTCCAACACACATGTCTGTAATTGTCAAGTAACCCTGGACATCTTGAATAGCTGGTTCAGGTGTGTTTGATGGAGTCGGAGCTGAAATCTGCTGTACTGTATAGCTCTCCAGGAGCGGGGTTGGAGACCCCTGATATAGAACATACTTGGGTCTACACATACTTTTTAACATCTGTGAAGTAGGTTCAAATTCATAAGTAATATTGCTAATTCATTTGGCCAAATTTTTTCTACAGTGGAAGGAAATAGCAGTGCGTCGTCCATCTTTTTTATATAATAAAAATAAATATATTTTCTATATGTAGTTCAGAATGAAAAGGATTTTTTTTTTTTGTTTTTTTTTACAGGTTTACAGGAATTTTAGAACCACTACGGGGTGTTTATTTATTTATATATTTGCTTAAAGGTACTAGGCTATATACCAGGATGTCTTTATTTCCGGTCAAATTTTTAAAGGGTTTTTTTTTTTCTTTCTTTATCTTTTTCTGTTAGGCTATGTTTTGTCCTGGCAAGGTTCCATTAATAAAAGACAGCAGGTCACGTGGCTCAGCCTCATACTGAAGGACCGAAATAAGTTTTTATAAGTAGAATTTTACATTTGGTCCCGTCAACAGAATGTTATGAATAGATAAACACACAAATTCTAAAAACGTATATTGTTATTTATTTCTCCACGGCAGCATGACAGAGATATTAACGCCAGTGTGAACGCAAGCATGAGACGCGATCAACCGGTTCTTCCGTTTCAGAGGACTTCCGTGTTTACATATCTGCAGGCACTGATCCCTCATGGCTTTCATTACGAAGAAGGATCGCAGCAAAGAACGGTATTGTGCTTTCATATTTTAATTGACACTTTGTTTATACCAGCATCTCAGACGGATCAGGAGGGTGTTTTCTCTCAGGTCCGTCCAGTAGGACTCTGACTTGAGGCCTTTTGTGTCACTTTAGCTCGCTGGATCCTCCTCCTCATAGGCCAGTAAACACATCACACACATGTGTTGTTACGCTTAGCGTTTATGTTGGAGTATACATGCAAGTTTAATCTTTTCTTGTTAATACTATTATTTTGACTTTAAATAACATTTTCCTAGCATCGGATGATTTGTATAGGGAGACAGAGCGGTGGGCACAACACCGGTCCCTTGTTTGTTTCAAGCCTGTGAATAATCCAATTATTGCTGTAATGTTAAGACTCACATTCTCATTGTGATCGCAATACGTTTTTGTTTACACCTATTGTCGAAATGAAGTCTCATTTTTTGCAGTTTACAAAAATTCTGATTGCACTCACATGATATGAGGACTGTTATGTCACATGACCAGCTGTGTCATACAGACTTATATTTATATTTATTAATTTGTTTAGTTCCTTCAGGCAGTGTCCAGGGCACTTTACTTAAAGTCCCTGTAAAATTAAAAAAGGACGATTTTTATTTATTTATAGAATGTTGCAGCATTTATTATAATTTATTTAGCTCTTGCATCATTATTTAAAAAAAAAAAGAAGTGCCTTAGTAATCTTTAATTAAAAACGTTAACATCTTATCTCATTATCGTCCTTGGTGTGAACAGACCTTTACTGAGTGTACATTGAAACAAACTATTAATTTTTAATTATAATTTGAAACCAGAGGGATACTTTACTCAAAATCGAAAATGCTCTCATCATTTAGAGAATTAGTTAGCCAGAAGTGATGGTTTATTAAAATATTAATATTTTTCTCACACACCTGTTGTTTCGCTTTATCCTCTGGCTTTGTATGGGTTACCATTGGGATCATTTTGTTTATGAAGCATTTATAAACTTTTGGGCAGCTATTCTCTTGCATTATATGGACTCACAGAGATGGAAAGTTTTTTTTTTTTTTTTTTTTTTCTAACAATATTTGTTTATGTTCGTCTAAAGAATGTATCTCTTACATCTGGGACGGGATGAGGTTGAGGAAATGATGGTCGAACCATTCTTTTAAAGACACCGAATGAGAATTTATTTCATAGGATTCCAACATAACATAAAAAATACAAAAAATAGATCTTAAAACACAGTTGCCAGTAATACAGGATAGATGTCCAACGACATCATAAGACACCTGCAAAACAGCAAAAGATTATTTAAAGTAAACCTTTAACATTTTTAAAACTCACATTGAAATACAAGAAGTGGGGTTTTTGATAAAGGAACCTTCTCATTCCTTTAGAAATGTATCACTTTGGAGAATGGAGAAAAAACATTTTAAACATTTGCCATTTGTTTATGCTTATGTGCAGATTTTCGCTGCTGTTGCTGGATCTGGAGGAACATTATTTTGAACAGCACACTGCATATAATCTGACTGCCAGAGGTCCGGAGGCAAACAGGTGAGCTAACTAACTGAATAACTGATCTTGAATAATGTATTTGGGAAATGCAAGATGTTTTCAGAATATGACACTGAATTGCTTGGATGTATGTTTGTCTAGTGATGGGAAGCCAACTCCAAAAAGGTTGATTCCTTGACTTTAAATAGCCCTTGTGCCAGAGTCAATTGTAAGACAGGAATCGATTCTTGTTGAGTCTGTTGGTTTGTTTGAAATCGTTTACTTGTTCACTCATTTACTGATCCCTATTCAGTGCATGGCAGTTAAGTGCACAATACCAGCAAGGAATGAACTAAATGAGACGAGGTATATGGACACATCGCACGTCAGAGTGCCGGAGCTGTTGCAGAGTGTTTACCTACACTCATGTTCACACTCCATAGTGTCACGGGCACACATCGGCCAAAACACTGACACAACATACAAGAGACTGAATGTCATTCTCTGGCATCATGTTCATTTTTGAAACAATAAGAAATTGGGTGTATAGCAGGTTGTGTTTTTATTTATGATTCCTTGAACCCTTATATGTGAAGGCATATTTCCTAATTCACTGACCCCCCCCCCCCCAGTTCACACCTTAGTGTATAAGAATAGCTCAAACAAAAATTGAACTTTTGTCATCATTTACTCATCCTCGTTTTGTCTTTACATGACTTATCTCTCCACGGAAAACGAAAGTGGATTGTCTGAGGTGCTTTTTTTTCTCCCATGGAAGACTTGACTTGTTCTGGAAAAGATAGAAAGCATCATAGTATGTAGTATGACATAACTTTTATGGTACATTATAGATCTTCTGAACCATTACAATAATTTTGTGTTGAGAATACACAAAGCTGTTTCATTGTTTGCTGAAATTCTTCCCCTCCTCTGTATGATTCAGCATTTGTCACTAAACAAATATAGTCTTTGATGACTTTTTATAACTCTTTTTGATATCTCTTTTTATACACAGACGAACTAGTGGCTCGCTAAAAATCTGTTCCAAATCAATCATTTTTGAACCCGACGATGCTGTTAAGCCTATTTTAAAGGTATTATCTTCATATTATCACTAAGCTTAGTTGCTGTTTTTCTTGTTCTACAATAAGAAAATGTATTTCTTGCAGATTCTTCTGAAAGACTGCAAAGGAATAGGAGCAGTGGAGGAGAGGGGCCACAACCCGTTTACAGAGTAATACTGATGATCACTGTTCATAAAAATAATTTGTTTTGTTTGATGTAATCGGGATTAGTGCAATTTTGCATTGATATAATTTTCATTATTTTCTTTTTCAATTTATTTTTATGTGTGTTTGCAGAAGTAAACCTGCCTGTATTCTTATAGAAACCAAGCAGGTGAGTGTGCCTCACAGTTCCTCTTAATTCTTTTATATCTGTAGTCTTATCTTTCAGGGGGTTTTTTTTCTTTTTTTCTCAGATCTATCTAATTAAAGAAGAAAATATGGTTGCTCCATATAAATATGAAAGGGTGAGTTAATTTTTTCTGTCTCTGTCCAAGATAGATGAAAAGTGGGTGGGGAACAAATATTTAAAACGTTGATATTTTCATCTGTTGTTTATTAGAGTTTCAGCAAATTTCAAGACATAATATTTATTCATTTGTTTATGTATTGATTGATTGATTGCATGTTAGGGAGAGAAAAAGGTCACATTCCAATTGGAGGTGCCAGGAAAAACAGAGGATATTGTTCAGATCTTATTACAGGTTTGCACCCCTCCTTTTTTTCTATTCATTGAGATTTCTACTTTTCATTGGGTCTATCATCTTGTTTGTTTAATTAATTTGGCAATTTTTGCAGTTACACAGAGCATCCTGTCTGGATAAGCTGGGTGACCAGACAGCAATGGTCAGTAAAATGAAACAAATTTCCATTAATAATAATTTGCTTCCCTTTTTGAATATTTATAAATGATCTGTGTTTGATCTCTTTTTTTTCTGCTGAGTTGCAGCTATACTGCAGTCCAGGTTAGCAAGAACATGTTTTGATAAAAACAGGTAAGAACCAACAAGTATCATATTCATTCAGTCGTTCAGTCGTTCGTTCATTCAGGTGTTGATGATCTCAGAGTTCACACTGCATACAAAAGTAGTACATAAGCAGTACATACACTACCAATCAAAAGTTTGGGATTAGTAAGAGAGTTGTTGTTGTTTTTGAAAGAAAGAAAGCAAGAAAAAATTGTACTTTCATTCTCAAGGATGCATTAATTTGATCAAAAGTGAGTATAAACCCGCCTTACAGCTCCGATGCGGCCACAACCCAAAAAATAAAAATTTTAGTATTTTGTCATATATGTAGTATATGTCTTTCCAATATTATTAGGTTGCAGTATTCAGAGAGTTAACAGACCCCAAACCGCTGTTATTTCAAAATTGTGGTCTAGTAGAAAGATGGATTAATTATAATGTTTGTGTGTGCAGTTTTCAGCATGTAACAGAAAACCCACACATGGAGTGTGTGGCAGAAATGGTTTCGCCTTTGGTGACAAACGCTGGTCACGTTTGCATCACGGATTGCAATCTTTACTTCCAGCCTATGAACAGCTATCCTGTGAGTTTTTGTGCAATCCATGCTTTCTTTGGCATAAATCTTTTTATCAACTGTGCAGTTCATTCACTGCAGTTCTTATGTGTTTCTGTATTTCTAAAAGGATTCAGTGGTGCAGATTGGGTTACATAGTGTAAGACGCATCTACAAACGGAGACATGGGTTGAGGCCTTTGGTGAGTGTTTGTTTAAAATTCTTCATTTATTTATTTGTTCTCCAGTTTTGTGTCTGTTATGGTATTTACACACAAAAACAAAGATATAAATTGCAGAGATGCATTCATATGTGAATTTATGTGTATTTACTGTGTGTGTTAGGTCTTGAGGTGTTCTGCACAGAGAATGATCTGTGCTCCGATATCTACCTGAAGTTCTACAGTACTAAAGAAAGAGATGAGCTTTACTACTACATTGCAACTTTCCTTGGTAGGCTTTATTTTTATGTGTGTGTTTTAATCAAGGGTTTACTGGGAGGTTGTCACATGGGCTGTATTTCTGTAAATATAGGGGTGGTGGTGGTGTTTATATATAAAATTAGAAAATTATCATATTTTTGAAATAGTTGTTGGGTAAACGCAGCGGTGAACATAATAAAACCACATTTTAATCCAAAAAAAAAAATTATTTGTAATTTTATTAAAATGGTGGTTTGATGTTTTTTGTTAACTTTTCCATTTTTGCTATTTCATGAATTCTGTTTTGTTTTACAAATCAGTTTCAGTAAACAGCAGAATAACCCACCATAGTGTTTTTTGTTGTTGTTGTTGTTTTTTTTTTGTTTTTTGTTTTTTGTTTTGCTGAGAAATAACAGTGAAAATATTTAGTGTTTTTTTTTTTTTTTTTTTTTAATAGCCAAAAAAACCTATCTAAACTATCTAAAATATTTGATTGAGTAAAAAGTGTGACAGCCAGCCCTGTCAGTATTATCCTCAGTGTATAAAGGTTAAATATAAAGGATAACCGTATTATCCTGCATGTAAAGGTCTAACTTAGGCAGATCATTTGAGCATTGGGTAGTAAAACACCTTTATGGTTGAACCTCTGAGATGTATTTTTTTAAATGTAGTTTGCTCGCATAAGCCTATTACTTTAAACCAACAATTAGTGTTTTTTCTTCATCAATAGTGCATAAAATGTTGACAAACTGAAGAGTACAGTCAACGTTCATTGACTTTAATTGACACACCCCTAACTCAGAAGGTTGGGAGTTAAATAAAATCCCCCTCTTAATTATGAAATTGTAGTAGAATTCCTGTTATTTAACTTGGAAGTATGACTTGAAAAGAGCATGAAGTTGGTCTCCAGGAGCAGAAGTTGGACCTGTTCTACCAGACTGACCTTAAAATCATGTAAAACCAGCTAATAACAACCATGTTCCAAAAAACAGATCTTGGTTTTCCAGCAGGGTCTAAAACAGAATGAATTTGTAAGTATGTACAATCCAGTTTAAACGCAGTGTATTTACTGAAGATCTGTGTGTATGTGATGTAGAAAACCATATAGCGGAGTGCACAGCGGAGAGCTACATGCTGCAGTGGCAAAGAGGTCACATCTCCAATTATCAGTACCTACTTCATCTAAACAATTTAGCAGACCGCAGTGTGAATGACCTATCCCAGTATCCAGTGTTCCCCTGGGTCATCAGTGACTACAGCAGCACCCAGCTGGGTCAGTCTCCCTCTAACACAGACACACACCTGAGAACACCCATCACACACACTCATGCTAAAAAATATCTTGTTTTCAGATTTGCTGAATCCTGCTTCATTTCGAGATCTCAGTAAACCAATTGGAGCTTTGAACACAGAGAGACTGGAGAGATTACTGGTGAGAAATCCAGTAGTCACAGACAGCCTTTTTAATATCCAGATGTTCCTTATCATCATATAAAAATCTCTTGTGTCTTGTGTGTGTGTGCTACAGGAACGCTACAGAGACATGCCTGAGCCTCATTTTATGTATGGCAGTCATTATTCATCACCTGGATATGTGCTTTTCTACCTTGTCAGAGTTGGTAAGGATTTATTTCAGCTTTATGACTCGGCAACAGTATTCGGGAAGAAGTTTTTTTTCTAAATACAGTTTGAGTTTCATTTATTTAATGGATGACCTTTGTATACCAATTTAGATGGAATTGATACAAGAGATGAGGACATCTATTGTCTATATCTGAGCATGCAAATTCAAGCTAATTTGTCAATCCACCTTAATATACTGTTAATGTTGCCATGAATTTAGCCATTGTTGCTGATATGGCACTTAAAACAAATAAATATATAAACAATCCATCTCGATGGTTATGAGTCCTGGAACATAAACAGGTGTGCTCTGGCCAGTTTTACTGACATGTGGCTTGCATAAACTTTGGTAGCTTTGAAATGTTGCCTTGTGAAAGCAAAACGAAGGAGAAACCAACATTATAATAATTTATGTCCGTGTTTCAGAACAAAGCATGCAATCTATAGATCTGAATTTTTTCAATTTGGTGATAGCTTTTGTATGCTGCAGAGTTCGATGACATGTTTTTGCCTTTCTGCAGCTCCAGAGCACATGCTTTGCCTACAGAATGGACGATTTGATCAGGCAGACAGAATGTTCAACAGGTATTTGCACACACCAGAAAACAAGCACACACACACACACACACAAAAAAAACAAAACATTTGCTTACGTTAATGTGCACTTGTGTATGCAGTGTTGGTGAGACGTGGAAGAATTGTTTAGAGGGAGGCACAGATTTCAAAGAGGTGAGTTTTCCGAATTTAACTTCCTGCCTTTCTATCTTATTGCAAACCTGATTTAATAATAATAATAATAAAAATAATAATAATAATAATTTAGTGTGGTAAAATTGACTTTTGTGAACTGGTCCAATTGTAGGTCATGTAATAAAGTACTTGGTGTGTTTTTATCTGTGTATTTACAGCTGATTCCTGAATTCTATGGAAGTGATAGCAGCTTTCTGAAGAATCTGCTAGGTTTGAATCTGGGCAGGAGGCAGGGAGGAGGCAGAGTTGAAAATGTTGAACTTCCTCCTTGGGCTTCAGGTGCTCATTCTTCTTTTTTTTTAAGTTTTTTTTTTTTCAAGTTAAGTTTAATAAATAAAAAAAGAGAGATATTTCACGTCCTTATCTTGTGCTTTAAACAACAGTGAAAGTATTTTGAAAGTCATTGGTTCAGCCTGTGTATCGGTTTGTATCAAAATTGTCAAGTCTGATTAATTTCCACAATTCAGTTTAAAAAAAGTTGCAAGGAATGGTTAAAAATAATTAAATAAAATTGTATTACAAAGATGAGCATGTTTTTCATTTATTATTATATTCATTTAAACTAGTGAAAAACATGCCTAATATATTGTTTATCTAGTATAGTATATTTGTAGTTCTTGCATTATCTCTAAAAATATATATTTTTTTAAATTATAGTCCTTCTGATTTGGAAAAGTGTTGATTATTGAGATATCTACAGAATGTCATCTCGTAGCTGGAAAGTAATATTATATAATCAAGATAATCACCCAGTGCTAAATGTGCTGAAATAGCAAATCATTATTGTTCATGTCAGTGTGTGTGTATCTGCTTTCTTTTAATGTTACTTAAGCTCATTATGGAATACATTTAATACATTAAACCCAGCCATAGCTGTTTGCCACAGTTAACCATGTCACTTTTTATATTGATCTTGGTAGCATCAAATGAACATTGAATATATTTATGATGAACACTACTATATTTAGGAATGCACTGTAGTTGAGTCCACTTTTGGCATTTTAAAGAGAGCGGTGAAATGATGGCCTGCATTATAGCGGTTTACGTTAACTTGCTGCATCCTCTAAATTAGTGGTTTCTAATCCTGGTCCTGTAGAACCCCCAACACTGCACATTTTAGTCTTCCTAATTAAATGCACCTGATTCAACTCGGCTCATTTGTAAAGACTCCAGTTATATAGCTCAAACTATTTGACAATTTTGGGATGAATGAAACTTAGGTCCCATGTGCAAATAAACACCACCCATCCTGCTTTAGAGCTCTATGTATGAAATCACATCTTATATTTTATTCACATTTCTCTGTGTTGTGTACATATGCAGATCCAGATGACTTCTTGGAGAAAATGCGTTTAGCACTGGAGTGTCAGTATGTGTCTGAACACCTGCACGAGTGGATCGATCTGATTTTTGGCTACAAACAGAGGGGAAGTGAAGCTGTGGCTGCCCATAATGGTAAAATAGACAAACGCATATTGGAATCAGTCAAATATTCAGTTATAAAAGAGTGTTTAAAGTAGGGCTGCCCCCTAATAGTCGACTAATCATTAGTCAACCAGAAAAGGCTTGGTCGACCAAAAATTTATTAATCTTATTAGTCGCTTAGTCGCAGAAAAAAAAAATCCACAGGTGCAGTTCGTGACAGATTGTTAACGGCTAGTCTATGGTAATACAGTACATCGGGCATGACATCCAAACATCATTCATCCACCACAAATATGGCTTATAATCTAAAACGATGTAAGTATTAGCAACTTTACATGGCCGCTTAATGTAATGTTAACCTAAAGAAATGTGTGGTGTTCAAGTGTCTGTGCGGAGTGTGTAAGCTGAACAGCGCTCACAGCAGGGCAGATGGAGGCGCCCGGTGCGCTCATTTGCTCCTAAAATATTTTGTCATTTTTGGTCATACAGATAAGAGTAATACATCTTTCAATTCTGTAAAGACTCTACATTTATTTATGTGAACTCACAATAAAAAAAAAAACACACCGCTTTTGTAAAATAATGAAAGCAACATGATGCGCTTTCTGCCCTCTTGGTCTCTCTGAACTTGAGCACGAAACTCCGTGTATATCTTTGCCTTACAGACATTAAAATATATCTTTAGAGAGTGAAATGTCTTCTTTCAAATGAACTAATTCAAATGGAAAACAAATATTTTCAGATTATGTAATCCGTATGAAACATGCAAACAGCTGCGTCCACTGCGGAGATGACGAGTCGGTGTTGCCGAGTTCATCTATTAAACCGAAAACAAAGAAAGGACGAGTTTATCATATTATTAAAATGTTAATGCAGCCTCGTTACTGTTTTACCCTGATTCATTCATAATCATTACTTCTGCCCGTGCGCTGTGGCAAGCTTTATGCGTATGCTTGAGCGCTTATTAGGCTATGTAGGCAATTAAAGGCTCATTAAAATATTTTAAATGGTTTATTAATAAACATGCGATTAGTTGACTAATGCTTAAAATGAATGACTACTAGTCGACCAGAAAAATACTTAATCAAGGGCAGCCCTAATTTAAAGTATGAAGGATTAGTGTGTTATTGATGTTTTTTTTATTATGAATAAAAACGAATGACGTTTACTATATTACAGTTTTCCATCCATTTACATATGAGGGAGGAGTTGACTGCGATAGGTAAACTTCATTAAATTAAAATGTATCCCTAATTAAATAGCTCATACTGTATTTGATTGCCTGAATGTCTTTTTGATCCAATTTTTATGTTTTTTATATATGTCAGTGTACATTTGGCAGTGTGTATGTCTGTGTTTCTGCAGTATTGAGGACCCAGATCAGAAAATAGCCATGCTAACTCAGATATTGGAGTTTGGACAAACGCCACGACAACTCTTTGTCACTCCTCATCCTCAGAGGATCACTCCGCGCTTCCACAACCTGTCAGCAACCCCCAGCCTCAGCAGCAGTGAGCTCTCACCATGTACGAGAGAATCACACATGTACTGCACTAATGGTGTTTGCTTTAGTTCAGTTTTCACTTTAAAGCGGTGGTTCACTGTTTTTTCTAGGCTTGTTTGTGTTTATGGGGTGCAGTCTCATGTGTTAATGCTTCGTAAAAAAAAAACATTATTTTTCACATAATTTACCTTTATTCCACAGCTCTGTCGCTTCTCTGAGAAACGCGCTGATCATTTCCTGTTTTTATGAAGCCCCTTCCTCAGAAATAGGCGATGGGCTCTGATTGGTTAACTAGCCCTGTGTGCTGTGATTGGCTAAACTGCCTCTAGTGTGCGTCTAAACATCCCGCCCCTCACCTCAGCAGCAAGTGCTCCAGTAGTATTGTAAACAACGGTGTTATTAATATTGCTTATCATTTTGAGCCCGATTGAGAAGCAGAGGATATTATTGAAGAGGATCGTGCAGAACCTGTGAAAGCACAGCTTTTAATGGAAGGATTATGTTTTTTGTTTGTTGTCTCATAGTTTTAGATACGCTGTTATTTGTAAATGCTTCTGCTTATGTTACCCTTTAATATACGTTTTATGCTGATTAAAGCTTTAATACAGTATGGCAACTGCATGCGTGTCCATGTTTAATGGTTCTCATAGCTATGTGAAAATAAGTGTATAATTGGATCAGTTCATTGTTGGAGATGAGCTGAATGAGAGAGAGAGAGAGAGAGATGCAGAGCGTGTACAGAGCAGGGGGACACGAAGAACAGTATTAAGAACCGCTGCTTTAGAACATTGATTTTGAAACTTGTGAGTCCTTTAGAATTGTTAGAATCGCGATACACATATGAATATTTTTTATGTACACCTCATGGCTTCACCCCCTTTGCTGCCTTTTCCAGAGGGCAGGGTTTATCTGGGTTTGTTACATCACGAACCCAGGAAGTAACTTGTTGTAGTCCCTGCGAGCCATTTTTGTAGGCATTAAACTGCCAGGATTTTAAAAGACGATATCTCCGTTTGCATTGAACTTTCAGCTTTGTAACTTTGCAGATATTGTTATTGCTCAAACAGCAACATTACACACTAACTAACATTAAAAAAGTGAAATCGCAATCAACCACCCCTTTAAAGTATGTACTAGCAGCGTGCACAGTAAGCATGCTCCATTGCAATGGTTTCCAGCGCAATTATGCAACATGATTCCATTCATTTTCAATGTAGAGTTGGTGAATTCTGGTGACACAAGCAACAGTGACCTTTGCCAACCTGATGTACTGTAGGTGTATCAAGTGATTTATCAAAGAAGTTGTTTAACATTAACCAAATAAGCAGCAATAAAGTGTAGTTTAAAGCTTTGTTGAGAGTGTCAGTCCAAATCGATTTTTTTTTGTCCATGTCTGAATCCGATCATATTTAGCAAGTTCAAATGGCAAAAAATCACAGGAAATACAATTTTGTGCAAATCCGTTCATATGTTGCTTGAAATCCTATTCAAATCGCATTCCTGTAAATCCATTTGAGAATAATTTTTCCGTGCCTTAGAATGGCTTGCATGTAACTCTTCACCCTGACCTCTTATATGTGGAGCCATGAATATGCAAATTAAACTTTTAAAGTTTCATTTTCTTTGTAAATTGTGTAAATTTTTGATGCTAAAATCCTACTAACATAAATGTTTTGTGTAGTGTCTCCAAGTATGGTCATTTGAGGACCTGACTGAGGAGAGTAAGAAAATGGCCTGGAGCAACATGAACAAACTTGCATTGCAGTCTTGCCACAAAATACACAAAGAGTGAGTATCTGTTAAGTAGCTTATCTTTGTAATTGCGTGATTGAAAACAACGATTAATATTGGATTTTTAAATGTACTTTTGACCCTTTTATTTTGGTTTTGTAGAGCAGTAACAGGCATTGCTGTGGCCCTCAGTGGGGATTCCATCTTCTCAACTTCTCAAGGTTAGGAATATTTAGTCTTAGAGGTCCTCAGAGCTTAAATAAATAAATGATCACCAATCAAAGAAAGAATAACCAAAAAATTACCTTAAATTAGTCAAATACACCACACATTAAATAAATAAACGAAAAAAAATCAACTGCAAAGAAGTGTGTCCTTCTCGAACATGGTTTAGTCACAAGTAATGTAAACTTAAATATACATTTAATAAAAGAAATAAAATTTTAGACTCCACATTGAAGATGTTAGTTTACATTAAAAAAATTAAAAATATTATAGTATCTAGCCAAACCCGCGCTCGCTCGTCCGCACGCACACACCCACTCGAAAGAAAACACCCACTGTCACGATCTAATGCACTGTAAATGCCGGACTGCAAAGAACTAACACCTTAACCAACATAAAAATCTTACTAAACACAGTAGCAAAAAAAGTTATTTGCCCTAAAATAAACCTCAACTAAAAAATCACTCTATTTAATTGCATATACAATAAAATATACAATCAATAAATTATACAATAAAGGTCACTTTTCAATCCTGTTTGTGAGGAATCTTTGCTCTGCACATGTTGTACTGTATGTCTGTCTAACACACCTGATTCAGATCATCAACTTTTTAAGAGAGAGCTCTATGAACTGAAGTGTCTCAGATCATCAACTTTTTAAGAGAGAGCTCTATGAACTGAAGTGTCTCAGGCTCTGTCCACATTAATTAATGGACATTAATATGGATAAATTTTCTCTTTTTCATTTTCATCCACTCGGAGATGGTGTTTTTGTCCAACAAAAACCAAGCTTTCTGAAGACACTGTTTTTGTGTTACTCTGGGAAAAAAAGACGCATATTTAGTTTGATTAGGTTGTTTTATTTGCCAACGAGTGGAAAATTGAAAATTGTTTTATGTATAAACTTTTGGTCTTATTAAAGTGTAACACATTTAAACTTTACACAATTGCCAAGATATTTTCTCATTCTACTTGCGTAACCCATGTTTTATGAGTAGTCACTGTACACCATGGCCAGGTTAGAATGAAATTGTCTCAGGCTACTTGCGTAACCCATGTTTTCTGAGTAGGGAACGAGATTCTGCATCACTCTGACGCAATGGGGAACGCCCTCTAGGCATACTGATTGTCTGAAGCCCATTTAGAATCATGCCAATTCATTGGCAGATGGCGCGGGCGCCACCCGACGCTCTTGCATTGCCATCCTTATATGGGCAAATGTGCCATCTCCTCCTCAGATTTCTCTGCCGAAAAAGATCTCTTGTCAGCGGCGTGAGGAGCTTGGCAGCAGACGCAACGTCTCGTTTCCTACTCGGGGAAACATGGGTAATGCTAGTAACCTGAAATGATCTCTTTCATAAGTTCACTCAACGGTGCGTTGCTCTGATGCAATTGGAACGATATACCAACCACGCCAAGCTAAAGTGCTGCAGTATCTGGCCCGATGAAGAACCAGATAGTATCCCTGGCTGGTTCAAGCAGACAAGACCCAGGAACCAGGAGCCATGTCAAGATCCAAATTCTAGAACCTGATAAAAAGTGTGTGGAGAGGACCATCCTGCAACTACACACACATCCTCTAGGGGGACTCCCCTAAAAAGAGCTTGAGAGGAAGCCACAGCCCTGGTGGAATACGCCCAAAGCTGAGACATGAAGAAAGACCACGCACCTCGTATGCCAGCGAAATAGCGTCCCTAAACCAGTGTGAAATTCTCTGCTTCGACACGGCAAGCCACAAGGTCACCAGTTGGGCAATGGGTGGCCTCGTGCTCTCCAGACCGTGTGCGGTGGGGGATGACCCGGGTCGCTGCTCCTACTGGCGGTCTCCTTCCTGGGCAACTACCCATCCCACGCATAAACTGAATGAGGGCTACTGACTGGAATTTGACTGCTCGAAATCTGTCAACCACAGAGTTGACTGCCCCCCAAATATCCCAGACCGAGAGATGGGGGTGTCAAAGAGAAAAACTTTCTCCTTCTCACAGATCTCTGTGAGATTAAGCCACAGGTGGCACTTTGCAGCCACCGAGCCCGCCATAGAGTGCCCTATAGCACGCGCGGTGTGCTTGGTGTCACTCAGGGCCAAGTCTGTGGCTCTGCAGAGCTCTTTGACTGCCTCTGATAAGACTTCCGCCCTTTCTGAAAAGGGTGGAAGTCGTCCTACATGGTTTATTCGGAAGGAGGGGCGGGACATCCAGGAAGGAGCCGATGATGGTGAGAGGTGCATAGCTAGAGTATCCTTGATCGCGGGGATGATGGTATAGCCCTGCTCCACAGAACCCACTAGGTTGGTGAAGTCAGCGGCTGCCGTGTTAGTAAGATGGGCGGAGAATGGCTGCTTCCAGGATCTGGAGATCTCCTGATGCCGATCACTGAAAACGGTTAGCTCAGGAACCGCTCATTGAGTTTAGATGACTGGAATTCGTGGGGCTTGTCGGACCGATAAATAGAGAGCCTCTCTGTGGCGCGCACCAACACGTCCAAAAGCTCTGATTGGACCACGGAGGGCCGCAACTCCTTGCCGCTAGACGGGAAAGCCTTGGCTGAAGCAGGCCCAAAATCCTCAGAGTCGGATGCCACGGTGTACAAAATGTTCTTTAGGCCGAAGTAAATCGCATTGCGTGCCTCCAGGCTAGGGCATAAATATTCTTGTGCTAATTCAACTGGCGAGAGGGAGAGAAAAGTGTTGAGTGAACCTATGAAAGAGAACTTGTATTACCTCTAACTAAAACATTTTTCTCAAATTACCCTCAAGGCACTGTCCTCCTGTCTGATGCTGCCTGATGATAAGATTGTTGTGTGCTCCTCTTGGGACAACAATGTGTAAGTATTTATATAGCAACCACAATCATATCCATACAAATATGTAATCAATTTAATACATTTCTAAATTTTTCTCTTTTTTTATCACTCTTCTGCCCTTTTTTTCTGTTCACCTACTCTTCGATCCCTTTCTTGTTTCCTGTAGATATTTTTACTCAATAGCATATGGAAGAAGACAAGACACTTTGATGGGTCATGATGATGCAGTTAGTCATATTTGCTGGAGGGATGACAAACTTTACACAGCATCTTGGGATTCGACTGTGAAGGTCTTCTAAATTAATCTAGCCAAGTTTGCTTTCTTGCAAAACATTTAGGGCAGGATAAATCTTAGTTTTAACTCTATGAGCAGATCTGAATGTACTGTTCAGTTACCAAGGACACCTTGTTTACTTGGTACTAAATGTTTCAAATAAACCTTTTATTAACATTTTTTTCTGGTGAACTAGAAAAAAATAAAATTAAATAAAATTAAAATTGCTGATTTCAGTAGGATCTTGACATTTTTTATGAATTTTATAGAACTTATGAAATCTGTACTTAACCTAAAGGCATCTTTAAAAAATTATAGTGGCATATTCTAAATAATTTATCTTTCCTTTTATATAGTTTAAATGATTAAACATATTTTAAAAACAAATAATTGTTATGTTAATCACTGTTTCAATTGACGTCCTACTTTATCTGTTTTACTTCAACAGATTTGGAAATGTGTAGCAGATGACATCTCCAGTAATAAAAGGACTCAGTTTGACCTGCTTGCTGAATTTGAACATGAGGCGGGGGTTAGTGCTGAGGAATCTTTAAAAAACTGCAATATAGGCAAATGTGTCAAACAGCTGATTATTCATTTTTGTCACCTTTCAGAACTGAGGTGTAAAAGTTTAGTCTCTTTAGTTTTTCATATTAAATGTTAAGTCTCATAAACCTACTATAAACAGATATTTTTCATGCCAGATTGTACAACAAATTTTAGTAGAGACATCTAAGCAGCTCTGTTTACTAAAGCCAGTCACATAGCTGACAATAAGCACGTACAAGAAGTTATTTTTAAGAAGTGAACAAAGTGCCATAGATGAGTTTAAACAATGACAAAAAAAAAACAAAAAAATAATTGGAATAGGAAGCAATCTATTATTAGATTTCTCTATATAACTTTATTCAAGCTACAGAAAGGCAAGCTTTTTACTGAAAAATGTGCAAACTAATCAGTTTTGAGCCTATGGTGAAGTCATGTACATTAAACTACATCATACTTGCCCCAAATCATTGCATATTGCATTACAGGATTGCGTATTTTGCTTAAATAAAGGTAGTTAGGTGTTGGTTAGTTATTGCTATACAATTGCCATTAATTTAACTAATTAATTGAGACTCTACCATGTAAACAGATTTTGGATTACCTTAAAGTCATACACGAAGTAAACAAATCGAATTAAGATGTGGAGTATTCCTGTTTTAGTCGCATTTAGGGATGCACAATAAATATCGGCAAATGCTGCTCCACGTGAAAGCACGCACATGTAGAGATTTACAGCTGATTACAGAACTGGCTTTACTGACGAGATGCACATTAATATTGTGCCGATATTTATCGTGCATCCCTTAGTCGCATTATTGAAGTGTGTTACAGACATGTACACACCTTAGTCACATTATTACCATCGTGTAGGACTTTTCGCCGCATTTTGCGATACACACATGGCAGTGGTCAACCGTTTGATGGCAAACAAAAGAGGATGGCTTCAACAACATTTTCCGTTTGCACGTATAGCATGACAAATAATTAACTGCACTTGAAGCTTTCACTAGATGAAAAAATGAAACACCCAGAACTGTACATGGCTTCATAATGAAGACAAACTATGTTTAGACTTGAAATTCTGGGTTGGACATCAGATGGCGTCACGTGGTGATGTAATGACGTGTGCCATTAATCGATCTGTGTACTACAACATGTAAAACAGGAACATGAAAGGAATATTCTAAAAGCAACTCATGTAAACATCTTAATCATAATATTGTCTTATTAAGAATAAGGTAAATAATTTGATTACCGTTGTCCATGTAAACGTAGTCAATGATATGCAAGTGCTATAACAAGTCTCAGTTAGCTTAACGCAGCACACGTAGCAAGTTTTTTTTAATTTTTTTATTATATAATAAAAAGAAAACCGATGGAATAGAAAAAGGATAGAGCAAGCTAGAGGGCTTTTTTGCTTTTGCTAATTGTATAATAAATAAAAAGAAAAAGATAAAATACAAAAAGATTAGAGAAGCTAGTGTTAGTTCTTTTAAAGAAAACAATCAGTTAGTAAATGAATAGAGTGCAAGTCTAAAAGGGTAATTTTTTTAAGAATAGAGTTAGAATAGAAAGTGCTAGAGTTGGAGGGTCAAATAAAGATGGACGATTTGTGTTTTTAGCTATTCTTGAAGATGGCTAAGGACTCTGCTGCTCGGACTGAGTATTATATTTCCTTACATTACAGAGTTAATTGGTTGAGCCTGACATATTCATTATGTAAAAAGTTATTATTTGCTTGTCTTCGCACCATCTTTTACAAAGTGTCTAAATGATTTCCATGCCACAATTTTGGGAGAGTTAAACTTTTTAATAATGTAAGTAATGTAGTGTTGTACACACACATAAGTGATAAATTCTTCTTTTTATTAAAGTAATAAATTATTAAATCTTAATCACATATAAAATAATAATTGTAATAAGTCTTAAATATAAAATGTGGCATATATAATGTTCTCTCACTAAAGAACATGCAAAAGCTGTTCAGTTGTACATTTATGAGTGCACTGGTTCAATTGGTGTCCTAATGCCTTTTTATTATTTTGTCAAAAATGTAACATTTATGTAATAAATATATTGTAAATACATATTTACAGGTTAATACTTTAGATCTCAGCCCAGCTGGCACACTTTTGGCAACGGGTACTAAAGAAGGAACACTTACTCTTTGGGACATTGCCAGCCCTCTCCCACTAAATCAACTGACCTGCCATTCTGGAAAGATTCATCAGGTGGCTTTCAGTCCTGGTGAGTGTGTGTAATGCATATGTATGTAAGAAAATTGATCAAGATCTCTGAATTTTTTTATTTATTTATTTATTTATTTTTTGGAGGTGTAATTTTGTATAATTTAGTTTTTGTGTTCAGACAGCAGACATATACTGAGTGTTGGGGAGGACTCGTGTTTGGTGGTTACAGATGTGCAGACAGGCATGCTCATCGCTACTGTACATGCAGAGCAAGAACAGAGGTGAAAAGAACACACAATATTTATTTTGCACGGTGTTTCATGTTAAGGAGCTATTATATCAACATGCACAGCTTCCTTTAAGTCAAAGATTACTTTCCTCCTTTTAGGTGTTTCTGCTGGGATGGAAACACTGTGTTGTCTGGAGGGATGTCAGGAGATCTCAGTGTATGGGACCTCCTTAGCAGTAAAGTCATCCACAAAATACCTGCACACTCAGGTAAAGAAACACTTGTGAGTCTGACCAGGGGTGCGTTTCCCAAAAGCATCGATAGTCGACTATGGTAGCAATTTCTGTTGAACTCTGTTGGTAACAACGGAACTTGTTACCATAGTTGCCTTTGGGAAATGCCCCCTTGGTCTGACCAACTGTCATTGTCACTGATGTTGGTGTGAACAAGGCTTAAGGCCCTGTTTACACTAGTGTGTTTTCGTTTTAAAATACATAACTTTTGCTACGGTACGCCTATTGTTTACACTACTCTGGCGCTTTTGACCCTCGAAAACGTAGACTTTTGAAAACGCTTTTGAAATTTTAAGTTTGAAAACTCTGGGGTTGCGTTTCAGTGTAAATGGACCTAAGCGGACACTTTTGAAAACGATGGCGTGGCTGCCCACGTTCGCTCTGCATATCCTTGACGACCGTGTAAACAATAACATCATGCGCTTTGTTGTACCCATAGATGTATATGTAGATTCCCCATTCGATCACTCCAAGCACGTAGACGCGATCTAAATAATAGGGAATCTGCCTATTCATATCTATGGCTGTACCTGCATGAATGGTCACGTGACATGCTTGTTAGGTTGTGTAGTGTAGACGGAGATCGTTTCTGAAACGCATCGGAAACACCAGTGTAGACGAGGATCGCTTTCATTCTAAAACAAAAAACACACTTTAAAACGTAAACGCACTAGTGTAAACGGGGCCTAAGTCTGCATTCTAACTGAAATTGAGTGACTTTAGTCATTTAAAAGCAAAAATGAAAATTCTATCATTAATTATTCAACCTCATGTTGTTCCAAACCCATAAAATCTTCATTCAGCATGCGTGCACTTTATCCTGAACATAAACATCGCTGATTATGTTGATTACATTGTTATTGTTATTTTCTTTGCACACAAAAACTATACTCGTAGCCTCGTAAAATTATAGTTGAACTCCTGATGTTACATGGACTATTTTACCAATGTCCTTGCTACTTTCTGTGGGTTGATCGTGGTAATATCTTTGCTGTCTATGGAGGGTCAGAGAGCTCTCAGATTCCATCAAAAATATCTTAATTTGTGTTCTGAAGATGAACGGAGGTCTTATGGGTTTGAAACGACATTAGGGTGAGTAATTAATGACAGAATTTTCAGTTTTGGGTGAACTATCCCTTTAAATGCTCTGTATAGGCAGAAACTCACACACCCACACTTCATGTGAGATGTACAAGATTTTTGACTCAAAACTAATTCCAGTTGTTGGACATTAGTTTAATGCTAAGCAAATAATGCGATACTCTGAATAAAAATACATAAACATACATATTTTACTTACTAAATATCGTATGTTCATTTTGATTACACTGGGCTAGTTTTATCTTTTTTTTTTTTTTTTTTTTTCTAATCTCTATCTCAACATTTCTCTTAATTATCTGCCATTTTGGATAGCTTGGGGAAAGTGGCATTTTCTTTCTGTATTAAGGATAGTAGCTTAGAATTTAGTCAAAATGCATAATATTTTTGTTTAGTCAATTTTTGACATAGTTTTACTATATGTAGAACTCTTCGTAGGTAACATTCCAGATTTTGGAACAGCACTTTGTATTAACCTGACTGTGTATCTTTAATGCAGGTGCAGTCACTTGTATGTGGATGAATGAACAATGCAGTACTATCATCACAGGTGGTGTGGACAAACAGATCATTCTTTGGAAACCGGAGTATTAACAGTAACACTTCAGTGATGTTCGACAAAACAATTCAGCCATTTTTCAGACCATTCGGACCAAGGTCCATTTTCACCATGTGATTTCATGAGACAATTTGAACAGTACTGAAATCCTCTAAAATTGAAATCTTTACAATGTGTTTAATACAGTGGGAAAAATATTTATTTGACCCCCTGCTGAAGTTGTAAGTTTGCCCAAATTCAGCAGGGGGTCAAAAAAAAGAAGGGTCTGTAATTTTTATGGTAGGTTTATTTTAACGTATAGAAACAGAATACCAACCAAAAAAAATCCAGAAAAAACACATTCTATAAAGGTTAGAAATTGATTTGCATTTCTGTGAGTGAAATAAGTATTTGATCCCCAAGCAAAACATGATTAGTACTTGGTCCAAAAACCCTTGTTGGCAAGCACAGAGGTAAGACGTTTTTTGTAGTTGGTCACCAGGTTTGCACACATCTCAGGAAAAATTTTGGTCCACTCCTCTTTATAAATACTCTCTAAATCGTTAAGTTTTTTTGGCTGGTGTTTGGCAACTCAAAGTTTTTTGCTCCATCCACAGATTTTCTATAGGATTGAGGTCTGGAGACTGGTTAGGCCCCTCCATGACCTTAATGTGCTGCTTCTTGTTGCCTTAGCGGTATATTTGGGATCATTGTAATCCTTAAAGACATATCCATGACCCATCTTCAGTGTTCTGACTGAGGGAAGGAGGTTCTCGTCCAAGATTTTACAGTACTTGGCCCCGTCCAATTGCCCCTCAATGCAGTGAAGTCATCCTGTACCCTTAGCAGAAAAACAGCCCCAAAGCATAATGTTTCCACCTCCGTGCTTGACTGTAGAGATGGTGTTCTTGGAGTCATAGTCAGCATTTCTCTCCCTCCAAACACGGCGAGTCAAGTTAATGCCAAAGAACTCAATTTTGGTCTCATCTGACTACAGCACTTTCTCCCAAGCCTTCTCTGAATCATTTAGATGTTCTTTGGCAAATCTTAAATGGGCCTGTACGTGTGCCTTCTTGAGCAGAGGGACCTTGCGTGCGCTGCAGGATTTCAGTCCATTGCGGTGTAGTTTGTTACCAATGTTTTGATTGGTGACTGTGGTCCCAACTGCCTTAAGAGCATTAACGAGCTCCTCCCGTGTAGTTCGGGGCTGATCCCTCACCTTTCTCATGATCATCCTTACCCCATGAGGCGAGATCTTGCACAGAGCTCCAGACTAAAGTTCATTGATGGTTATTTTGTATTTATTCCATTTCCGAATAATCGCACTAACAGTTGTTTCCTTCTCACCAAGCTTCTTGCTGATGGTCTCGTAGCCCATTCAAGCCTTGTGCAGATCTACAATGTTGTCTCTGACATCCTTTGAGAGCTCTTTGGTCTTGCCCATGGTGGTGGGAGAGGTTGGAATGGAAGATACAGATTGTGTGGACAGGTGGGGATCAAATATTTATTTCACTCACTGGATTTTTTTAGTTGGTATTCTGTCTCTATCCATTAAAATAAACCTACCATAAAAATTACAGAGCGTTCATTTCTTTGTAAGTGGGCAAACTTACAAAATCAGCAGGGCATCGAATAAATATTTTCCCCACTGTATATTTGATCAAAGTTTTATCATAAAGTTGGTTATACAGATTGCAGGGTTTTAAAAACTGTAAACACTGTAACAGTTTTACATTATTATTTAGCGTTTTTTGTTTTGTTTTTTATGATCCGAAAGCTAGCTCTGTTTAGTAACTGGAATGTTACCAAAAGATATGGATGTCCTATTTGGCTCAGTGATTTTTTTTTTTTCTTTTCTTTTCTTTTCTTTTCTTTTTCTTTTAATATTATACATGTATAACATTTGGCATGTCAAATCCCTTTCAAAACATGCATAAAAACAGCAACAATTCATATGATTCATAAAAGACAATAAGTTATTATGAATGTCATTATTATCATTGCTTTTGATTAATGTATCCGCCAAATCATACTTATTTAAAATCATAATACATCATGTTCGCAGATTTTACAAAATTCTGAGATCAGCTCTTGACATCTTTATTATAGGTGACTGAGGAATGTTCAGAAGTATTAAGTAGTTATATATAGTATATGTCTGATGTACTGAAGGTTTGCTGCAGTCTTTTTGAGCGATAAATATTTGATGGGGCTCTTTTTTTTTTAATGTGCCTTAGTTTTTAATGGTTTGAACTTGAGCGTTACTTTTAATGCCCACTCTTTAAATATGCTTGCATCTTCAGCAAAAATATATACCTAAAAATGATTACATACAAGTTATGCATGACCATATATTTAAGTGTAAGTAGAGTAAAACATTCTACAGTATAATAAACTATAGCTTTACGTCTTAACAGGTTATGGATGCATTTGTGTATATACAAATTTTATATTTCATACACTTATTTATGTTACAACAATGCCTTGAAAAACTGCTCTTCAGTGAAGAACACTTTGTGTTATGTATTTAAAAAAATTGAAATTAAATCAATGTCACGAGATTATGCAATATTATATAAATCCTCAATGAGCTCACAAGTTATTAAAGGGGATTGTTCTTTGAAAAATGAAAACTGTCACCCCCTATGTTTTTTCCAAGCATGTATAACTTTCTTTATGCTTTGGGACACAAATGAAGATATTTGGTCAAATCTTAACATTTTTTTTCTACATACTGTACAATGTAATTCAATGGTCAAATATTTGGCTCCAGTGTTATAGAAAATATATTTTATGTTCTGTGAAGAAAGAAAGCAGAAATGCATACAGCTGTGGAACCACAAGAGGGTGATTAAATTATAACAGCATTTTCATTTTTGGGTGAATAATTCTTTTAACTACACACAGTGGCATTTTATGTGTGGACTGCATGTTTTAGTATAAAGGTTTATGTATTGGACTCATTTTCTGTTCTGTATGTTTTGGGTTTTAATGTGTTTTTTTTAACTATGTATTTTATTGTCTCTTGGAAGAAAACTGCTGAAATTCCAAAATGTCTTTACGAATGCACAAATGTTTGTTTTTCCGTTTATGTTATACTGGACAGTTATTTCGTTTAAAAGCTTTTCTCTTTGTTTTTTTGTAATAAATAGTAACATGACTAAATACGCAAAGAGACAGATTAAACTATCCTTAGTTCTATCCTTGATTATATGTTTGCATTGTTTAAAACTCTCCTTTGGTGTGTCCATTTATTTAGCATTATGAAGCTTTTACAATGAATTTGGCACCCTTCTTCATAAAACTGCTTTAGTTCATACACATTGGGGGGTATTTGAGCATGAACTGCCCATTTTAGGTCCAGAATACCAGTTGGGTTCAAGACTTTGACCATGCCACTCCTAAACCCTAATGGTTTGAGCCATTCTGAGGTTGACTCACTCCTATGCTTTGGATCATTGTCACTGCATGGTAAATATGTTTGATTGACTAGTCAAACTGCCTTAGTCACTTTATTCCAATAATTTAATAACTGAACAATTGGCAGGGGAAAGTAAAGGAAGGGTCAAGTGCAGGGGTCAACAAACTTGACCTTGGAGGGCCGGTGTCCTGACATTTACCCTGCATCCCAGTGTGCATACTATCCACTCTATCTGCACTAAATTGTATTGAAAATTGCTAATATCACAGAGAATTTAGGATGGATAGTATGCACATTGGGAGACAGGTTTAGCTCCAACTTGCGAGATGTTGATTAGCTGGTTAAGGTGTGTTTATTTAGGGTTGGAGCAAAACTCTGCAGGACACCGGCCCTCCAGGACCTAGTGTGGTGTCCCCTGGTCAAGTGGTTAACACATTTAAAAAATGTGACTGGTCCTTCTCCACACCTGCTATATGAGGTTTATATTTGTCCAGAGGTCAAAGATAACAGTAAAGTGACTGACAAGTAGTGACTGTTTTTCCACTGCGCTTGCCAATACATTAGATAAATGTCATTATTTGCAATTAATTCAGTTAATTCCTACAATGCGGATTAAAATGATAGATTATAGATTTGATAATTTGTAATAATTTAGTACCCTGACTGAACCTGGTTTCTCCCAAGAATTATTATTTTTTTTATTATTATTTTTGTTTTTGATGCAATCTTAAGTGCTATAGGAAATAAGGTGACTTGCATATTATAACGACCTCACAGGACAAAACCTTTGGAGTCTCAGAGCAGGACGAAACCAGTACAGTCGCTCAGCACCCGGGAAAAGGACTGCAATACTGTAGTGTGCTGGAGAGCTGGAACAAGATTAGACAAGATTTAGGCATAACAAGAATGACCTATACTAAAAATGAGTATATATGAGTAGGCTATACTTAAACAATCAAACATAAATCATTTAAGTACATTGTGATTAAACTGTTTAAGTAGATTTCAAATCTGGGCTAACAGTGTCACACCTGGAGTGTGTTCTCCAAAATGTCAGCTAGTGAATTTATGAAAGAGAAACAAATGTTTATCACAACAACTGGACATGTTCAAATAACATTTCACATATTCCTCAAACCTGCTATGTATAAAGTTGTTAAAGTAAAAAGTGTAACTTCAGTGTGTTTTCTCTAGCATGTGTTTTCTCACTGGCATACATTCGTGCTGAGCATGGTCAGTTTGGAGCTGGTTGGGAATGTTAAGGTGTTTTGTGGCCAAGACTTCACCTTTCTTTCTGTATTGATAACGATAGATAAAAATTTAATTTTTAAAAATGAACCTATGAAATTTTCACTAAAAGGTGACACTTGCTTAAGTTTCCATAGCTTTGTGATATTTTGCTATTTGAAGAATGACATTCAGATGTCTGCAACTGCAGCTGCTGTCCTCCCAGTGTGAGTTTTCCTATCAAACCCACACTCCTACTTTGTGTGTGTGTGTGTGTGTGTGTGTGTGTGTGTGTGTGTGTGCGTGCGTATTTGCGTGTGTGCGCGCGCTATGATTTGGTGACAAAACTGTTGCACGGAGGGTGTGGAAGGGCGCACTCAATAACAAACCAAAGCACCGGCGACGGAAGATTACGTGTCGCAATTAGCGCCCACTGTCCCTGTAACATTGCTACTGTAGGTCATTCAGATGCCCGTAGCAGCTGAACAGATGGAGGGGATATTTGTGGTAAGACTATTCTGAAAGTCCTTGTCCTGTTCGGAAGAAATTACTGCAGCGGTGTGTCCTGCTCTAGAAGGTGCACAGAGAGGAACATGGCTTCTCCAACATCATCGTACGGAGTCGACCTTCGGTCTCCAACAGCACACGACCAGCCTCTAAAGGTAGTGGACATGCAAGTTGTATTGACTTTACAAATGCTTTACAAATATAAATGCAATACGTTCTGTACTGGTTGTTACAGAACGTGGATTTTGTGCATTTTGAGTGTTAATATATTTTGACGCTGAAGTTTAACTCGATTCAGCATTCAGTTTGTTGACCCAACAAATGCCAATTTAATTATTTAAATAATGACACTTTATGTCATGTCCTGGGACGTTTACACACCGAAGTCGTACTGTACATAAAGAGAACAATGACATGACAATTACTATTAGAGGCGTGTAATGTAACCAAAACATTACTACAAACATATGCCCAATTTTTTAAGGTTAACCCAACATCAATGCAGCTTTTCATGATGGACAACTGCCATTGGTCGATGGTCAAATTGGGATAGCAGGGCTATTTTTTTATGAAAATGCCAATGTCAAAATTAATTGAATTAATATTAAAGAATTATAATTATACCTGTATATACAAGTAAAACATCCAGTTTATTTGCAGTACTAATAGGAATTGATGACGAGTTGCACAAAATACAAAAATTCTCTGAATGGCCCTAATAGCTAAATGTCTAAAAAAGGGTTTTAGTTTCTTTATGCAAAAAATATTCTCATTGCCTCTTTGACTGTTCTTCATTTGATTCATTCTAAATTCTTGTTTTTCGGCAGAATTATTTGGTAGTAGTAGTTGGTGGAAACAATATTTATTTAATGCTGAACATTATTTTTTATTTTTTGCCCTTTTTAGTAGTAGATTACAGGTTCCTAATATCAGAATTTAAGAAATATTGAGTGATGCACATGCCTCTTCAATTTAGAGATGGTGTCTTAGGTGTCAAGTCATGTTGTTTGTGTCTTTGTTTAAAGGGTTAAATCGGTGCTGATCTGTGAGTCATGTGGGTTTCGGCAGGTGATGGCACAGTCATTAAAGTCTCCTAAGGAGGAGCCTGTGCTCAGCTCCATGGTAGCAGATTGTTTGGCAGGGCTGTCTGTCATAGGCACTGGTACACACACACAAACAAAGTGATGGCACATGAATGTCCATAGATATATAAGATGCTTAAAAGTTCTACACCGAAAATATCTATTTTTATATTATTTTTTTCATTCAAATTTAAGTAATTTTGAGTATGTGTACACTCTTTTCCCCCACCATCTTTTTCTGTCATCATTTTATCATCCACGTGTGTTTCCCATTTTTTTTTCTTTTAGGCAGAATGTTTAAGCTGCACTTTTACCTACAGTGAAATTGAATTGTTACAGGGTCTTGTCTAGCCACTATCATGTGTAGTCAGTTTCTAGCCTATGGTTAATGTGGCTAAATAAGACAAGACAATATCAAATTCATTATATACACCTTATTGATTATGCATATTATATACAGGCAAGCAGATGAGCCCAGAATATGAAAGTACTGCTTTAATGCATTAAGTAATATTAAACATTTTCTTTATAATGGTTTTCTGATGGAAAAAGCTTAATGTTCAATTTAGCAATAAAGTGTATAATGAATTTGGTCTTATAACTGTCTTAGTACATTATTATTTAGTACAAATGTGGCAGTGGAGTAAAGCATTATTTTGCCCTCCAGGTGGGCGTTACTGTCATAACTTAGAATTGACCTTATGACTACAGTTACTTAACAGCACCAACTGCTTTTCAAGGAATGGTACTCTATGTCAGTCAAATAAAATAAGTTCATGAGTTTGTCATATTTATCATACCTAATCAGAAAACAGTAGCTCTTGTATCTGTATCTTTTTTTTTTTGACAAATATAAGGGAGAAGATGAGAAAGTAGTAAAATTACAAGGGTAAATCAACCCAAGTGTAAAGAAGATGGATAGTTGAAATCAAAACACTGACATCAAAACAAAACAAAACAAAACAAAACAAAAAAGTTGTTCACCTGCAGGTCATCTGACTGGCTGCTTTAATTTCTAAAAATTCTTTGCCATGTAGGGGGCAGTAGATTATTATGGGATTAAGGCAATTATTTAATCCACCCTCTTGGGATCTTGTTAATCAAGAATATCTCAAATTGTTTACATGATTGTTTACAGCCCACTTATGAAGTTCACAGACGAGGTGCATTTGTCTTGTTAGAAGCAAGCATTCATGAACAGTGCTGTACAGTACATGTGCATGTGTGTATGTGAATGGCTCCTTGTTGGTTCCTTCCGGGAAACAAAGACACAGTCTTGTCTTTGCTGTAAAACCATTTCATAGGGCAAGCCTTCTTGGCTCTTCTGTTTCTGCTGTTTTGTGAAAATTCTTTCCCACTGACTAACTTGACGACAGATTCAGATTGTCACCAGTGCCAGTGAGACGATGGAACAAAGGACTTTGGTCATTTTTCCCAGGATGCATGCTTATCCCATTTACTTTTTCAGATTGTAAGCTGATTTATGGAGTTTCTAGAATTATGCTGTGAATTTTGACATTATAAATGCCATCCAAGTGTGGTAACAGATCAGAACAGTGAATCAGAGTGCACAGCCACTTCACAAAATTCAACAAAACACATTACCATGCTGAGTCGTCTTAGAATGCAATGTGGATTACATTGCAGATTATGGGAATTTGTGCAATTTAATGTGTTTGAAAGACAGAAATCTTTCAAAGTCTTAGTAATACATGGTTAAATAGAAGCTGATTGATGAATAATAATGTGTTCATCAGGAGCTGATTAATAGGTAATACTGAGAAAACAAACATACCAACAAATTGACAGGAAATAGAGTTTATACCACACAGTAATGTTTTTGCCATTTTTCTTAAAAGTGAAGTGATTTATGTAAATCCAGTAGTTGAATGCTATGTGGCCTTTCCATTTTCTATTTTAATTGTAGAGACTAATTTATGAATCATGTATTGTTTCAAATCAGTTTTTCAGTGATAAACAGGAAAATATATTGATTCAGTGATGCAAATAGAATTTAATTCTACTGTAAAGCAGTTCTAAAAAGATAACAATAAATGGTCTTTTTTCATATTTATAGTTTATTGTTGATTCAGTTTGGTTCAGTAAGTGTGTAAAATTAATTAGTTATGGAATTGAGTTTAATGAATCTATAAATAATAATATTACAAAACATTAATAACACAATACATAAAAAATAAATACTCAATAAAATCAATAAAATCAACAAAATAAAACCAATATTTAAATTCCCCAACTAAGCAAGCCAAAAGGTGACAGTGGCAAGGAACTCAAACTTGGAACCTTGGGAGAAACCAGGCTTTCCCTCTGTCCAGATGAATAAACATAGTGTGGTTTAATTCCAGGCTGCATCACAAGTCGGACTGTGGATTGATATCTTTCAGAATATTTCATCCAGTTCATTTTCCTTGAAAATTGGAATACATTATGCCGGTGTTTGGGGGGTTGAAGTTGGCCATAGGGTCTGTGCAGAGGTTTTGTCTGGTTCTTGTGGTCTTCTCTGAAGATCTGTGCTGATGGTTGTCTAGTCTAGTCTTTTTGCATGTGATCTGTATCTACAGCTTATCTAGTTGTCATGGTCTCCTTTGAATGCAGCTTTGAATGCTGTCTTATATGGTCATCTCTAAGTGCTTATCCACCATCTGGTCTGGTCACAAACTGGATCTGGGATATTACGTTAACCTCGGAGTAAGAAATAAACAGACCAGTGCTTGAAGTGGGCTGGTACTACTATATTTTAGCCTTTAGAGTACCTGCACTTTTTTGTGCGTACCGGCACTTCTGTCATGTTGCCGGTACTCAGAGTAAAAGCGTCAGGGGCTGGGTGATTATACGATCCCATATATGATTAGAAAGGACACTATTTAAATCACACTAACCAGGCAGGATCGCCTCTCATCTCGACCAATCACGTGAATGAATGCAAGCGGAGTGTGTTGGGCACGAGAGCATGTCAGGGGAGGGGCGCAGAGTAGTATAATAATAATTAATTATTGAATATTAATTTGAATCAGAACGAAAATAATATCTTAAAGGGGTCATATGATGCTGCTAAAAAGAACAGTATTTTGTGTATTTGGTGTAATGCAATGTGTTTATGTGGTTTAAGGTTCAAAAAACACAAATTCCATATAATGTACATTATTGTTTTTCCTCTATGGCCCGCCTTTCTGAAATGCGTAGATTTTTTCAAAGCTCATCATTCTGAAAAATCGAGGTGTGCTCTGATTGGCCAGCTATCCAGTGCGTTGTGATTGGCCGAATGCCTCAAGCGTATGACGGAGATGGCACTTAATAATCATAATCTTTGCGGCACCACGCATCATTGATGTAAACACAAATCCTGCCGTTGCGGGTTTTACCTCCCTCAGTGAGAACTCTGTCCGCTCTATAGCATGTCAGCTGATCAAGAAGAATAGCGCAGTCCGGAACACTGTTGCTGAGCCATGTTTCCATGAACACAAAAACACAAGTCTCTTACAGTCCTCTGAGTTGAGTGTAGTAGTCGGATGTAGTCCAGTTTATTGTCCAAAGAGCGTACCAGCCAGTATGATGGTGGGGATAGCTGGCTTGTGTGGGTTAGCCGTTAGCGTAGCCCGGATACCTCCGCACTTACCCCTCTTCTGCGGAAATGTCGACTGCTAGGTTCATTATTACATCCAACAACAAAAAACCTCAATTGCTTAGGAAACTTTCTTGTCTGCAATTGCTTCAACGTTGAAACAATGGCCGACTGTTGACAGCTCACTTAGGGTGGGTCTATGCTGAAACAGCAGTGTTCGTCAATAGTGGTGGTGGTGGTGGGGGGGGGGGTCTTGGCCTGTGTGATGTCACTCTTCCAAGAATCTGTGAACGGCTTGATCTTAGACAGTGCTCATGATTTTTGGGGATTTAAAAAAAAAAGCACTGGCTGGATTTTTATTATTATAGGGTGGTTGTGTATACACTGCCAACACACATTTATGTTCAAACACCATGTAAAAGTGAATTTAGCATCTGATGTCCCCTTTAAATGAGAGGCTTAATAACAGCCAGCTTGAAAGTTTTTGGGACATATTCTTAGTCTATATAGTTTAACATAGGCCTACATGTTTTTGGTTTGTATGATTTAATAAGTTTATACTATTCTTCCTCTTCTATAACAAAGAAAGAATTAAATTGTTTCTTATGGGATCTATAATGCAATACTGCATCAGACAGTTGCATGGTTATAATTCTCTCTCTGATAATATAAGTCTTGTAAGTAAAGTAATTAAAAGTCATTACTGCTGTGCTGTTGAGAAATGTCTGCACCTATTGATGATTTGTTTTTGATAATTTAACCACTTTATCAAGTAAATACATAAAGTTGTATTTTTCTTATAAAAGAGCTGAAAATAAGCAGATCTAGCAGTTTTTAAGGCCTTGTTGCTAGCAGAAACACTAACCTTCCACACAATTCGAAATACCTCTAGTTTAGTTTTCTTCCAGCAGCAGTCCCTTTTCCAGGGTGCTCTCTTGAGGATGCAAGTGTGCTTGTTATACCATGGTGTCGGACTGTTCCCTTTAATCTCCTTTAAGCATAAAACAGCAACCGTGTTCAAAGTGCTAGAACAGCGAGCACATAGTGCAACAAGTTTTTTTCTGATCTATTTGATATGCTGAGGAGTTGAGACAAATCAGGAAGATTGTTTACAAACGTTTGTTGTAGTAGTAATATTCTCATTACATTTTGTTACAAGGAGTTGATTTTGTAACCATGGCTAAATGGAGTATACACAAGAATAGATGATCTGAAATTGCTCTGCTACAGAATTTCAACACTGTTAACACTGATTCCATGTGACAATATAAAATCTAAACTATGATTATGGCAATGAGTGGTTCCTGACACAGATTGTCTTACTACAATGGAGTTTAGAGTTTAGTGTGAACAAAATGTACCATGGGCAGTACATTGGAATTGTAGCAGTTTAATCTAATTACCAGTGCTTAATTTTTGGAATCTGATTACATAATCGACATTACATGTAATCAGTTACTACCAGCTATGTTCATAATTTGTTCACAAGATTCTTGTGATCTTGTGTGCAAAAAACTCCAAAATTCTTAAAACTTTCCGCATATAAAGATTAATTATTATCATTATTAATAATAATAATACAATATTGCAACTCCAGTTAAAATCAAGCTAAGTGTTATATGTGCTTTGAACTGTCACATACCTGCTTGTTTGTTTATTTGAAAATAAAACCCATGCATCTGGATTCTAACATGTTTGTTTCTGTGTGGTCTATGACAGAATACCATGCAGTGTAAGATGAACTCAGTGGGGACTCCTTCACCATAATCTATATTACTTTTTGTTCCGATGCAAGTTCAGTCGTCTTCCAAAATCTGAAGGATGCCTTCACAAGTGCTCACTGCCTGGACCATCTTGACCTGAATCTCTGTATCCACCTCTGGTGTTGGAGCAGTCCTTTCTCAATGGCAGGGGAATCCACCCATGCTCCATCCATGTGCCTTTTTGTCTCCCAAGTTGGCCCTGGTGTAGTAGAAACATGAAAACCAGGAGCTATTAACCAGGACAGCAATTAACTATTGGTAACTGAGAACTGTTAGACAAAAAGCCGGTGCTGAAGAAGTAGCACCATTTGCTCAAAGGATCCCATCATCCCTTCCAGGTCATCACTGATCACCACAACCTGTCAGAAGCCCATCAATTAAATCCTTGCCTGGCCAGGCACTTGTGTTCCATCAGTGCTCTGACACAACATAACTTCATTCACTCCTCCCTGGGCATGGGACAACCTAACATTCATCTGACCCTCACTCCTGCAAGATAGCTACTGGTGGCCACGTATACAGTATTTCCCATTTTAGGGACATGACCAGACAAACATCTGGGAGGCACTGCCTGAAGTCAATATAAGAATTTTTATTTACTCTTTTTTTTTCTTCTGCATGCATTTTCAAAGTAACAAACCCCAGAAAATATTAGATAAATAATAAATATATATTATATAAAGTAATAAATAATAATCAATAATTAAAGAACAAGCACAACTAATGGTCACAATAACAGAAGAAGACAACACAGAGGTAATGTACAACCAGGTCTTTATTTGCAGGAATGTCAGAAATTCAAGAGATGCAGCAGGTGAGTAAATGAGTTGATAGAATGACTTGAGACAGTTAGCTGGATAAATAACAGTCCCTTTCTTTGCCGATGCTGTCTGGTGTGGCCAGAAAAATTACAGAAACTGAAAAAAAGACAGAAAAATTACAGAAACTGAAAACTGGATGAAAGGTAAGTATTCCAAGGTGAGTAGTCAGGGAAATATGTTCTGTTCCTCTTAAGCCCGAGACACACTGCACGATTTTCGTCTGTCCCAGACAAAAAAATTGGCATCGTAAAACAATTGTGGTCATTTCTGTGATCTTGGCTCCTAATCGGTGGTCCTATGTCTTACAGTGAGAGCGGTTCAAAGATGGCTGTTGTCACAGTCTTGCGACTAAAGATAGCCTATGATAATTTTCTGGCAGTGTCAGAAATTCAGCATGCTCATCGCACAGTGTGTTTGCAGTTACGACCCACATTTACTGACCAACCAGTAAAAATGCGATGAAATCAATGTGACATGGCGCTAAAACATAAAACTGCTTACCTCAAGCTCTTATTTCTTCCACTGTCGCCGCTCCTACTTTTTTTCAGCACACATAAAACGTCTAAGGTTACATATGTAACGATGGTTCCCCGAAGGAAACGAGACAGAAATCGCTATGGGAATGGCATCAGCGTGACCGGCTCTGAATAACATGTGTAATCAGTCAAATGAAAGGGTGAGACATCATAGGCGGGTGACGTAGCAACCAGGAAGCTATAAAAGCATGTGAGGTGGAACGAGTGTCAGCTTCTAGGAATGAAGCAAGCTCTGGCAGGAATGCCGGAGCTGTCTGCTCGCACTGGACACATAAAGTTAAGCTTCTGCTGGTAAGGCTCCCTGAAGGGAGGAGGACTGAAGGCCTGTAGCGCGATAGGCTGTGGTGTAACAGAGGGGACCTTAGGAGTATACCCCACACGAGGGTAGAGAAATACTTTTGCCATACTGGGCACAAAGTCTAAGTAGGAAGGGGCCACTGAGAGGGCCTGAAGATCCCCAACTCTCTTTAGAGACATAATAGCTAGAAGAAAGGCAGTCTTAATTGTGAGATAGCGATCAGCAACTCCTTCAATAGGCTCGAAAGAGGCTTGCAAAGAGCTTCTAGCACCACAGCCAGGTCCCACATGGGGACACGAGATCGTACTGGGGGCCTCAGCCTAAGCGCACCACGGAGGAAACGTGAAACTAGGGGGTGTCTGCCCACTGACTGGTCACTGAAAAGGGTGTGGTAGGCCGCAATGGCCGCTACGTAGACCTTCAGGGTGGAGTGGGTCAACCCTGTGGCAAAACGGGCCTGCAGGAACTCCAGCACTGTACCAACTGGGCAGTTAACTGGGTCGAGTTGGCGATCTCTGCACCAAGAAGTGAAAAGTTTCCACTTCAAGGCGTACAGTTTCTTTGTTGAGGGAGCTCTGGATTGGAGGATGGTCTCAACAACCTCGGTTGAAAGACCGGAAGCTACGAGATACGCCCCCTCAGGGGCCACACCCATAACTTCTACAGCTCCGGCTGGGGGTGGAATATCGTGCCCTCCGCCTGTGAGAGGAGATCCCCATGGAGTGCCGTCGAGGAGAGAAATCAGGTCCGAGAACCACACTCGGCCCGGCCAGCACAGGGCTACTAATAGAAGATGGACCCCATCCTGGCGTACTCTCGCCAGAACTCCCAGGAGCAGAGCGATCGGGGAAAAGCATACAGACGAAGCCTCGGCCAAGTCTGCACCATGGCATCCAGCCCCAGTTGATATAAGAGACCACCACTGTGTTGTCTGTGCACACCAACACATGGCGATCTCTTAGGTCTGGGAGAAAATGATTCAATGCTCGAAATGGAGCTAGCATCTCCAGGCAGTTGATGTGCCATGTGAGATGGCGACCACTCCACAGACCGTGGGCAGGGTGGCCACTCATGACCGCACCCCAACCAGTGAGGGACACGTCCGTCGCTAGCATTTCACAACGACAAGGAGCTCCCAGCACCAGGTCCTGAGACAAGAACCAAGGCTTCCTCCACATGTCCAAGGCACGTAGGCATCGCTGCGTGACCTTGATCATGCGAAGTGGGTTTCCACCCGGGGAGAACCCCTTGGTCTTGAGCCACCACTGTAGGGGTCTCATGTACAGCAGGCCAAGATGTATAACATTGGACGCAGCTGCCATTAAACCCAATAGTTTCTGAAACTGCTTGACAGTGAGTGATCGGCCTTCTTTGACTCTCGCGACTGTAATGAGGATCGACTCGATCCGAGCAGGGGACAATCGTACCTGCATTGTGGTCGAATCACACACCACGCCCAGATAAGTGGTCCTCTGTAATGGAGAAAGCACACTTGGCATTTAATCTTAACCCCAACTTTCTCATATGGGCGAGAACGACATCTTGTTGTCGAACCACCATCTGCTCTGATTGAGCCAGAATCAACCAATCGTCAATATAATTTAGTTTGCAGATGCCCTGGAGTCGTAGTGGAGCCAGAGCAGCATCCACACACTTCGTGCTAGCTCAAAAGGAAGAACTCGATACTGGTAAGCTTCACCCCTGAAAACAAACCTTAGGAACTTCTTGTGAGTGGGAAGGATGGAAACATGAAAGTAAGCATCTTTTAGATCTATTGTGACAAACCAGTCCTTGGACCTGATCTGAGACATTTTTTGAGACTGTTTGATAGTGAGCATCTTGAACTTCCGTCGCATGACTGAGCGGTTTAACTGACGCAGATCTAAAATAGGACGCAACTCTCCATCCTTCTTTGGAAGTATATAGTATCGGCTGTAGATCCTCTGTCGTGAGGAGGGACCACCTGGAGACTGGTCTCTGATGTACTCGGAGCTGCTAGCTCAGTGCCCTGAAGCGGAGGACCGGCAGGAAACAACTGAACTAACTGCTCGCTGGAGACCGCTGCACCCTGGAACACTCGCAGGGTTAGCAGACCGATTTCCTGAGGGCTCTGAGGAGAGATGGACACCGTGTAATGCGGTGCACCCCGCTCTTCCCCAGTAGGGGCCACCCTCAGCGGTCCTTGATTGTCAGGACCCTCAGATCGGGCCTCGCCTTGGAAGTCCCCGACTGAGAGCGCCACCGACCTCTGTCCCGTTGCGGGGGAGTACGAGAGGCGACACTCAGCTTCTGAACTTCCCTATATGAGGAGGTGGTACACCAGCCTGCCCTGCTGCCGCATACCCCTTGCCCACCAGCGCTGAAGTGGTTCGCAGCGGCTTGGAGGGCAAGACTAGAGCCTTTAAAGATGATGCCGCGTTGGGAGACGGATAGCTCGCGAGCGTCTGTTCTACCCGGGGCATCGATCTGTAACCGCGTTCACCCAAACCCACCACATTGCCATAATAATCAGAGGCAGGGATGAATAAGCGGGCTGAGAATGGTTTCGCCCACGATCTCGACACCTCGGTGTGGAAATCAGGGAAAAAATCCATGCGGGCCAGATGTGGGCCGGGTCTGGGCCGAAACTGCTTGCTGTCTGGGATGCTGTGATTGTGTAACTGACAGACAAATAAGATTCACAGACATGAATGGTATGACTGATACATACACACAGAGCTTCGCTGAATGACAGAAAAGCTGACGCTCATTCCACCTCACTTGCTTTTATAGCTTCCTGGTCGCTACGTCACCCGCCTATGACATCTCGCTCTTTCATTGGACTGATTACACATGTTATTTCAGAGCCAGTCACACTGATGGCATTCCCATAGCACTTTCTGACGCAGCTTGAGTTCCTGAAGGGGAACTACAACTGTTAAAGTTTTATTCATCAATATAAACATGCATACCACCATACCATGCTAATGACATTTTATTCTTCTATAGAAACATGCATTGTAGCCTACAAGTCAATAGGTGTCATCATCGTACAGTCTGCATTCATGTAAAACCCAAGTTTATTAGATCCATGTCGCACAGTGTGACTAGCAATGATTTTATAGGATTGCTAAAATCATGCAGTGTGTAGAAAGCTTTAGTTTTTATCCCTCCTGTTCTCTGGCCTAGTTTCTGTCTCCCCTTGATTGTGTCATTTTGTTTTTAATTTATAAACCACCCAGAATTCCTTACGCTGCCGCTGGAGCAGTTGGAACGCACCCTCGAGGAACATACAAGGGACTTTCTCGACCTTTCCTATATCACACATTACCCAGATGACTGCCTTGTACTTTCTACAAGGTCAGCCTCAATACCGTGACACAGGCCAAGCTGTCTGGGGATGGTCCTCGGGGGAATTTTTCTGCCTATGTGGAGTGGGTGCTGGTGAGCTGCAACTCAGCATTCACCATCAGCCTTGCTGACAAGGATTTCACCAGCCCTACTCCGGACCCAGAGCCCAGCCAAGCATCACCCCGCTGCGTGGCGCATCAGCTTGAGGCCACCGCAGACAGAGTGCCAGAGCTCAATGTGACCGACGAGCCATCACCAATAGGAGTGACATAGCTGAGGGTCGCCCCGGAGCCAGAGCCTCACACAATGTCTGACCAGGTGCGAGACCCAGCATCCATGCACACGACGGTGGATGAGACAGTGGAGCACATGAGAGTGGAAGTAAGCCCTGCCCACTGCACCACTGTTGAGGGTGAGCTGAACCAGGACTCTGAGGACTTAATCGATGTTTACTCGGAAATACGCCCTCTTCCTTCATCTGAATCTTCTTCCTGTCCTGATATGGCCACGGAGGCCATTTATGAACTGTCTGTCTGCCTGGAACTGTTTGTCCCGTCATGACCATGGAGGTTGGTTATGTTCTGTTTGTCAGCTCTGAACTGTCTGCCTGTATTGAACTATCTGTCTGTCCTGTCATGACCACGGAGGTCGTTCCCCTTTCCGCTGCACTCCCGGTGTTGTGAGTTGTGATCTGGTGTTTGTGGACCCGCCCTCTCCTGTCTCTTCCCATCATTCCTGCTGCTTCAGCTCCACCACCGCTGCTTCCTGTCAGCCCCTCTGCTCACCCTCAGCCCAACATCTGTGCGGTGGGATCTCAGCGGGTCTGCCAGTCTCCATCGGCATCGTGGCTGGAGGATCGAGGATTCCTTGTCTCCACCTTCGGCCTCTGAGTTCTGGATTTTCACACAAATTTCCCTGCTTTGATCATAAGCTACCTGATTGGAGGTGACTGAGTTAGCATTGCTTCTAGCATCACTGCATTATTGATATTAACTCCATGAGTTGTACTAATGAGACTGACTCAAGAATGAGTTTAGATGGGATCTGCACTCCTCGCATGAAGAAGTACAGTGGTGGGAAAAAGTGTCCTGATTTCTTTTCTTTTTTTTTTTCTTTTTTTTGCATGTTTGTCACACTTTAATGTTTCAGATCATCAAACAAATTTAAATATTAGTCAAAGATAACACAAGTAGACACAACATGCAGTTTTTAAATGAAGGTTTTTATTATTAAGGGAAAACAAAATCCAAAACTACATGGCCCTGTGTGAAAAAGTGTTTGCCCCCTGTTAAAACTTGTTTATCACACCTGAGTTCAATTTCTCAAGGCCTGATTACTGCCACACCTGTTTCGTAATCAAGAAATCTCTTAAATAGGACCTGCCTGACAAAGTGAAGTAGACCAAACGGTCCTCAAAAGCTAGACATCATGCCGAGATCCAAAGAAATTCAGAAACAAATGAGAAAGAAAGTAATTGAGATCTATCAGTCTGGAAAAGGTTATAAAGCCATTTCTAAAGCTTTGGGACTCCAGCGAACCACAATGAGAGCCATTATTCACAAATGGCAAAAACATGGAACAGTGGAGAATGACTCATCCAAGAGGTCACAAAAGACCCCACAACAACATACAAAGAACTGCAGGCCTCACTTGCCTCAGTTAAGGTCAGTGTTCATGACTCCACCACAAGAAAGAGACTGGTCAGAAATGGTCTGCATGGCAGAGTTCCAAGACAACTTTTGGGAAAATACTCTGTGGACTGACGAGACAAAAGTTGAACTTTTTGGAAGGTGTGTGTCCCATTACGTCTGGCATAAAAGTAACACTGCATTTCAGAAAAAGAACATCATACCAACAGTAAAATATGGTGGGGGTAGTGTGATGGTCTGGGGCTGTTTTTGCCTGCTTCAGGACCTGGAAGCCTTGCTGTGATAAATGGAACCATGAATTCTGCTGTTTACCAAAAAATCCTGAAGGAGAATGTCCAGCCATCTGTTCGTGACCTCAAGCTGAAGCGAACTTGAGTTCTGCAGCAGGACAATGATCCAAAACACACCAGCAAGTCCACCTCTGAATGGCTGAAGAAAAAAAAAAATAAAGACTTTGGAGTGGCCTAGTCAAAGTGCTGACCTGAATCCTACTGAGATGCTGTGGCATGACCTTAAAAAGGTAGTTCATGCTCGAAAACCTTCCAATGTGGCTGAATTACAACAATGCCAACAATGCCTTATCGCAAACGCTTGATTGCAGTTGTTGCTGTTAAGGGTGTCCCAACCAGTTATTAGGTTTAGGGGCAAACACTTTTTCACACAGGGCCATGTAGTTTTGGATTTTGTTTTCCCTTAATAATAAAAACCTTCATTTAAAAACTGCAGGTTGTTCTCACTTGTGTTATCTATAACTAATATTTACTTTTTTGATGATCTGAAACATTAAAGTGTGACAAACATGCAAAAATAAAAATAAGAAATCAGGAAGGGGGCCAACAATTTTTCACACCACTGTATAACAAGAGATCAGGCATCCACATCACAGCTGGCTTTGTTTCACTCTCCATTAATCTCTGAATGTCTACAAAAAGCTAAGATACGTTTCTTTTTAATGCTCTCAGGTTATTGGCAACATGCTTGTTGCTAAGGCTATCCACAGTGCTTAGGCTTATTAGTTGGTTTCAGTAAAATGCTTGTGCTGGGCTAACACGATATTGGAAGAATGCGTTTGTTGTAAAAGTTGCTGTTCAGTTGAAGTCAGCTCAGCGTGATTCTGACAAACTTCTATTTAGCTTCTTCTACATGCTTGTTCTTAAAGGGGTCATCAGATGCCCATTTTCCACAAGTTTATATGATTCTATAGGGTCTTAATGAAAAGTCATTAAATGGTTACGCCACCCCAAAATGAAAATTTTGTCATTAATCACTTACCCCATGTCGTTCCAAACCCGTAAAAGCTTTGTTCGTTTTTCAGAACACAATTTAAGATATTTTGGATGAAAACCGGGAGGCTTGTGACTGTCCCATTGCCTGCCAAGTAAATTACACTGTCAAGGCCCAGAAAAGTATGAAAGACGTCGTCAGAATAGTCCACCTGTGTTTCATAGTGTTTCAATCTGAATTTAATGAACCAACAAGAACACTTTTTCTGTTCAAAGAAAACAAAAACAACAAATTTATTCAACAATTCATCTCCTCTACTTCAGCAAAGCGCCATTTTGGAAAATATCTGCTGGACGCTAATAGCGTACGTTGTTCTGTGTAAGCCGTGCCACAAGGATACGCTGTTTTTGTTTTCTTACACTGTTTCTTGACGCATTATTGTGCCATCTCAAAGAGGCACAAAATCAGTTTCACAGACTTTTTCATTAATTGGCATATGGTTTAGTTTTGGGGGTTATCACTGCTCTCCTTGCTCTCATCCATGCTAGACTGCATGGATGTGCAGGGAGTTCTTGCCCAGAACAGAACCATACTGCCAATCCAAACTGTATGCTAATTGTCAATCACCTTTGAAAATAGTGGTCCTGACAGAAATATAAGCATAGTGCACCAGTCAACAACTGCCTTTTTTGTACACTAGAAAACAGTTTTATGTGTTATGAAAGAAATAAAAATACACACACAAAAGCTGTGAGGTTGTAAAATGTGTTTTATTTGTGTGTGTGTTTCCTTTTTTGTAGTTTAAATAGCAGCTTACAGAACACACATATTATAGAAATAAAGAATAAAAAATAAATGGCTTTAAGATAAATATTCCTTGAATTGATAACTTCTGCAAATGATAACTTGAAACTTGAAATGCACTTAATCTAAATTTTAGTGTTTAACATTAATCCAAATCCATCACATAGCTTACGACAGTCACAAATAATATACTTTTTTGGACTTCAGGACTTGCAGTCTAAGAGTAAGCGGGAATTTCTTTGAAAGTTAATTGCACCTTTTGACACGTGTTTTGCGTGTGTTTGTGGGAAGTCGTGGCCTAATGGTTAGAGAGTCGGACTCCCAATCCAAGGGTTGTGAGTTCGAGTCTTGGGCCGGCAGGACTTGTGGGTGGGGGGAGTGCATGTACAGTTCTCTCTCCACCTTCAATACCATGACTTAGGTGCCCTTGAGCAAGGCATCGAACCCCCAACTGCTCCCCGGGCGCAGCAGCATAAAATGGCTGCCCACTGCTCCGGGTGTGTGTTCACAGTGTGTGTGTGTGTTCACTGCTCTGTGTGTGTGCACTTCGGATGGGTTAAATGCAGAGCACGAATTCTGAGTATGGGTCACCATACTTTGCTGAATGTCACGTCACTTTCACTTGCTGTAAGCTGTTTCATCAAACCTTAAATATCAGTGAAGATTCAAGATGGACTTTGCATTTTTGAAAGAATACATTTCAACTGGCTCGTCCTCATGAGCCATTGGTGCTTGAACCCCATTGATTGCTACTTTAGGCTATATTTCTTTATTTTTGTAAGTTAGTGGTGGTCTTACTGGAGTCTGCCAAATCTTTGTCCACTAAATTTCTTTGTTAGTAACAAAACATGGAACACATGATTTGTTTAGAACTCAGCTAATGACCTGTGGCAAAGATTAAAGGGAAAACACAGATGTATTTATTTTGATTTGAGGCAACCATTCTTGAAAGTCACCCTCCTTAGTCTAGATTCTACTGTAGCTCTGCACATTTAAAAATGTCATGCGAGATGTATGTAAGAATGTTGTTTACTGTAGTCCTGCTTATCAGTTTTTTAAAATTGTATTTTATAAATTCATTTTTGTATGGAAATATCTATGGAATATCTATTTTGTATCTCATATCTAAGAAAAAAGGGTATCAAATTTTTATATTTAATCATAAGCCTTTAAATCATGTGAAGGTTTTTCTTTGCACATGGCAACATAGCAGTGTTACTAAAAATGTTTTTGTAAAAATAGGTCAATAATTTTTTGACCTAAAAATTATTTGACATAACCAGTAATGCACAGTGGAGAGACAGGTGACAACTGGTATAAAATATGGATATTGTTTTTGTTGAACATACAGACGAACATGCAGTACCATCCCCCATCCCCCTGTATTCAGTCCCACCATTCCCACCCACTAGTAATGCCCATGTTCATAGTCAGACCTTTCACTTTCTCTGAAACCACCCTCTTTTTAATGAAACCTGACCTTACCCAAGGGTGAGAAGATAAGCTTTCTGCCATGTAAGTGAGTATAAGTAACAGGAATAAATTAGAAATAGGAGATGCAGTGCAGAAATTCTATTTATGGGAAATAGATAGGATCATTTTGTGATCACATTGTTACACACACACACACACACACATACAGTAACTATTTATGGTCAAAAACCTAGAAATTGCAGTCAGATTTCTGAAACTCATTCCCATGCTGCAGTTACTCAATCTACAACTCTTCAAACCTTTAGAATTGCTAGGTTACAGTACATTGCATCAACTTGAACTGCACTGATTTAGGGGACCATCAGAATTGTCTTAAAAAGTGATGTATGTTTTTACCATTGCATTAAACTACACCAGCAAACCTAATAAAACCTTAAACCTATAGTAAGTAAATGTAAGTGCATTTATTAATATTACCAGTACTATATTGTATAATTACTCTATGTGTGACCAAAATAAACATGAATTTAAAAGGATAATAATGTGGATTTTAGGACTATAATAACACAAAGGGTAATATATGGACTGAAATGAAAGAGGGGAACATACAGTAAGCCTCTTTAAAGAAACAGTTCACTCAAAATGACTGTCACTGAATCACCAGATGACATCTTATCTTTTGTTGAATACAAAAGGAAAAATGTTGAATAATTTCCTGGTCACACTTTTTTTCCTTAGATGAAACCGAATGAGTTGCAGAACTGGTTTTTTTTTTTTTTTTTTTTTTTTTTTGGATCTGGCAGATTTCTAATTACATCATTCCAGATGATTCTGTGCCAGCTGAACTTTCACTAAGGTGAATGGAATGGAGACGTCTTTGGCAACTGCTTCTCCTGGCAGACCTCTTTGCATATTGCAGTTAAATCTCTGAAGCTCATACAGTATGCTGCACCTTGACCGGCTGATATTCAACCCCCCAAAGTACTCTCACTTCTTCTATTCTTCCTCTGCTTGATTTGACCAGGGTCAAAGTACTTTATCAAGAACTTTATCAAAGGGAGTCACCATAATGGTGTTTAAAAAAAAAAAAAAACTCTATTATTATTATTTAGTTATTTAGGTAGTTATTTCAGGGATAGCTGTGGATTGGACTTTTTAAAAAGTATTTATTTGATTCAAAGTATTTATTTATTTATTTATTTACTTATGCTCTTATTTTCCACGGAAATGTCCACTAATACATTTATTTGATTTATTTGAAAGACCATTAGTGCTGCACTTTAGAGACACTGTCTTATGGTGTATACAACACAACTCAACGCTTCTTTTTGTGAGCAAGGTCATGAACGTAAAATATTGAAATAATGATTTAAGCAGAAAACAAAGGTTGTGCTGCCCTCATGTGGAATTTATGTACAGTCGCATACAACACATCAATGCGTACAAGCACCCACTGACACTGTTTGTGAAATATAGATTTAATTAGATTCGGAGGAAATCATAAAACTGTGCTTACTGTTTGGACAGAAAGGCCTTGATTCATTAATGTTATTTGTGTGAGTAACAATAATTTTGGGTTGTTTGATATAAGCAAGAATATTTTTTTCTTAACAGTGGTTGATATTTATAGATAAAAATGTGACATTCTCAATTAACTTTTAAATAAATATAAACAAATATTTGGGTAGTTGACAAATAAAAGACCTTTTTAAAAAAAATAAATGCATTTTTTTTTTTTTTTTTTTATGTATTTTGTAGTCTGATCTTTGAGAAAATATAAAGGGTCATTAACTTTGTCAATTCTTTCACGGTACCATAAATTTGTACTATGGTGTGACATGGCCGAAATTAAGAAAAAAATTTAAATAAATAAAAACTCTTAATAATACATAAATAGCATGAGAGAGATTTTTCCATGATTATGTAGTTTAACATGCAGTTTTTAATAAATAATAATAATTTAGGGGTGTCAAACCAAAGGACAACAAAACGTAACACTTTTGTAGTGGTTCCAAAAAAGTTAAATATTTGAACAATTCTGGGACAATTTACCATGTGCAGATGTAATGGGCTTCACAGGGGGCTTCAGTGACATGATCATGAATGGAGTCCGTCAACTAATCAAAGTTTTCTTTGGAATTGGCCGATTTAAAATCAGGATATGGTGTCACACCAGAGGACATGGTTTTCAGAGACAAAAATGCATCAAGTCCCTATGCTTTAAGAAATATATGGATGAAAACAAAAAAAAGATTTCCATTTACTAAAACAGACACTTTTATATATTTTCACAATTATGCTGGAGGTATTTATTAACATTTTTATGCTTTTCATTTTCATTTATAAAAGTTGTAATATATTGAACCATGCTTGAGACAGTCACCCCATAGGACAATTTTGAGATTTACCTATATATATAAAAAAAAAATCAAATAAGCTTAAATTTTACTGCATAAATAATAAATAATGACAATATTAATTATACTCATTTTTATCTTGTGGGACAGTGAAAATGCCATGTCATATCAACAACCCATATATATCAGCACAATCAAAGCCTATCGATGAACTTAGAGAAACACACACACACATATAATTCTACACTTTGGTTTCAATACACATCAGATAAAAACCTTCATCCTATCATCTTCTCCTAAAACACACACTGCTTTGCTCTCCCATCATATTTCCCTAATATTGCTCATATTATGATATTGACCACACATTTCAGCGGCAGTTGCTATGGATATTCACTTAGATGTGTTTCTATGGCAACACATTTTCCCCGGGCCTGAAAGTTTTCCAGCAGGGATCAAGGTGCCCAGACACATGCTCACACACACACACACACACACACACACACACAGACACAGCCTGTCTCATATTTCATTTATGCAAGCACTAATTTTGAAAATGTCAAAGATTTTCCCACAAAATCAGGACAGAAAATGCAATTAACAGATTCCATTTTGGTCTGGTTATAGGTCAGTTACAAACATCAATGCAATATTAACAAAGAATGCTGTAGATTGTAGATTGGTCCTTCACTCCAGTCCAATGCATTCCAATGGCACTTTTCCTCACTGGAAATTCTAACTGAAATCACCATGCTGTTTAAAACAAGCTGCTCATTGTCTAGTTAGTGTAGTTAACTAGCAGGACTTCTGAATTTGTAGACCATCTCGGTCAAGGGTCTTGCCGGAGATAATAGTTCTTACCGTTTTCTCTAGTCCAGTTCGGTCAGCCCCCTAAACCCATTTGGTTTAGTTGATTTGATTGTGGGGGAGAAAGGGGGAAGGGAAGCACGGGGTGCGTTCTGTCAAGTCAGCTGGGGGAGGTGAAGCTGCCCCTTTATTTGTTTGGGGTGTGCTGTACATGAACTTTTCACATTGTTCACTCTGTTGTTACCCTAAGGCCTTTAAGTAGACCCCTAGAAAACAGTCTGACCTTAATTAGAGGGGTTCAGATGTGTGATGTTGTTAATAGCTGTTCAAGAACCAACTAAATTATCAAAATACGCTTAAAATATGTTTATGCTTCAAGCGTTAAGTCACTTAGTTTTAAAAAGAAAAATACTTTATATCGTATGTAATTTTATTTCTCAAGTAAATTTATCATTATTTATGAATTTTAAGATATTTTACTGAAAAAATGCTGATATGAGTATACGGAGTAAGATTATGAACTCAGTAGCTATAAACCAGTGAGAATGACTGTCATTATACTTTTGTCTGTTTCTGATGTACATTGAGCACTTTGACTACCACTTTTTTGAACATGCAGAGTACTGATCACACCAACTTACACTGATTCTGTTGAAACTCATTAAGTATGCAGTTACTCATTTAGACACTGTTTGAATGCAGTGGGGACTACACTTTATCTTTTATTGCTTTTCAGTGTTGAGCCCATAGAAATCGATGAATAGGCTCACTGATGCACATGTAATAGTACTAAACCTTGGGAAGCATATCTGTCTGAGTGCATGACAGCTGCACTATATTAAAGGGATACTCCACCCCAAAATGAAAATTTTGTAATTAATCACTTACCCCCATGTCATTCCAATAACATAAAATTCCTTCATAAAATTCAGATTGAACCACTGATGGCAGATGGACTATTCTGAGGATATCTTTCATACTTTTCTGGACCTTGATGGTGCAATTTACTTGGCAGTCAATGGGACAGTCACAAGCCTCCCGGTTTTCATCCAAAATATCCTAAATTGTGTTCCAAAGACGAACGAAGCTTTTATGGGTTTGGAACAACGTGGGGGTAAGTGATTAATGACAAATTTTTCATTTTTGGGTGGATTAACCCTTTAATTAAAGAGAAGTTACACAATTATTGAGGCCTTATTTAGCCTACTTTAGTAACTGTTATTAGTACATTCTAGTGCTTTCAAATGATTAATAGTAATATATTGCATCCAAAATAAAAGTTTTTGTTTACATAATATGTGTGTATACTGTGTATATCTATTATGTATATACAAATACAAATCATGCAAGTATATATATTTAAGAAAAATATATTATGTTTATATATTAAACATTATATATTATGTAAAATATAAGAATATAAATATATAAATGTATATACATGTAAATTTGTTTCATACATAATAAATATACACAATACACATATATTATGTAAACAAAAACTTTTATTTTGGATGCAATTAATCATTTGACAGCACTAATACATTCCTAATATACTTACGCTTCCTGTTCTTTTAATGCACGCTTTATATATTTTGTGGTGTGCTTGTAAATATGCTCTGCATTATACAATCCAAATGTCAAATAGAGTTTCAAATGTTGTATTACATTTGAGCCTGACACAACATATTACTTTGTTTTAGGTAGAAAGGTAAGACATTTGGTCATCACTGAAAATGAGTCTTTGATGTGGTTATGATGTGGATGTACACACACTCTCATCCACCTTCCCATCTGTCTGTTTTCCCAAGCATGATAATAACAACCTTTGGGTGCCAGGAAATTCAGGTGGTCTGGCTGGCATGGCTGACACCACAAAGTCACTTTGTTGGCAACTTTTAGAATCGTGGTAATTAAATTATTGTACATCGAAACTTGTGCAGTCTACAGTATGTCTGTGATGCTCCATATCGATCTCCTTTCAATATCAATTCAGTGTTTAAACAAAAGGCAAATATAAATGTTTTAGCCCTCATTGCTTACAATAATTTTCACATTATAAAAATGACTTTTATTCTTATTATCCATTAAACCACTGTTTACAGAATGTGTCTAGTTGACAGAATGTTTAAAGTTTACAGACAATATGACATGGCTTTTTTATCAGTTCCCATAATTCCCAGTATGGTAGAATTTAATTCAAATTGAAAACAAAGTCAAAATAAGTATAACGGTGGCCAGCTAAGAGCTGTGCATGCAAACCTAAGGCCTGGCCTCAAGAGCCACTCTAGTACTGACACTAGAGACTGCTGTCCTTAGCTTCCTTGTTAGAGCACCAACCTTCCCCTGGCTGTTAACAGGGTTGAACCCTGATCAGGAGGAGTGCGATCTGATTTTTTATGTGTTTTTAATTTGATCAAAATTAAATATGGCAAAAAGTGTTATGTTTTGTCAACTAACAAGACTGCTTAATTTAATGTCTTTTAATTTGACTTTAGAATTGTCGTATAATAATCTCCTCAGCAGTACTGTTGTGAAAGCAGCAGCTGTGATTTGTAATGATGTTCTGTCAGCTGTGTTGCAGTGGGACATGACCAGGGGCAATCATTAACATGAGCAGCATCTCTTCTGTGTAAAGATCACACAGAGCTCTTTTCACTGGGTGGGAAAAATATGGCAGCCAGTTTGCTAAGGTTACACTGTTCTTATTTTGACAAAATAAGAAAAAATTAGATATCTATCTAGACATCTTACCTTCACAGTTTTACTGTTTGTTATTGTGAGTATGCATTGTTTAATGTATATGTACTTTTTGTAGTTCTTCTTATTCTAAATAGTAATTTTATTGAATAACTATAATATTCACCTTACTGTAATGAAATACATATTCACTTTTAGTTAAAGGTAATATAATGTTTCATTTAAACGCAGCACAACAAAGATTGGTATACTGTTATAGATATAGTTTAACATTAAAAATTGACATTCACCCTTTACCATTTTTTCATGCCTGTTATTCCATTTGTAGCCATGAAGATATAAAATACACACACACACACACACACACACACACACACATGGGTGGCAACTGGGACTGGCTGTGCTTCCCAATAAACACTGGTGGGAGTTGTTACCATGGTGACACCATTGTGCTTCCCTCCTCCCTCCAAACCCATCACCCTCCTTATTTTAGCAGCCAGCTTCTGTCTCTCTCTCTCTCTCTCTCTCTCTCTCTCTCTCTCTCTCTCTCTCTCCCTCTCTTGGCCACTCCCCCTTTCCAGTCCCTCGCTCTTTATTTGTTACTACCATCACTGTGAACTAGGAGACTATAGAGAGTGGAGGGGATCTCCTTTGGATGGTTGAACCAAGGACTTATTGAGCACTTAACTTTTAAGAAAAGCCAACAAGAGGGAAACGCTGACTCCTTTCAGAGCGTAATGAATGAAGACACTCAGTCCCATCTCAGGATGGAGGCTACAGACAAACTCAATGGGCTTGGAGGGAGGAGGAGGCGGCCAAAGAAGGTAAACATGGGCTTCACTTTAAAGACCTGCTCTGTCTTAATGTAGTATCAGAGGATCTAAGTGTTTGTGAAAGTTCTTGATGCCGTTTATGCTAAAATTCAGTATTTCTTTAATACAGTTTAATTGATATGTGTATATCTTAAGTACAGTTTGGAATTGAGTGAGTTGTAGTTGTTGTTGATTTACTCCGGTGATAAAGTCTGCACAGATACCTGAGCAAGTATTTTGTAGATTTGAAAAACAAGGTAAAGGTGTTAGTTTTCTTTGTAACTGCAGCTTAAATGACAATGTGCAACACTGATATCATTCTAAGTGGCTGATGGACAGGCAGCAAGTCTTGTGCATGTTTATGTTTTTTTTTTTTTTTTGACTTGGGTTGGATCCTTGATTTTGCAAGGCATGCTAATGGTTTTGTTTTTATGAGAAATCTATGTGTTGAGGTGAAGATGGGCGTGTGTGTTCAGGAGAAGTGCTTAGCAGGTTTCTTCTCATTTTTATTGTTATTTCAAGAAATCTCTCTCTTGCGCCACATCATTAGAAGTCTATACAAGAATTTTATATTTCTATTCTTCTGGTTATTACAGTGTTTTAAATGACAGGTGCCCACCCTTTCTATTTTTTTTTTCTTTTGTTTTCTTCATTGCTATTTTCCTTTGAATCAGGTTCATATTTAATCACACTTTCAAAAAATTCATTTCTAAATGATACAGTATAGATGTTGCATTAGCCTACTACTCACAATGATTACCCCAGCCCCTCCCCGTTATATACACAAAAATGGACAAAAATACAACATAAAGCATATATTTAGGGTGTTTGATAGTGCAGAATTAAGACTGTTGTGAGTGTAATAATGTCTAAAGCATTAAGCATCTCTTGCTGTGAAACACCTTTGTTCCATGTGTCTGACGTTGAGTGTGGGGCGGGTCCGCTGCCCTTTGTGTGTATGCTTGAGTAGGCTCTACACATATCTGTCCAATATAAGAAACAACATCATGGTTTACCACAAGATTTTTATGGAACTCTTTGTGGATGTGTGTGTGTGTGTGTGTGTGTGTGTTTGTGTTTGTCTCCACAAGGATAGTACAACCTAACTTGTGGGCGCTAATCGATAGTCCTAAATAAACATACTATATAATGGCTGGTAAAAATAATAAAAAAAAATGCAAAGGGTGTTTGTGAGGGTAAGGAGATCGAACATATAATTTTCTCAGTATAAAAACAATACAAGTCAATGAAATGTCTTCACCATGACAGAAGAAAAATGTATGCGGTTCAAAACGAGAGAATACTACTGTTGTTGTCACTTGAGTGCTTAAAGTCTCTGAAAATGAGTGATTATGAGAAAACACTGTTCACTCTAAACACTATTTTTAAAGTCAGTCTAAAGAGAATTCTAAAAATTGTTTGTAAACACATTATAAGTGTTAGAAATGTATTGCTGAAACACATTTCAAAGACTCTGAAGTATGTAGTACTGGATTGTGGAGGTAAACTGTTCAACAGTGTGTTCAGGATTTTTTGGGCGGGGCTAAAACGTTGGCTCGATGACGCAATGGAGCTACCGAGCACTCACCAACCGCACCGCACCTAACATTATAATAACTACTGCATATTATCATTAGTGGTCCTCGTGTTCACTCTTTAGTTACTGTCACCATTCGTTACTACAGTCTACATTTTGCTATCTAGCTATTCCTTCCTTACGCAAATGCATATTACCTGGTTGCAACAATATACAAAATGGATCGGTCTCATTATTTTAATTTCCTAAAAACAATGATATGAAGAATCCATTCAGGTTGTAGCAATATTTGACAGTTGAGAAAGTAGGCAGCTTTCCTGCGAGTGGGTGTGGTTTCAGCGCCGACAGGGGACACGCCCCCAGTGTTTGAGAGCAGAGAGTCCTGCTTTTTTTTTCAAGTGTTTGATAACTTATTTTATTTACTTGGTGTTTTTTTATCATTCAAATTTGGCTGGGTGGTTAATAACACATTTTTCTGTTGTGTGACAAACTTAGAACACATATTTTATTATCTCTTTACACAGACTTTAACCTCAACAGCATCAACAGTTCTAAAAAAAACAAGCAAAGCAACTAGAGATTTGTAAAAGAAGAGGAACCGTAATTTTCATTATTTGCTGCTGCCCACATAACTTCATAATAATTATGTAACATCTCATATGGGTGTGATTGATTATGGTGTTAACAATTTTGATTTAAAATTCACAGCTGCCAGTTATTTATTGCACAAACCTTTCAGTGCTGCTTGAAGAATAACATCAACAACAAAATCTAAGTGTAAAATTTTTTTTATTTAATCTTTAGAAAAAATTTAATCTTTTGTATCTCATCTAATAATATAAACTCTGATACAGCTTAAGTATATTGACAGGAATTTATCACCACTTTTGTAAATTTGTTTTGTAATATGCTACTGGAACACTGTCTTTGAGCTGAATTAGCAGCAATTCAGCAATGTGGTTTAGCTTTCTTTGTGGAACTCAGGAAGGCAATGAGGGCTCATGCAAGATCAATTTTGTTTGCATTATTGATACGTCTCCCCTTCTAACCCAGCCCCACTTGGGCGGTGGTGGAAGGGGTGGTAAAGGAGGATGCAGGGTGATTGAAGTTTAATCCAAGCAGGGATTTGTTGAGCAGGCATCTGTTTCTCTGCTGACTGTACTAATGAGTAAGCCAGACAGAATATTTGACTGATTTTCTTTGGCGCATTTGGGAGTAAAAAAAAAAGAAAGAAATTTACACGCAAGGGGTTTGTGTATTCTGTGTGGGCCAGTGAAATAGTTATAGACCTGTCTATCTGTATTCAAATCAAACCAGATGAGGGTGGGGCTTAAACCATAAACCATTTTTAATATGTTTTCTTCATCAATTACATACAGAAAATTTGCCATGTATAATTCATAAAACTGCTATTACAAAATATCTATAAATATCTTCCAATTAAAATGACACAAAACTGTAAATAAAGGGAAAAATAGTTCATAGTATAAGCATCATTTGTGTATAGGATGGGTGGGACTTGTCCCTAACACAAGTCAACTTCGTCCTCACCACTTTTTGAAAACCATTGCAAAATAGCTTTTGGAACCCATGTACAACACACAGATAAAATATCTCTGATCTTAAAATAATTGTAAATTAATTCATACATAAAAAATGAAATACATTTGTGCCAGAATTGTTCTGTAAACTGTACAATTGCAGATGCACTCATGCACTAAGAACTGATGCTGATGTCCTAATACCTTAAACAAACAGCCTTCTACCTATCTACACTTCTAGCTACCTTTTCAGTACAGCTGTTATTAATAATAATTTATTTAATAATGCTGCACTCATTTTCAGTTGTATAGTTTACAGATAGTTTTTCATTTTACACACTCACTGTAGTTTCATTTTAGGTGTTTATCTAAAATTTCATGACTTGGCTTACCTGTTATCTGTTATCTTTTTTTATTTTATTTTTTATAATCCATCATCCATTTTTAGGTGATTACCCGTTCCTTTCTGAACAAGGCACGGACACATCCTTACTCTCTAGATATTGGCCATTAAAAAAAAATTATCGGCTGAGTTATAAGGATTCAGTAAAACTTCAGCATATACTTTGTAATAATCGATGTTCATAAACTTACAATTTTAGTTCACATCACAATTCCCTTTCATAGGATCTCAATGCTGCTTAATGATACAATGTGAATGTGTTAGTGGTCACAAGGTATGAAGCCCTATAGAATCCCACCAATTCATTGGCTGATGGTACTAAATTACAGCCCATAGGAAGCTGTGAAACATGGCCCTTATTAGTGCATGGTTGGTGCCATCACTTCTGATTTATTTTATTTTTTTCAGTGTGCAATAGTTTTAGCCCATTTTGTCTCAGTAGCATATAGGTCACGAGTCTCTTGTTTATGGGTATGTCATTTGGAGTCTGAGAAGCACCCTGGAAACCAAGCCTGACCTCCCTTTTACCTGTATCTCCACTGCAAGGTTTTGCAGTTCTGGACTCGGCCATATTCTGCCAGAATTACTAATTAGCCAGTGGTGGATTTTACCAAAGTGTGCTGAACTGTAGATCATGGCTATGTGGCCATGGTATCGACTGAGGAATACCTCACCTTGGAAGTCCAAGCCTTCCCTTCCCTCCAAGCACGTTTGGCCACAAAGCACATTGCCTGCTTAGTGGGATATAGCATGGCAGCGATGGTTTCTGTGGAGCAGCATTTGTGGTTACTCTCACATCAGGGACTGAGACAAAGCCTTTCTCTTGGATGCACCTGTGTATCAGTCTGGAATTTTTAATAAGCAGTGCAGTCCATGGTAGAGAAATTTTGCTATGTTAAATACCCACGAGTGTGTTCCAACTAACTTTTCATCACCAAGAGAGAAGCCTACTGCATCATTTACATTTCTCCCTCTCAGTGTCCTGCTGGAGATTGCTGAAGGGTTGATTTGAAGTTGAGTTCCTTAAACCACCTTTGTAAGGACTTTAGTTTAGCTCCTCGCCACAGTTTGTGTTTTAGAGCAAACCCAAAAAGATGTAAAAAAGTGGCCTCTACCCCCATGTTCAGGCATCCTGGTGAACACATAAGTGTTCAATGGACACACTCTGTCACAAGCTCTCCATACCATCCCCCCATTGTACAAGCTGGGACTGTAGTAGAAAATCAGTGAGCTCCTCCCCATCACACCATCTTCTATTCTCATGCAAAATACTAGGAAATAAATATTAATCAAGATTGAGTTTCACATAGTTCATTCATCTGTTTCGATAAGTGCAAGGATGCCGCGCTAGCTTGGCTAAGACTTGAGGCCATTTGAAACATAAATTAGGCCTACCTCTAAGAATGACTGGTACTGTCCCACTCATAGAGTTTGGCAGTGCAGAATTGGGATATCATCCTCAAGGTCAAGCATTTTCTCACCACCAGGACTTTTCACAGGGTGTTGGGGCATATGGTAGCTGATTTTCCTCTTGAAATGCTGCTATAGACTATGGAGGAAATTTTAGCCGGGTCTCAGTTTGCCTCTTTGTGTCCTCACAGCCCAAAATCTGTTGTCAGGCTGCCCTTTACTGCCCTGGAAGAGACCTCAATCTTTGATCTTGGAAATTCTGATGGGGCAGGTGTTTCTTCACAAATTCATAGTTATGTTTCCACCTTAGGTCGGTACTGTGTGCAATAGGCACCTGTTACATGGCCAGTGGAAAATTCTGGAGATTGAGGCAGTGTATTCGGCACACAGATTTTGCTTCCAAATGTTCAAGACCAACATGTTCTGATTTAAAGGGGTCATTGGATAGCCATTTTCCACAAGTTTACATGATTCTTTAGGGTCTTAATGAAAAGTCTATAATATACTTTGGTTAAATTTTCTCAATGGTAGTGTAAAACAACACCCATTTTACCTTGTCAAAATCAGCTTTGCAAAAATCATTTTCATTTTCATTTCATCACCCATTTTTTACATGTTGCTTTAAATGCTAATGAGCTCTGCTCACCCCGCCACTCTCTTCTGTGGGGTGACAAGCCGAGAGACTGTTTACTTTACCCGCATTTAGCTGCAAAACTTGCTAACAAGCACGTTATTAGGAAAGGCGATTGCAAAGATTAATAAAAAAAAAAACTATACTCACTTCTGCTGTAAGTGAAGCTGGATCATGAATGCATTTAGGTAGATCGGGAGGTGCATTCCTTTCACAAACAAAAGTAATCCACGGCGTCTTCAGCAGCACAGATGTAGGGAGTAAATGTTCAATATGTTCATTATTACTAGGGCTGCCCCCGACTTAAGATTTTTCTGGTCGACTAGTAGTCGTTCATTTTAAGTGTGTATGCATGTATCATACAGATTAGGTTACATAATCTGAGAATATTTGTTTTCCATTTGATTTGGTTAATTTGAAAGTAGACATTTCACGCTCTTTATATATATTTTATCTATGTCTGTAAGGCAAGCATTCACATTGTTTCGCACACAAGTTCATGGAGACCGCGACTGCAAAAAGCGCGTCCTGTTTGCTTTCATTATTTTACAAAAGCAGAGTGTTTTTTTGTTATTGTGAGTGCACATAAATAAACATAGAGTCTTTACAGTTTCAAAAGATGTATTACTCTTATCTGTATGACCAAAAGAGCAAGTGACCGCACCGGCGCCTCCATCTGTCCTGCAGTGAGCACGCTTCTACACTCCACACACAGACACTTCAATAGCACACATTTTTCTAGGTTAACCCAACATCAGATTGAGCGGTCATGTAAAGTTGCTAATACTTGCCATATTTGTGCAGAATGAATGATAGCTGAGTGTTTGGATGTCCTGCCCGATGTACTGCAGTGTTTCCCATACAATGATTTTTTTTGTGGCACCCAACACAATATCAACACGGACTGCCACAAATAGATTTTCCAAAAGGCTTTGACTTCGTTAAATAAACACGGGCACTGCATGTTTCAAAATAGAATAGTTTTTATATCACTGTATTTCTGAAGGAAATCGACTGTCTTTTGGATGTCATTTTCAGTTCATCTTGCATGTAATGTCTGATAAAGCATCGTTTGTGAGCGGAGCGCTGCTTTGTGTACAGCCGTTGCCAGAGAAACCTTGATCTCTACCACTCCAACAGCACCTCCTGCTGGCAGAGAATGAATTTGCATATATAGTATGCCACAACAAATAGAGTGTAAGTCTGTGGAAAACACTGTACTGTATTACCAGAGACTAGCCATTAACGATCTGTCCGTCACAAACTGCGTGATTTCACATATGGATCCTCTTCTGGTCGACCAACGGTTAGTCGACTATTAGGGGGCAGCCCTAATTATTACACACAACAACAAAAAAAAAACTCATGCTCACACGCTATGGAGACATTCTTGTCTACGTCCCTGCTCCAGCGTCGAAAAACAATGGTGGTCAGACTCACTCAGGGCGGGTCTAAGGTAAGACATCCATGTCAATCAACTATTGTGGGAGTGGCCTTTGTCCTTGTATTTTTGTCCTTTGTTGCTTTGACACAATCTGTTTTGTTTAAAGCACTATATAAGTAAAGGTGACTTGTGCCATCACACCAAGCGTGCAGGACGAGTCCTCAAAAGCATCTCGATTGCTCCCAGGTGACTGGCTGCAGTATAGGTCATTAACCCCGCCCCCTATACATGTAATCTAACGTGACACAAACTAAATAATCCAATTACACTTCACATTAATTTTTTCCAAACATGGTTTCCGTCATTTTAGGTAGTTCTTATCATGCAGATGTATGACCAAGTGTTCGTTTTTCTTATCAAGTTATTTGATGCTATAAAAATGGGGTGTGGTGTCATTATTGTGAGCTTGTGATTGGGTCTGCGGGAGTTTGGGTGGGATTTTGATACCGTGGCTCCACCTCACGACCTCCACCTCATGCGCAGACTCTGGCCATACTGAGAATGTTTTGGCTTTACTTTTCTATAGTGGAATTTTTACAAGATGCGTCATCCATCTTTTTTTACAGTCTTTGCGTCACACAGACAAGAAGCTGAGAATGGCCTGATTTGAAAACGGGGATATTATTTTTAGGGATTAAGTGAAAACGACTTGGATTTTTATCATTATAGGGTAGATGTGTACACACACTGCCAACACACATTTATGTTCAAACAACATGTAAAAGTATAATTAGTTTTTGGACACATATCCTAGTGTATACATGAGTGGCCTTTCAAAGTATACTCCATTTGATAGTGTGCATGAAGGTGGTCAACAAATTGTCTCAGTTACCTGGACAATTAGTGTCTTTATCTTTATGTAGTACTTTCTTTCCATGTACACTTTTATCTGAAGTTATTTGTCATCATTGGTAATATCCTCAGGGAGTGACTGGAACTTTAGTATAGAGCACTCAACGGAGTCACATGCTTTCAAAGATGATGAGGATGCTGCTGAGGAAGGTGTTCTCATATTCTGATGAATGCTGCACAAAGCCCGTATAACTCAGGTTTGACACATGAGAAGTGCAACACTGCAAACAAAGCCCATTCCCTTGTGAGCATTACCTCATTCTTCCATAAGCATCCTGACAAAAAACTACACTGAAATGTAATTAGTGGTTTATAGTGAGTTTCACTATTAATGTTGACCATTGTTGGAATTAGAGGATTTTGAAAACCCTTGAGCCTACATAATGAATACAACACATCACTCATGTCGTATGTGCGTGCTACAGTACGAACATGAGTGATACAATTATCAATTATCAAATTGTGCAGATTGTTAAGGAGAGTCTGGCTATTGCTTTCCAAAGCATCTGAATTTATGTTTTTCGCGAGTGAAAAAAATGCCCTAAACATAGGAACCGAGCCTTTGTGCAAACTCAAAAAAAAAAAAAAAAAAACCAACCCCATTAAATCTACCTACAGAAAGACACACTAGCATCCTGCAAGCAACACTAACATATTCTCAAATAAAAACCAAAATTATCCCACCAAATCAAAGTTGTTATTTAAATGCACATGTATTCCACCATAAATCAAAGTTGTTTAAAGTGGGAGGACTGCATTGTAAAACTAGAGAATCGCTGCTCCATTAAATGCAGAAATGTTTTGTTTCTTTTCTATAATGTGAGAGCTGCATTTTAACTGTAACGTATTTCAAAAACAAATGACACTGGATAGTCAGTAGTCAAGTAATTTTGTATCATTAAATACTCCCTCTTCAATTACAAGCTGCCTCACATGATACTTACTTGTCCAGTTTTTATTATTTGATGCAATTAAAACAAGCTCAACTTAATATATTTTCATGTATTCATTAGCTAATCATTGAGCATCATTGAGGCCTGGAGGTCATATAGGCAGCTAACTTTGTACAATTAAAAAAAAAAATATCATGCAGAAGATTTCCATGTTTAGGGTGTATATGGATAGAGAGCCAATGTCCTGCTGAGTTTAGTTTTAATCCTAACAAAACACAACCCAGCAAGCTACATAAGGTGTTTAGAATTGGAATCAGATTACAGACAGATGGGTAAACTTGGTATTGGTGCTAAAATCTGAAGTACACTGGCCTTCCAGGACTACTCCAGAGCCGTGGACTACTGTAGAAACTGTTAACAGCTACCTACTTAGAGCTATTGTGAATGAATTTCTGTTATGCCTAAAGGCAGCTTCGCAGACCAAACAATAAGATTGTCTCTGTCATGTAAAAGATGATGCAATATGATGTGTTTACCACTGACAATCTACAGATCAACTCACACTCTCTCTGCTTGAAGGCCTGGGGCATCTCTTGGATGCCGAACAGCATCGCAGATGGGAAACGGTTCCTGAAATGTCATTCAGCTGTTACCACAGCAACAAGGGGTTGAAAAAAGGGTCCTCGAGCCTGAGATGTAACCTTTTTATAAAGGTCCAGTGTTGACATAATGTTATTTTTGTGAAATGCAAAATGCATTAACTTTATTATTGTAGGAGAATACTGAATCTGTATAGTGTATATGTAGGAATAAGCAACTTCCTTTGCTATTTACTTTTTTTTTGTTTTTGGAATGCATAGAATGATTAGACTAATAATAATCTAAAATAATAATCTGTTGTAGTATTAACATTTATCTTCTGCATTATTAATTGCAGGTTTCCACTATTATATTATGGTATCATTATCTTTTAAAAAATATACGCTTCAGTTAATTTAGAAATAAAATGAAAACTCGTATATATTGTTAACATAATAACATGCTATTGCATATATCAAGTTATGTTGTTTGTGAATGTACAGTGTATTTAGGGATAGATTATATTGAGTAAGAAGAGGAATATGCATCTTCCAGATTTTTCAGTGTACATGATGCCACCTCTGAATTAGACAGGGTGGGGCCCGTTACCAAGACAACAGTCACTCTGTGGGGATGGTTCCATAATCTAGTAGGCTGAAGAGAGGTGGGGGTGGAAGACAGGATTAGACAATAAAACATGAAGGGGTAAGAAGTGAGAGAAAGACTGAGAAATCGAGATGCTTATTGTAAGTGTATAGATTTTAATGAACCAGATACAATACTAGATACAAGAACAGAAACAGAGAGCGAAAGAGAAAGAGGCATAATAAAACCCCACCCTTTAATCTCCTGCCTGAGAAGAACAGCTTTTTTTTGTATAAAAAGACATAAAAAAGATGTGGATGTAGAAGAGAAACCTTGGGTTGATGAGTAGTGATAGTAGAACCTTTGATGTTTGTTTGAAATAAACAACAAATAAAGATTTATTTACAAATGCCTCATGGGGGATGATTTTAGTCAGTGTAGGCAATGGTATTTTTGTAGAGACAGATTTTATTGACAGTGATAAAAAGTAGGAAGGCCTCATTGCATTGTTCAGTGGTGAACATACTGTAGTAACTGATATCAGCAATATTAAGAATGAATTGTTAGCACAGTACAACATTGCATATTTACAGTTCATTTTATATGAAAAACAACAGTTTTAATTTTTTTTTTACATTTATTGTTTTTTTTACCAAACTCTTCAAATTCAAACATGTCTGTCAGTGAATAAATAGATAACAATACCCTGACTTAGAAAAAAAAAATCTTTGAATGACATGTGAAGCACCATTTATTATTAATGATGATTTTGAATTATTAATAATATTTTAGGTTAAGGGGCACAGTGGGGTGATTAGATGAGTTAATGAGTAGTTATTGTATTAAATCCTACATAACTGTATTTGATCGATTTATATTTTTATTAGTATTTTTTTTATTTTTTATTTTTTTTTGCCAGACTTATTTATTTATTTAGGAGAGAGTAAATGGGGACAGGAAATAGAAGGGGAGTGACAAATACTTTTTGTGCACAAAGAAAAAACTAATAAACAAAAATAATGACTTTATTCAGCAATTCTTCTCTTTCATGTCTGGGCCTGCATGGGAACATTTTAGTTGCATGGCTGTCTATGCAGGGTCAGAAAGCTCTTGGATTTCATTAAAAAAATATCTTAATTTGTGTTCCGAAGATAAACAAAGGTCTTACGGGTTTGGAACGACATGAAGGTGAGTAATTAATTTTAAGATTTTCATTTTTGGGTGAACTATCCCCTTAAATTATTAAACATATGTCAATTTTGGCATGGACTCGTAGTATTTTGTGGAGAAATAATTAATTTAAAAATGTCAAAATTGACAACCAGGCTGTTGTATCATGTCTAGCATTTTTTTTGTCTCATAGCATTAGTTCCATGTTTTAGCCACTGTGTCGAAATGTATCACATTTTAATTAATTGTGCCCTGTCCAGCAGTTTGCAAAATGCAAAATATGTTCCCAATTAAGCACTGATTATATAATCTATTATTTATCTATCTAAATGCAAATGGTTGTTTTTCCATTTCAGCTTTTTTCATTACATTTTTTACATATTCCTCAAAAACAGACTCACTTTTGATTTATGTTTCATCTTTATTATTTTTATAATAAGTTTTTTCAAACAGTAAAAAACTCCTTGTGTTTCAGACCAACCCGTGCTGGAGGGAATTTGAAAAGAGGGCTATATTTAGCACTCACTGCCTCTGAACCTTGGCACTGGTAGTATTTTCTTGTAAATTACTATTTTCTTATTGAGAATGTTAGTGGCATGAATTGAATGAGCGATTTAAACAGACTCTTAACTGTGCAACTTGTATTGTTTATGCTATGGACATGATATGAATGATATTTCAAATCATGGCTTGTTGAGGAAAGGCTCCTTTTTACTTTTCTAATCAGAGCCCAATCTGTTGAATCAAAGAAAATTCCAAATACATATTAGGCCATTAGACAAAACTATTATATCTTCAGCTTTGTGGTGGGCTCTTTTGACTTGAACTAGATAGTAAAAACTTAGCAACTGCTCAGAATATTCCTAGAAACCAATGATAAATCTTAGCAACTGTATAGCAACACCTTGCCAACGACACACATCAACTTTGAATTTTGCACAGACAAGCACCACTCATATTTCGTTGAGAAATTGTATGTCTAGTTTTATGTGGATGTTTTGTATTTTCCGCTAATTAAGCAGACTAAAGTAAAATCTTATAAAAAACTATTCAGAATAATAAACATCTATTCATGCATGCAGTCTTTGCAAGTTATAATAAAACTGTCAGTAGAATTACTGTGGTTTGCACTTAATTGTTTGTAAAAGTTTGTTGTTTGTTCTGGCTGAATACACTTCCTTTCACTTAGACTGCTTTTTTGGTCAGTGGTGGGTGTTACATGAAGCAAAACGCAATGACAGATGGGGGCTGGAAATGGTCAGAGAAACTGTGCACCAGTAAGGTTGAGGGTTGTAATTTTGTGTTTGTGTGTGTGTGTGTGCTGATACAAAATATGTGTCTATATGTGTGTAAGGCATTTATCAGGTGTGCTGCTGCATTATGTTTTCATATAAAGGAAAGGACGTGACTTATGGCCAAGTATGGTGTTCCATACACGGAATTTGTGCTCTGCATTTCACCCATCCAAGTGCATACACATACACACACAGCAGTGAGTAGTGAACACACACACACACACTGTGAACACACACCCGGAGCAGTGGGAAACCAACTAAGGTTTTTTTTTTTTTTTTTTACTAATTAACAAATGATTTGTGATGCTACCTGGAACGTTGTTTTAAATTTCAAATAATTAGCTTTTTAAAGGGTCAGTTAACCCCAAAATGAAAATTTTGAAACCTTCGTTCATCTCCAAATGCAACCTTCGTTCATCGCAACTGAAAATGTTCCCCTCCAGATCCAAGTGTTTGTACAAGTGTTTGTTCTGTAATAAATACATCCAGGGCCAGATTTGTACAAGTGTTTGTACAAGTGTTTGTTCTGTACAAGTGGTGGTACGAATATGATCATTCACGTCCCATACTATGGGACATGTGAACACAGTGGGTGAGAGAATGGGTTCTGGGTTATCAGGAGAGGGATCTGGTTGGTGAAGTCGTAATAGGGCATCTGCTTTGAGGTTTTTATGCCCAGAGTAGGTTACCGTGAATTGGAACCGGGTAAAGTCTAAGGCCCATTGTGCTTGACGGGGATTGAGGCATTTAGCTTTTTGGAGGTATTGGAGATTCTTGTGATCAGTTATTACTTCGAAGGGATGTTGAGCTCCTTCCAACCAGTGCCGCCACTCTTTGAGTGCGAGCTTGATGGCCAGTAACTTGCAATTCGCAATGTCATAGTTTTGCTCCGCTGGTGACATCTTCTTGGAGAAGTATGCGCATGGATAGAGTACGGGCGGGGTTCACCCTTCCACTGTGACAAAATGGCACCCACTCCCACAGTGGAAGCATGCACTTCCACCAAAAACTGATGGGTTGGATCTGGATGGGTTTGGACTGGAGCGGTGCAGAAAGAGGTTTTAGCTGCAGAAATGCCTGTGTGGCTTATGACGGAGGAGAGAGGTAAGGGGAGCCAACCGGTGACTGTAATGGGCTATGAAGTGCCGATAGAAATTTGCAAATACCAGGAATCTCTGCAGCTCTTTGACCGTGGTGGGTTGTGGACAATTCCTCATTGCTTCCACCATGTGCTGGTCCATTTGTACTCCCTCCGGTGTGATGATGTAGCCCAGGAATTGAATGGTGGTTAGATGGAATTCACATTTTTCTTGTTTGAGGTAGAGGTGGTGTTCACGGAGACGTTGAAGTACCTGAGAAACATGTTGTTGGTGTTCCTTTAGATTGGGTGAGTAAATGAGAATGTCGTCTATGTAGATGGTCACAAATTGGTTGATAATATCCCGGAAGATTTCATTAATGAAGTTTTGGAAGATGGATGGTGAGTTTGAAAGGCCATATGGCATAACCAGATATTCGTAGTGCCCGGATGGTGTGATGAATGCAGTTTTCCATTCGTTTCCTCTTTGAATACAGATTAGCTTGTAGGCACTGCGCAGCTCGAGTTAAGTGAAGATCCAGGCACCACGAAGTTCCTCCAATGTGGCTGGCACCAGAAGGAGTGGATAGGAAAATTTGATGGTCTGGGCGTTGAGTGCTCGATAGTCGATACAAGGGCATAGGCCTCCATCCTTCTTTGGCACAAAGAAGAAACTGGATGCTGCAGGAGAAGTGGATGGACCGATGAACACCTGACATAATGACTCCTTAATGTACTCCTCCATAGTAGCGCGTTCCGGGATCGACAGGGGATACATGTCCCTTGGGTAATTTGGCCCCAGGCAGCAGGTCGATTGCACAGTCCCATGGCCGATGGGAACATGGGTTGCCACAACTTTACTGAATATGTCCTGGAACGCCCTGTAGGTGGCTGGAACGTGGACGGAGTTTTGTGAAGTTGGCCTCTCAATAGTGGTAAAGCCGAGTAGTAGAGAAAGCTTAGCTCGGCTTGGATGAGGGAGATCTGCTAAAAATGTCCTGAAACAGGATTCACTCCACCGAAGTATTTCCCCGGAGTTTCAGTGGATGTCTGGATGATGTTTAGCCAGCCAGGGATGCCCCAGGATGATATACATTTTAGCCTCCTCCAGCTCCAGGAATGAAATCCGTTCAGCAACTTCCGGGGTGCGATGGCGCACCAACCCCTTGCTCAGCTGTTTTCCCTGAATATTAGAGATTTGGTAGAAGGTGGAATTACGGTGTCGAGGGAGCTTGATTTGTGTGAGACTGATGGAGGAGATGAAATTTCCTGAAGCTCCAGAATCCAAGACTTTCACTGGAAAAGAGTGGTTCATGTACATTAGAAGGGCATCAATGTAAGGCATACTTGAGACGTCAGAATGTATATTGACCATACTCACTGCTGAACATGTTGGGTGAATAGGGCAGGAGGTCAGAAGCTGCTCTTGGGACCCACAGTACAGACAGTACTGTCATGTATGTCATGTAGCTTCTCAGCTGCAAAACTATTTTATTGATAAATTCGTGGGGCAGCGCTGACAAGAAGTTTCTGTTCACGTCTCCACGTGTGTGCGCGAGTGTGTATCTGCACTGTGTGTGAGTCTGTGAAAGAGACTGGGAGAAAGAAAGCGTGATGAGACAAAAAAGGTGAAAGACATGGAAATAGTTTTTTACCCTATTGTTTGTTATATTTTCTTTCTCAATGTCTTCTGGGGTTTTAGGTCTTTTACTGTTGTAGATAGCCCATAGTATAACAAAAATATTATATAGCCTATCTCTTCAATAGCCGCGTTTCCACTGTCGGGCCAAAAGCGGGTGTGCTAGTGCGTGCCAGGGCCAGTCGGGTTTCCACTGTCACTTCCGGTGCTTGATCGTGCCTCGTCGGGGCTTACTCGGGGCCAATGCCCCGGGTTTTTTGGCCCGGCGAAAACCTTGGGCCAATGCGGGCCAGCTGGGGCTAGAGGAGTGGTTATGAACAAAGGCAGAGTTTCTTCAAGTCTGGAGAGCGTCAGCAGCGCGGATCATTTCATAAAGCTACAGCTATAACACCAGCATTAAAAACTTTTTAAAATAAGTTGAGCTCAAAACTCACTTTCAGTCAGCAGCGAGTGTTTGAATAACTCGATCCGATCCGATGTGGATTATAATCACCATAAAAGGCAGAAATATTTATAAGCGATGCTAAAGAATATGCACGCTAGGTATTAACGTTACCATAGTAATCATTGTAGCTAGATGTGACCATTTGAAGAAATCAGACGTCAGCTTCTTATTCTCTATCACAATCGTGTAGTAACATATTTTATCTGTCATAAGTCTTGTCTCGAGAGTTTAGCTCCACGTAGCCTGTGTCATAAAAATATAATAATGTTTTTTGTTCGGGAGCTTTTATAAAAATATAGAAATTATAATTCTTTCTCAATGTGATGTATGTGACTACGAATAAACAGTCTCGACTGAATAAGCAGGCTATTTTCATAACGCTTCAGCGTTAAAAATAAGTAAAATAGAAATACATTTATTTCTGTGACAAATTTTCAAGCCTGATAAATTAATTCATTATGCTCAATGTATCACTTAGTAAAACATTGATGCTTTTGAATTTAAATATTTAACAAAGCATGCAAACAAAAGGCCGCTGTTATCGTGTTCGTTTTGTGATCGCGCATGTTCAAGTGATTTATTTCTTATTAGTTTTCTGATAACTTCTCTTTGTTGGTGAAATGATGGGGTTTTAGTGAAGCACAGCGGAGCTTCTGGCCCGACGGTGGAAACGCAGCACTATTTTGGCCTCGTGCTACTGGGCCAAGGCTATTAGCCCCGCCCGGCCCATTTTAAGCCCTGGCTTGCACTGGCCCGACAGTGGAAAAGCGGCTATTGTGTTTGGGTCCCCTGGACGAGCAAGCATAGGCACGTGCCTAGAATGGCTATGTGTAAATCCGGCCCTGAATACATCAGTAAAACAGTCCATGTGACATAAGTGGTTCAACTTCAGTTTTGCGATGCTACGAGAATACTTTTTTTTGCACACAGAAAACAAAAATAACACAATTTACTAAACCATTTTTCTCACACGAGTTACGTCTTCCACCATTTTAGAGAGTATTACAATGCATACGCATGCTTTCCCTTAAGTGTAAACAACGCTTATTACGCAGATTAAGTTCATGCGTGCGCTTTCCCCGAACGTAAACAACGCTGATTACGTCCAATACGTCCTTGGGTACTCTCCAAAGCAGAAGACGTAACTTGGGGGAGAAGAATGGTTGAGTAAATTTTTATTTTTGTTTTCTTTTTGCGCAAAAAAAAAAAAGGATTCTCGAAGCACCGCAAAACTGAAGATGAGCCACTGATGTCACATGGACTGTTTTACCAATGTATTTACTACGTTTCTGGACCTGGGAACATTTCAGTTGCATTGCGGTCTATGGACGGTCAGATAGCTCTCCGATGTAATCAAAAATATCTTAATTTGTCTTCCTAAGATGAACAAAGGTCTTACCAGTTTGGAACAACATGAGGGTGAGTAATTAATGGCATAATTTCCATTTTGGGGTGAACTAACCCTTTAACTGCCTGGCCAATATGTTGCACTGTCACTACTCAACTATGCTTTTTTTTTTCATTTATTGAAACTGATAAGCCATATAATCTTTTCACAAAATAAGAATGTTCATACAAAGAAAGAATGGTTTAATATAATGTTTTATATACATCAGACAAGAGCTAAAGTGAAATAAACAATACAGTAACTATTCAAGAAAAGCTTGACAGTGCTTTGAACGTTTGATGGAATGCATGGCGACACTGCCAATTACATGCATTTCCTCTCTATCTCCATTTGTCTTGTTTTCTCTGGCATCCTCTCCCTGTCTGTTCTTGTCTCAACAATTTCAGTGAAACTAAGAATCATTATAAATTCATTCATATTAAATTTACCATCAATATTCCTCCTTTTCCAGCTGTCGTTCTCTCACTACGTACGTCTGTGGCCAGGAAAGCCCATTGCTTTAACTACAGAATCTTGTAGATAGAGGGAAATCCTGTTACCCATCAAACCCTGCTGCTCCCCTCACTGTTTCAGCCAAATCTTTTGTCCTCCTAATCCGATTGTTACAGTTTTCGTTCAGCTTTATCCCGGAGTCATTCCCTCGTCACCACCCAGATAACACAAAGACAAAATGAACATTGTGCAACAGTCACAGTAGAATTAAGCAATAATAATCCATTTTTATTTATTATGTGCCTTAAATGTGATACTTTCACTTAAAGGAATAGTAAAAGAACAGTTATAATGACATGCTGTTGTTCCATTAAACATATAAGGAGAATTTTTGAATAATCTTGAATAATAGGACTTAAGTTGTATAAGCTACTTTTATGGTAGCGACTGGAGCAACATCAGTAAATAAATAAATAAAAATAAATAAAACTTAAAATATATATTATATAATTGCAAAGGTAATCACACAGTCAGTGTTGTGTGGGAATGTGAGAGGGAAAAAGAAAAAAAGGCGAAAATGATGAACTAAAATTTAGAGGAGGATGTAGATTTGGGGGTTGGGTGGAAGAGAGAGAGTGATAAACAGAGTCTCTATTTACTGTTAAAGAAAGGATTGATTATGAGCTTATGGTTCTCTAAGAAAGAGCTATTGATGCTGAAACAGTAAAGATAGTGTCAGACTGGAATCTTTGACCAAGATCCTGGAAACATTCTCCTAATGTTTGGGAATATCATTTTTCCACTCAAGACATTTCCATTCCCTCTATATAGTCTTTTTTGTTCAACAGTGCCACACAATGTCTCCACATTAGTTATTTAATTTTTCCTCATTATTCATTTTTTCCCTTACAGAGCATTGCTTTCTATTACACATTACAAAGCCTTTCAGTTGATCATTCATCCCTGTTTCATGATTATATAAAGACTGACGGACTGATTTCACTCTTGATTTTTAAAGCTGGTATTGTGTGAGAATCAAGTCTATTTAAATTTTTACTCAATACCTGATTAGAAATCCTGCAATATCACTTGTTTATGTAAACACAGTATATAAATAGTGAAGTAGTGGCAATTCCCTGGTTACTACCAGAACACCCTGGCAGTGGGTTGTAAGTAGTGGCAATTCCCTGGTTACTACCAGAACACCCTGGCAGTGGGTGTTGCAAGTCTAGTTAAAATTTTAGGCTACATTAAAACAAGAATATATTAAGAATACATTATTAACATTGTATTATACTATTTAATCCACTGTATCTTTTAAACTAGAATTGCATGTTCAGCAACAAACGATTTGATTTGATTTGATCAGGCATTGCAAATAGTTATTAAAGTACAATATGGGGTAGAATTTTGACATGGCCTTGAACATGAGGTTTTACAAGTTTTTAAATGTACATACAAATGTAACTTTAAAAATCTTTACATAGAACAAATTTTATTCAACATTATATTATCTCAATATCTAGGTTTTTTTCTCAATAATCTCTGCGACAGACATATATCTTTTGTTCATGTACTTGTTATTCCTTATTGCCACCCTAAAGAGAGTATAAAAACTCAAACCACTGTCTCAGCCCAAAATTGAAAATATGGAAATCATGTCCTCATTTAATGAACCATGCCTTGGTGAGCTTCAGGCTGAATAATGGACCGATCCACCCCCTTAGGGCTTTATCAATTATTCATCTGAGAAAAGGGATTCTGTTGGTTTACTATACGTATCTGATGGTTCGGAAGAAAACTGACCTGCGTGGTGGAGCAGATGTCATTTTGCTCATTGTGTTTCTTCGAATGTGTATGAATACTTTTCAGATGGTGATTAGCTTTCTCTAAGTTTTGGGGATCCCCCTTCCTTATGTTTAAAACAAACCTGTCTGTTTTATTTTTATTTATTTTTTAGCAAGGAATATAGTTACCCCAAAAAATCATTTACAGACCCTTATGTTTTTTTGATACCTTCATAGCAGTACACCCAAGCTGCTCTTTTCTATACAATGAAAGTAAAAGGTGAACACAGCTGTCAGTCATAGTTTTCCATCTTTAAACTCTGTCTGTTCCATGCACAACAGTTCAGAGCATTTCAGAACATTATACACATTCATAATGCTAATTCTGTAAATCTCAAATTGTTCATTATCACAAAATAGATTTTATTCCATATATTGTATAATGTATCCATCACGTAGCTAGTTGGAATGGAGTTGGAAACAAGCTGTAAAGAGTTGCATAAGGCTCTGCTCTGTTCGACAGCACACTTTGTCCCCTGGGCTGTTATTGATTTTGTTCCAAGTTTGCAAAACGACACCAGCTAATAGAATCTGTAGGAGGATCTCTGTATAGCGTTTCTATTGGTTTGCCCCACAGCGCTTTGAAATTGACTCGCTTTAGAGACCTTAATAAACTCGGAAACTGTGATGCCACATCCCTTTTAGTACAGAACTTTATTGCAAAATAATGAATAAATACACTGAAATGAGTTTTTGATGTGCATATAATATGCAGGTTTCGTGTACATAAGTTACGCATCTACCCCACAACCCTAAACCTATCCATCGTGTAGCATATACACACCAAAGTCCATTTTTTTGTGTATCAATACCACAAGTATTTGTTTCTTATTTGGAGTACTATTTATATGCACTTTCATGAGATTGGGTTAGAATAATGACAATGGTATTCTTGAGCCCATCAAAGACACAGTATTCTTGTTTCTTAGAGAGATATGGTGTTGCATTGTTGAGGAATTTTCTTTCTGTGTGGGTTATAAGAAATAAGGTCTAAAATGCCAAAGAAAAGTCTTTTGCCATTGATTCAAATCTCAAGTTGACAGTTTAAAGCTGGAGATACACTACATGACTAGTTGAAATGTTCTAATATTGAGCTCAACACACTTGAAGGGATAGTTCACCCAAAAATGGAAATTATATCATTAATTACTCACCCTCATTCCAAACCTGCAAGACTTGTTTTCATCTTCGGAACATAAATTAAGGTATATTTGATCTGATCCAAGATCAAATCTGAGAGCTTTCTGACCCTGCATAGACCGCAAGGGTGCTACCACGATCAAGGCACAGAAGCGTAGTAAGGACATTATTAAAATAGTCCATGTTACATCAGTGGTTGAACCATAATTTTTTGAAGCTTTGAGAATAACTTTTGTGTGCAAAACCAAAATAACAACTTTATTTAGCAATTCTTCTCGAAGCCCTGGCAGAGACCTTTGTGTGTGGGGTTTGCATTTTCTCCCTGTGTCAGTGTGGGTTTACTCTGGGTATTCCGGTTTCCTCCCTCAGCCCAAAAACATACAGGTTAGGTGAACTGAAGATTCAAAATTGTGTGTTAAACAGACTTGTATATGGATTAACTGGTTCTTGCCATGAATAAAGCCATAGATGCTGGAATGGCATTAAGAAGGAAACAAACAACCAGACAAACTTGGAACGACATTAGGGTGAGTAATTAATGACAGAGTTTTCATTTTTGGGTGAACTATCCCTTTAAAGACTGTTTTCAAGGTCTAGAGCAGATTCTAGTCTTTGACAGTCAGAGAAGAGCACAAACCTAATGAGTCAGTCCACTACATAACACATTTTACGACTGGTCAGGTTCAAGATCTTGAACCAAAACAAACACTGACATCAACATACAGCCGGCCCTATGTATGGAACCAATCTAAACAAGTATTTAATAATGTATTTAAAAAAAATGGCAAATGTAAACCAAAAGTGAAATGAATAAGCCTAAGGCTGAAGGACAACCTTTCTGCGGTGATGCTATTCTGGATTGCATGAGAAGAAAGTTCAACACTCTTCAGCAATAAAAAAAGTCATTTTTGTTTATTAATATGATTGAATACAGTTCAGCAGCAAAGACATGGTTAATAAAATGAAATGTGATAAAATTAAAATTGTGTTATTTAACATCTAATTATTGCAGGTTTGCATCATTTATTTCAGTTTGCTTTTAACTGTTTTCATTAATTTTGATGAATACTGATTCTGTTTTTGTGCAAGTGAGATGAGTAAACACAACTTCTCTGCACTTACTTCCGATTTCTCTGTGTTGTAGAGTAGATATAGACTGAGCGTGTATTTAATAATACAGCATTCATTCTTTGGGTCAAATTCATAGTCATAATCACAATACATAATACAATTCCAGAAGAACTAGGTGAGATAAGGTAAGGTGTGCAACAATGCAGACAGATGTGTTTGGTCCCTGGGTCATGTCTAGCTGTAGCTTTCAGCTTTTTATTCTTATTATCAAGTTTAGTATGCTGTATGAAGTTGTTCTGTTCTGTTGTCTTTGGGTGCAAAAAAAAGGAAAAACGTCCTGTGTGAATGACTCCATAATCCTTACTATTTTTTTTTTTTTAAAACAGCATTATTTGTGTGCATTAATGTATAAAATTGACAGGCCCACCTAATATTTTGTTATTGTTGTTTTTCAAGACTCTGATCTTTGATATCACATTAACAATGGTACAGATGGACGTTCATATGAGCATTAAAACCAAAACGCACATCAGTGTGTTCATAAAAGAGAGATTTCACACATGCAAATAAAATAAATTAAAGTGTGCTTTGCCTTCCTTTTCTCTCTCTCTCTCTCTCTCTCTCTCTCTCTCTCTCTCTCTCTCTCTCTCTCTCTCTCTCTCTCTCTCTCTCTATCTTCTCTTGGTCAAGCCAACTATTGTTTCATAATAGGACATTATATCACTGAAAGAGATTTTGGCTCAGGGTTGGTAAGATTTAATGCCCATAAACCACACAAATCCACTGCAGTGGATTTGTCTTTTTTGATTAACAGGTTTGTCCAAGTTTAATCTGCACCAGTTTTAGACAAGAAGCAAATACTGAGGACCCTGTCTTGTGGAGAGAATAGGAGAAAATGGTGTGAATATGCTTCTCTGTGCTGAAAGTTTGGACTCTGGACATCGTCTTTGCAGACGGTGTGTGTATTAGCTTGCATTTCCCTGAGGGCTTTTCTGTCGCATACCTGTACTAAGATCTGATTCTGGTTCAGTTGAAGACTCCACTATTTCTAGCCATCTAAGCTCTAATTTTTCCTGCAACCATCTCAGTGTTTCCCTGCAACCATGTGTGTGTGTTGTGTGTGTGTGTGTGTGTTTGTGTGTGTGTGTGTGTGTGTGTGTGTGTGTGTGTGTAATCACAGTGTACTAATACCTCTAGCCTGGTGCTCAGTAATCCATCTATCCACAGTGGCCGTTCTTCAGTAGACATCCTCCCAACCCCTTGTTCCCTATTTGTATTTCATTATTCTGGCTCTTTTTTATTCATTATTCCTGTTTTTGGATATACCTCATTGGAACCTCCCAAAAAACACCCATGAGTGTTGGAATGGTGACCAGAGCAACAGCTCAGGTAAGGCTTTATCATCAACTCTGTGTAATAGTACAGAGTTCATCATAATTTATTGTCAAGGCAGTTTCTAGCAGTTTTTTCTTTCAAATTCCCTTCTAATGCAGCCTTTAACATGCTGGCACACAATAATAGTTATTTCATTATTGTCTGTGTCCAAATAACTGCATCTAAATGTTAAGCAATCAGCACATTCATTATTTTTTAACAACCATAAAGGGATAGTTCACCCAGTAATAAAAATTATGTCATCATTTTCTCACCCGGATACAAAAAGCTGTCACTGTAAAAGCTGATACAAAAATGATGACAGGATTTTTATATTTTTTGTAAAAATAACACTAAAAATAAATGTAATTTAAGTGAATAAATGATGACAGGATTTTTATGTTTGGTGGAACTATCACTTTAATTAGCAGTTTGCACTGTCTATGAAATGTCAGCTGCACAAAAAAGTAAAGCTGAACTTGTATTTGTCTGTCTACATGAAACATGCAATCCTTGCATTACCAGTTAAAGAAAAAAAACTATCTGACCAGCCAATTCAGTTTACTGTCATCACACAACTTATTTCTTATTGGCATAATTATAACTACTAAAAGCTTTATTTTACTATTTCCAGTGCTTATACACAATATGTAAGTGCTTCTTTCTATTAAAACATAAACCGCTGGTGCTTTCTGCTACTATTACCCATAACCATTTGAATAAACTTCTAACATTAATTGTTAAACTTCTAACTCGTAACTCTTCCACCAGCATTTTTGTTACACATCTGACTGATAACCCAAATGTGTTATGGGGAGGTGCGCTATTACTTTTCTAAGTGAGCAGATTTTTGTCTGCCAGATGTTACAGCAGGTGAAAAAAAAAAACACTTGTGAGGGACCTGAGCCATACCTACACCACTGAAAAAAATCCAGCATACAACAGCATGAATTCCAGGTTGGTCCAGACTGGTTTATGTTGGTAGTGCTAGACCAGAGAAGCAATGCTATTCTCAAGCAAAATGAAACTGATTCACTAGCACAGATGTTCTAGTGAAGATGGTTGACCAAGACAGTCCTGCTGGTTTGAGAGTGAGTAGGCCAGTTATCTGTACGCAAGCAGCGTTGTGTAGACAAGTATTTCTTTTGCTTGTGTATTTCTACATTTAATACATTAATGATGTACAGTGGGAAAAACATACATTGCAATACATAATAAATAACTAGCTGTGGTATGATATATTATCAATCAATGTCATTTGAAGTTAAAATTTAATATTTAATAAATAAAAAAGGAGAAAACTGGCAAAACATACATCAGTATATTCAAGAGACAAAATAAACATCAGCAGTGTTACCACCGTTTTGTCTTACTCTGTGTTGCAGAAAGTTTTATTAATATTCATAGAACATAACTGACAACTGTACAATATAGTGTTAACATGCACAGAGTGCATAATGTTTTACACATAGAAATGTCAAAATGTTTTAAAAGATCTGTACACAATCAGTTTAAAAGAGCATGTGTACATGGCAAAACAAAAGATATGCAGAAAATGCCAAATAAAAGCAAGCTCATGCATGCAGTTTGTGTAACAGAGGTTATAAGAAGAGGTCTTTCGATGTTACAATTAATAACAACAACATAATAATAAATGTTTCATGCACATTTGAGAATTTCCATGTTGATAAATTTTTGTTGGCAGCCACTATCTCTAAAAAGTGCTCATAGTAAAGGTGTCATTGCAGACAGAAGCATAACATATTTTAAACAATAGTGAAAACGTACATTATCAGCAATTGCTAAAAGAGCATTAATTTATTAAAAGACAAGGCCCAAAGTGCCTGTCACGATCACTGCCAGAAGGAACAAAGGGCTGTGAAATACACAAAATAGTATTTTATTAGATCCAATGCACAGGGGTAAATCCAACTCAGGAACGCAGAATGACACACGAACACAACATAGTAGACCCAACAGAGACAGACTGCACAGACTAGGACTTAAATACACAGGATAATTGGGAAAACACAGGTTTATGGGATGACTAATAATCAAACTAAACAAGGACAGGAACATGACCAAATAAGGATGAACAGGAACAGAAACGGGCAAAACACGACACCGACATTACTCCCCCTCCCAGAAGGCACATCCTCACGCTGTAGAAACTACAATGGGGAGGGGCGGGTAGGAACTTGGGAGGCGGCTCATGAGGAGGATGGACACCCGGGAGGGGGCCGGCAGACAGAGTCCAGGGAGGTGACGAAGGAGGGAGGAGCCAGGGAGGAAACAGGAAGGACTTGGAGCTGGAACAGGGGGAGCTGGGCGGGACCCAGGCCACAACCATTATAGTGGCCCATGGTGGAGCCGACGGAGGGAGGAGCCATGGAGGAGGAATGGCCGCCGACTCCAGGGGGCTGACCAACAACGGCTTGGAGCAGGTGGCGGAGGAGCCCAAGGCGGAGATGGAGAGCTGATGAGCCAGGGCGACCAGGAGGATCCAGGGGGACAATGCAGAGCAGATGGTGCCGGTGACGGACACGGAGGCAGGGATCCGAAAGGTTGTGGTGGAGTCGGAGCAACAGAGGACTGAGGAGGAGCAGAAGGGATGAAGGAGCCTGACGGAGCCGAAGTGATGAGGCACAGCTGGAGGAGTGAGGACCCATGGTGGAGCCGAGTCGATGCCAGACCACAAGCTGAGCCAGAGGCACGAGGGAGCCCGGCAGAGAGCAGGAGTCAAAGTCAAAGAATCCTCAAGCACAGGTTAGGACCCATGGTGGAGCCGATGGGTCCACAGGCCGAGGAGGAGTCCAGGGCTTAGAGGCTGGAGGCAGAGTCAAGGGATGCTCCAGCCCTGGTGATGCTGGAGGATGGCAGTCCTGCAAGGCTTGCACCGTGCTGATGGTGGGCTGAGTGCGAGCATAGGGGCCGCCAGACGACAGCGGAGAAGGAGTCAGGAGCGGGTTGGGAGGGCGGGCATTTGTGAGCCTCTAGGCTTTCAGGGCTGAACTCTTGAACAGGAGCCCCCCTTGGGGTGGATGTGGGAACAGGAACTCTTTGGGTTAAACTTGGGGACTGGAGCCCTCTCTGGGCTAAACTCAGGGACTAGGACACTCTCTGGGCTAAACTCGGGGGCTGGGGCCCTCTCTGGGCTAAACTCGGGGGCTGGAACCCTCTCAGGGCTAAACTCGGGGACTGGAGTCTTCTCTTTACTGGACTGGGAAACGGGAGCCCACTCAGGGCTTAACTCTGTAACAGGAGTCCTCTCTGTGCTTTACTCTGAAACAGGAACCCTTTGGTGTGGTACTTTCCCCGCGCCATACTAAGCTCACCCTCAGCCATGGTGCAGGGGGCATAGCTCCTCTCCGCGCTCTCACTGTCTGTGGCACTCTCTCCTTTGGCAGGTGTGGTTGCTGGCTCTTGCACCTGGTCTCACGAGTTCAGCAGCTCCGGCTCTGTGGCGATCATCAGCACTGTCACTCCGTGCGGCGATGGCTCGTCGGTTACAGTGGGCTCTGGCTCTGACAATGCCCAACTGAAGTGCCCAGATGACTTCAGATTGAAACAACTTTAGTAGTAGTATTTTGTATTGTAAATTTTTAAAAATTTGTGTGATTTTGTAGCACCTCATATTTTGTATAAAAGCACCAGGAACAGTCTGGTGTGGCCCTCGAGCGATCTCTCCCCCTGCTCCAGCAGGAGGAGGAGGTATTCAGGATGAAGAAGGGGATCCATGGACACAACAGAAACAAAAAACACTGAGGAAAAAACGGAAACAAAAACGGAGGGAACACACCAAGGTAACTGTTGTGGTCGGGTCTTCTGTCACGATTGCTGCTGGAAGGAACACGAAGCGATGGAATGCTCAAAATAGTCTTTTATTAGATCCAAGACAGGAACGAGGAATGACACATGAACACATAGTAGACCTGACAGAGACAGACTGCATAGACTTGGACTTGAATACACAGGATAATTGGGAAAACACAGGTGTATGGGATGACTAATAATCAAACTAAACGAAGACAGGAACATGACCAAATAAGGACAAACAGGAACAGAAACAGGGGCAAAACACGACACAGACAGTCCAGAATCCTGACTGTGCCCAACTGAAGTGCCCAGATGACTTCAGATTGAAACAACTTTAGAAGTAGTAGTATTTTTTATTGTAAATTTTAATAAAAAGACTGAAGCCTAACAAAAGTACTCTCTCTGAATTTTATGACGATTTTATCTTGTATTTATTATTTTTTCCCCACACTGTATTTCACTGATTAGCAGGTCTTTTCTGATTTTTATTGATCACAGAATAATTTGTCCCAAGAGCTCATGGCCGAGCAGGGTATAAAATGGGTTGTGCATGGTTGAAATGTTCAAGGACCTAGTTATATTCCATTGGTAGTGCCCATACAACCAATTTCTACATACCACTGCTCCGGGTGTGTGTTCACAGTGTGTGTGTGTATTCACTGCTGTGTGTGCTCTTTGGATGGGTTAAATGCAGAGCACGAATTCTGAGTATGGGTCACCATACTCATCCCAATAACCACACAAAGACGCCGCATGCCACGTCACTTCACTATACTTTGTTAGAAAGCAAAAGCTTGCACTTAGCTGCATTCCAGGAACCAGACAGAGATGATTGAGCCAAAAAGCATTTAACTGATAAAAGACCCTTAGTGACAGTTGCTGTCTTGATATGATTATTTCTGTAATGTTTACATTCTAATTTTGATTTTTGAACAGATGTGATATCATCTTGAACAGAAGTGATAACACCAGCTACCATTGTCCAATAAAATTTAAATCCATACTTTATAAACTGCTTACAGATTCTATGTATCCTACCCATTCCAAACTGTTTTGTATTATGCTTTGTAAAGTAGCAGGGGATGCTGCAGAGAGAACATACTGGGCAAATGGCCAGTTCATCACAGCATTTTGTAGTTTCATTGTTGTTGTTGTTGTTGTTTTTTGTTTGTTTTTTTGTTTTTTTTTTAGATATATTGAATTTCTACAATTGGTCCATAATCACATTTAGAGATCTTGTGAAATATAAATATTTAAATCATGGTGCACAGTGAAAAAAAAAACATGCACAGTGTCATAGAAATGTGTTACACCACATTGCATCACATGCAGTAACTGCAGGAACATGTAAATTATTAAGCGTGTAATAGTAGATCAATTTGCATAAATTTGCATATACTTAAGTAATATATCATATAACCTTTTGGGAGAAACTTGAAATAGAGAGGTTACAGAATAAACTTCCTATGCACTAAAATCATATTTGTGTATAAATGTCATCAAAATATTAGCATGGTTGCAACACAGGCTCATGAACAATGTGTACCTATGGCTACATTTTTTTCATAAATTATATTACGTTGCTTCTTGCATGTTTGCAGCAGTTTCAAAGTAAAATTTCCAGTGAGTGGTGCTAAAAAAGAGAGATTTCAATTTTGTCTGAATCAGAAAATGTGACTGTGCCCGACATTTTATTACATTGGTTCATTCACAAATCAGGGCATTTCGTAAATTAGCGGTGCAGCGTTACTTATTGTCAGAATGTGCAAAACGGACCAACATTTTTTTCAATGAGGTTTTCCTGGGTTGCAATATTTTAGTCAAAAACGGATGATGCATACAGTAAAGCCAGTTATTGCCAAATGTGGCCATGAATAAAGCAAGGTTTGTGTGAGGTTGCTGTTAGGCCTGCCAAGGATTTCTGCATGTGTGTGAGCGTGTGTGTGTAAGAAAAACCAAACAGATGGCATCACTAGTGTAATCAGTGAGTCACCCCTGTCGGCCTACTGACACACTCGAAAACACTTAAATACACACAAATACACTCACACAAATACACACACACACACACACACACACACACACACACACACACACACACACACACACACACACACACACACACACACACACGTTTGATTAAACTTATAAATACTGATACAATAATAACTTTTCACCATAATAATGTTTGAGTAAACTTATCATTAGGGTTCCACTAATAACTTTTGTTTTATTTTTCATTTTAATTTCATTTAATTTTCATTAATTTCATGTATGATTACGGCAGATGTGTTTTATTATTTTTATTCAGTCATGTATTCCCTTAAAACATCTTGGTTTTGATAGTACCATGCTCTATTGTTTGAGCTACAGGAATATCCTCTAATTTACATACTCATGCAAGGAATCTGGATTTTTCCAGCTCGGGACCATTGCTAAACTTATAGTTTTTTTTTTTTTTTTTTTTTTTTTTCAACTACTTACAAAATCTTTATTTGTCACACAATTCCTGAAACCTGACACTCAAACACCAGAACCACACACCAAATCTGCAAAACCATACATTAATTACTAATTCTCGGCCTTTGACTCAGTTTTCATAAAACACTTTTGCAAAACACAGCACACAATTATCTATGTAACACACAAAAATCTAATAGGAATTAGTATTATGGCAAAGGTGTTTGCAAATGTTTGCTTTTAAGTTTGCTATCTTTTTAAAAATCATCTTTCTTAAATCAGGCTGTTCTGAGATTCCTGTCAGTGTGACATAGTTTTGCACAGGCCCCTCCCACGATAGTTGATTGATAAGGCCATCTTACCTTAGACCCGCCCTGAGTGAGCTGTAGTCTGTCTGCCATTGTCTCGACTCCGGTGCAGGGGAAAACCAAAACATCTCAGATTAAGCGATTGAGGTGTTTTTGTTGTTGGATGTAATAATGAACATAGCAGTCGTCATTTACTCCCAACATCTGAGCTGCTGAAGACACAGTGGATTATTGGTACTTTCGTTTTGAAGGGAATGCGCCAATTCCCGATGTGCCTAAATGTCTATGTTTGCGTGAATCATTTGTGATCGAGTGAGTATTAGGGTTTTTTATGAATCTTTGCAAATCGCCTTTTCTAATATATGTGTTAGTTAGCAGGTTTCACGGCTAAACAGTCCTGCCGGTCACCACACAGAAGAGAGGGGCAGGGTCAGCAGAGCTCATTAGCATTTAAAGCAACATGGACTAGAATGGCTTGCTAAAAACAGAGCTCATTTTGACAGGTAATTTTTTTTTTTCTACACTACATTAAGAAATTTTAACTAAAGTATGTAATAGACTTTTCATTAAGACCCTGAAGAATCATATCAACTTATATCAAATGGGCATTCGATGACCGCTTTTAGTAGTCAATGAAATTTAGTTTTTCTCTGCTCTAAAATTTAATTGGCCACATATTGCTGTGTTTGTGTAAAGTACAAACTTAAATAATAATAATAATAATAATAATCCTGCTTTGATAATGTCAGTCTGTTGTTTGATGGTTGTACTTGGAACATTTGTGCACTACTAAGGACAATCTTTTAAATTCCAAATGAAATCCTTAAACAGTAAGTACATTATGACTGGAAAGGTAACAGAAGACTCTTGGGAACTGTTGAAATACTTTAGTTTAATTCCTGTTAAAATATATCTTACACACCAATTCCATATAGCAGTAGTTTTCAAACCGGTCCTGAAAGCACCCCTAGCACTCACATCATTTTGTATGTCTCCCTATATCTGACACACCCATTTCAGGTCTTTCAGTCTCTAATAATGAGCTGATGAGTTGAATCAGGTGTGATAGATAAGGGAGACACAGAAAATGTGCAGTGCTGGGGGTTCTCGCAGGACTGGTTTGAAAACCACTGAATAGATAACCAGCAGAGGGCGCCACGTTAAAGTATTTACAGTGGAACAAGTAAATAGCCAGTGCTCTAACTGCACTGCTACTCTGAGCTACTGTATATTAATGTCCTTAACATAAAATACTTCCATATGAACATAGTAATAGGAGATAGTGGTCTGTTGTTACTGTTGGAAATTTGCTTAGGTATAACACCAAGATTTACTGACGATTGTCATATTTTTTGGAGAATGATCAGTAATAACCAGTGGTGTTGTGTTAGGCTAGGCGGTACAAAAGTTTTCAGAAATCTATCTATCCTTGAAATGCATTTTTTCTTATTTACTTTGTAAAACAAATGTTCATTTAGTTTCAGAAATTTTGTGTGCATCTGATTTTTTTAGAATTTATTTTTAAAGCGGAGATCAGGGAGTGTTTTAACACAAAGCAAGTTGCAATACCTTTAATTAGATGAAATAGGAATTGTTTCTGTATGTTTCTGTTTATATTGTTGTATATAAGAGATAACACTTAATGTGAGGCTAGTTTTAACATGCATGATTTAAAAATTTTTACATGCTAGCATGCTTAAACTTAATTATTTACCATTGTAGTTGCCATATCATCACTAGACAAAAAAATAAATACAATAAAATAAATCATAATGCAGTAGTATACTATTAAGTGTACTGTTTCAGTACCTCTCATGAGTACAACTTTTCAGTGTACTTTAAGTGTAACAGTAGCCTAAACTTTAAGTACAGTTTACATGTAATTCTTTCTTTGGTCATTCAGTCATATTACAAGTGCACTGCTATTTTAATAGTTTTCTTTAAGTGAAATTTACACCATACTTATAGTTTACTATTTATATACTGTTTTTTGCAATTTAGGTTTGCACTGAAAAAAAAAAGACTATGTGTTCAGTAAATAAATTATTCACAAGCCAATAACACTGACAGCATTTTACATAAAATATTTGTATTAAATTTTTATTCAATTGCTAATGAGTTTTTATTGAATATGAACTATTCATAATAAAAAAAAAATATGAATATGAATTTTTATTGAATAATAATTATTTTTATTGAACACATACTCCAAATTGGGCTGTCTCACAACAAGAAGGTCCCAGTTTGAGTCCTGGCTGAGCCAAGAGGAGTCTGCATGTTCTTTCCATGTTGGTGTGGGTTTTCTTCAGGTGCTCTGTTTCTCCATATCCAAAGATATACAGGAGGGGTGAATTGGAGATGAGAAATTATCTGCATATACTTGTATATTTTTCTGTGAGTCTTGTGACTGTCTATCTATCCAGGGTGTTTTCAAGAGACACTAGATAGTTTCCAACCCTCCCGTGACAGGCTTTTTCAGTGTGGCCTATACTTTAGGTACAAAATTATTATACAAATACTTATATAGATGTATGAGTTAAGTTTTGTTTATAAAACATGCTCCACTATTAGCACTATGCTGTTCCATGCGATTCAATTCAATTTAATTCAAGTTTATTTGTACAGTGCTTTTTACGATACAAATCGTTGCAAAGCAGCTTTTCAGAAAATTAAGTGAAAGTGACATGACATGTGGCCAAGTATGGTGACCTATACTCGGAATTAGTGCTCTGCATTTATCCCATCTAAAGTGCACACACACTAGTGAACACACACACACACCGTGAACACACACCCGGAGCAGTGGGCAACCATTTTTTGCTGCGGCGCCCGGGGAGCATTTGGGGGTTCGGTGCCTTGCTCAAGGGCACCTCAGTCCTGGTATTGAAGGTGGGAGCGAGCACTGTACATTCACTCCCCCCACCTACAATCCCTGTCGGTATGAGACTGGAACCCGCAACCTCTGGGTCACGAGTCCGACTCTATAACCATTATGCCACGACTTCCCTGCTACAATTACGTTTCTACAATATATTTAGTAGTAGCTTGTCAGTGGTGACTATGTCAAATTGATATACATATGGCAGAAATGTACAGTACAATTCTGTTAATGACATAATCAAACAGACGATGAACTCTATTAACAGCAATGATTATATGTTGCAATCAAACTTGTAGCAAAATTGGGTAGTTTATGTTGATTCAGGTTGGCATCATCTGAGGTCCTCTGAGAGGTTTGCAATTAGCCATGTATTTCACATAGCTAACTTTTATTATTTTGTTTACTACACCATGAGACATGGAAGTCAGACAGGGGAAAATCTGAATGTTTAGATATGAATATTTAAAGAATTTCAAAGCATTCTTACCCACTCACCTATTTGTCTTCCACTCTGTGAGAGTTTTTTTTTGTGTATGTGTCTTTGTCTGTTGCCTTGTTTTTCCCTGTGCTGTAAAGCTTTGTTTTTTTTTCAATGAGTTTTTAATTACAAAATAATAATAATAATAATAATAATAAAAATTATAAGTTAATAATTGTCCTTTATTATCAAAATATTGTATTATATTGTATTATTTATAAATAAATTGTATTAGTACAATAAATTCATGTACAATTTTCAAAATGGCCATGTATTGTGTGTGCAATCCACCTGATAGAAAGATTATATCATAGGCTATAATAATAATATTGTATATTGTTATTTTTTTTATTTTTTAGTCATACCCTCAGAAACCAATGGGACATAACAGATATGTATGTATCTTCTATTATGTTTATAAAAACAACATAATGCAATTTTATTTATTCGTTTTATTTGAAAGTTTCTCTGGTATATTGTCTTTTGCCAAAATTTTGCCATTGTTTCATTGTACAGTAATCAGCAATACGAGTATATGGATTTGAAAAAGACTCAGTAAAAGAAAGCAGCATATATGAGTGTATAAATCAGCTAGTGTTACCACACAGAGGCGGACTGCACCAATTCCTCTTTTGACGGTTGGGAGGGAGATGGGAACACAGAGGGTTGGGAATTGCAGAAGACCGAGAGGTGTCTTTAATCTTTTATCTCCCCCTCCTGTTTTTCTCGCATGGCTGCACCCATTTTCTCGTCTTCAGCAATAGTGAGCGATACAGTACAGTAGCCACACCCTTCCATCCCTACCACCCTGCCCAGAGACCCCTGAAAAAAATGTGATTGGTTAGGAAGGCGTGTTGTCTAATGACTGATTGTGCCACAATCCAAAGCTAAGCGGCTAACGGCAGCTTGAGGACACATGGGGGGGATGGGTCTGCCCTATTTGCCTCTTCCTGTTTACCTCTGATTATTTTATCTAAGCTCATATAGTTCCCCCACCCCTTTTATAGTGTTCTCTCTCTCTCTCTCTCTCTCTCTCTCTCTCTCTCTCCCTCACACATACACTCACACCTTCAATGTAGTTTCCCGGAGAGCGGGAGAAGGAGGATGCTGCTTGCTACTGCTTATCTATTTAGACCTGTCGTGGGAGGAGTTGAGCGTCACTGCTTCTCTCTGTTCTCCTTTTTCTCTCTCTCTACCTCCCTGCGTACTTCCAGAGCTGTGACAGTGGGTGTTACTCGTCTGCCCTTGGGCTTCAAAGTCACCTAAGACCTGTTTCTTTATTGCTAACATCATTCCTCCTTCGATTTCTGCTTATTGCTACTGATATTGAAGGACTGTTGCTATGGCGCATGCTGCAGCGAGCATCAAAAAGGCCCGAGTGGAGATGGAACAGGCTCCTGATTTGAAAGCGTTGGAGAAAGCCCGTGAGAAAAGAAGGCGCTCGCGTGAAAGAGCCGAGCGCAGGTGTAAGGTAATGCAGGCGTTGGCATTTTCCATCTCACCTTACTTCCACCAGAGCACCGAGGACACTGGCCCTCAAAAAACCTCCTCCACCCTTTCATCCAACCATCCATCAACCATCCATCAGCATTCAAGTCTGGCTCAAGATGCACCTGCCTGAGAAAGAAAAACACTAGCATAACAGCAGGCTATGATGATGCACTCTTATTTATTTATTTTAGTTTATTGTCATTACTTTTAATAAATGGCTATTTTTATTTAACACTATTTATTAATTAAAGCCTGTAGTTTGTATTCATGCCACTTCTACCCTCTGATGCATGATGTCCACTACAGTTATCATCTGTCAGATCTCAGATCTTTTTTAACCTTTTCAGGTTGATGTTACACCCAAACCACAATGTGTGACTATCTTTTATATTTATTAATACTGTAGTTCATGCATCAGAAATATGTATGTCCTTATATTTCATACTTTTCTGGCATTCTAATGCACGGCATCCAGTAATAATCATTACCTATTTATTGATGTGACATGTCCATGACACATATCTTTATGTTTTTGCATCTTTACACTACCCATACAGTGCTGTGTTGTGTGAGAAACAAAAATTCTGCATGTAGCAAAGAGAAATTGAGGATGTCTCAGTCCTGTAGTCAGAGCTGCAGTCCAATAGCGCAGACTTGGCACTCAGAAGCAATGTGTGTTTGGGTGTATCTATCATGCATTCTGAATATGGTAGCACAGAGGAGTGTCTGTTTATGCATCTTTGTGTGCGTGTTTGTGTGTATTTGACACAGTCTTTAAATAATTACTGGCCCTTGAGAATCTGTCTTTTTTTTTACAATGAGGTTTTTATGCTGTAAAACATGGCCACTTTAAAAATAACAACCTAGCAGATACATCAAAACATTTCTAAGCAGTGGGCAAGCTTTATGTCCAGAACTACTGTTCGTGTTAGGTCCAGCAATCCATTTTCTATTACATGGTTGTAATCCTTGAAATGTTTGGCGAGCAATGCTCTGTACAGGACATCAGTCTTGATGAAATATAGCAATAGTAATTGGTCTATAAACAAACTGCATCATAAACAAGTCAGACAAGTCGTAAAAAGGATTAGTGGTGTTTTTTTTGTTTTTTTTGAGCAATTGTAATCAGCATAATCGATTATACAATACTTCACATTGCTGAGGAAAGTGAAATGGTGTGAAACACTCTGTAGTTTTTACTTAATGTTGCTCAGAATAAACTGCAGGGTTTGAAATTAACATCCGTCTATACAATGATGAAAACAAATACTGCCAACCCTGGTCCTGGAGGCACCCCAACACTGCACATTTTGTATTTCTCCTTTCTCTAACACACCGATTTCAGGTCTTGGAGTCTCTACTAATGACTGAATCAGGTGTGTTTGATTCAGGAGACATGCAAAACATGCAAAACTGCCCTAACCTACACCCTAATTTTAACCTTATAGAACTGGTACACTCTCAGAAAAAGGTGCAAAAGCTATTACTTGGGCAGGACCCTTTCAAAATGTACTAATGTATACTCTAGGTACTAATATGTACCTGTAAGGTACTATGCACCCTTTAGGGATAAATAAGGTGTACCTTTTGAAAAGATACTGCCCCACTGACAGCTTTTGTTCCCTTTTTTGAGAGTGTATAGCCCCTTTCACACTGCGATTCCAGAAAATACACGGGTAATGTGTCCCGGCAATTGTTCCCGGGTCGCTAGATTTTGCCCCTTTCACACTGCCAGTGGTTACCCGGAATATGTGCGTGCATCCACACACAACCCGTAAAGGTCCCGTGAAGACACGTGATATCAGGGTGTGACGTGTAATGTACGAGTCGAAAACGCTAAGCACGTTAACTTACAGTTAAGCTGGAGAACGATCTCAGCTTCAGCGTGGAAAGTGAGGAACTAACTGATCTCTGCTTCGTTACAGTTTGCACATATTTGTTTCATCACGAACGTTGATCTGCCTTCAAAACACCCGGCAAAAGAGTCGCGTGATAACGTGCATTATCACTACGACACAGCCTTTACGGCATTAGTTCTGGCTTTTGTTCACACAGCGCTTGTTCCAGAACTGAACCCGGCAATGTTACTAGGTCCCCAACCCGGGATCAATCCTGGGACGTGTTTGCGTTCACACAGAAGGCGACTCGGCATTGTTCCGCCAATTTTCCGGGTTCAACGTGCAGTGTGAAAGGGGCTTATGGTAACACATCCAGATAGTAGACTTGGCGCACAGTGTTCAATTCCTCTCCTGACCGCAAGTGGCAAATCTCTCCGATCTGTTACATCTAGCTGCAGAAGTCGAATGCACCTTAAGTCTGAGCTTGGTAACACTTTACGGTACACAAATTACCATTAAATAATGCATAAATTAATGTGTGAATTATGCATTACTTCATGCATTAATATCTCATGAATTATCAGGAACTAACATGAGTTCATAATCTTTCATTCATGACTTCATGGATGAACAACACCTTAATTAAGACATTAAGTAAGGTGAGTACATCATCATGATTTATGATTTATTACACATATCATGATGTTTTCTTTGCTCACACAAAACAATGTCTTTAGTATACATTGTGGATAAAGCTATGCTTATGGTACATTATTCAAAAAAGCATAATTTTGTGCATGTAAGACTACTTAAATTATTAAAGGAATATTACCTCATGCATGCTTACAGGCTAGAACAGTATATCAATTAATGTGAGAACTAATGTTTTTCATTAAATATGATATGAGTTATCAAGCATGATAATTTCTTCTTCATAGTAGCCTGCAGGTAAATGGCCAATCACAGCACATAGTTTGTGAATTCTGTTAACATCCAAATACAGTAGTCTTCATTAACTAAGCATTAGGTTTTAAAATTAAAAAAATAAGATTTTTGAAAAATTATATTTTAGTCATATGTTATGCCATGTAAGGACATTGACAACTATATATCAAACTATATATAAAAATGATTCTCAACTATATTATGAAAGATATTAAAAAAAAAACAACAAAAAAAAAAAAACATTTTTCCTTATGCAAAATGTGTGTAAAATGGGCATAAACGAGCTTTTACATTAAATACAATGTATCTATAAACTGTATCTAATTTGCATATAAATGTGTTTTTGGGGCAACATAGAATGAACAAATAAGTATAATAATGGGTGTAATAATTAGCAAGATTTTCATAATAATATTTAATATTTAGGAATATTGATATATATTTTTTCTCTATTCATTTGTTGTGTCTCCTAAAATGTGTAATAAACATGCTTTAAGTCTTGGTGTCCTCTACAGTGGACATGTATGAAATCGATGTATTGTTCATAACAGAAGCTCATATTTTGATTTGAAACCCCATAACATTTTCTCGAGATGTTGATTTATGACAAACAAGTTGAAAATTAGTCAGATTTAAATGATAATTACAAAATATTATATTTCCATAAGGGTGTTACACTTGATCACTAAATTAATGTCAGCCATATTTAAAGACCAAGGAGAGGGAGTGTTCATTTTTTTTTCTTTTCTTTAAAAGCTCAGGCTTTTGCCTCCTCTTCACAAAAAACCCTGCAACTAACATATAATTCCATTTTCTGCACTCTATACGCTACAAAGGACAAGTTTGTATAGGTACTGCCGTGTTTGTGCCATTTATTTGATCAGTTTATTTTTGTTCAGCATTAACTATTTAATGAGTCCACATCAGTTGCTTGCTACATTAAAAGGTGTTCCCTTACCTTAAATAAGACCAACCTTTTTTTATTTTTTATTTTATTTATTTATTTATTTATTTTTGTAGCTCCTTTATGGTTTTGTAAACAGCTTTATGGTTTTGTAAAGAGTTTTCAGATATACAGGCACTTAAAGTTCGTGGCATATATACTGAATTCCTTTTCAGCTCTTCCCAGGCATTGCTGTTGATTTAACTGGGTTATACTGTTTAAGAATAAAGCAGAACGTTTTGATCAAAGTCCCTTTGTGTCCACAGTACATTGTGTGCAAAAGCTTGAATGTTCATGTCATTTCACAATTATGCCATCATTAATAAAACACTGTTTATCAGTATTCCAAAGGACCAAGTCACCACTTTAGTTGAGGGGCCTCAAACATGATGAAGTCATGAGAAGCTAATGCTTAGTTAATGATGACTACTGTATTTGGATGTTAACAGAATTCACGTGTTATGTGTTGTGATTGGCCAATGTTGGGGTCTGGTCACCACTTTAGTTGAGGGGCCACACACATGATGAAGTCATGAGAAGCTAATGCTTGGTTAATGATGACTACTGTTTTTGGATGTTAACAGAATTCACATACTATGTGCTGTGATTGGCCAATGTTGGGGTCTGGCCATTTACCTACTATGAAGAAGAAATTAACATGCTTGATAACTCATATCATATTTAATGAAGAACATTAGTTCTCACATTAATTGATATACTGTTCTAGCCTGTATGCATGCATGAGGTAATGTGGATTTTTGTAAATTCCTTTAATAATTCAAGTAGTCGTACATGCACAAATTAATGCTTTTTTGAATCATGTACCATAAGCATAGCTTTATCCACAATGTATAGTAAAGACTTTGTTTTTTTGTGAACAAAGAAAACATGATCATGTGTCATAAATCATAAATCATGATGATGTACTCACCTTACTTAATGTCTTATGAGATATTAATGTATGAAGTAATGCATAATTCACACATTAATTTATGCATTAATTCATGGTAATTCGTGTACCCTTACCGTAAAGGGTAAGACTTTACAATACGGTTGTATTAGTTAACGTTAGTTAAAGCATTAGTTAACATTAACTACAGTAACAATGAACAAGACATCTGTTCAACATTAATTAATTTTTGTTCATGTTAACTTATTCATATACTAATGTATTAGTTAATACATAAGTTAACATGAACTAACAATGAACAACTCCACTCTTCAGGATTACTTAATGTTTTTTTTTTTATGTTAACTTACACATTTACAAATGCATCTCTATTAACAGATTAATTAGTTAATGATGTGGTTAATGCATTAGTTAAAATGAACTAAAAATGAACAACTCATCTGTTCAGCATTACTTAATCTTTGCTCATGTATAATTATTCGTATACTAATGCATTACTTCATGTATTAGTTAACATGAACTAACAATGAACTAGCTTGTCGATAGCTTTATTTAATAAGCTTTATTAAAATACAATATTTAAACAAAAAATAAATTAACATATAACACAAAAAACACACAATGGATAAACAATACTAACTCCCCATTTGGACACTGATTTGGGCTATTGGTAAACTTGGAAACTATCTAAACATCAACTGATAATGCTTCTCATATTTGTAGACTGTTTATTAACATGACTTACTACTAAAAAAAATATTTAAGGGAATTAATTTGTGAACGTTATTGTAATGTTTACACTAGTCCAACATTAACTGATGTGTTCCTAATATTTGTAGACTGTTTATTAACACGATTAAGGCATGCCAAAAAAAAAAAAAAAAAAAAAAAAAAACACATAGATTTAACAGGTTTGTTCCTATAGGGTTTTTTTTTTTTTTTTTTTTTTTTACTGTCTATGGTGACAGCACACCACACAGGATCCCATTCAAATCAAAATCACGACTGTAAATGAGGGAAATCTCACGCGGGCAAACGTGACTTTAGAATAAACAAATGGCGGACGACTTGCAAGAAGAAATAGCGATTATAATATTTGATATAATATCTTTTTACCCAAAGTTCGCGGGGGGAAAAAGGTCTGGATGAAGTCGTGGAGACGGTGTGAACATGAACTTTATATATTACAGCGCGAACTGGAGGAGAGTAATGCTTCCGTTTTCCTTTGAAAATCGCTTCGTTCCACGTGACGATCTACTGAGCGCGCACACATTTGTTCTCGGGGTTCGGCGGTTAAATCGCTCGCGGGACCAGGACGGACTGGACCTACAGAAACATCGTCTGATGGAGTGGATTAACTGACTTAGAAAGCGGGATAGAAATGGTCCTCTTGGAAGACTTCTCAGTGACATTCATCGTAAATAGCAGCTTTAAAACGCAAAGGTGATTACCAACTATTTGTCCATCATCCTGACCATGGTTGCTCACTTCCAGTTAACGTCAGGAAAAACACCTCCTTCTTCTCTAAGTTTGTTTCTTTATTTATTTAATGCAATGATTATATAATATAAATGTATATAATGTATACAACTGTTATGTAATAATATAATATGTAATAGTTTCTGTAAGAGATGCATGAATGGCTTTCACTCATTTAAGGTCCAGTAAATAATCAATAATGACTGCTTTGTTATTTAATAGTTAGTTAATGGTAGTGGTAATGTTAAGTCATGTTAATAAACAGTCTACACATGTTAGTTAAACATTAGTTAATGTTGAACTAGTGCACACTTTACAATAAGGTTCACAAATTCCCTTAGTAAATGCTTTATTAATGTTAAGTCATGTTAATAAACAGTCTACACATGTTAGTTAAACGTTAGTTAATGTTTGACTAGTGCACACTTTACAATAAGGTTCACAAATTCCCTTAGTAAATGCTTTATTAATGTTAAGTCATGTTAATAAACAGTCTACACATGTTAGTTAACCCTTTAGCGCGTACGATCACACCGGTGTGATCAGTCTTGGCTGGTCCCTGAAGCGTACGATCACACCGGTGTGATTAGAACTTTCAGTGCATCACGTCATCAACTGCTAAATTTAAATCCGCTTTCGCGCTTTGGCTGGCGCAGAGCCAGATCGGATGCGCTAAGCGCTGGACATATTATCACAAATATTCAGTGTTTTCAACCATATAATGCTTATTTTAGGTTTCAGATATTTAAAAACACATAAGTACTTGCAAAACCATACATTTACAGTTTGTAAAATACACGCTGATGTCTATGGAAACGGCAATAATGACCCTAAGAAATATAATTTGACTACATGTTTTTATTGATATCATATACAGATTGTGTAGGTAACTATAAAGTTTACTCTGCCCTTCTCCGAGTTTACCGGAGACCTACTTTTAATGTGTTTCGGGAGGAAAGGATGAATTTGCGTGTTGTAAATCCCACAGCTCGGATTCAGCGCGAACTAACATGGCGGCGCCCATCACCCGGTATAGATTAACTAACACGGTCGATATAAAAGTGTTTAAACTACCAAATATATTTACTTGCATATATTTTAGAATCGGAATATCAGGTAAACCATAATATAGTGAGCATGTTTGTGAATATTTTGAATAAAACAGGAAAAGCGAAATAAAAAGCGATCCATGTGTCATACAGATCTATTTTGGCTTTGGTGTGTCACATGACAAGCATGACGCGTCGCCATGGAAACAGTAAGGCGGCACACTCTAAATAACGGTCGCCTGAAAAAGAACTCACGACGGGGTCTCAGCTTGAATATTTTAAACTCACGTGCGAAAGGGTTAAACATCAGTTAATGTTTGACTAGTGCACACTTTACAAGGTTCACAAATTCCCTTAGTAAATGCTTTATTAATGGTAAGTCATGTTAATAAACAGTCTTCACATGTTAGTTAAACGTTAGTTAATGTTGAACTAGTGCACACTTTACAATAAGGTTCACAAATCCCCTAAGTAAATGCTTAGTTAATGGTAAGTCATGTTAATAAACAGTCTAAAAACATGAGAAGCATTATCAGTTGATGTTTAGTTTCCAAGTTTACCAATAGCCCAAATCAATTCCCAAATGGGGAGTTAGTATTGTTTATCCATTGTGTGTGTTAGCTGCTAAATAACCGTGTTTATACTGTATGTAGTATAATTAAATAAAGCTTATTAAATAAAGCTGTCTATAGGTATAGTTCATTGTTAGTTCATGGTTACTAATGCATTAACCAGCGTTAACTAATTAAGTTGTTAATGTGAAGAGAAGCATATGAAAAAGTTAACATGAGCAAAGATAAAATAATGCTGAACGTGTGTTGTTAATTTTTAGTTCATTTTAACTAATGCATTAACCACATCATTAACCAGTTAATCTGTTAATGTGAAGAGATGCATTAGTAAATGTGTAAGTTAACATTAACAAAACATTAAGTAATCCTGAAGAGTGGAGTTGTTCATTGTTAGTTCATATTAACTAATGTATTAACTAATACATTAGTATATGAATAAGTTAACATGAACAAAGATTAATTAATGCTGAACAGATGCGTAGTTCATTGTTAACTAATGCATTAACTAACATTAACTAATGGGTAAGATCGTGAGTTAGAAATATTCACCCTTAGTGTGTCAACTGCTAAATAAACTAATGTAAATATGTACAGTAAGTGAACCTTGCATCAATGCATCAATGCATCAACTAATGTTAACTAATTGCACTGTTAACTTGAATAGATGCATTAATATATGTGTGAGTTAATGCCAACGAAGATTAACTAATGCTGAACATAGGTGTCATTCGTGGTTAGTTCATGTTAACTAATGCATCAACTAATGTTAACTAATTGCGCTGTTAACGTGAATAGGTGCATTAATATATGTGTGAGTTAACGTTAACAAATATTAACTAATGCTGAACATAGGTGTCGTTCGTGGTTAGTTCATGTTAACTAATGCATCAACTAATGTTAACTAATTGCGCTGTTAACGTGAATAGGTGCATTAATATATGTGTGAGTTAACGCTAACAAAGATTAACTAATGCTGAACATAGGTGTCGTTTGTGGTTAGTTCATGTTAACTAATGCATTAACTAATGTTAACTAATGCAACCTTATTGTAAAGTGTTACCCTGAGCTTTTCTTGACAGTTGACCGTGTGATGGAGTTCACCAATAAAATCTCCTGACTGGTTTAGGAAAGGAAATTATGCATTGGAGAGGAGACAAGGCCAATTTTTTTCTTTCAACAATATTTTTTCCATCAATAGCCTATAACCTAGTAAGTGACACACAGGGTATAGAAATTGTATTAAAATTTAATTATATGCTGGTCTATAATTTTGTCATCATGATATTTGGGACAGGATTTTTTTTATTATTAACTAATGCCTTGGAAGTGAGAACGGATTGTTGAATAGATGTCAATGGATGAAAGGCTTCAATGTGCTGTATTCAGTGACTGACTTCTGAGGACACAGCCAATCATTTTATGAATTGACAGCCTCTCCACTAATCTTTTATGTGTCTATTGAAATACAAATAAAAAATGCTGGACATACCAACACTAAATATTTACCTCAGTATACTTAACAACGAAACAAACAAACAAAAAAAACATCATAACATTGATGTAACAACAAGGACAGTGTGGTATTATTACCCACCAAAAAATAAATAAATAAATAAATAATAAATAAAATTAAATAATATATATATTCACACCCATTACCTTGAGTTACTAATCAGTCTTCAGGAAAGATGTCAGAAGAACATTACAAATTAAATGTTTCATTGCTGTTAATTTAATTCAACTGTTTAGCATACTGCATACCATCATTTCTGAGAATGTGTAGGTGTTATTTATATTTTGTGGGATGATGGTGGTGGCATAATACATCACTGTGCAGGTAATTTATAATGCAAAAATTGTTATTTTAGTATAATTGCAAAATGACCTGGGTCCACTGAGTGTGATTAACTAAATGTGCGGTGGTTGGCTTTTTAATGTAATATGTGATTTTCATTGAGCTGTAGGATATTTGATCAAGTGTATACAATTTTTTAAATTAAATTAACTCTCAGGTGACAGCTGTCTCACTCAGAGACCAATATAGACAAATCACCAACCTCCAGCCAAAACAAGAAAGGAGACAAAATAAACTTTTTCAGTGTGCTCTCACAGTACTCTACAATATTATGTCCAGTCATTTTAGTTAGGATAAAAGGAATAGTTCATCCAAAAATGGAATTCTGTTGTAATTTACTCAGCATTAGAACATTATAAAACTTTTTTGAAGACCGCTTTCATACTAGAGATTTTAACCAGAGTACTCTAACCTGGGTGTACACTAGTGAACTGCATCCAAATTAAGATACTCTAAATGTTCCAACAAAGTATGACCGATTAATTAAGTCAAAATCAATTAGAAAATTACTGTATTACACGTTTTCTGTTCATTTAATTAAACAACTCTAAATACTCTTTCATGGTTAAAAATGTGACGTTTTTCATGTTAAATAGTACTGCTTGAAACTAAGCAAAATGATTGACCTACATAACATTACAGAAGAGATTAGAATATTCATTTATCTTTGTCCAGAGGTAATAATGTGCATCATCAGTCCAGGCTTTCTGCTTTGTAGCAACATCAAGGGCTTTCATGGGTTTAATGTTTTAAAATGCGATGCAGTGTAGATGTCTGAGTTTCTATGGAAACATAGCCCCAGACACTTTATTTGTTTGATTTGTGTATGTGTGTGTGTGTGTGTTATAGGAAGAATCACTGCCATGAAAGTTCTATCAGTGTTGTGACCTTTTAAACAACCATTATGTCTCTAAATGATGACAGTGTTATTAAAGTTATTAAATACATATCTTTCTGTTCATATTAGGCCAGAGTTTGCACAGACTTTGAACAGAAAAACAGTGATTATTCAACTCCCATCCCTCCAAGTTAAGAATCCTTGTTTAACATTCTATGACTTTATGACTTCTTTAGAAACATGCATTTTCATAATAATATATTGGGGGAAGAAGGGGGGGGGTGTAATCCCATAGACTAACACTGAAGGGGAACAGGTATATCTAGGACCCGAATATCATAGAGATTTAAAGCTAGACAACCACCCAGAAATACCCAAGCAACCACATAAAGGCATGTTCAATAAGAACCTTAGCAACTGACAGCAAAACCTTACAGCCACCCACAATACCCCAGTATTGTGGCAGTGAGTAATGCTTGGGCAAACACAACACAACTAGATTATTTTTGGAAGTAACTGTGAGTTGAGTTTAATACATTATGGTAAATTTATGTAAGTGGTTCTTAAGAATTCTGCCTGTTGTGCATAAAGTGGTTATGTTCCCCACAGCAGGACTGAGTAGCTCTTTTGCTCCACCACGCTCACCCCGGCCATATGGTTTACTAGAGATTAAAGGTTTGTTGTCTGTCCAGACCAAAAGATTATGTTGTCTAGTTTGGATGCAGCAAGGGGAAAATTGAAATAAAATCCTCTATCAGTGCAGGAACGTGATGTTTGTTTAGTGGAAAGACATGGTGCATGATAAGGGGAGGGGCTTTGTAATTGGTGGTTTGCATTGGAAAATTCATCTGTGCTTTCTGAAGCTTAGAGCAAATCTTTACTCAAATATCAAGATGTAAGTCTTCTAAATAGATAATTTAACTGCCAAAGAATGAGGAAGTAAAGATGGTCACAAGAGGGTAAAGATTCTGGTAAATATTCTTAAGAAGAATGTCTTCTGAAGCCATATGATCGTTTGATGTAGGGACCAGAATGAAAATGTTATGTGGTATATTTGGATAATGATGACAGTCTGATAATGTCTCTTTACACCACACTAAAAATATGGTTTGGGGTTAGCTGAAGTGTATGGACCTTTAAATGGTTTTTTTGTTGAATGGGCTCCATGCTAAAATATTTAACTGAATGGGAAAATATTTTAGCCAAAACAGTTGGTTTATTGTGTAGAGAAGGTCTACTGTTGAGCTCATTAAATGTCAGCTCAAAGGAGAACAAGGGCATTTGCTTCTGTGTTAAACATGTCATACATTCACACACACAAGTTCCAACCATTTCTTTTAAACACATACACACTTGCACGCACACACACACACACGCACACACACACACACACACACACACACACACACACACACACACACACACACACACACACACACACACACACACACACACACACACACACACACACACACCAAGAAATGGCAACTCAAAGGACAAGGAATGACAAATTAATTGTGTCATTGATCATGAAGGTTAAATCAATACATTAATCAATACAAACATATTTGCACTGTTGTACTGTGAATTTTTGATAAAAATTGTCAACATGACACTAACAAGCACATATGTAAGTGCAATGTTATTTATTTTATCAAAGTTGTATAAACAAGTAATACTGAGTAACTTACAGTAATGTGAGCAAATAACCTTGAATGTTCTCTACTCCCCACCCACACTTCTGACATCACGAATACTTTAATTGGCATGTTTGTTTAATGCTCATTGGATAGAGGCACTTCTGTTAACGTGATCCTTGGTGGCCATTGGAGAACTGGGTGCTGAGAAGGAGCCCCTGCAATGTCCCACCTTACCTCCCTGTTTTGGCCATGTCATCCTCCCTGTTCTCACATCCCAAACATGCCACCATTGACATGCATAGCTTGGCTTGTGGGTGTAAAAATAGTCAGGGCTCAAATTAGCAATGAAGGAGAAGCATTAGCAGTGGTTAACTGCGGTAGATCTGCACTGGTTATGGAAGGGACTAGTTGTCTTTCTAAGTGATAGATAAACTGGTAGGACAGTCTCTGTTGGGCTCTGAAATGGGAACCCAAAGGAATAGTCTTATTTGATGGTTTCAGGATTTCTTTTTACATCCTTTATATCCACCATGGGCAATGCAGCAATGCGTAAGGCACATAGAGTCGAAAATCCTGAACAAGATGATATGCTTACAAACATTGAATCAGGTCAAAGTGAAAGCATGGACTCCCTGGTAAGATTTAATATTTTTTATACATATTTGCTTAGGTAACTGTCTCATATGCAGTTTCAGTGAGGGAGATTTTTGCAAAGTGTTTCTATTCTATTATTGAGCAGACATGATAAATTGATAAATCTGGATCTGTAGAAGTGCAGAATTAGCACCTTGATGTTCATAATACATTTTGCTACAAAGCTGAATGTGACATTTCCCTGAAAGATTAGTCGCAGGTAATAAATGATCGACAAAACATCGAAGACTATGGCAACCTTATATCAATCCAAGTTTGCTGTGATATTTTTGTGCCTTCGATATAGTCGCTGATGAGATACTTCTTGACAGGCAGCAAAACTTCAGCAGCTTATAAGGCCCAGTTTTACATAGTTTAATTCTACTTAATCCATCAAGAATACAGTGTTGCACTGATTATGTATATTTGGGACATTTTATGGCCTTATGTGCATGTGTATGGTGTCCTCTATTGGTTTATTTTGATGTATGTGTTTACAATAAGCAATATACAATATATATTATGTTTTCCATATACAGACTCTTTAGGCCTTACTCTTGAAACGTGAGCAGAAAGAATTTCTGAATACATTGGGGCTCATTCATAAAACACTAGCAAAATGAATTTTTGTGTAAATTGTATGTAAAGCATTGTGATTGTATGTGATTCATTCTAGTGTTCATATTTTCAAGATGTTAGTAAACTACAGCTGCTCCCAACCATGTGTAAATGGTGTTTAAAACATGCAAAAATGAATCTGAGTGTTCTTTTAGGCAATGTGATTACTTTTGTATTTTGATAACACTATGTATTATATTAATATTTCACGAGTGTGTAGTCATTAAGCTATTGATGTTAAACTTATTTGACTTGCTTTCCTTTGTGGATTGGGTCAAGGAATCAGCTCTGATATAAACCCCCGGGGCTTCTGAGATAAGTATTGATGGCAAGATAATTAAATTTTGTTGTTGGAGAGATACAGAATTTCAAATAATAATAAAATTAATTAGTTAAGCAATTAGTCAAATGTTAAAATAAATCTCATTGACAAAATGACTAACTACTTTGTTTTGGCGCTAATGTCAGTTTTTTGAATAAAGTCATCAACACTCTTTTCACCTGCAGTAGCAGAGTCTGCTTAGCAGACTACATGGGTTTTTGTTCTTTGTGTTGTAAGGTTTTAAAAAGGCTGTTTCCATGGCAGCTATAATCCTGGCATGACCTTTCATATGAATGTGAGTGGGATCAAAATTGTGATGTTAAGTTAAAGTAGATAAGTATGCTAGGTATTTTGTGGAGTCAAATACAGCTACAAATGTCAGATAAATCTCTGTTGCACATAGACTGCGTGTGCAATGTTTAAAAAGCAATTAGTGATTGTTACAGAGATTGAATTGATAAACAGTTATAGTTGGATCTGCTGTATCTCCTTAGTTTATGAAGTATTGAGGGGGGTGGGGAGGAGATTGAGCCAGACAGAGATATAAAGCAGTAGGTGAATTAAATGCTTGTTTTAATCTTGTGGGTGAGTAGTCTGCACAAAGCCTACACCCACAGAATTCCAGCAGAAAGCTTCACATAATATTGTGCTTTTACTCTACTCAACACTAAACATTTAGGTTAAAATAGCCACATCTGAGGTCCATACTTCTTAAATTTTTCTACAAAGGAATTGCAGAAGTAATATAGAAATATGGCAGCTGCTCAGCATTTTGTTCCCTACTCAGGTAACTAGGATTACACACGTAACCAAGACATTCCCTTTCATAGATTCATTTGATGCTACATCAGAGTCAAGCCCTTGTATAATTTTTACAAAATATTTTTAAAAAAGTGTGCGTAGTTAACCCACACACCTCATACAATGTCCTTTGTTTTGTAGCAGCAACAATCCTGTTGTCCCTGTTGTGGCAACCAAAACAAGCAAACAGCTGATAAGATTTACACTATTGGCTTATACGGTCAGTGTAAATCCATAATGCGGAGGTCAAACACAATATTTCCAGCCAGGGATGCACAGTAGCCCAAACTTGGGAAAGTAGATGTACTCCAATTGGGATCTCCCAAGGAAGTTCCTCCAGGAGAGACACCAGAGACAGTGCTACACACTATTTGACCCCCATAAAGTGCTCAGTGTGTACTATAAAAATTTAATTTCTGTAATGCTGCTTTGGAACAATATGTCATATGAAAAGCACTGTGAAAATAAACTTGGCATCATTACAGAAAATGGTATACACATCCTGTGTGACTCTATCATGAAACAATGCATGATAAGCACTCAGTAGAAGGAGAGAGAAGCATGTGTGTTCTTGTCTGTCTATATCTTTATGAGTGTTCATTTGGGTCATTTGGCCTTGAATGACAGCTGCTTTATTTTTGTAAATTAGTGTGTGTGCTTTTGTGCATTTATAGTGTTGAATTTGTTGCCTCTTAACCTGCGAACTGTGACATTAGTTTCCTGCATCAAGCTGAGCATGACTAAGAAAGTACTTTGGCTGCAGTATTCAAAACTGCTGCTGTACACAACTCTATCCTCTTGACTTCCTGTGTCCTTGAGCACTGCAGAAAATCTATCAAATCAATTCTGCAAGTCTGTCTTAGCCAGTTTGTTTTTTCTCTAACCCTTAAGCCAGTGGCTGAAAAAAAGTAAAATAGCAGTTGATATTATTCATACTATATGTTCTAGATATTTTATTTGTGCGATCATCAGACATTTGCATATTATCCCTGAATATATCAACTGTTGTCAGGTCAAGTATATTTTATTTATTTAGACCTTTAAACAATATACATTGTCAAAGAAGCCTTACAGAACATTTCAGCCATAATCTCTCAAATTCTATAAGGCCCTCATTTAGCAGTTCAATTAAAAGAAACTGCATCAACAAAACCAAAAACCACTGTTGCCTGCTAAGTGGTTTACTAAGTGCAGTAGGCCTATATGTTGGGTAAACCCGTATGCTATAATTACATACATAAACTGGTGAAACAACACTGCATTTGTACACTGCAGTTCACGGATATTTGTAAAAATGGTGCTTCACTACGTTCTTGTCACACTTACACTGTTGAAGGAACGCTGGAGACAAGTAGTGCAATCAACTATCTTTTAATTCTCGAGACAGAAGGGTAATCCAAACACAGGAGTGAGGAATGACACATGTACGGATGAAGTAGACCTGACAGGGGAGAAATGCACAGACAGGAACTAAAATGCTAGGGAAAATGAACAAACACAGGTGCACTAAGAGACTAACTAAACTAAATGAGGACAGGAACATGACCAAATAAGGGAACACAGGAATAGAAAGAGGGGTAAAACATCCTGACACATCGCCCCCAACCCGGAAGGTGCACCCTAGAACAACATTTGGGGGGTGTAGGGGTGGATCAGATGGAGGGAGGAGCCAGGTAGGAAACAGGAAGGACTTGGAGCAGGAGAAGTCCAACTGGACCCAGGCCACAGCCATGATGGCGACCCCCGGTGGTGCAGATGGAGGAAGAACCCACCAGTGACGACTGACCACCTACCCCAGGGGGCCGACCGATGGCGGCGGAGCAGGTGGTGGAGGAGGCAGAGATGGAGAGCCGATGAGCCAGGGCGATGGGGAGGATCTGGGGGAACAAGGTGGAGTAGATGGCGCCGGCGACTGACACGTAGGCGTGGATCCGAAAGGCCGCAGTGGAGCTGGAGCTACAGAGGACTGTGGAGGAGCTGAAGGGATGAAGGAGCCTGAGGGACGAAGGAACGAGGCGCAGCCGGAGGAGTGGTGTCCCAAGGCGCAGGATGGTTGATGCCAGACCAGGGGCTGGAGGCAAGGGAAACTCCAGCCCTGGCGATGCTGGAGGATGGCAATTCCGTGGAGCTTGCATCGTGTTGATGGTGGGCTAAGGGCAAGCAGAGGGGCATTTGTGAGCCTCCGGGCTTTACTTGGAACCGGGAGCCTTCTCAGGGCTGAATGTAGAAACAGGAACTTTCTCTGGGCTAGTCATAGGAACAGGAATTTTCTCTGGGCTAGACTCGGGGACTGGAGACCTCTCTTTACTGGACTGGGAAAACGAGAGCCCACTCAGGGCTGGACGGGACCAACTGGGTCAAAAGAGAGAGGAGAGGGGGCAAGTCGGCTTTCAGCTTTGTTTCCCAGCCTATAAGGTCTCCCTAAAAGTCCAGCTGTCCCAGCTGTAGAATCAGCTTACCCTCTTTATGTCCGCGGCAATCTCCCTCATGGCTGGCTCCATTGGCGGCTCTCGCACCTTGATTGACGTCACTTGCAGCACCAGCTCTGCAGCGATCCTCAGCTCTGTCACTCTGTGCGGCGATGGCTCGTTGGTCGCGGCGGGCTCCGGCTCTCCATCAGTGGTGGGCTCTGGCATGCGCTCTGTGCATCGAGGAGATGGTGGGCTGGGCACTGGGTCAGGAGTGGAACTGGCGAGATTCTCCTGGGAACAGGCGGGGAATGGAGATCCGTTTCTCGCCAATGTCCACTCCACTAAGGTGGCGAAATTGGCTCAAGGACCATCTTCGGACGACAGCTCTCTGCACGAGATGTTTAAACTGCATCGTAGAACACACAGAGCATATTGTTTGGGTAGCTGGTTAGAGCAGCAAGGACCAGGAACAGTCTGGTATGGCCCTCGAGCGATCTCTCCCCCTGCTTCAGCAGGAGGAGGAAGTATTCCAGACGGGAGAGGTGATCCAAGGAAACACAACGGAAACAAAAAGACACTGGGTAAAATGTGAAATAAAAACAGAGGGGCCATACAGAGATAACTGATTTGGTTGGGTCTTCTGTCACACTTACACTGTCGGAGGAACGATAGAGACAAGGAGTGCAATCAACAGTCTTTTAATTCTCGAAACACAAGGTTAATTCAAACACAGGAGCAAGGAATGACATATGTACGGACGAAGTAGACCCGACAGGGGAGAAACGCACAGACAGGAACTTAAATGCTAGGGATAATTAACAAATGCAGGTGCACTGAATGACTAATTAAACTAAATGAGGACAGGTACATGACCAAATAAGGGAACACAGGAACAGAAACAGGGGCAAAACAAGACAAAACAGGTCCATGATCCTGACAGTTCTCTTATACTAAGTACAGCTGTGTTTTTGTGGGTTGGATATTTCAGTTGGCATTAAAGCAGATGCTCATTTGTTTCTTTTTATGTCTTGTATGCATGTGTTTGTTCTGAAATTGCATGGTTTACAGTGTCTAAAAACTATTTATTTTCTTTAAGCCTTTACATAAATATAACATTTAATTTTGTATGAGTTTTTGTTGTTGTTGTTGTTTTTTTATTTAATTATTTAATTATTTATTTTTTTGGTATAAAATTATTTTCTTTTTTTGCATGTCTCCATTCTTATGTCAAGATACACTTCACTAGAAAATATCTTACTGAGGCAATGGCTCAACGGGGATATTTCTGGATCAAATATATAGCCTTCACTAGGTTTTGAAACAATGAAAGTCTTCAGTTTTATACTATATGTAGATTAGTACTAATGATAACAATTATAAACATGCTAATAGGCAGATATCTGCAAGTTAGTTAAGCTTGTTTGTTTTGAAGGTTTTAGAGATATTTTGGACATTTCAGGCCTGGAGACCAATCATCCAAACAGGTGTCCCAACCTAGCTCTTTAACTAGCTTGACCAGCAAGAGTTTCTTAATTCACTATTGTCATCAGATCACGCTGGTTATCTAGTTTCACCAGTTAAGATTTGCTTGAGACCAGTATGGCCATAGTGGTAAACTAGCTAGGTAAACTAGGTAAACTTTTTTTTTTGCAGGGAATGCAGCTTATAATGTGGGGAAATGATTTTAAATGTGTTATTTGTCTTGACAGACAAGAGCATTTGTTGTGTGGTTTCAGAGAAGGGCAGAACTGCCGGTCTCCTTGGTTACTGGGCTGGGATGAGAATGTTTCTAGCTTTACTTGTCATGGGATAATAAATTATTCATAAATCCTTCACACAGTGTATGGATTCAAGCAGAGAAGCACTCTCTGAATGAATGTTTTATGCTCAACTACCCAACTAGTGATCCATTGCCTTATATAATGTTTGTTGGCTTTTATGATGGTTAGGCTGGAAAAAATTTAGTTAATTTAGTTAAGTTTTTAACATTTTATTGTTTATCACTTATAATATGATTCAAAACATACAAACCTTGATTTTCAAATGATAGGCATTAGTTTAATGTCTAATACTATTTTACATTGTAGCATTATATGACATGTCCCAAATGAATTACACAATATGCAGTATGTACTTGATTGTCTAATGTATGAATTTTACAAGGTAATTTTGTCATCCAGCATCGAGTCAGTCATTTGGTTGAATATGGTAAGCTTACCCACCTAGGTAGTGTTACTTAAAAAAAAAAAAAAAAGATTTATATTTTGAATTAAAATGTGTTACTAAGGTAGCTACATTTCTCATAAAGCACAATCTCCCTGAGCACAGACTTAACTCTCCAGAGTGCTATCCTAAGATGCCTCCTATATATGGAGATCGCAAACAGGGACAAACACAGTGTAGGAGCCAGACAGACGCCTGCTGTAGCCCCTGGAGAAGTGACACTTTACAAACACAAACAGGTTGCATCACACTCGGAACAGACACTGCAGAGGAAAGAAATTGTAAGGCCAATTGAAATGAGCACATTCAGAAAAAAATACAGTTTCTTCACTTGTATTATTTATTTATTTATTTATGAATTTTTGGTTAAAGGAAAGTTTGAGTATGTAGAAAGTAGGGGTGTGCAGCAATGGTAATGTCAATTTCAGGTTTTCACAAAAATGAGTTCATTAAGCCCTCGTTTAGCAATCCCAGTGCCCCAAATAATAATTAAACATCTAAAATTATCTTTATTTGTATATTTTCTGAGAGGAGTAGCCTACCTTTTTTTCTGCTCGCTTCTCACGCTGCCGATGACTGACACATGAATTGCACACATAATGGCATTGCTAGGTGATTTTGCTTTGGAACCTTCAGAAAACTTAAACTTGGTTTTTCTCAGAACTGACTTGCTGACTTCATCATCTTAAATGGGTGTAGTAGCTCAGTCCTTTTTCGTCCGATTCCAACAAATCATTTATCACTTTGAAGGTTTTTAAATGGGGAATGTGAAAATCATTTTGACAATTTGCTCATTGTGACTAATATTGCCAGCAAAGGTCACATATATAATTGTTTTAAAAACAATTGCACAATGCATGTACTTCTGTAACAGTTTTTGCTCATAAACACTGAATTAATTTTCTCTCTGAAGCTCTGCATATGCTTCACATTTATATACTCAGTTCACTAAGTGTGCTGAGTAGTTCCTCACTCATTGTCTGCTGTTTATAAATGCTTTGAGTGCCTGCAATCTTTCTGCTGAGGTACTAATGGTGCATTGCAGTTTTATGCAGACCGTGTTTTTTTTTTTTTTTTTTTTTTTTTGTTGCTCATTACAAATCTATCTTTGCATCAAACACTAGATTTCTTAAAACCCTTTTGACAGCCTTATGCATTTCAATCTTTTTTTATCTGTTTATTTTAAATATGTTGTTCAAGATGCCAATTTCTATAGAACAGAATATTCAAAAATCCACCTTTATCCACATCAAACATTACTTGTAGTGAGTTAATGTTCAGGGCCCGGTTCCCCGATAACGCTCACTCTTAGCGCGCTAAGAAGACTCGAAAGATATATCTTACCAAAGTTGTTTATGTTCCTAAGTGTGTTCCCCGAAGTGTCCCTTAGAAAGCTTCTTATCACGCTGCCTCTTACGTTCGACGTTACAAAGGCGCTGTCCCAGGTGAAGTTGCTGAATAAGTTGGCATCGATTGCTCAGGAATCGATTTTCCACTTCACGCGAAGGTGCATTACGGCGTTAAGAAAGACAACACGTTCTATGCAATTGAAACATTCCTCAAATTATTCCAGTAACATTTATTTTAACATAGTTTAAGTAATCCGTAAAATATAGACTATTAATTAAATTATCAAATTGTCAGTAATATGTTCACACGATATGTTGTGACGGGTAGACGAACCGGGTATCCCTCGCTAATAATCCACCCTCCTTATCCCGTTGTGCCACTTGTGCCGCTTCTTGACATGGGTTTAACGACTTATAAAAATTATGTAATACACTTTTATATTAAGGTAAGGTACATTACAATCAGAATTCCCCTGCATGGCGCAGAAGGGCGTTGGTGACAGTGTGGACGCACCTCCACACCGAGGCCTTGCTTAGGCCGTAGCCCTCTCCCACGACCTCGATGAAGCTCCCTGTAGCAAAAAACCTTAGCGCTGCAAGCAGCTGGACTTCAGGGCTTAAAGCAAAATTCCGCCGCCTTAGCCTGGCCTGGCAAGGTCTGAGAAGGTCCAGCAGCTCCATAATGAGTTGTCTTGGGAGGCAAATTTTTTTTAATATAGCCACGTCATGCAAAATGTCAAAAGGGCTTACGTTTTGCCGAATAAAAAAATTGACATGGACTAAACGGCTCCGCGGCCGGCGCCGTCTTTGATTCAATAGAAGGACACGTTGAATCGCTGCCTTAGTTGGTCGCTTACTGGACACCACCACCATGCTTACCCATTTATAGATCTTAGCCATTTAGAGCCAAATTGTTTGCCAGATTTTAATTATCAAAAGTGATTGCCAATTTAAACGCTTTAATGACATTACGAAATAGCCTCGGCTAATTAACACCATATTAGTTCTGATACCAAATAAAGTCAACTTCATAAATATGTCTGTATCCATTGCGAACATATTTATTAAAAATGTCCATTACATAAAATCATTGTTGAGCCAAATAATTGTCAACATATTGACTTGTACTGCGCTGCGCTGATTTCTAAAGAGTGCTACAGTGGCGGCGACTAGCGTCTCGAGCTCAAACAACGCTAAGAGAGAGCTTACGAATGGTCCAGACCAACCTTACGAAAGTGTGACTTACAGAAGATATACTTAGCGTACGAATGTGTCGGGAATCATGCCATAAGGTTAAGAGAGAGGTTAAGGAATAGATTAAGAACTACTTAGCGATAAGAACGTTTTGGGGAACCGGGCCCAGAACGTTACAACAGACTAGTAATTCAGAGATAATATATTTTAAAATGTTGACATTTTTTGAGAAACAACTGAAATCTCATCTCTTTTGTGAGTACTTAACTGTATCCTGCTGAATAATAATAAAAAAAAAAGTTTTCAATATTTCTTATAACCCTTATCCCTCCCTGTTCTAGATTGTACTATCCTGTAAGATATTTGAAACCTTTAAGGAAATATTTCTAAGCACTTGTTTTATTGTCTTCTTAATATAAATCACTTGTTGTATTCTGAATTTGTATGTTGTTTTAGAGTAAAGCAACTGATAAATTAATAAATGTAAGTAAAGATGTTAACCTGTACTAATGATGCAATTTTAATTTTTTTTATTCTTTTTTCTAGTCGGACAGCAATACCAGTTTCCTTCGAGCAGCAAGAGCAGGAAATATCGACAAGGTTCTGGAGTATTTGAAGGGTGGAGTAGACATCAGCACTTGTAATCAGGTAGGAGTCTCTTTCTTATAGATACCCAATAAAATCTTTGTATATTTTGTCAAATATCATAAAGGAATGTGTATAGGTTTCCTACTGGAATTTCTTACAAAACTTGGAACATGGTCAGCTCCTGAATGGTTTTGTTGGAGGTTTTAAGGGGTGCTGTAGAATTCTGGTAAAACTGGAACTTGAAAACTTGAAAAGGCACTTTTAGAAAGAAGGATTTTGAAACACAAGTGATGGACACTTGGCTCCCATGATTCTTTGCGCAAGTTTAATTGTTTGACAATGGCGCCTCTTTAATTGGTTCTGCAAGATGATGCAGAAGTGTGTTCTAAGGAACAGTTTTTGGTCCCCTACATCCTTCATCCCTTCGAAGCTCTTACTCTGAAGGGCAAGCCCTTCAAAGGGATTAGGGCATAGGGGTTAGATCTTCAGAATGGAATGCAGCATAAGACAATCATTCAACAAATTCATACAAACAGCTTATTCATTTAAGTAAAAAGCAATTGGGTGTCTTACTGAATGGCTCACTGAATCATTGGCTCACTCGATTTGTTCTAAAATGTTCATTCAGTAACAAAAAAGTTTTTGCTGTGTATTGCTTGGAAAGGTACACCCGTTCTATTTCACTGACAAAATTTAGCAAAAGCATAATAATGACAAGTGTGTCTAAAGCACAATATTCATTTGTTTAGTGAACTGTTTTCTAAAATCAATATCACATTTGCAGTTGTGCAGATATGCGGCGGAAAAACAACACTCTTGCTTGTGTGATATCGCTAAACTATATCTTGTGATAAAAAATACAGGACAAAAATGCCTTCTTAATTGGCTAAATGGAGTTAGTCATCATTATGTTGTCAACTGCATGGAATGTATAAAGATGTACAGATCTGGTGCCGAAGCAAAATTCATTAAATGCATTATTAATGTTAACAAATATTTTTTTTTGATACTTTATCGCACCAAATTAACATGTTAAACTGAGAGCCACATAACATAGCACAAGCCATACAGCTACTGCCACCCCTGAAAAATTAATGCAATTAATGAACACAGACAAATAAAAATAGTGTTCTTTACTGGTATGTGTGTGTGTGTGTGGTGGTGGGGGGGGTGTACTGTATATATACACTCACTGGCCACTTTATTAGGTACACCTTGCTAGTACCGGCTTGGACCCCCTTTTGCCCTTAGCACTGCGTTAATCCTTCGTGGCATAGATTCAGCAAGGTGTTGGAAACATTCCTCTGAGATTTTGGTCCATATTGACATGATTGCATCATGCAGTTGCTGCAGATTTGTCGGTTGCACATTCATGATGCGAATCTCCCGTTCCACCACATCCCAAACCTGCTCTATTGGATTGAAATCTGGTGACTGTGGAGGCCATTTGAGTAAAGTGAACTCATTGGCATGTTCAAAAAAACAGTCTGAGATGATTTGAGCTTTGTGACATAGTTCATTATCCTGCTGGAAGTAGCCATCAGAAGATGTAAACTGTAGTCATAAAGGGATGGACATGGTCAGCAACAATACTCAGGTAGGCTGTGGCGTTTAAACAATGCTCAATTGGTACTAAGGGGCCCAAAGTGTGCCAAGAAAATATCACCCACACCATTACACCACCACCAGCAGCCTGAAGCGTTGAGACAAGGCAGGATGGATCCATGCTTTCATGTTCTTTACGCCAAATTCTGAACCTACCATCTGAATGTCGCAGCAGAAATCGAGACTCATCAGACCAGGCAACGTTTTTCCAATCTTCTATTGTCCAATTTTGGTGAGCCTATGTGAATTGTAGCCTCCGTTTCCTGTTCTTAGCTGACAGGAGTGGCACCCGTGTGTGTGTGGTCTTCTGCTGCTGTAGCCCATCTGATTCAGGGTTCGACGTGTTGTGCGTTCAGAGATGGTATTCTGGATACCTTGGTTGTAACGAGTGGTTATTTGAGTTACTGTTGCCTTTCTATCATCTCTAACCAGTTTGCATATTCTCCTCTGACCTCAACAAGGCATTTTTGTCCACACAACTGCTGCTCACTGGATATTTTCTCTTTTTCGGACCATTCTCTGTAAAGCCTAGAGATGGTTGTGTGTGAAAATCCCAGTAGATCAGCAGTTTTTGAAATACTCAGACCAGCCCGTCTGGCACCAATAACCATCCCACGTTCATATACATATACAAACATTAGCAGGCATATGCTACATGACAACAATTTTCTTTAAAAGCATTCCGGTGTGCATTTCATGTAGTAGAAAATGCCTGGAGTGAGCAGAGCTAACAGAAAAGCTCCAGATAGGCAATTTTGATTGTTTAACATTTTTAACATCCTACACATTCCCATACTAATATTTCATTATTTTGATGACTTTACTATTCTAAAATGTGAATAATAGTCAAAATTAAAGGCACACTGCACAAGCAGATGCAGACCGGCAGCAACAGACAGGTTCATGTGATTTTGGCGGATCAGTGTGTTACCCTTATTGTGTTACCCCGGTGGATCGATGGGTGACAGTGGAGGCGAGGGAGCTAGGTGCCAAGTTGGAGCCGCTGGGTCTATGGGCCGAGGTGGTGAGGGATTCTCCAGCCGTGGAGGTGAGGGATTCTCCAGCCGTGGCGACGCTGGAGGATGACAGAACCACGGGGCTCGCACCATAATGATGGTGGACTGAAGGTGATATGGTGGGGAGATGGTGGGCTGGGCACTGGGTCTGGAGTGGATCTGACGAGATCATCCACAGGGCAGGTGCTGGATGACGACCCGTTTCTCACCAAAGTCCACTCCATGACGGCAACGAAATCCTCTCGAGGACCATCTTCGGATGGGTAGCTGGTGGTGCTTGCTAGCAGCTGGAATAGTCTTGTATGGTCCTTGAGATATCTATAACCCTGCTCCAGCAGGAGGAGGAGGAATTCCGGGCAGGTGAAGGGATCCATAACAGGAAATACAACAGAAACAAAAACTCTGAGAGAAAAACGAGAAAACAAATGGAGGGGAAAACACGGAGGTTACAGTTTTTTGTCAGGTCTTCTGTCACATCACGCTGTTGATGAAGCACACAGGAGAAACGAGTAAACGAGAACTGTCTTTAATCAAGGGAAAACAGGGGATAATCCACAATTGGAGCTTTCGCAAACACACTTAGAGAACGAGTATACCTGACAAACACAAACTGAAGGACTTTTAAATGCAGGGCAATCAGGGGAACTCAGGTGACATCAATGGAATATAATCAAACTAATTAAGAAAATGAGGACAGGAACATGACCAAATAAGGGAACAGAAACAGGGGCAAAACATGACACAGACAGTCCATGATCCTGACACTTTCCTAATATTGGAATCATAATGAAGGCAATGCAAAGATTGTGTTTTTTCACAACTTGGCACTGCACAGCCATCTTTATTGTTTGGTTTCTGTGTAGACTTGCGCTTGTGTCTCTTGGAATTTACTCTATGTGCGCAAATCAGTGGGCGGGGCAAAACAGGCAGTGATGTGGAAACAGGCATTGATCTTCTTCTGCGGAGGCAGTATTTAGCCAAACTATTACGTCATAAATTGTCACATTTCACAACCTGTCGTTTTGGCCAGTTGGCTTCAATATAAGCTGTTTTAAACTAACATGAAAGTTACAGGATGTTTTTATCATACAATGACCTCTTATATGTCAAAAGATAAAGGGAATTTTGATTTCTCAGTTCAGAATTGAGTATGCAGTTACTAGTGTGAATTAGAAAAATAAAGCATATTTTAAACAACCTCAAGAGCGGATGCAGCCAGTTGTAAGATGAATGTGCAAGGCTTCTGCTGTCATTGGCTTGGAGTTATTTTACGTGTACAAAAACAGCTCAATATTGCAAACATTTATTTGTTATAATATTATTTTAATTCATTATCATAATCATAAACACACTGATTTGTAGTGCAAAATAGTTTGACCATTTACTGCACTTATTATTATTTTAGTTATTTGCCTATTCGCAACTAATGAGTCTTGCAAATTCAAGTAAAATAGCTTACTCACACATTGCAAAATAAAGTGGATATCTTAATCTTTTATCTGGACCCTAAGAGTAAAGACCTAACATGTTCAGGCCTGTATTAAGAACACATAGGACCTTGGGGCTATAACAAACCCAAGGGACCCCCTTCATAGTAATTGGTGCCACAGTGTTTTCTGCCACAGGAATCATTTGTGTTTTTAATAAAATAAAATCTCCAGCATACAGAGATACATTGAGTATGTAAACTAAATATTCCAGGCTACAACACCTTAAAAGAATAAATACATTAACACCAGATATTTGAAATCAAAAAACTTTTGAGAATATATGGCTCCCTTAAGGAATATACTTTAAATAGTTTTATAGATGTTATTCTTTCTGTTCCTAGAAGAGGAAAATCATCAGGGCTGGATTGGTGCTCAAATTCAGCTCATTTAGCCCACACATAAATGTTTTGCTGGGGTTAGGGCAATTGGAATAAATAAATAAATAATTTATTAATAAATAACGAATGGAAACAAATAATAATAGATCATTTTGAATATACCTCCAATGTCTGCATATTTTGGCGTGCACTTTGTAATCGAATCTGAATTCTTAACATAATATAGTTACGCAATATAATCAAAAATATCAGCATGATTGCAAGTGTGATATTAATTTTATACAGCACAGCAGTTCAATAAGCAATAACCTAATTTTACTAATTGTCAATTTTATAGACACAACATTATAAGTTTTGACTCTTTTTGCTCTATTCTCCCAACAGAAGTGTTGCTTCTCACTGCAACATGCTACAGTACATTCCATTTTCAAGGGCTCATCCCTGTGCCCTAATTTCCTCAAGGGTTTATGCTTCAGAGGGAGAACTTTTAAGGGGTGAAGGCTGTAGGAGACCAAAAAGTCTATTCCTTGGAACGCACTTTTGCGCCGTCTTTACGAGACAATTAAAAAGGTGCCAGTAAGTTTGTTTAACTTGAAGCAGAGCTTCACAGACCAATCGGTGTATGACATCAAAGTACCATGAGAGCTATTTGAAAGCAAACGGAACCATCTGTTCCCCAATCACTCTCACGGTACTTTAATTCATACACTGACCAGTCTGTGCAAGGCTGCTTTAAGTCAAACACACCTAGGGCCAAATTTACTAAACTAGGTATATTAGTGAGAGTGCAATTACAAAAAAAGTTTTGATGGGAGTGGAACATTTTGTGGGTGATCTATTGCTATGTGCAAATGAAAAGAAGAAAAAAAAACACAGAAGCAGTCATATCTTTTTCATAATGACCAATGCAATCTACAAAGAACAGCACAAATTAGCATAAGAGGGCAAAAAAAGCAAACAGTATGTTTAGATAATGTCTTTCTGTGGCAATCCAAATAAATTAATATGAGTGGAAACATTTCTCTGTTCTCTGCAGTGCCTCTTGGCAGCAACAATCTCAACCATATGGAGCACATAATGGGTTAAGACATGTTTTTTGATGGTAAATAAAGGCGCAAATGCTGGTAAATTACCGCAAACCTTAGTAAATCATGTTGCATGATTCAATTCAAAATACTGTCCTCCCATAAATGTTGCATCTGAAAGGGAAACTCTTACAAATGCACATACAATAAGGTTAGCCGCAAAAATGACTTTTCTGAATGTTCATGCCTTTTTGTTACAAATTTTTCACTGCACGCCTTTAGTAATTCCTGACAGTACTTTTTAAACACCAAAATAGGGTTTACACTGGTGCAAGCTGTTAGTAAATCTAGTCCCTGCAAAGAATCATGGAAGTCAAGAGGCCATCAGTTGTACCCATCAAAGGGCCCTTTGAAGTGGTCAGTTTTAATCACTTAAATTTGACACTTAAACACTTCAATATGGCAACCATGATCATTCTCACACCGAAGTGTATTTTAGAGGCAGATTTATCCCATGTGGAACAAGGTGAGAGTGGTGTTTTCTTCATGAATGAATCAGCTGGTTTGTTTCTATGGTTCATTGATTGAGACTTGTCGCCACCTACTGGTGGGTATAGTTTTGTATATAATACATTTCAAATAATAATAATTTCATTTTTTATGCAACATTTTATATTTCTATATTCTATGTTATGTTTCTTTTTTTCTTTTTATTTATTTCTTTTTTGATGAGTTTATTATTTTTGAGAGACCACATTTTGACACTATTTCATGCCACTGATTTCTTGGTGCTTCATCATGCTCTCAGAGAGTTTGTTGCTATTTTAGGAGCTCTGTTATCAAGTGCCTACCTCGTGCAAAGCATGTTAGCTTATTAACAGCTCTGCTATGGCAACAGTGTGTGCCTAGTGTGGTAAACAGCAGGCACATGACTATTGGGTCTGCAGTATTGAATGTCCTTTGGCTAGCATGCTGTTTATTTGGGGTAGCATAGTAGATGTGCATGGTGTTGTTGCTGATCTGAGATTGTCTACAGAAGGGTCTGTCAGGTTGACCTTGACCGCACCAAAGTAGTTAACCTGATCAACTATTCTATGTAGACCAGCTTGAACAAGAAATAAACCAAGACAAACCATGTTAAAAAAAAAAGAATGTTGTATGTATTCCAATGATCATTTAAAGAGTCTATTTTTGAGTTTATAGTTTATAGGTTGTTGTTGTTGTTTTTTACAATCCTATTCATTTTAAAGGGGCTATATGTAAGAATTTGCATGTAATAAATAATCACTTTTTTATTGCCAATGTGGGAACAGCTTGTAATGAAATGTAAAAATTCCAACTTCCTAGGTTGTTAATAAAAGCCTGTAGATTAATTTATGTGAAGGACTTGGGGCATTTTTGCTGTGAAAATCAAAAGGGTGTGACAGTTTTTCATCAGTGATACAAATATGATTTAAGAAGGATAAGAGGTAATGTTAGCAAGTTTAGCTTGAAAATGTTTAATAGCAAGTAAGACACAATTTAGACATTTGAATATAATAATAATAATAATAATACATATTTATTTGCAAAAGCTGATGGAGTGCTGAATGCTGCAGACTCACAGAGCATTGTTGGATTGGGTGCAACTCACTGAATGGCTACCGGTGAATTCTACATAAAATCCCTTTAAATAAAATGAAAACAGACTGTTCTGTTTAATCTAGCATGTTTAAATGTACAATAACAGCCCATACTGGGGCTTTTAACAAGCAGTAATTTCACAGGGTTGCATAAGACAAGTTGTAAATTGAGCCACCCCCTGAGTCTAGAGAATAGTTTACAGCATTTGTTACATGATATATTCAAGAAGTACTCATCATTTGGCTTGATGTGATTGAGAGGAGCATATGGGAAAAGTATTGAATGTGTGGTTTTTTTTTTTTTTAGTTCTAAATCTGTTCATTCATGTTATATCACTACATATATTCATCACATATTTCCAGTGCATTTACACAAATTACATTTGTGTTATTTTCTAGTTTTGATTGCTTTTCTATTAATTAATTAATTAATTATTACAATATGGAAAATGATAATAAAAAGAACAAGACATCTCCAAACCTTTGAAAGGTAGTGATTCTATAAATAATGACATAATAAATGCATACTGTGCTTTCCAAATTAGGTTGTTGAAAGCGAGGTGTAGACAGTTAGATTTCTCAGCCTGGTCTCATTGTTTATACATAGGTACAGTATCAATACGCAACATTTACAAGCACAAAACCTAAATTTTTGTATGATTTTATTTATACTAAAATGTATAATTTAGAAGTTTCAACGTTTAAAACCTACAAATAGTGACATATTTTTTGCTAAAAACTAGGGCTGTCAAATGATTAATCACGATTAATCACATCCAAAATAAAAGTTTTGTTTACATAATATATGTATGTGTACAGGGTATATTTATTATGTATATATAAATACACACACATAATTTATATATTTAGAAAATATTTACATGTATATACATTTATATATTTATATTCTTATATTTTATATTATATATAAATATATTTAATATATAAACATAACATATTCTTCTTAAATATATACATGCATGTGTGTGTATTTATATATACATAATAAATATACACAGTATATACACATATATTATGTAAACAAAACTTTTATTTTGGATGTGATTAATCGTGATTAAAATTATTTTCATTAATTAAAATCAAACTAATATATATGTATCATTTATATCATTAAGATATTCGTATCAATGCATTTTTTTATCAATAAGCAATTGATATTTTTAGACCCCTTAAAGGCACAATATGTAAGATTTTTTTTATTAAAATATCCAAAAACCACTAGAACAGTGTTATAGTGTTTGTTGACTTGTGTACTTACATTATCCCAAATGTTTCAAAGAATGTTTAAATCCAGAGAAATAAGCAATTTTAACTAGTGACATGGACCGTGTCCATAGTGTCATTGTGTCACCTGCCAATGACATCATAACCCCAAAATATCAGATTTTTTGTAGAAAACATATGGAAACACAAAAGACTCTTTAATATGTTTTGCGTTTTAATAGACCGGTGACGACCGCACAGAGTAGCATTATAACAGAACTTTCAAAAGTATCTAGTATGATAAAACAGTGCTGCATTTTTTACCACATACGCACGACCGGGAGGAGCAGAAGCGGTCAACTGTGGCATAATAAAAGCTCTGCTGCTTTCGAGACGTGTGTCACGCTCATTTAAATTACATATTGTGCCTTTAACCTGCCTCAAAGCCTTAACCTACCCATTTTATAGCGAATATAAAAGGATATAAAACGCAATTGACCGAAATATGCAGGAAAATAACCATTTTAGTAACAGTATAGCACTAAAAAATATTTTTATAGTCGCTAATCCCACTCCTACATCAAACCTAAACATAACTATGTCTGTACAGTAGAGCCCGACCGATATGGATTTTTGGGGGCCGATGCCGATGCCGATATTAACTCGAAAAGAGCCGATTTATAAGCCGATATTTTGATTTTGAAAATAAACTGGATATTAGACCCATTTCCTATAAACTACACTTACACAACATTCAATAGTACAATATCTGCCTGTTCTATGTATGTGGGCTGTATAAACCATTTTCCAGAAGGGATTATGTTAAAAAAAGCCTTATATTACAGTCTCAATGACTAAACAATTGCACATCAAAAGTATATATTTTTTAATGATCAAAAGAACACTGCATTAGAGAAATCTTTGCAGAAGTAGTCCCACACTTTGCTGCTACAGCTTTCACCTTTTTCAGCCATCTGTAGGGCAGAAAGAGAGACAGAGAAAGAATAAGCATGTGTATTAATAATATCACCATGTATCAATACTCATGTCATCATTAGAATTATAATAATAATAAACAGGGATCTCCTACATAGGCAAAAATGAGAAATATATATATATATATATATTTTATTTGTCAAGCAATAGGTATTACCTATTACCTACTTATATTTAACTATATTATTACAACATATTCCTGTTATGTCTGTAAAGCTGCTTTGAAACAATCTGTAAAAAAAGAAGAAAAAAAAAGCGCTTGTTCAGCTCACATTTATTTACATGTCCCCTCTGGTTTAATCATTTCTGACGCACCTACTGTAGTTACTGTAACTACACTATATTTGCTCTCACAGACACATTCACAACGGACCCGTATATCTTCTCCTCTTCTCTTTGTGCAGTCTGAATCAAAACATCGTCATGCGCTGGCGAAAGTAAAGTTAGCCTACTGTTACCGGAAGATTACGGAATCAATTCGAAGTTGAATGGTTAACGTTAGTGTCATGAACACACCGCTGTCAATTTTGAGAAGAACCACCTTCAAACAAGTTAATAGCAAGCATTTAAGGGGCCTGCTAAAAAGGAAGCTATGTTTGCGTTAGAATAACGTAACTTTTTTTTTTTTTTTTTCGAGGCACGCTGTACATAACTTCTAGTCATTGACTACACGCGCCCCCCTGCCACAGTTACGCGGTCATTATGTGGGAAACACTGCAGATATATTTAGAATAGGTTAAACGCTAACGTTATAGTCTGACCTCTTATTAACGTTCGCGCGCTCTTCCACTGATAAACATGGTATTAGCTTTGTGGCTAATCTAATATAGCAATGCATTAGCGGCTGTAAGTGATGTTACAGAATATTTAGAAGTGATAATGATAGGACCGTTAGCTAGAACTACCACACTGTTTTTATATACAGTGTATGAACTAAATCTACAATCATTTCACATGACGAACAACAGACTCACCGTCAAAAGAGTACATCTCAGTGGCTCGGCTGATAGCTTTCTTCTGTAGTGGATTTCTGGCGCTGTTGTCAACTGGGGAGCTGCAGAGCTCCCTCTGGTGGGCAAACTATGCAACACTCATAACATGAGTGAAGCATGAGACTCTGTTTTTTTATGTTTCATCGGCCGTTATAAACGCCGATGCCGATTTAAATGCAATTAGCTCATATCGGCCGATAATATCGGCCGGCCGATATATCGGTCGGGCTCTACTGTACAGTATAAGAAAAACATGACCGACAGATAAATGCAATTACAATCATTTATTTATTGCAAATGTCAAAAACAATACCAAAAGTAATCCAAATGACAATGCATTGCTGCTGCAGTCATGGCATCTGTTCATGGCATCTGTCAGCATATATACAACTACAAGTCCAGTCTGTTAGGCAGTCTACGAATGCGCTCGGGATAACGTTTCGCCTGAGACTCCACATTTTAAGGAAGAGATAGTGTGCTGGACGGTTCCACAATTTCTGGTCTAGTCACCTCAGTGGCTATTGATGGAGTCTCTGCTGTCATAAGGGCATACTCATCCGAGCATTGTGAGGTTTCCGCACTCTCTGTGGTGTTGTGAGGAGAGTTAACCTGTATTGTGGTTGCATCCAAAAGCTGATCAATGTGTCTACGCCAAATCATGTTAGTACCCACTCGTACAGTGTAAGTGAGAGGTCCAGTCTTAGACAATATTGTACCGTGTTGCCACTTTGGGTGTTATTGTCTATAATCTCTAGAAGGCACATTTTGACCAACTTGCAGGGTCCTGAGCACAGATCGTTTTAGATTTTGGCTACACTGCTTGGTTTGCACATGTCGGTGTAAGTCAGGCTTAAGTAAGTCTAGACGTGAGCGAAGACTCCTTCCCATAAAGAGTGTGGCTGGAGACTGACCTGTGGTTCAGTGAGCTGAGTACCTATAGGCCAAGAGAAAATTTGCAATCTTTTCTTGTAGTGTTACTCTCTCCCCTTCCATGGCTTTCAGAGACTGTTTCAGGGACTGAATAAAGCATTCAGCTAGGCCATTCGTTGCAGGGTGGTAAGGAGCAGATGTAGTGTGCTTAATTATATTGCCCTTAACAAATGACTGAAATTATCGGTGACCAAATGCCAGTGCAGTGCAGGTGACCAATGTGCAAAGCAGTTCAACAGTCTTTGTGGACGTAGCGTTTTTGACAAGAAATACCTCTGGCCATTTTGAATATGCATCCACTAATACCAGGAACATTTTGTCAAGAAAAGTTCCTGCATAGTCAATGTGGACTTGCTGCCAGGGACTGGTGGGAAATTCCCACACATGCAAAGGTGCTACTTGTGGCTGTCGTTAAATCTGTTGACACCCAGAACATGTTTTAGCTAGATCTTCAGTTTGGTGTTCTCACCACCAAATATAGCTTCTAGCCAGGCTTTTTATTTTAACGACACCTAAATGTCCTTCATGTAGGGCAGAAAGTACCCTGGCAAGTAGCTTGGGTGGCACGATCACTCGGGTACCCCACATGACACATCCTTGTGTTACAGAAAGCTGTTCACAATGGTTTGAGTAGTCAGGAAGCTGTGGATCACCTTTAGCTGGCCATCCTTTCATGGTCAGATCAAACACCTTGGCCAATACAGGATCTCGATTTGTCTCCCATTAAATTTGAGCACTCGTGACAGGCAGGGGTTCCATTTGAGTGATGTGAAACATATCTGTGTCATCCTCGACCTCCTCTGGTTTCTCCTGAGGAAGGTGCGACAATCCATCTGCATTGCCATGGTACTTTGTGCCTTTGAACTCAATTGAATAGTCATGACCACCAAGGAATAGTGCCCAACGCTGTAGTCGTGCTGCTGCCATCACCATAACACATTTACTAGGGCTGAAAATAGCCACTATAGGCTGATGATCAGTAATCAGAATGAAGTGTTTCCCGTAGAGGAACTGATTAAACTTCTTCACTCCCCATATCAAGCTTAGAGCCTCTCGATCGTTCTGGGCGTAGTTCCGTTCTGTGGCAGTCAAGGACCTAGATGCAAATGCGATCGGTCTCTCAGATCCATCAGTCATTTTGTGAGACAATACAGCGCCTATTCTGTAAGGCGATGCATCGCACGGAAGACGCAAGGGAAGACTAGGGTCATAGTGTGTTAACACAGTCTCTGAAGTAATCAATTGTTTAGCTGCTTTGAAAGCTGTGTCACACTCTTTGGACCACGTCCATTTGTTTTCCCGTTGTAGCAACGCATTCAGTGGATGTAGCACTGTGGACAGATTTGGCAAGAATTTATGATAAAGAAATGAACGAAGCTGGTTCACATTTTCTGGTCTTGGTGCCCTCAAAACTGCGTTGATTTTATCTGGAGATTTGTGAAGGCCATCCTTGTCAATTTGGTGTCCACAGTACTCAACTGAGTCCTTGAAAAAATTGCAATTGCTTTTGTTTGCTCTCAGTTCATACTCTGCTAGCCTTTCACGAACAGCATTCAAGTTTGATATGTGGGCGTCATCGTCATGGCCAGTGACTATAATATCATCTAAATAGCACTGTGTGCCTGGAATCTCTTGCAAAACTTGATCTATGGCTATTTGCCACTGTGCTGGTGCTGATGACACCCCAAAAATGTTGTAGCGGAAGAGACCCTTATGCGTATTTATTGTCAGGTAATTTTTTGAAGATTCCTCTACCTCCATTTGTAAATATGCCTGGGCCAGATCGATTTTTGAAAAACGCTGTTCACCTGATAATGACACAAAGATGTCCTCAATGCGAGGCAACGGGTACTGGTCCACCTGCGAGACTGGGTTAACTGTGAACTAGAAGTCACCAAAAATTCGTACCTCACCACTTTTCTTGACAATTGGAACTATAGGTGTGGCCCATTCAGTCCAGCTTACTTTAGACAGGATTCCTTGGTCTTCAAGTCACTTTAGTTCAGTCTCCACCTTCTGGCGTACAGAATATGGCACAGGGCGTGCCTTGTGAAATTTTGGCTGCACATTGCTCTCAATAGTAAGCCTTGCCTTAATGTGCTTCAATGTTCCAATGCCATCTTGGAAGACTTGTGCAGATTGCTCTAGCACATTCTCTAATTTGTCTTGTACAGAGCACGTTGTTACCTTGGGGGTAACTTGCATGGCTTTTATGGACTGCCAATTGAGCTGAATGCTTCTAAGCCATTCACATCCAATTAAGGGTACTCCACACTTTTTCAGCACATAAATGTCCAGAGTGCACTTTTTGTTTTCACAGCTTACTCTGACCTTAAGTTTTCCCAATGGAGCAATTTTCTTTCCTGTGTAGGTCTTAAGCATTATGGAAGTGTGCCTCAATTTCAGTTTGTCAAAATGGCCTTTGTAATCCTTGTATGAAATTATTAACAGCTCTGATCCTGTGTCAAGTTCCATCTTCAATTTTACTATACCTATTCCTATTACTATTATATCAGAGTTGTCTGAGTCAGGTTCATCCAGTTCATTTATCTTTGCATTTCTTTTTGCAAACGTCCTTCTCTTCTTCTCATTTGGTTTTGTTTTACACATTTTCTGTATGTGTCCCTTTCTGTTACATTGTCTGCACTCCTTCTCTTTAAACCAGCATTCAGCAGGGTCATGGGACTTTTTACCACATCTGAAACATATTTTGTCACTTCGCTTTGTTGCAAATTTGTTTACATGATATCTAGCTGATGCCTTTCTTTGCAATTCCAGCACGTCTTTCGTGGCTGTCTCCATAGAGACTGCGATCTCTAGTGCTCGCATCAGAGTGAGTTCTCTCTCAGTAAGCAGCCTCTTTTGCGTGCTCTCACTGTGCAGTCCGCAAACCAGTCTATCTCTGAGCGCATCAGACAACGCTTCGCCAAATTGGCAGTGCTCTGCGAGCTTCTGGAGCTCGGCCATGTACTCCGATACAGATTCTGTCTTTTGTTGATTACGCTTATGAAAGCGAAAATGATCCACGATTATCAAGGCCTTTGGATTCAAATGCATTTGCAGCACGTCAACAATTTCTTTAAATGTTTTCTGAGCTGGCTTTACTGGTGCGGTTAAACCGCACAAGAAGTTGTATGTTTTCGCCCCCATTACACTCAAGAGAACAGCCACTTTTCTCTCGTCCCCGATGTCATTGGCTAAACAATACTGTTCTACTCTCTCCACATACGTCGCCCAGTCTTCCACCGTACTGTCAAAAGCATACATTTGTCCAAAACACCCAGACATTTTCGTTTCTTCTTTTGTTTTAGTCAATTAATGTATATCTCCTTTAAACAACTCTGATGCAGTTTACTCATGATGCGTTAGGCCTACATGTGCACTTCGCCATCCGTAGCAGACCTTTTTGGCGTCTCTTTCGTGGTAGGCAAGACACAAATGCTTCTGGTCTCTGTAATTTGTTGCACAAGAGGTTCCTTTTAAATCTCATCCCCAGTTCTGTTATGTTTGTGCAGTTACATAACATAAAAAACAGACACTCTGATCGGAGCTTAGCTTGAACACGTCTTTACTGCACAATTGCAATTATCACATTCAACACTAGAGTGTGCAAATGCAGAATGCTTTCTTTTTATTTATTGACTCAATACACAGCAACACCAGACTAGATGTAGACAAGAATGTCTCCTAGGCTATTGAGGTGTTTTGTTGTTGGATGTAATGATGAACATAGCAGTCGTCATTTACACCCAACATCTGAGCCACTGAAGACCCAGTGGATTACATTTGTTTCTGAAGGGACCACACCCCTGATCTACTTAAAAGTGTGTATCTTCGCGCGAATCATTTGTGATCCAGCCTCACCTACAGAAAAAGTGAGTATAAGGTTTTTTTTTTAATGAATCTTTGCAAATCACCTTTCCTAATAATGTGCTAATTAGCAAGTTTCACAATGAATGCAGCTAAAGTGAACTGTCCCTCAGAGAGCGGCTTGGAAGAGAGGGACGGGGTCAGCAGAGCTCATTAACATTTAAAGGAAAATGCTTCAAAATGGCTTGCTCTGAAAAGAGCTGTTTTTGACGGTAAAAAAAAGGTGTTTTTTTACACTACCATTGAGAAATTTTAATCAAACTATGTTACAGACTTTTCATTAAGACCCTAAAGAATCATATCAACTTGTGGAAAATGGGCATCCCATGACCCCTTTAAGATATGTTTAATTCATAATATTTAAACATATCCAAAATACATTATTAGATATCTGAAAGTAATTTATTACTAGTCAAATTACAAGAGTAGATATCTTGAATTTTATTTTTGACTAGGCAAAACTTAAAAAGAGATATCTTGAACTTTAATTCTTCCTAGACAAAACTCATTTAAAGATATCTGCAATTTAATTATGGATATCTCAATCTGATTTTTGACTAGGAAGATTTTTTTTTTTTTTTTTTGGAGACAAAAAAAAAGATCTGCATTTAGCTTTGTGATGGGATTTCAATAGGCAGGATTTCAATATAGATACCTGGAATTAACAATGTGACTAGTCAAAATTCCTTTATAGATATCTAAAATGTGCATGCAAAAACACCTTTTTTAAGCCCCAGCTTAAACAATTTATTGACCAATCCTACCTTGTCTTCCGCCATTTTATCTAAGAATTGTATAATAAAGTTCCTGCCTATTTGGTTAATTTTAAACTGCCTTATACCCAAGTAATTCAAAATAAAAATGTAGCTGGTGCACGTGTAAAAGTAACATAAGGTATGCAGAGAACACTCAATCTACACACAATGTAATGTACTAATCAATATCATCAGTACATGTTAAACTTCTATTACCTTGTAATCTTTTTAAAATCACCCTTCACCTTTTTTGACTAGGTCTGTCTTGATTCTGAAGCATTATTCTTTATTTCTTTTATTTATTATTATTCTTTATTTATTTATTTATATATTTTTTACTATTTTTCATGTTTTTTGGTGTACACTGCCATTGTTCTTCACATGTCTTTTCCAAATATATATTAAATAAATTCAGACGAGCAGTTTGCGTTTCTTTTTATTGAACATTACACTCTAGTTTGTCCATTTTATGGCATGATTTAAATTCACACAGTGCTACATTCATGCATGCAGGGGACCTTTTACCATATAAATGCATCTAGATATTATTTAATAACCCCTGAAGTAATAAATCCAGTAGCTTTTCTCTCTGTGACAACAAAAGCAGTATACCGTTGTTAGCATTAGCACTAAGCACTAGGCAGGGGAAGGGCTATGGTGTGGGGGAGGACCTGAGTAAATTTATACTTCTGCATCAGACAGACGGCATAGCCTCTATGCTGTAGGATGTGCATTGGTTTTCATTTATACTTCTGCGTCCGCGTCGACATGCAGTACACATGCAAACCGCTAGTCTGCAGTGTCCACGTGCATGTTGCTTGTGTAACCCGCAGACCACGGCAAAAGCTGAAAAAGAAGCAGCTTGTCGGAGAAGCATCAGCCATGATGGCGGCAAATAAATATCAAAGAACAGATCATTTATTTAAAACTTCAAAAAAGAGACGACAACGGAACAGCAGAAGATGGCATTCTTTCGATCTCCACAAGGACTTGTACCATGGCAGAACAACTTATAAAAATGCTAATGCTACATTTTATAATAAATGATAAAACACTTGTTCTTTGCTTTGTTTTATTTTGTAACATTAAAATATATTAAAGTGCAAAACACATACACAAAATTCAAATACATACGGAGGGAGGGGTACTAGCAGACCAATCACAGCGCTTGCGTAGATTTGATGCAATGTGACATTTTTGGAGAGGTGAACGTCAGGCTACGCTGCAGCCTGCACATACTACGCACAACCTATGGTTTTGACGCAGAAGTATAAATCAGCCTTTAGTCTCATGTCACACAAGCAGGAGCAGGTACGATTCAGATATCTTAATATTGAAAGCCATTTTAACATTAAATCTGTAAGCCATACTAGTATCTATTATCATGGTACTAGTACTGAATTTTTAGGTAATAGTATCTTTTCCATTAAGTACTAGTACTTATTCATTAGGTACTAGTGCTTATTATTTAGCTACTAGTGCTTATTATTTAGCTACTGATGCTTATTTGTTAGGTACTTGTGTTTATTGTTTAGGTACTGGTGTCTTTTGTAAAGTTACTGTCACGGTATGGTAAAGAAAAAACCCCATGTAAACAGGGGTCTGGGTCCAAATACAGGTTTATTTACTAAACAAAAACAGACTTAAGGCAAAACCAAACAGGTTCAAAACTGAATGACAGGATCGGGATACATATATGGCCACAAGAGCTTGCATTAACCAAACGCTTCAAACTAATAATTAATAAGCCAGACAGATTAGCGTGAGTGCGGTGTATAAATTGTCCATGACAATGGGGAACAGCTGAGGGTGTAATAAGTGACAGGTGTGTGGAGTTTGGGGAATGGAGTCTGGTGGTGAGAGGGAGAATCGCAGGGCCCGAACTCATGACAGTTACCAGTACATATTCATTAGATACTAGTTCTTATTTATTAGATACTAGTACTTATTCCAATAGTGACTAGTATGTAATTATACTCTTCTTGTTAAGAAAAAAAAATAGAACTAGTACTTATTTTTTAGTTACTAGTAACCTTTTAGTAACTTCTTGATATCCTGAACTTAATAGATACTAGTTCCTTTTAAATTTGCATTTCTGCCAAGTATGATAATTGTATGTTAAATATTAATGAGCCAGCAACATTTAGATGCTGAAAATATGTCAGTATTGTATGTTTTAGTGCCTGTAAAAACTTAAGTAAATGTACGTTTTACATAACCACATTTTACGTAAAATACATACAAATTATCATGAGATCACATTGGATTTCCAGGTACTTCACTTGTGTCAGTGATTGGCTGCCAAAGAGATCCCACATGTCAGTGTGATTTTAAGATTTTAAGGTAGATTTTAAGGTAGCCAGTAGTAGTCATTTGCTAGCTTGCGACACTCATTTTGTTACTCTATAGAACTTTTTTAATACTGCACATTGCTTTTTTGAGACTGCAATTGCTCCACATTGTGTTTAATAGGATAGACCTGACATTAAACAACTCCTGGCACATTTATCTCTCTTTAATACATGCATATTTTGAGTTTGTAATCTCAAAGACAGAAAACATACCTTGGGAATGGATCAGGAGGTATACTTGAGTCTCCTTCCCCCAGTACATCATTTTAATGATGCTTTGCTTTTAGTAGAGAATGAAGTACTAACGTCTGTCTCTGACCTCCACAGAATGGCCTCAATGCTTTGCATTTGGCAGCAAAGGAAGGACATGTGGACCTGGTCCAGGAGCTGCTGGACAGGGGGTCTTCAGTTGATTCTGCAACCAAGGTAGAGCTTCTTAAGAAAAATATATACTGTATGTGGTACTTGTGTTGGAAGTTACAACTCAAGTTTAAAAAATAAAAAATGGTGTAACATTATACTGTGCTTTAAAAGGTATGCTAGCAACTCTGTAGATCACTTTTCTGTTAAGCATTTGGAACTGCTTGAAATGTGAATGGTTTCTAGCTCTCCAGCACTGGCACTCTGTGAGGGATGTTTCTGGGAATTTTCTGGGAATGGCTTTGTGTAAATTAATGCTGATCAAAACCATGCACAGATTATCTTTTTTTCCTGACAGCTTAAAATAGTCTTAACAGCACTCCCCAACCTTTCAATCACCAACCCAACACCTGTTAATACACAAAATGAATAGCGGGGAAACATGCTATGCCAACATTGACATTTGAATATCAGTTCTTATATTAGGCTGTCAGGTCGCTTTGACATTCATGCTGTGCTACTGCTTAAATTCATGTTTATACAAAACAAGTATGTACAATAGAGATGTATTAAAACTTTGTCATTTTAAATATAGACATTTTGAGGATATGCTTTCCTTCTCTGACAGACTGCCATAGTACTTCAGTCAATATGACAAGAGCTGAAAGGCAGGACCACTAAGGCTCCTCCAGGCTACTAGACATGTACTCATGAAAAGCTCTGCTAGCTGTTTTGGGAGTTTTCTTTCAAATAAATGTCGCTGCATATGGTGGCCAAATACATTTTCACCCCACCACATATTCTTTACTATTTAAGAGGGGTAATCAATGGTCAAAGGAGCATTCATCTATTTATGTATGTACTATGTATGTATGTATTTATGTTTCAAAAATATTTACCCTTGAATTCAAATGTGGTTGGGTAGTTTACAGAAAATACAGTGGGCATATCTGGACACTAAATAAAGGGTTAATGTTAGCTCTTTAGTACAGTCTGTTTATCTGTTTTCCAAAGAATCTGTGGTAATTAAAATGATTTGGCTCCTATTGGTCTAAACTACAAAAAAGAGTAGAGCCCCTTATGATCAGTGACACTCTCTACACTGAATGGCCCATTCTATTTATGACATACCTCACATGATCATGCTACCTCTGACACAAAGTCCAAATGGATGTGGAACATTGGTATTGATACATCCTGGGTAGAGCCTCAAGCAGTTACGGCACACACCGTGCCACCTGGCCAATTCTATTCCATCACAGGAGACCTGATTCAAACCTGAAACAAACAGATGTGAAGACTAGATCTGTTGAAATGATTCCGTTTTTAATTTTTTTTAAATATATTTACATCATGTAAGATTGGATGCAGCCATTTTAAACATAAATGTGCAAGACATCTGCTGTCAGCCGCTTGCAATTATTTTAGCTTTGCAAAAACAGTTCATTATTTCTGCTTGATGTAATTGTAATCATAAGCACACTAATTTGTAACTGAGACAGTTTACTGCAATTTGTTAAGCCGGTTGTATGCCAGACTAATTCAATGGACAGAGAAGCATTCTATTATATGACTCTCTTGGAAGCTTTTAAACATTCAATAAGGCAAATCAAATAATAGAAAATATGTATTGTACGGTATCTCAGTTGATGTTTTTCTTGATTTCTGATAGATACACTATATAAAGAAATGGCAAAACGGCTGATCGTGCTGCACTAATTTTGTCCTAATTACTTTGCACACTCAATATTGCATTGTAAATTCAGAAGCTTGTCTAAAATAGTTTTTGTTCTATTATTTATTAGATTTTGTAACATGTTTTGAAGTTATTATCCATGCCTTTCTGAATAAGGTATTCGGCTTTGGGTGCAACCCTGATATCATTTGTGGCATGCAATTTAAAGAGAAATGTCTGAGTAAATGATGAATGTGTTTGTTTGCCTCACAGAAAGGAAATACAGCTCTCCACATCGCTTCACTAGCAGGACAAGGAGAGGTTGTAAAGATCCTGGTCAAGAGGGGAGCAGACATTAATGCACAATCTCAGGTAGGAACTAGCTTGACATTTATGCCAGCAAAAGGAAAAATAAATAAATACAATAAAAACCATTAAAATCTGTGCTCTTATAGAATGGATTCACTCCCCTGTACATGGCTTCTCAAGAAAACCATTTAGATGTGGTGCGCTATCTTTTGGAGAATGGTGGAAACCAGAGCACCGCAACAGAGGTAAAAAGTGCAAGTGCTTCTAAAATTGTATAGAATGGTGAAAAAAACAAAAACAAAAACCCCCCACAACTGATCCTAAAGATTTCTTTGCTTATGTCAAAATGCTGATTGCCTACATGCTGTAACAAATCCTAACCCCTTATCCTAAACTACACCATACGCTTATCCTTAAAGTATACCCAGATAGCATCCACATACTGTTGTGTCAGAATTATTGGCATTATGCAAGGTTAAGTGCATTATTTAAAATATTAGTTTTTCTCTTTTTGCAGGATGGCTTCACACCTTTAGCTATTGCACTGCAACAAGGCCATAATCAGGTGGTGTCCATCCTTTTAGAGAATGATACAAAGGGAAAAGTACGTCTGCCTGCCTTGCACATTGCAGCCCGAAAGGACGACACAAAATCTGCTGCCCTGCTGCTCCAAAATGACCACAATGCCGATGTACAGTCTAAGGTAAATATGGGCAAAACATAGAGCTGAGGGTAGTATGTTCAAGGATGGAAGGATATATAAGGAAATATGTATTGAAAAGGAAATTGAAATTTGGCTTCAAAATGAAAAAAAAAAAAAAAAGTTTATTGGTATGATGAATAATGTCATAATGAATAATAACAATGAGTGTGGCCTTGACGGGATTTACCAATCTCTGCATTAGTGTTGGGACCCAAGATTTGTTCTGGTAACGGTTCTTATACATCTTCATTATTTTTCACGTTTTAGCAGACTTGTGCTTGCAGTCTAAATTGAATATTATTTAAAATACAGACTGTGTACTGTGAAATAATACAAAGACAACTACATCTATCCACACATCTATCATTGTTCTCACTGGGTGCACGCTAGCACTGTAAATAAAAGTAAACCGTCTAAACTTTAAAAGTTTTAAACTGTTCAAAAGTATTTCCTCCGTTGACAGAACTGTAAGGATTCTGCTGCATACACATTTTTAGCAAATTTCCAGCTTCCCAGGGGACAGGGGCTCTGCTAAAAAAATCTTTTTTTGTCTTCTCTGACATGTGCAAAGACATTTGACTAATCTCTCAGCTGAAAAAAAAAAATAAAAATACACAAACTTTAAAGCTGCATGTTTCGATGCGAGTTGTGTTTGGTCCGTAATTTTGCATGCTTTGCATGTGACTACAATTGCTATTTGAATCAGACTAATGACCAGTGTTGGGTAAGTTACTCTAAAAAAGTAATTAATAACTAGTTACTAATTACATCTTCAATAGTGACATTAGATTACTGTACAAATTACTCTCTCCAAAAAGTATTGAAGTACTTATTACTAATTACTTTCTAAATCCTGTATCAACCTTGACAAGTAAATGATACAAGGATAGACATGAAACGGTTCTTTTAATTCTTTCAAATAAATAATAGATAACTACATAAATTATTCTGGTCACACTTTAGATGAGGGTCAAATTCTCACTATTAACTATGACTTTTGCCTCAATATACTCCTAATATCTGCTTATTAATGCTTAGTAAAGTAGTTGTAAAGTTTAATTATTGGATAAGAATTGGGTAGGATTAACGATTTAGAATAAGGTTTTGCTGAGTAAGACATGAATATGTGCTTTTTAAGTAATACTAAACAGCCAATATATGCTAATAACCAACTAGTTAATAGTGAGAATTGGACACTAAAGTGTTACCAATATGCTTATTAACTCGCCAAAGTATTTAAAGTGAGAAGGTTACATAAAAAGCATGCATTTTGGTTAGACATTAAATTTTGATGTTAAATTCACTATTGTATTGTATATAAATGTTCTACAGACTATACACAGTATTAAGTACATAAGAAGTAACTGTAATTAAATTACCGAAAAAAATAAGAGTAATCCCTTACTTAAGTTTTTCAAGGGAAAAGTAATTAAACTACAGTAACTAATTTCTTAGTAACTAGTTACACCCAACACTGCTAATGACTGAATTGGTAGTTATACATTCAGAACAGTTTTTTCATAATAACTGGTAGTTTAATTAAAAACTCTGATGTTAAAAAGTAGCAGTTTTTATATGTTTAGGTATATTGTTAGCACCAATTGAAACAAATCATCAGATTCATTTCATATCTTAAGATTCCCATCCCCACTCTGCATGTCGCTACTAACAGACCGTTACAGAATCAGCATCTTGTAAAACTGTCTTGTTTATGGTTATGTTTGTATGTGACTTGCAGTGGTTTCAGGATGTTTTTAGTGTCTTCCATTATTGTGCCAGATGAAATCTTTTGTCAGTGTTTGTCTCTCTGCGTTTCTCTGTTTCTCTCTCCAGTATAAATGTGCCTGCATCCTGTGTTTCCATCCCGACGCTATCCGGGTTTCACTGTTTTATCTACTTACCCATTACTTTATTTTATCAGTCATAAAAACATACACTTCTTAGTGTATACCATAACTGACTGTAAATATGCAGAAACAGCATGCACTTGCAAAATGAATGTGCACAGACACGCAGCCTACATTTGTGTGAAAGTGTGCATGCATGTCTGTTGTATGCTGTGTGTGTTTGAGACTGAATGTTTTCTCTCTTTGTTTTTTGGAAATGCTAATAGAGGTGTTTATTTTTCTTTTAAAAAAATGGCCAATGATTTATAAGTATTGTTTTAATTATAGTTCAAAGAAAACATGCAACATTCAGAATGTTTCTGATGATGAAAAATGTGCCAGTTTAATTTTAGTTTCAGTTTCAAACCAAAAAAGTTTAGTGATTAATTTAAAAAGAATGTTAGACATTTGTTGGCTTAAATGCCATGTGAAATGTAATTTTTTATGTATTACTATTATCAGCTTTTAATGCACATTTTTGGTCTAGTCTAATTTACTATATTTCATACAGATTCCTGTAAATATAGAACCTTAATTTAATTAAAGTTCAATCATAAGATGTGTGAATGTGAGATTTTGTCTATGTTTTGCTAGTATTCCTGTCTTTTGATAGCTATTGACATGCAGCATCACACAAAAGCAAATTCTTGAGACCAAGACCACCATAAAACCACAGTATTTACAAGAGTATGTATTACAAGGGTTAATTCATTTTGCAACTGAAAGCGATAATAGGAGTTATTACTGAAATAATGTGATTTGAGTGGTCGCATGACCTCATAGCGTTCGTCATCTCATGTTAGTATACCTTTAAGAATTGGTTTCTAGTGGCAGGCTGGGTAATAGATATGGTCCCTCAGAGAAAAATGAAGACCTCTTGCTTCTCTGGCACAATTTGCATGCTGCCGCTATCAACCCCAAATGTGTTTGAATGAAATATAACAAGCCTATTTCCTTCCCTGTTTTTGCTGCAACAGATGATGGTCAATAGGACAACTGAGGTAGAGATATTTATCTAGTTCCTTATTTTTTTGGCAAATAAAAACTATTGATTTATTGTATTCATTTTTGGTCCTCTTTTTGGCATATAGAATTGAGCTTTTCTGTTTGTTAACTCAGCATTTTTAGTTCTTTTGAACCTTTGCATGGCTGGTTAGTCTCATTCACAGCATCATCCAAACCCCTTTGCATATGTCACGTCAGAAATTTCAGTTTTATTTGTAAAATGTATTGAATGCGAATGTTATATGTTATAAATAGTGCCATGATTGCTGCTGATGTTTAATTTGAGCTATTATAATCAGAGATAGGCTGAAAAGTCAATGCAGACAGTGTCTATCTTAACATCTATAACACTCCTCATCATAAATTATTATTTCATTTACTTACAGTCAGTTTTAAGCTGCAAGGGCACTTTACTGTTAATGCAAGAGTACTGCATGCTCAGTTGAGTTGAAATTTTATACATATACATATACATAAAATATACATAATATATAAAATTATAATGATTATTATTATTATTATTCGCTTGCATTGTCTTAATGTTTTATTATCAGTGTTTTATTATCAATCTTTTTAGATACATTAGTTTCTTATAAATTAATAAAAAATATTCAGACAAGTGCACAACACTGTCTTATATTGGCTTTGCTTGCTGCCTTAACTGAAATATACACAAACCTAGGGAAGCCAGTCACGTGGCTTTAATGAAATGGACGTTTATTTCATTACTCTTACCTAAAGGTCAAATAGACCCCAGTGGCATGAATTTGCCTTTCAACAAAAATTGCTTGACTTCCAGCACGCATTAGCATTGCATTAAGCTCTTTAATAATATATTATATATAGGGATTAATCATTCTTTTTTCAACATCCATACATCCACCAGAAATAATGTTTGAGTGTTTGCAGGTGGCATATACATTTTTAAACTGTTGTTGTGTTAGTGTTATCGGTTATGATGTTTTGATATGATTATGAATATAATTGATATTATTATTATTATTGATGGAATTATTATTATGTGATACACAGCTGGATGTATGAATGCTAACAGCTCAATGCAATATCATACATGTTACAAAACTATGTTCAGAATGAAGGTTTTGTAGTTAGTGATCTATATAATTATGTACTTCGAAATTATCGGCTTTCTTTAACCTTTGCAGGCAATTTGCTGTTTGCAAAGTTTTTATTAGGTTTTAATGTAATTATCCACTGCACAGCATGCTGCATCGCATATTTGATTTTGCACCAGCTTTGAACGTGTTTCACACAGTCAATATATTCTTCACACTTTTGTAAATGATGTTTTCACATTAAATCGGACCGTGACTTTCAGAATGGGAAGGTAAGGCAAGAATTTCACATATTCAAACTCCTCTACAATCTTTACCTTCTTATAGTCCAGACATGATTTTATTACTGATATTATCTGCATACTGCACTTTTGTTTTTTGATACTTTTATGTTTTCTTTAGTCTTGTTATTTGATTATGTTTTTCCCCTTGTTTTCATTATACTAAAACTATGTCATCTGAAATGTTGTCTTTTGTTATGTTCTGTTAACAGCTTCTTGTTATTTTAAGTTGATTTATTTGCAATTTTAGTACATTTATTTGTTTGCATGCCTGTGTCTAGGAGTTTGACCAATCTTAAAGTTTATATGTGTATGTTTATGTGTTAGTTGTCAAAAATCAAGTTTAAGGTTTCTTTTCAGACTTCTTCAGATGGGACCAAAGGTGCCTTTGAGGCAACAATGAGCTCAATCTTTTCACAATTGTCCATTTTGTACTTTTATGTGACTGCTGCATGCTAATGTAGTCTATTGAAACAATATAAAGTCAGGGTTGGAGTTTTTGGCTGGAGTTGAAGATGCCACTCAATGCAGATCTGAAACCAGCTTTTTAATTGTAAGTTAACATGGTTGTATAGGCGAGGTTAGCTGTTTTCAGATCTGTGTTTATTGGCAGCTTGGCTCTAAAGCATTGTAGGAATGTTGTCTTATATCTCATGTTTTTTTTATTTTATTTTTTTCTTGTGCCCCATCCCCTTGTTGATTCTTTTTGTAGAGTGGATTCACACCCCTGCATATAGCTGCTCACTATGGAAACGTAAATGTTGCAACACTGCTCCTCAATCGAGGGGCTGCTGTGGACTTCACTGCAAGGGTGAGTGTTTACAGCTTTTACATACATGTACATGAGCTTGACTTCCTAAATTTATTTATTTTTTTTCTGATGAGAGTTGAGACCAAAGTTAACAAATATAAAACAACATAAAACTGATGAGAGTTGAGACCAAAGTTAACAACTATCTGACATTATATAGTTACGGAAATTATTATTAAAACGTATACAGATGATTCTCAGCTCAATTAATTTCTAAAGACAGCACATGTATTTTTTTTAAATATTTGTTTCTTTTGTCTGTACAGAATGGGATCACGCCACTACACGTAGCGTCTAAGAGGGGAAACACTAATATGGTTCATCTGCTGTTGGACAGAGGGGCTCAGATTGATGCCAAAACAAGGGTTAGTAACAATTTGTTAGCACTTTGGTTTTGTCCATACTTCATACACATAGCTGAGATGGCTACCATTTTACGAGTCTGATATAAGCTAGATGTCAGTTAGCAATGGAAAAAAGGTATGCTATGATTAGATTTAATTTATGAATTTATGTTTTTTAAAAGTTGCTCTTAAAAGTGTAATCTGCTTCATGTCAAACTACTTAATAAACAGTAAAAATTACTTACTGAAATTAAGAAACTCTCTCTCTACTTTGGCTGCTCCTGTCTGCACCACAGCAAAATTATTAGCACATTGTTTTGGCACATTTTACACAGGATGATCATTCTTAAATATGAAAATGAAAATAAATAACTAATATAAAATAAATTATTAAAATAAACCTTGCATTTGCTATCTGCTGTCTTGGGCCAAATGGAGGGAATGGATGACCAGTTCATAACAGGGCTAACACAGACAAACACATTCACACTCTGAATCGATAAGCAAATTAGTGTCACCAGTTCCCCTGACATTACATGTCCTCGACTTGTGCAGAAAACCAGAGCCCCTGAAGGAAACCCTTGCAAATACAGGTGAAAAACATGCAAAATCATCACGGAAAGGCCTACTGGAACCTTCAATAATTGAAAGTCTCAATCCAGATGATCTAATAAGCAGTCAGATGTATTTAAAGCCTTTGTTACATGCATTGTTATAATCCCATTTTAATTACATCATCCAGTTAAACTTTATAGGCTTTAATTTGCCAAAATATTAAAATGCTACAGATATAATGTATTTCTATATTCAAATACACATACATTTGTTTTTGCCTGAATTGTACACTTTATATTAGGGGAAACCACAATTCCTATGTGCAGTCACCAGTGATGATGAGTCACTGTAGCTGTGTGTATTTGTGTGTGTGTGTGTGTGTGTGTGGTCTGATTAAAGCCATGACTGGCTGTGTTCTTCTTCAGATTTTGACTGCAGTGTGGAGTCCAGCTGGTTGTGTTCTGTCCCTTTCTTCTGCAGTCTCCCTCCTGCAGTGTCTGATGTATCATCCTACACACACACACACACACACAGACACACACCCCCCTTTCACGCTCTGCTGTTACTGACTTCAGCAGTGCTTTTTATGTGCTATAAGCAATGATGAATACACTACTATAAAAGACACAGGAGAGAGACTATGGTTGAGAGTGTGGGGGTTGAGGAGAATGTACATGTAGATAACGTCACATTTGTGAGGTTTTTCGAGTTCCAAAGTGCTTTGTAATTAAATTACTGATGAGACCTTAAGGTGAGAATGTCTGTGTTGCAGGATGGCCTCACACCTTTACACTGCGCAGCAAGAAGTGGCCATGACACAGCAGTGGAGCTCTTATTGGAGAGAGGAGCCCCTATGCTGGCCAGAACCAAGGTAGCTATCGAAATGATGACTTTTATAATATAACATGCTATTGTTTTTGTGTAATAATAAATATAAATTCTGGATGTTAACTGTAATGTGTTGTTGAATGTAAAGGGTAAAGCTTTATGTTACTGTTTGAAATTACACCCTAATACCTAAATTACTAAGTAATGTCTGTTATAGCTTTGAAAATCTTTCCCTTCCCATAACATGACATTTTGTATAAACTGCAACATGTACAGTACAAAGACACACTCCAAAATCACCAAAACTGTCAACACTGTAAGCAGTGCAACATCTAATGATGCATAATGCATGCATGCATGCAAAAAAAAGTACTATTGTTTTGGAGGAGAGATTGCCTCAACCAGCTGATTTAAGAAAAAGTGAATTCAAGAATAGCATGATCATTTGCTTAAAATAATTAACACAAAGGGAATATTAAAGAAATAGCCGTTTAAAAAATCAACACAGTAACATAAATTAAATAAATGCAAATTTTGAAAGGCATATCAAAAATTGGATTATTAATATTATCTAATGATATGGTGTTGTGTTTCTGATAATATGTATTGTTAAACATGAAATACTTTGTGAAATTATTTTAATTTAATTTAATTTTTATTAATTTCAATTTAACTTTTTTCAATTAAATTCTAAATGCTGAAAAATCTTGTTAGTTACTTTGAGTAAGAGTTACTTAATAATGTCATGCATTACTTTACACTACGACTCACATACCAGTTTTCTTTTGTCTCTCCTAAAGTTTCAAAGTTTAAAAATGTTTTACATTACCAAACACATACAGACTCATTTGTGATGTGTCAATTATAACGTTTTCTCATACTTTCTTTTTTTAATTTACTCTTGTTGTGTCTAGAACGGTTTATCTCCACTCCACATGGCAGCGCAGGGTGACCATGTGGAGTGTGTCAAACACCTGCTGCAGCACAAGGCACCTGTTGATGATGTCACACTGGACTACCTGACAGCCCTCCATGTTGCCGCCCACTGTGGTCACTACAGAGTTACCAAACTTCTATTAGACAAGAGAGCCAACCCGAATGCTCGAGCATTGGTACATGCATTCTTCTTATTGTTGGTCCTGTTTCCTCTATAAAGTTTTTAATAATCTTACACTTTCTTGCTTGTTTGCTTCTTTTTAGAATGGTTTCACTCCTCTACACATTGCCTGTAAGAAAAACAGAGTCAAAGTGATGGAGCTCTTGATCAAGTATGGAGCATTCATTCAAGCTATCACTGAGGTATGAGCACAGAGACTACCACTCCCATACAAACAGCATGGAGGTATTTTGTCTCAGTTGATATAATAATATGTATTTACAAAGTTTCAGTTATTTATTCAGTTTAGTGATTTACCAGAATCTTCATTAAGCCTGCATAGAATCTGTGCAGAATTTCTCAGAAAGCCCTGCATTTCCCTTTCATAGGTTCACTCAGATTGCACAAGCGTCACTGGCATTTCTGACTTTGTGCACTGTGACAACTTTTGAGTTAAAAGTGCTTCGCTCTTGGCTCACTTTATTTTTAAGGATGAATGGAAGATCAGAATCTGTTTCTGAGGTGGCTTTCTTTTGCCTTTAAAGAACTTACTAAGGTGGTTTCATGTGCTTTGGACAGGCTAAAGCTGAACTGGCTAGATACTGACCAGCAGGGAGAGCAGTCCAAGTTGGATGAGTGCTTTCTGCTTGGTTGTAATTTGCATCCACATTCTAGATTTATCATAATGAGTCATCAAGATCTTCAAAGCAGCTGTTCAGATCGTATCACTAATCTGGCTACTTCTGACTTTACCACCATCATAGGTTTAGTGAAGCAAGGGTATATGAATATTTCAAAGGTTATTTCCTTTCTTAGGAAATTTATCACTGTCATTGGTCCTATCTTTGAAAACAAAACCTACCTTTCCATCGAATCCTTGTAGGACTACATCTTTCCTGATTAGCAAGTCCTACATGGCTGCTGGCCATGGCAGTACTACAGGCATGCTAAGAGGATGTCTTTACATTGCAGGTTTGTTACCCCACAAATAGTCAAACATCGCCGTTCTGCTGATCTATCTCTTCTACTCACAAATCATATGGTTTGCACAGTCAGTCTCTCCATTGCAGGTTTGTTTTGCGACAAAGAGGCATCTGTGGCTAAATCTCACAGAGATTAGAAAAAAAGAAGAAGAGCTTTTTGCTCAATGCCCCTGTCCAGTGTCTCTGTCTGTGCTTTTATCTGTCATCAAGAAAACAGCACTCAGCTATTTTCAAGCAGTTCATTCCTTTACACACTTGAGAGCTTGTAATGTCCAGGGCTGGACTGGTAATCGGGCATACTGGGCATTTTCCTATCCTAATGTGTGTGCGTGCCATGAGTGTAGAATACGTATACTTTTTAAGAAAAATGTAAATTCGTCCACTGCGATTTTTATTCAAGTGTTATTCATTAGGGTGACCAAACGTGCCATTTTCTCAGGACACGTCCTGGACAGGATTTCTATATTGCCTAAAATATCCACGTTTTGTCTTTGTTTGCGCTGCACAGACCAATTGTCCCAGTACCGTGAGAGCTCTAGAGAGCAGACGGCTTCTTGAATCACTCTCACGGTACTTCAGTGTGATACACCGATCGGTATCCTCAGTGCTGCTTCAAGTCGAACACTAATATGTACACGTATTTGCATCTCGTTGAATGTACTCTGTAGATCTCACCTTCTCACGCACCACAATTGGTCGATTACGTACAGTGTCTGCATGTTATTGGTCAAACGATCATTATCTTCATTAAGTATGAAAACAGGAAACCAAAGCCAAAACCTGGATATTATAGAAATATAGAAATCCTGGCCAGGACATCGTCACCCTAGTGTTCATAGAGGTTTCCATGGGCCAATGCGAATAAAGCTAGATTTAAATTTAAAAAGACACAATATTGTTGGACCTGACGTTTTATTCTTATCCAAAACAAGATGTGACATACATACACTACCAGTAAGAAAGATCCAATAGAAAGATCCAAAGATAAGCATTTATCTGAAATAAAAAGCTTTTGTAACATTATACATATAACATTCAGATAAATAAAATTATAATGTTACAAAAAATTATATTTCAGATAAATCTTTTATTTAGCAAGGATGCTTTAAATTGATAAAAAAAAAAAATAAATAAATTTATAATGTTACAAAAAATTATATTTCAGATAAATCTGAACTTTCTATTCATGAAAGAAACCTGAAAAAAATCCACTCAGCTGTATTTAACCTAATAATAGTAATAATAATAATAATAATAATAATAATAATAAATGTTTTTTGAGCAGCAAATAATACTGGAGTAATGATGCTAAAAATCTTACTGTTTAAAATTACTTTTGACTGGTATAGTGGAGTGGTCACACACACACACACACACACACACACACACACACACACACACACACACACACACACACATATATATATCGAAGTGGTGGTGGGCCGCCTGGACCAAAAAATGCCAGGGCTGATTTTTTTGTCCCAGTCCAGCCCTGGTAATGTCTGCAGGTTTGTTCTTGCAATTTGCAATTTGCTCCAGTGTCATAAAGAGTAGCAGAGGAGTTTTGATATGGTCTGCCCTCTCCCTCCAAAAGGCTGGGGTGTGTCCAGCAACCATGTATTGGGCATTGACCTGTCTGATAAGTCTTCCTGGTCTTTGATTCAAGAAAATCATCCCTGAACTGTTGGTAAGGAAAAGGAGTGTAGCCCACTGGCCCCTTAGGAGTTATGCCTCTTCCCATATGCCTGCGGTGTTGTATTTCCATCAAGCAGTGCCCGATCATTCATACTGGGCTCAAGACGTTGCAGGCTCTTTCGCTCCAGCACATTCTCAGGTGATCGTGTCACCTCATTTAGGCTCAGACAGACACTTGGCCATTCAGAGCCCTATGTCACAGGTTTCAGTGACAGAGCACCTGACACCTCTCTCTGTCCATCTGCCAGCATGGAGACTTCTGCCAAATGTGTCCTGATGGGTTTTTTAGAACAGTATGCCATCCTGTTTCTGCACGTTTGAATAGGAAATTGATTTATGACTTACTGGAAATTTGGACAAAATCACCATTTTATGACTGACCAAATGTTTCCATAGTGTCAGCTACTGACGCAGCTTCTTATCCCTTGCTCAGGGAACAAGGGTTACATACATAACTCAAAGTTACTAATAAATATATTATTTTAGCACATTCTGATCAATTCCATAATTTTTTCATGCACAGTCAGCATAGAAAAACATATATTCAGAACACAATAGATCTGTTTTGGGTCTATTCATTTTACTGATCAATACTGTATATCAATATAATCACAATACATTTACATTTAGTCATTTACCAGATGCTTTTATCCAAAGTGACTTACAAATGAGGACAATGGAAGCAATCAAAATCAACAAAAGAGCAGTATGCAAGTGCTATGACAAGTCTCAGTTAGCCTAACTCAGTACACAAAATAAGGTTGTTGTTTTTTTTAGCAAGCTAGTGTAAGAGGCCTTTTTTTTTTTTTTTTTTTTTTTTTTTTTTTGCTTTTTGTTAATTGTATAACAATACCAGTATGTACTTAATATTCATATGTGCATGTTGTGCTTAACTGGTAGAAGCACTTAGTAGATGATGTGTGTTGATGATTTATTTGATTTAGATAATTAGACTGATGTTGTTGTCATCTTTTCATCTATCTTTCTCTCTAGTCTGGTCTCACACCAATCCACGTGGCAGCCTTCATGGGTCACCTCAACATTGTTCTTTTACTACTGCAGAATGGAGCCTCCCCTGATGTTAGCAATATAGTGAGTGTCTTCCATCATGAAACCTTAAAAATGGTCAAACTGTTCTGCAGGCACAGCATGCCTTACACATAGAGCTTAATAAATCTATGCATAAATATACAGTATATTTAAGTAATATCCATGAGTACACTGAATAAACATGAATTTGGTGCAAAGCATTCTAGAAATGCCTTTTCATTTTAAACATATTTTTAATTCTGGCTTAAAGGTAAGATAATGAAGATGCCTAAGCCTACCTTTCGAAACCCACTTTGTGTTTTAATTATTTAAACCGTGGAGGTTAAGCTAAGAAAAAATCTCTGGTCTAGAGCATTAAATACACTCTCTGTATTCTAACGTGGAGAGACTGCTTTGCACATGGCTGCCCGTGCTGGACAGATGGAAGTTGTTCGCTGTCTTCTGAGGAATGGAGCCATGGTGGATGCAAGAGCAAGGGTAAGATAAAGGCCAGGTCCTTCTCAAAAAATTAGCATATTGTGAAAATAGCATATTGTGAAAAAGTAGAGAGAATAGGTATTCAAACTGTATTACAATGTCAAAAGTATTAATTTGAGAGAGAATAGGTATTCAAACTGTATTACAATGTCAAAAGTAGTGGGTAACTACTATAAGCTTTTAAGAGTCTGTGAGAGCAGGGTGGTCAGAGGCTAATAAAATGCACATACTTAGCCCATAAATAATACAATTTAATGACAACAGATGAGACATACACCAAACTGCTGAAATTAAACTTATAACTTTAACACAGTGTTTACTCAAAATGTGCCTATATGCACCTATGTACCAATATCACACTTCTCACCCATCAGGAGGATCAGACTCCGCTTCACATTGCATCTCGTCTGGGTAAGACAGAGATTGTCCAGCTCCTGCTACAACACATGGCTCATCCAGATGCAGCAACCATTAATGGTTACACACCCCTTCATATCGCTGCACGCGAGGGACATCTGGGAACAGCCTACGTTACTCGTTCAGTGCTGTGTCTGCTTGAGGCAATGGGCGGTTAACCTCTACCCATGATTGCTCACTGGGAGTCTTTAGCTACCAAGGTTAGTGATAGATTAGGTTAATAGCCAGAGAACCTTTTCACCTCACTGTTGAAAAAATCTATTTTAAAACCAGTATCATTGTGAATGAATCTAAAATATATTTAAGTTTTATAATTACATTATGTAGAATCTGCAAAAGGTATTGTCTACTGAAGAAGACAAACTGTATTAAATATCTAGTGGGTAATCCCTATGTAGCTTTTGGTCAGAGGCTAATAAAATGCAAGAAAATAATACAGTGTAATGACAAAAAAAAAAAAAAAGATTTTACATGTACCTGTAGTGATTTACACACAGCAAGTGAAAAAGAAAAAAAAAATACTGTATATTGATGTCAAAATCAATAGTCACCCTTACTTGACACACAGCAAGTGAAAAAGAAAAAAAAAATACTGTATATTGATGTCAAAATCAATAGTCACTGTTGGAAAGGTGTCAGATATGTAGATGTTGCAAGTTATTATTATTTTCAAGGATTATTAACTGTTATTAACTATAACTACAGATATAGTAAAAATACTGCGGTTATTGTTACTGCCACTGAGTTATTGTGGTATTAGTCCACATTAACTAGAAAGTACTATGTTCAGAAGGATTCACTGTCACTTCCTGCTGACAGTACCAAAAACTACATCTGAATCATATAGTAAAGAGTAAGCAGAACTGTTTGACAGCCAGAGCTATTGCTTCAATTCACTGGACCCAGTACAAAATTGTGGGCTCTATACACTCATCTATCTCAAAACATATTTAGTCTGCCCATCTTCTCACAGGGCCCATGGCAATTGTCCACCTGACAGTACAGTAGCTGATAGAAAAAATTATTGTAATAATTTTACAGTAATTTGTGGCTTACTTTAAAATGTTATATTATTAGTTTTTAATGATTTTCTGTTTTGAATATGTTTATACTAAGTATATATTAGTATTGTGTATTATGTAATATACATCTAGTTAGTTTGTTATGTTTGACAAGGATCAGTTGATTTATCTGTATTTTGCATTTAAATATTTACAGAAAGGGTTCACACCATTACATGTGGCATCAAAATACGGTAGCCTGGATGTGGCAAAACTACTTCTACAGCGACGGGCACCCCCTGACATTGCTGGGAAGGTAGGCACAAGCAAACTGAACTGACAATCTGTTTTGCAAATTTTAAGATTAAGACAAAATGATTAAGTGCAGTTTTTTTATTCATTTATTATATATATATATATATATATATATATATATATATATATATATATATATATTTACATGACTGGTTTTAGCCTAATTCATAGAATTTTTGGAATGTTGTTTAAAAGAAATACATTGAGGCTATGTTGACTGCAAGAGTACTGGTAAGCATTGTTTCATTACTGATAACATTTTGTTAAGAAAAAGAAACAACATTGTTTTCTTCCTTTTTTCTTTGATAAGGAACCAGGTTTTGATTGCTCTCGAGCTTGCACTCTAATATAGACGATAACTTTACTTTCAAACTTACCGCGCTATAACAATCCCTGTTAACACTGCTTTTTCATCAAATATTCCATGTGTCATCAGATTTGATTTAATGCTTTTTGCAATGCTAACAGTTCTCCCTTAATCATGTTGCACTGGCCATCATCCCAGCAGAATGGTCTTACTCCTCTACATGTTGCTGCTCACTATGATAACCAGAAGGTGGCGCTCCTGCTTTTGGACAAAGGAGCATCTCCCCATGCCACAGCCAAGGTGAGATGATGTCATCGTAAAATATATATGACATGCCTTTTTTTCTTTGCAATTTAATTTAACATTTCTTTTTTCTCTAGCAAACTCTCTGTAGCTTCACCAGCCTAACTGTCCTCTGTGTCTTTTCTCTGTTTATGTAGAATGGATACACTCCCCTTCATATAGCAGCAAAAAAGAATCAAATGGAAATAGCTACAACACTCCTACAGTACGGAGCTGAGACCAACATCCAGACCAAACAGGGTGTGATGCCGCTCCATCTGGCTTCCCAAGAGGGACACAGTGAGATGGCAGCTCTGCTTCTGCAAAGAGGAGCTAATGTCAATGTTCCCACTAAGGTGAATTATTATAAAAATACTTCAAATAACAGCGAATATCAAATAAATTCAAACATTGTAAAAAAGACATTTAAGGCAGAGTTTGCAAAATTGCATTAGGCATTTTAAAAACATTGAATGATAATTAAATATGCTCTCCATCACTTTGAAATAGAATAAAATTAGCTATCTGGTCTTTTGTGTTTCCATAGTTTGAAACATTATCACAATAAATCATAATACATTTGAAATAAGACAAAGATACAAAATCAAATGAATCTAGTGGAATAATTAACATTACAGAAGAGCAAAAAAAACAAGCAAACAAACAAACAAACAAGCAAAAAATAAACAATGGGACAAAGCAATGCAACAATTGTGTGTTTTTGAATAGTTTTATATACTCATGTGGTCATGTATGTAAAACTGAGGTTTTACATGACAAAAGAAAATGGAAGAACAGGTAAGCCATTTTGTAACTATTAACAGCCGATCTTCCATTTAATCTGACCTCTTGATGGATGTGTGTTGTGCATGACTTTTTGTTCACTTATAAGCCCTATATTTGTTTAAGAATAGCTAAGGTCAAGACTATTACAAACTTTATTTCAGATTTTTTGTGATGATGAACTCCAGCTCTGTTGTGTAAATGTCTCTGGTTTGATTGGCTCACTTATTATTTATAATGTTTTCTCAGAGTGGACTTACATCCTTTCATCTTGCTGCCCAAGAAGACAAAGTAGGTGTTGGTGAGATTTTAGTTAAGCACGGTGCCAACATTGACCAACAAACAAAAGTAAGAAGATTATTATTATATCCCAAAGACATTTTTCCCAATAACTATCACCGATGCTAATAATATGATCTTTATTTCAGTTGGGATACACACCTCTTATTGTTGCCTGTCACTACGGAAATGCAAAGATGGTTAATTTTCTGTTGAAGAGTGGGGCAAGTGTCAATGCTAAAACAAAGGTATTTCTTAATATATGAATTTTAATATTAATATTAATATAAAGACCTTTTTATATTTAAATAAATCAAAAATAACTATATAACCACAGCATAAATTGATTTCCACATAAATGTATTAATTAGACAAAAGATTGCAATGTGTTATTGGCATATTCTGAAATATAACATTTGTATTCTTGTCAGAATGGTTACACACCTCTACACCAGGCTGCACAACAAGGCAACACACACATCATTAATGTCTTACTCCAGCATGGAGCCAAGCCCAATGCCATCACTGTGGTGAGTAAATATAAACACAGTCACACACAAACATACAAACGCGCACTCCATTTAAACATTATTCAATAAAATCAGCATAAAATGGACCCTATAGACGTTTTTAATACATGTTCCCCTGAAAAGGAAAAAACAGCTTCAAAGAAAAAGAAAGCAAATGTCTAATCTTGTTGTTGATATTATGTCCTCTACTGTGTAGAATGGAAACACCGCTCTTGCCATCGCACGTCGCCTTGGTTACATTTCTGTGGTTGACACTCTGAGGGTAGTCACAGAGGAAATTATCACTACAACAACGGTAAGTTTACCCAAGAATGTGCATTCATATGAAGTTCATAAAAATATGTGCGTTTTGGATTTGAACTATTAACAACAAAAACAAAAAACACATTTGTTTCTATGTAGACGGTGACAGAGAAACACAAGCTAAATGTGCCAGAGACCATGACAGAAGTCCTTGATGTGTCTGACGAAGAGGGTGAGTGTGACAAATAATTATTTTATTGCTTTATTATTTTATTAACTCCTTTATTTAATCAGTCAGTCAGTCACTCACTCAGTCCTGGAATATTTCCTCAAGTATGTTGGCAAGTCTGAAGTTTTCACTTGTAATATGTTGACAGATTTTTTAGTTGTATTCTAGTTTCTAATGTGTATTAACATGGAATTTCCTGCAGTTCCAAGACAGCTAGATGATGGGGCTATGTCTGATGACTCTATTGATTTTGAAGGTATAGAGTGACAGAGCATGGATTGGTGTGGTGTAAAAGCTCAACCTTTCTTAATGATCTTGCAGGTTTTATTGATATTAATAATAGTTGTACTGTATATGCAGGAAGTGTGTGTGGCATGATGGAATTGGCTACTTTTAAATCCATATTACTAAATGACTGTCTAAACTTTGTTTTTTTGTTTTCCTAATTAATGTTGGTCAGTTGGTTTGACGCAATCTTTTTTGTTGAAAGCGCTATATAAATAAAGGTGACTTGACTTGACTTTGTAGTGGTTAATGATTTTTCATGAAACATAATGAAAAAAAATTATATTTATTGTTTTATTGTTGCTGTAATTTATTGGAATTGTAGGGCAGCCAATAAGTTAATAAGCAGTCTACTAAACATTGGTGTTTTTTTATAAGTTGAAAATAGCAAAATTCTTCTTTAAAAAGGTCAAATAATTCCCAGTTGGAAGTTAAAATTATATGTAAAATATGTAAAAATTGTAAAATGTGTACATACTGACCCAATTAAGGCATGGCTGGTAATATTTTGGCATTAGATTTATAAATATCACCTTTTAGTGTCACATCCTGGCAAAACCAGCCCTCTAAAAACACATCAATATCCCAGTAATAGCTATGACTATTGCTAGGCAGAAGTAGGTGTTACTAAGCAGTTAATTTAGTATCATACTAGTGGAGTTTTTGTTCATGTTTTAAACTTTTAGTAATTAAGTAACTTTAGTAATTTTTGTTTTTGTTATTATTACTATTTATTTTATTGTTGTTACCACTACTACTACTAATAATAATTTATATATATAGTTTTTATTACTTTTTAATATATTTTAGATACTTGAACTTAAAGTAAAAAAAAATAGAAATGTTGCCTTGAAAGCTACTTGATGTTTTTTTTTTCAGTTTTATTTTATCTCTTTTATCTTATTTATCTCATTCTAATTTCATCCCCTTTCCCCCCATGAAGACTGTATATTTTAATATTGTATATATGTACTAAAAAGTGTTTTGTCAACCTTTTGGAGTACACTACCATATACAGCTAATTATTTTAAAGAGACATTAACTAAAAACCAACACAAATATTTTGATTTTTAAGGGAGAAAATAAAAGTGTGGAAGTTTGAACACATACAGTATAGTATCATTGAGATCTAAAACTCAGACAGTTTCCTTTTCTTTTTGTTAAATTGCTAATTATTTATTAATTATATTACATAACTTTTGTGTTGTTTTTCCCATTGTTCCACACTTTAGGCAGCCAATATGCAACTGAAAGCCAAACTCCAATGTCGGTCTACAGTATGTCAGCTCATTGGCTTACAGCACAGGCTAGAGACACTGCCCCTGCTGGCCATACTGTGGCAGAGCTGCTTCATTTAGCCTACCCTTGATGTTATTGCCCTAGGACTGCTTCACTGTAGATTGCTGTCGTACCAAATCATATAGGCTTTAATATACAGTCATTAACAAATATAATTGGAAAGAATAAAGAATCTGTAAAGTGAAGCTTTTGTGCATTTTTGTGTGTCTATAATGCGTCCAGGTTTTTTTTTTTTCTTTCTCTTTCAAGGTCTCTTACGTTTTAAACAAGTGATTATTATATTATAATAATCTTGTTTATATACTTTAAATGTGTTTGTAAATTGTAGATATACAGTATGGGATGGGATAACAGTAATAACCATCTGTCTGTCAACAGGTGATGACACCATGACAGGTGATGGTGGAGAATATTTGAGAGCAGAGGATTTGAGAGAGTTAGGAGATGACTCTCTACCTGGACAGTACCTGGATGGCATGAACTACTTGCGCTTCAGTTTAGAAGGAGGCCGATCAGACAGGTACATTAGTTTTGATACTTATTGAAATATAAGTTGATAAATAGAGTTATACTTCTTTTCGAAAAACCTGCTATTTTCTTATAGTGAAATTTTTCATTTGAAAAATTGTCATTTTTCATATTCAGTTCTCACTTTCTTTCAGAATACTTACAGTTCCTTAGTATAACTCAGACATAACAATGTATAATTTTAAATGCTTTATATTTAAATGTATAAATTTATTTGTAACTCACGTATTCTTCTTTCTGCTAATGCTGACATAGTCGCTTGCAAAGGTATGTGAGGAACTCTGCACTCTCTACGAATCAGTGATCATATTGAAAATGATCCCACTATTTTTATTCTAATACAGTGTATTTTAAGAACTAGTTGCTACATGAATGGATAGATTTTTATCAGTAATGACACTAACATGACTTTGAAACAATCTGTATTGTATAAAGTGATATATAAATAAAGATGACAACCTACTGATTGTGTAAACTGTATGTTTTTTCTTTTTATCTTTTTAGTTTGGACAGGTCCTATACACCCACTCACCAAAGTTACTACCCTGCAAGACACTATGGGATGATGGAGGATATGATATACAGCAACCAGGTAAAGTTGAGGATTTTTTTCATGCATATATATTTATTTATTTATTTTTATTGTAAAATAAAGTTTTATATGAAGGCCTTCATTTGTGATAACCTGTGGTGGCCTTCAATAATTGATATGATTAATGAACAGATTAGTCAACTTTTTTATATAAATATACACATTTTTAAAGATTCTGGCTTCTTGAATTCTGCACTTCATATCTGTATTAGTAGATAAAGCCCAAATATTAACAAAGATGTCTTTATCCACTCCAGGTGTCTTCACTTGCAGGAGAAAATGAAAAGGACTCATATAGCTGGGAAACTGAAAACTTGGACAACATAGCACTATCCTCAAGTCCTGCTCATTCCGGGTATGGAAAACAACTTCATGCTCCCCATCAAACACATTCTTACTCATACACAAAAATACTGTAACTTTTTGTATTAATGGTCAATGTGGAAACACAATTTAATCTGTTTACTTTTTTATATGTTACTGGTCTTATTGGCATTGCCTTGGTATTATTATTATTATTTTTTTTATATAATATGCATACATAATCTGCACACATTTTTAACAACCAGAAACTTGTAGGATGGTGACCTTGAAAATGCAAAGTTACTATATCACTTATTACTTACTGTAAATTCCTATGTTTTTCAAAGTTCATTCTCTCTTTCTGACTTTTTCTCTCTGATGGATGGTATTTTTGGTCTTCAGCCATTGTTCTCCATGTCATGACCATGACAATAGCAGGTGACTGCAACGTGTCATTTGACCTCAGACCTCCTCTGCTCCTTTCAGTGTGCATTCTGCACAGGAATCACCTAGTCTGCCATCTTCTTGCTATGCCTTTTGGATTATTACAATTTGTAATAGGCATGTGTGTGTGTGTGTGTGTGTGTGTGTGTGTGTGTGTGTGTGTGTGTGTGTGTGTGTGCAGGGTTTCCCATACATTGGTTTATTTGTGGCAGCCTGCCACAATATCAACACTGACTGCCACAAATACATTTTCCAAAAGACTTTGACTTTGTTGAATATACATGAGTCAAAATGCGGCATGGGTTATTTTATATAAATGTATCTTTGAAGGGAACCAATTGTCTTTAGAAAAGTATTGATGTCATTTTTATTTCATCTTTCTTATAATGCCTGATATTAGCATTCATGAGCGCAGTGCTGTTTTGATTACAGCTGTTACTAGGGAAACCACTATTTCTGTCGCTTCAAAAGCACTTCCTACTGGCAGAGCATGAAGTTGGACTTTTAATAAGCCCGTCTGCTGTTTTACATTAACATTATATACATATATATTTCACCTGGGGGAAGTGCTGCCACACATAGTGTGTAGTCTGTGGGAAACGCTGTACACACACACACACACACACACACACACACACACACACACACACACACACACACACACACACACACACACACACACACACACACATATTTACAGTAGTCCCTAAATATGCTAAAAGGCACTGCAAGTTTGAAGTCATCTGAATGTTATTTGTCATTTCACAAACATTTCTTGGAGACTAACACAGTATTTGTCTGTTTCTCATTTGTTTTTAATATATGTTTAATCGTGGATTTTGTGACAGACAAAATTTACCAAGTATAATGTAATATTACACCATTACTGTAGCATACTATTATTATTATTATTATATTATATTATATCATATTACTAACAATATTTAAAAAAGCTTAATTTAAATTTAAATGTATCAAAGATACATACCTATACAAATTGAGCCATAAAAAAACAAAAAAAAAAAACAACAACAACCAAACTGTTTTCTTTGAAAGAACAATAGTAGAGTGTGCACTTTGTTTCAGGAGCAGAAAATAGTCTGTGATAATTTGTTTAATGCTGACATGCATTCTCTGAGGATTTATTTTAAAGAATAAGAAAGCTTGTGTTGGTGTACAAAGATCCAGATTAACCAAGTTAACTTCTGAAAGTGAATTAAGGGCATTACCATAACCAGCACAAAAGTGATTGCATAAGAATTTTAATTCCTGCAAAATTACATATACTTACATATAGTTATGTATACTTTACACAAACAGAATTTTCATATACATAAACATGTTTGCTGTGCATGTTGTGTCTCTAGGATTGTATATCCACATTTCCAGACAATTTGTGCAGGTGTTATGTGTGTGTGTTTGCATGAAAATCAAACACTGATATATGTTGTTTTGATCATGTTTATGTATTTGAATATCCACCGGTATCTCATGGGTATTTGTATGTATTTTACATAGTGTGGTTCTGTAGTTAATGTAGTTCTCTATCTGTCGGTCACTACGAGTTATGTCGTGACACTTGGGATCCCCAATCATCTCTGACTTTAAGAGAAAACGCCAATGAAATTTGGCTAGTGGATTTTGCATACTTGAGCCACTCCCAGTGCATATGGGTATAAATAGGCGACAGGTGCATCCACTCTTCAGAATTTAGCTTTGGAGCTGAGTGGATGAACATGTTTGATCTCCACAAAGCCATTTCATCCTTCTGTCTGGAAGCTGTTCTGGTTGCCGTGATGGTATGAACAGTGGTGTCCCTGTCTGCAGCGATTTCCCTGGGCACTTCAACTAAAAGAGCAAATCACGGACGACTTGCATCTTTTTAAAGATGCCGTTCCATTTGTGTCCTCTTGGTTGTGGTCAGTTCTTATCCTCCGTTGACAGCCACAATCATAGTCTTCAATGTCTAGGCATCCAGCATGCTGAAGCTGCGTTCGTGTATGGTTCATGTGTTCACCTGTAAGCGTATGAGCATGGCTCTGCGACTGCGCCTCTCTCTCCTCACGGGGATAGGAAGGGCTCCCTCTGTCACTTCCCGCACTGGCTTCTCTGCCACGAGCAGAGAACCGTTGGCTAGTGCTCCGGGCGATCTGAGGGTTACAGTGAGAGCCTCTCCACCAGGCCAGTCCCCACAGACCACTCATCCCTCTCGTAGCAGCTGTTCTGTGTGGCTCCACGGTGATTCTGCTGTGCCGTCTTAGGGTGTGCCCAGCGTTTCATTCGGCGCACCGATAGAAGATCAGATGTCGATAGCAGCATCGGGGGATGGTATATTGTCCTCTGGGGATGAAGATTCGGCGGGGCTGCCCCCCTCGGTTGTTGTCGCCACCACCACCGAATCGGACCCAGAGTTGATGGTCATGCTTTTTCTGGTTCCTTGGCACAGGCCATGGCTTGCGACCATGCCCTGCTCTGGTTTCTTTCTTCCCTGAGGTGCATGAGGATCTGATGAAGTCATGGACAGCCCCTTTTTCGGCCCAGAAGCCACTCGTCTGCCTCCTCCATCCTCACTACCTTTGATGGCGGGGCTGCAAGGGGGTACGTTGACATTCCCCAGGTGGAGAGTGCGGTTGTGGTGCACCTGTGTCCGCAAAACGCCACCACTTGGAGGAAGTGTCCTCGTCTCCTCTCAGAAGCCTGTAAGCTGATGGCAGCTCTTGCGGCCAAAGCTTATGGTGCTGTGGGGTAGGCCGACTCTGCACTGCATGCCATGGCTATCCTGCAGGTTCACCAAGCCAAGGCGTGATGCAGTCCCTCGGGAAGGCAATGTCCACTCTGGTGGTCCAAGAGCACCATCTCTGGCTCAACCTAGCAGAGATGAAAGACTTCGACAAAGCACGCATTCTCAACGCTCCCTTCTCACAGACTGGGCTGTTCAGCGACACTGTCGAGGGCTGTGCCCAGCAGTTCTTGGCAATACAGAAGCAGGCAGAGGCCATTGAACATATCTTGCCCAGACCCCAGTCTGCTTCATCGTATCCAAGAAGGGTGGTGGCCTTTAGCCAATCCTTGATCTGCCAGTCTTGAATCGGACCCTTCACAAGCTCCCGTTCAAGGTGCTGACGCAGAAGCACATTATCAGATGCATCTAACACCAGGATTGATTTGCAGTGGTCAACCTGAAGGACTCTTACTTTCATGTCTCAATTCTTCCTTGACACAGACTGTTCTTATGGTTTGCGTTCAAGGGTCGGGCATGGCAGTACAGGTTCCTCCCTTTCAGGCTTTCCCTGTCCCTCATGTCTTTACGAAAGTTGCGGAGGGTGCCCTTGCCCCATCACAGGAAGTGGACATTGGGATCCTCAACTATCTCAAGCATGGCCCGCACGCAAGAACAGTTGTGCGATCACAGGGAACTGGTGCTCTGCCACCTCAGCCATATGGGGCTTCAAGTCAACTGGGAAAAAAACAAACTCTCTACTGTGCAGAGAATAACTTTTCTCAATGTGGAGTTAGACTCGGTGTGTATGACGGCGTGTCTCACCAACGAGCGTGCCCAGTCCATTCTGATTTCCTTCAGAGGCAGGACGATGGTACCACTTAAAACACTTTCAGAGGCTCCTGAGGCATATGGCATCCAAAGCTGCAGTCACGCCACTCAGATTGCTTCATATGAGACCCCTCCAGCACTGGATACACTCCCGAGTCCCGAGGGGGGCATAGCGCTGCGGTACAGTTCACTTGACCTTCATGCCGTCGTTTTGGATGGATGGATGGACCATGTCTTTCACAGGGCGGGGTGCCCTTAGAACAAGTGTCTCGGCATATCGTTGTCACAACGGATGCCTCCAGTATGGGCTGGTGGGCTACATGCAACGGGCAGGCAGCCTCTGGGTTCTGGACAGGGCCTCGACTGCTTTTGGCACATCAACTGCCTCGAATTGCTGGCAGTGCTACTAGCCTTGCGGCGGTTTCAGCCATTGCCACTTGGCAAGCATGTGTTGGTCTGTACGGACAACACTGCGACCATCAACATGCAGGGTTGTCTACGATCACATCACATGTCAAAAGCTCGCTCGCCATGGATTCTGTTTGCGATCTGTGGTTCTTCTTGCCGAGAAGACCCCGAAGATGCACGATTGGAGTAGTGCTTTCTTTCCTGCAAGAAAGGTTGGAGCGTAGCCTCCACCTTGAAAATGTATGTACGATGCAGTGGACGGCCAGTCCCTGGGAAAGCTCATCATCAGTTTCCTAAGGGGTGCCAGAAGGTTACATCCTCCTAGGCCACCCCGGGTGCCCTCCTGGGATCTCTCTATAGTCCTGGCTGGAATTCAGAGGGGCCCCTTTGAGTCACTGGATTCAGTCAAGCTTAAATTCCTGTCTGATAAGACAGCACTCCTGTCTGTGCTCTCTTCCATCAAGAGGGTCAGGGACATCCAAGTATTTTCGGTAAGCTCCTACTCTCTCGTTGCCCTGAGACCCCGGCCTGGATACGTGCCCATTGTTCCCACTATACCTTTTTGCGATCAGGAGGTGAACCTGCAAGCACTGGTCTCGGAGGAGGCAGATCCAGATCCAGTCTACGGGATGTTTCCTGTAAGAGCATTGTGCATTTACGTGGACCACACCTGGAGCTTAAAAAGCTCTGAGCAGCTCTCTGTCTGCTACGGAGTTCAGCAGAAAGGGGAAGGCTGACTCCAAGCAGAGGTTGGCCCACTGGATAGTGGATGCCTTCACCTTGGCGTGCCAATCCCAAGGCTAGCCGTGTCCCTGGGGGTGAGGGCTCACTCCACACGGATTGTTGCCTCCTCCTATGCGTTGGCACATGGCGCCTCTCTGGCAGACATCAGCAGAGCTGCAGGCTGGGCAACACTGAACACCTTCGTGAGATTTTACAGTCTCCGCGCTGAGCCAGTTTCTTCCAGTGTGTTGGGTAACAGGTAAGTGATGGGAACAGCTGGCCAGTGTCATGTTTGCTGCGCCATTCCCCCTCACCCGGGGATCCGAGCACTTTTTTTCCTCCTGCAGTAAGTTCCCCAGATAGCGAACCCTGGTTGAGTATCCTCCAGCACCCCTGGCAGTCAGACTGGGCAGTGCTAGGCCTAGCATCAGGTGTTAGCTTACCCAGGTCTCTGGTCAGCCCCTTTACTGGGCTAGGTGTCCATATGGCTTGATTCACTTCTGGCAATCCCATATGTGTATTCTCCATGGTAAGGTTTCCCTCTCGGTAACCCATGTCTTCTTTTGACAGATCATTCTGTCAGTCTCTGCTGGCAGTCATTCCATCCCTACTCTCAGGTAGGACCTGCCTCAGAGACCCATTCCATATGTAGTACTGCCCCAGGCCTGGGTCAGTCCATATCAGTGTCTCCACATGATACAGTACCTCTCTATGGGTAGGATATAGCTCTTGAGCACCTTTTTCCTGAAGGCTTGCTTCCCCACCGGTACTGCCGAACTGTAAAAACAAATAGGAAAGACTTGAAGCAAATCTTTCATTGAAGGTCGAAATCCCTTGTGGTAAGAAATTTCTGTGGTGAAAGGAACAGCGGCATGGCCATCACCAGCAGTGTTATACTCCCCTCTGGTCCCTGCGGGTTACCAAGGGCAGCGAATTTGCGGTGGAGCATTGGGTAGGTTACAACCGTTGCATGGCATTTGTCTGACACGCGGATGCTTGTCAACATTTACGATACATTATGGTTGTGACGGGGTTCAGGTTGTGGCGCTCTCCATGGACCCCATTAAAGTCAGAGATGATTGGGGCTCCCAAGTGAATCCCCATATGTTGTCACGGCATAACTTCTGCATTCCCTCCATCAAGAAATGATTGTTACGTATGTAATCAAGACGTTCTACCACACATACATTTACTTACGTTTGCATAGACAATAAAATGTACAATATTACCATATTGATTGCATCTGAAAATGTTGCTAATTGCACATGAAAACTGTAAAGGCATACATATTTACAAATAATCATTTATGAATATCGAATTCATGAAATTTATGGTTGATATTGTATTTATGATCATGGAGGTTATGATTTCAGTTGCATTTGTTTATGCCAGTTGCTCATTTAATTTATTAATTTAACTTGATTCAAAATTTATGTTAATTAAGCCGTCACTTTAAATCTTAAAAAATAATAACATTTTTGGAATTAACTATGACTTACATGTGTTTGCCATAGAATACAAATATTAAACTTATATTTATAAATTACATTTATATATTCTTTTTATAAACAGTGGTTATGTTTAGTTTTAGGTTTAATATTACAGTTTTTATAGGTGTAAATACACAAATAATGTTTACATTTTAGATGTTGTCAGTCCATCCATATTGTACATTTCAGTATCTATCCAAGCATACAAAAAAAAATATTGTTTTAACTGTAAATGTTACATACTAATACCTACTAAATAATATCAGGCTGGAATATCATGATCACCTTTTGAAATGACTTGTGATTTCATGACATGCATATGGTTTTCATTGAAGTGGTTCTTTATTAAACATCACTAAACTCTTATTTCATCTGAAGATATGGTGCCTTTTTAAAATACATATTAACATTGTACATCCTCAATGCAGTTTCTTAGTCAGCTTCATGGTGGATGCCCGTGGAGGTGCCATGCGTGGATGCCGCCACAATGGTCTACGGCTGATCATTCCACCACGGAAATGCAGTGCCCCTACTCGAGTCACCTGTAGACTGGTGAAAAGGCACCGACTGGCCACCATGCCCCCCATGGTAGAGGGTGATGGTCTAGCTAGCAGGCTGATTGAGGTTGGACCCTCTGGAGCTCAATTTCTTGGGTAAGCAGCTATTGATTTTAGTTTGTTTGGCAGATCAGACCGTTAGTTAAATTCAGACACAAAATAATGTGTATGATTTAAACTCTGAACATGTTATCTTTTTATATTGACTATTAAATTATAATAAAAAGAGATGCTAACTTTTAATCAATGCTGAAAGTAGTCTGGTGCACTGGGCTATGCTGGAAACACCAGTATTTTGCACAGTATCTTGAACATTTCTTGCACACCAGTATAAACGTACTTTCTGAATAAAATGATTATTTTAGATCTGAAAGGACCTTCTTATCTACATGTTAAATGACCCATCACACTTTTCTTGTTTTAAGTAACATTTAGGGGTGGGTAATAGACTAAATTACATTGAAAATGGTATTTTAGAAAATGTGATAAAATATTTGCTTCTGATTATACCCCTCAAACAAAATTGATTGAATTTAAACCATACACTTTTAATTTAAAGCCATGACTGTTTCCCTCAAGCATATATTTTGGTGAGAATGTTCTGAAAAAGTTTTTTTCCCTTTCAGCTTTAATGTATGCATTTCCACTTTTACTTAATACTGAAACATACTTAGAATTGCAATGGATACATGTTACTGTTGCATGGTAAAAATCAAGCAGATCTAGAAAAGTGGTGCTGGGGTGGAGGAGGGCTAAAGGCACACAGTACTGAGTTGGACCAGGTTGGGGGGGAAATAAATAAGGTTGCATAGAAAGGAAAGAGATATTGATTTACTGTGTTGCCAGCTTGAAAGATCCAGTCGGCTACCCATGAGAGTTTTATGACTGAACTATGCATTAATTTTAATTCCAAATTAGATAAAATGTTGTTGACAGTGTAAAATAACAATAAACTGTTAATAGTTATTATTAGTAGTATATGTAATAATACTAATAATATTCAAAGGGAGCAGTTTTTCCAATTTTAACAATGCTTTGATGAAATATTGTACAATGTTGTTATGGACTTGTTTGCTGCTTTTATTACTCATCTCCTATCAAAATGACTGATGTCGGTCCTGCATTTCTGTATTTAACAAGGTTGTAACACCTTAAGCTTTGTTAATATTTTATTATTTATTTATTTTGCTAAATGGCTTGCAGTGAAATTCATTGTACCAGCAAAAAATTAATCCTCCTTAAATTGCTCCATGATTTTATATGTTTTTCCCTTGCTGACTAACAAATGATAAATGGAAATCTACATATAGTGCAATTACAGGGCTGTGTCAGATATTGCTTCACATCCTTATATAGAGCCTTATTTGAGGGGACAGCCATTTGTAGTGGTGTGCAAAACCATAGTGGACATTACAAAGTGCACTTTTTTAATTCAATAATGCACCTCAGTAGCAAGTGCAAAACCTATGTACCCTCAACAGCTAGTCGCTAAAGAATACCCATGCACTGTCGTTGCATCAACTGAAGTCCTCAGTGTCGCCAAAAGATGGCATCTGCATCTGCATATTCTAGTGCTCATCCATGTGATGTATTCTCCACATATTAACCTCCCTTTGGGCAGGATGTGGTCTCAGTAGCTTTCCTTCCTTCTCCCATTTGGGAGAAAGAGCATTTCCTTAATGCTCTGGTCTGCAGACAACTGTGGGAGAAAAAGAACAGAAAAGATCAAAATGACTACACAGGTTACATAAGGCGTTGTGAAGCTTATGATGTAGCCGGGTTCTCTTGTTACCCAGCACACAGTTGCTTGCCAGCACCTGCTCTATGCAAGCCTCGTAACTCAGTTAAGTGATTGTGACACTTTCCATTGAGACCCCTAATGTCAGTAGTTAAACACAACATCAAAATGACTGACAGATAGGGAAATTCTTGGATACTGTTTTAAACTCCATTCCCTGATGGAGGGAATGAGATGTACTGTAGTGTTCCTCCTGCCATAACACAACACAACAACACAATGCCTTGACTTTTTCCCCCAATCAGGAAATAGAGGTTACAATAATAACAAAGGCCATTTTCAGTTTTCATGGAATATCTCTGTAAGGCTTTATTGCGAAAAACAAAAAATTTTTTTAAAATGCTCAATTTAACTGTTGTTGCCCAAAAAGTGGAACATGGTGGAACCGACAGAGCAGATTCTCAAGGACAATGAAGAAGAAGCCTTTCTTTTGGGAGGGGCACAACTGTGGATATGCTTTTACTAAACATCAGTGGTCCAAAACTGTTCTATAATTTAGCCATTCTGAAAATGAGAGAATGTACCGCCTGATTTAACATAAGGGGCCCATCATGTACCAGGTAGTAAGGGCACATGGTTTAAAGGGGAAATTGTTTTAATTAGAGGAACCATTTTTGTGATCAGGTAGACAATGTTGCCTGCTTTTACTTGCAGTCATGCAAAATTGAACGTGAACTTGAAGACTGCAGAGTGTCCTATTTGTCCTTTTAAGTTTCAGAAGTGTTCTCACAAGTGACCCCTTTGTGCACAAGAGATTATGCGTATTATTTGGGACAGGGTTATAGATTCAAATTTGTATTTGAAAATCTAGTAAAAAATTATTTTCCACATTTTTTACTAAATGAACAAAATAATTTTTATTTATATGCAAAAACATTTAGTAATAAACCTAATTAAGAAATATACCTATACAGTACATACAGTATATGTGACCCTGGACCACAAAACCAGTCATAAGTAGCGCAGGTATACAGTATTTGTAGCAATAGCCAACAATGTATGGGTGAAAATTATCGATTTTTCTTTTACTGTATGCTAAAAATCATTAGGATATTAAGTAAAGATCATGTTCCATGAAGAAATTTTGTAAATATATAAAAACCTAATTTTTGATTAGTAATATGCATTGCTAAGGACTTTATTTGGATAGCTTTAAAGGTGATTTTCTCAATATTTAATTTTTTTTGGACCCTCAGACTCCAGATATTCAAATAGTTGTATCTCTTCCAAATATTGTCCTATCCTAACAAACCATACATCAATGGAAAGCTTATTTATTCGGATGATGTATAATAATAATAAAAAAAAAATATTATATTTGGACACAAACAAAATGCCAACTGGAGACTAGCATGAACATGACTGAATGATGATGCAAGCAAATAGTTTAATAATGTAGTAATGAATATTTGGACAGTTTCAGATTAGATTGGAAAATGAACTTTTGAAAAGATTTTTATTAATGATGTTTCTGTTTTAATGCTCCCATGAGTCCCATGCATGGAACAGGCTTTTAGCATGGTCTTTAAGAAACTAAACTAGGAAATAATTACAATATTAGTTGCTTATTACGTTTATATCACCAACAAAATAATATATTGTAAATATCTGATATACAGTATATTTCCGTGTCCTAAAAGTTACTGATGATTTTTCAAAAAAAAAAAAAAAAATTCTAGCATTTGACAATTAATCAAGCAGACAGTGTCAAAATAATCCCATGTATTACAAAAACTACAGATTTTACAGTTTTTTTTTCTAATAACCAGAAGAAAAAAAAAACCTAATTGCAAAATCTTTTTTTTAAAAAATGGAATGTACTCTTACTAAAAACAATGGGGAATTTAAGCTCTTCTGACTTTTCTATTCTAAATGGAAATGGATCTACACAGGAAACTCGACAATATGCCATCTATGCTCTCTTTTCTCACTGCTGCTATTGGATGACAGTAAGCTCCACCTCCCTACTGCCCCGCCCCCTCTGAATGAGAGTGAGAGTTTGGTTAGCCGCATTCTGCAACTGGGCCCACCAGGGACAAAATTTCTGGGGTAGGAGTGACACATAAAACAACCAATGGATGCCAGTCCCACACCCCACTTTCTCCTTTCACACTATCTTCTTTTTAATTGTGTTGTATTTTGCTTTCATTGTAAAGTGTCTCTGTATAGTGTATATATAGTGTATGGTACCATACCATATAGGGTATGGTATTTTTTTTCATTTTAGTCTTGATTACTCATGAGTGTTTCCAAACTTGTTGAAACTGATTAACAAATTGTGGATATACTTCTATACATCGCTATCAAAATTTCACAGGTTTGGGAATTCATGATCAAAACATTCCAAAATCACACTATTTGTAGTGATTGTCATACTATTTGTAGTGAAGTGTGTTGTTCTAAATCATGTTTCATTTAGCTCCTTTAGATGAATGTTTGTGCCCAGCTCTTTGTGCTCATCCTTTTTCTTTTCTTTTTTTTTTTTGCCATTTGCTGAGCTACTTTTGTTGCAGCATGAATTTCAGTGGTTGTGTGCATTTTTAGGTATCGATATAATATGAATATTATTATATGTGGCAGGTACTTTGTAGTATATTTGTGAAAGTTTTCACTCATTTAGGCTGTAGTCTATTAGTAGGTATGTCCAGTAGAATTTTAATCAAGTATTAAGACTTGCATCAAGAGATATCTGGGCATATCAAGGTGTTTCAGCACTGAAGTTAAAACGAATTAAAAGCCAAGACCAGTTGCTTTTCATAAACTTTCTTTTTAAATATGTTCTTTTTGAGTTTGTTTTTAAACATTCTAATAAAAGACAAAAAAAAAACAAAAAAACAATAGTAATACAATATAATACACATTATTTATGTAGAGCCTACATGATATAAACTGGATCCAGTTGCTTTTAATCTTTGCAGTTACTGAACTAGAGAAAAGTAAGTGTAATAGGAAATGTCTCATTCCCGTTTCTGAATATTATTCTACCAATTGCATTACATTAAAACAGCAAGCCTCTCAAGATCATTTATTACAGTTATTTCAGAGCTAAATTTATTAGATTAACTGTAGATAATATGGTAGATATATAGACTTTGTACACAAATATAGAATACAAAATACATAAACACACACACTTACACAGGTTTTTATGAATAACATTCTTTAACTTCCTGCTGGGTGTTAGGCCGGTGATTGTGGAGATCCCTCACTTTGCGGCGCTAAGAGGAAAAGAGAGGGAGCTGGTGATCTTACGCAGTGAAACGGGAGAGAGTTGGAAAGAGCATCATTGTGAGTACACAGAAGAAGAGCTCAACCAGATCCTCAACGGCATGGATGAGGGTAAGAAAAAAACCACATCCACAGATAAGCATAACATGAATATGACCAATGCAAATGATAACCTTCCTTCTTTCTAACATAGTCATGCAGGTTTGCACAATTGAATGGTCCCTTTCTCATTGGCTGCTCTATACATTATGTATAAATTATATATATTTTTTTTTAGGACTGGACCCACCAGAAGAGTTGGAGAAAAAGCGAATCTGTCGCATTATCACTCGGGACTTTCCACAGTATTTTGCTGTGGTGTCACGAATTAAGCAAGACAGTAATCTCATTGGTCCAGAAGGTGGTATTCTGAGTAGCACAGTGGTCCCTCAAGTACAGGCTGTCTTCCCAGAGGGAGCTCTCACTAAACGCATCCGTGTTGGCCTGCAGGTAGCATGGAGATTAAATAAAAAATATTACAATGTAGAATCAAAGTGCACACAGCTTATTTTAGTTTAATTTAATTTTATTTTATTTGTCAGTTATTGCTGTTAATTTAGCTATAATATTATAATAATGTTAATGTTATAATAATGTTATAACAGTCATTTTTTTTTTCCTTCGATGTGTCAACAATATTTTGTTCAATTTCTTCTAGATTAAGATTGATTTTAGTAATCAGTAATTCAATTCAAAGTAGTAGAAATAGTACAATGTACTTACAGTGTGCCACTGTCTTTTTGATTTTACTTAAAAGTTTACGATGAAAGTTACACTTCTCAAACTTACATAATAGTTATTTTAAATAACATTTTAATGCTTTATTATGTTATTGAGCTGTTGTGCTGTCACATGCATTCTGTTGGTAACAGTCACAATATTTAAATACATTTTGAACAAATTACAATGAGATCCATTGTGTTACAGTACTTTACATTATTAATTTGCTCTGAACCTATCATTATGATAGTTGTATTCATTATTGTTTTTGCTTTTTGGCCAGGCTCAACCAATGAGTATTGATGTAGTGAGGAAGAATTTGGGTAATAAAGCCACATTCAGCCCTATAGTCACTCTGGAACCACGGAGGAGGAAATTCCATAAACCCATAACCATGACCATCCCTGTCCCGAAGAGCTCCGCTGACCCAATCCTTGGTGGCTTTGGAGGTGGAGATGCTCCTACATTACGTTTGCTATGCAGCATCACAGGTGAGAAAGTACACAGGAATATACAGAAACCAAACAAAATGCTCTTCATTCTTAAGGTAGCACAATATACATTAAAGGTGTATTAAAGGTTAAGTGTAACACTGTAGCACTAGTGGCATAGGTTAAGTCATGTAGAGCCTATTGCAGTCGATAATCTACTTCCACTGAGTTTAATGGTGTGCTTCTGATTTGATATAAAAAGGCTTACCATTTTCTGGTTATATATGTTTATAATTGTTGTTGTAGTTCCTGAATCTTCACTTAAAAATGACTGTTTGGAAGAAGATTTTACAGTCTGTACATTTTTATAAAGGGGAAAAAAAGACAAATGAGAGAGAAAGAAAGAAAGAGAGAAAAAATCAAGAAAACCATTAAAAATCTTTGAAAATACCACAAAAATTGTTACTAAATTTATAAACATATTTGAATTTTGTAACCAAAGACCATTTTTTTGCATGTTTAGGTGGGACCACTCCTGCTCAATGGGAAGATATCACTGGGACTACACCATTAACATTCACCAGTGACTCTGTGTCTTTCACCACAAATGTGTCTGCCAGGTATTTTCTCTACAAGCATTGCCTGGTAGAGCATTATTCAATTTATTAAATTTTCCCATTCTAGCCGCCAATCCTCAGTGAAGCCCACAAACAAACAATAATGAATTAATTAAAATAATTAATTAAAATAAGCACCAATATCTCCCATATTTTCTTCATCAGATTCTGGCTCATAGACTGCAGGCAGGTTCAGGAGTCGGTGAACTTCGCCACTCAGGTGTATCGTGAGATCATCTGTGTTCCTTACATGGCCAAATTCGTCATCTTTGCCAAAACACATGACCCTATTGAGGCTCGATTGCGCTGTTTCTGTATGACTGATGATAAAATGGACAAAACTTTGGAGCAGCAAGAGAACTTCACAGAAGTGGCACGAAGCCGAGATGTGGAGGTGAGTCATGGGTATTGCTACACTTGATTGCAGCCCAGGCAGATATTTCTCAGTATTGTATTGTCTAAACTAGTTTTTCTCAACTAATTGTATATATATATATATAAAGCCTTTTTGGACTGTTTGCAGTAAATTTTACTGCATATAAAGAGGTGTTCCTAAAAAACGGTATACGGGGAATACTTACATTAATTGATATAAATAATTGGAATTGTTGTTCGGAATTGGAATTCAACATAATTTTCACAGCTGCAGTGTTAACTGAAAAAAATTGCTGTTAAGTGTTTAGCAACTTGATGCAACTTGACAGAATAGACTGTCCTTTTTTTTTTACATGTTCTGGTTTACAGCAGATTCAGACATGTCTCGTATTTATAAGGGAGCATTTAAATTACAGAGAATTTGAGATAGTAACAAATTTATTGTTTTACAGCTGATCAAATGAATCATCTTGCAATTGGTTGAACTGGCCATAATTATCAACTCTGAAAGATTATTACTTTTGTTGACCACCTAGAATAATAGTAAAGTAAAATCACTATTTATTAGTAAGGTAAAAAGATTAAGACATTAACTTGTAAGCACAGAGCACAAGATACTTCCCTTTAAATACAATACTCTTCAAAGACAGTACTTTATTAAAAAATATATTTTATTCATTATAATACATGTTGATTGTTGTAACACATGTCTAACAAGCTGAAAGACTGAAGGAAAGAAAGTAAAAAAAAAAAAAAAAATAGAAAAGTGGTTCAGAAGTTTCTAGCAATGCATTCTATTTCACAGATTTAACGTGAACAAACCATTTAGTAAATGAGTGGGAAACTAAAGCTTTTGGGGCGAAGTTTAAATTAGACTAGATTAGCTACAGTATATGACTTGTTCTGGTTCTGACCAGTTATATAGACACTCTCTTTAGTTTAGGATAAGTTAGTAGCCATCCTAACTTTGTTTTGCTCCCCTCACATTAATCAACATGTTATTTTCTTAGTCACATGGTTCCTGATCTTTCCGCTCTTGCAATATATAATTTAGTAATGATTTCCATAAAAAGAATATGATACATTCTCCCAAAAATTGATTACCATCAACATTTAGGAAATTATTTAACAATCACACACACACACACACACACACACACACACACACACACACACACACACACACACACACACACACACACACACACACACACACACACACATTTGAATGCATTTTTAACAAAGACACTGTTATTGTTATGTTATGTTGCATTCTAGGTATTAGAAGGTAAACCAATCTATGTAGACTGTTTTGGAAACCTGGTTCCTCTAACAAAAAGTGGCCAGCATCATGTCTTCAGCTTCTATGCCTTTAAAGAGAATCGACTGGCTCTTTTTATCAAAGTAAGTCAACTATGATATATCTGAAGAATTAGAATTGGATTGATACAATGGTTTAACCGCACACTTGATGAATCACTTGTAGATACGAGACAACACTCAAGAGCCTTGTGGACGTTTGTCCTTCACAAAAGAGCCAAGATCTTATAGGACTTTGACTCATAGTGCAATATGCAATTTAAACATCACTCTGCCAGCTTACTCTAAGGTAAGTTCATGCCCTTTGCCAGTGGTTCCCAATCATGGTCTTGGAGAACCTCCAACACCACACATTTTAGATGTCTCCCTATTCAAACTCACCTGATTCAACTCATCAGTTCATTAGTGAAGACTCCAAGACCTCAAATGTGTGTGTCAGATAAGAGACACCGAAAATGTGCAGTGTTGGGATTCTCCAGGACCAGGATTGGTAAACACTGCCCTACGCTATTACTGACATTACAGAGCTGCAAAATGCATTGTCCAGTGAAATTTCCATTTCTTTTGTGTTTGTTTATTTTGTCAGCTTTTATGGCAGGTTTGCATGCATTACGTTCATTTTGTTGTCGTTATATGATTGTTTCAGGCCACAATATCTACATAGCTTTATATAAACTTTAACATGTGAGTAACTTTATCAGACATAGATGAAGCACCATAAAATTTTAGTCTATTACACAACTCATCTTTTCATTCTTTTCTTTATTTTATTTCCTTGTTTAATATTGTAATTTGTTGGGGTTAAAACTGATAAATGCTTTTATGCATTTCTGTTGCATTTAACCCCTGTCACACTTCACTGGCTGGCCACAGACATGTTCTGTTGCTGTGGTAACTGCTTTGCCTGCTCTCTCTGTCCCCTTCTGTCTTTCTTCTACTTCTGTCCTTTCTATCTTCCCGGCGCTCTCTTCCTCTTTTGCTGCTTTTTGCTCCTCAAAGGAATCAGATTCAGAACAAGAACCTGATGAGGAGGTAACTGCAATTTTGCACTTTACAAAAAATGTCCTTTGCTTTCCTCTATTGTCTCAGTTCAAAACTCCAGTCTTCAGTCTCGCTGGCTTTAATTATTATTAATAGTACTAGTAGTATTATGTTAGTGCACAGAGATAAGCTGTTGCGTGAACATTAATACTGGGAAAATGTTTTGTAACCCTTAGAATGTCATGAATGGCTCTTCAAATGTTTTTTTTTTTTTTAGTAGCAATAGCTTAATTTCATAAAATACAGATCATTATAAAGGGTTTACACACATTTTCTCATAAATATATATTGTTTGCTGTACCAGCTGTGATAGATGTAATGTCAGTATCCAGACATATAAAAATATTTATGTCTATTAATGCATAGCATGTACAGTATACAACTGAATTTTCTTCACCTGTTTTTCTTTACAGACAAGCGGAACACTTGAGAAATGTAAGATGTCTAATTTAATTAAAATATGTTGTCTTGCACCAGACACCTTTCCACTTAACTTACTAACTGAGAATGTCACCACTGTAAATAACTTAAAAAGCATGGTATTAACATTCCAAAACAATTATTTGTGTCTGAGTGAGTTAACTATTTGCCTGTTGTACAACACTTTTCTCAGTTAAATTAAAGTTAATGTAAGTTTCAGGGTAATGATTCTGACAACAAAAATTACTATTAAATTATATACATAAGGGTCTATATAAAATATATAAAATGGGTTCCTTTTGCTATGGAAAAAGCAAATTTTAACAGTAAAATTCTGTAAGACTTTGAAGGTACACTATGTAACTTTTTTGTACAAAATTTACAAACTTTATATGAGCAGGTAGATTGTGAATACATCTACCAAAACATTTTTTGTCTTTTTCTGACTCACTATGGTACACCTATAATGTTTATATTGGTACTATTTTAGACCGAGCAGGACACTACAAAGTAGCTCAGTATGCAAAGTAGCTCTGGCTTCAGTGTTCTTTCACAAGATGCAATTATTTTGTTTATTAACCGCTAGAGCACCAAAAGTTATGTAGTGTACTTTTAAACATTCTATCAAACATTTTTCTTTAGGTGGTAATTAATTGCATTGTGCTATGTTAATTAATATACGGATATGAGACACAAAAGCACCCATTTTATAATGACTACTCAACCTTTCTCTCTCTTTAGACCAGTGGTTTTAAATGAATAGTTCAACCAAAAATGAACATTTCCTAAAAATGTTCTCACCCTCATGCTATGTCATCCAAAACATAAATGAGTTTGTTTCTCCATCGGAACAGATTTAGAGACATTTAGCATTGCATGACTTGCATCAACTGTAATCCATCATTTAAGGTCTTGTGAAGTAAAAAACTGCATGCGTGTAAGACACAAATCCATCCTTTATTAAGGCATTTTAACTTAAAACCATTTTGGACAGTTTTTGCTTGTAAACTGTTCTTGACCTTTGGGTATTTCTCTTCTGATTTAGATAAGGTGTCTTTTTCACTAAAGAGAAAGCAATATTATGGATAGAGGTGGTTAAAAAAGTAAAAAGTCAAAAACATATTAATTAGGGATTTATTACAAACATGCAGATATTCACTTCACAAGACATTTATTGATGAGCTGGAGTTGTATGGATTACTTGTGGATAATTTTTCATTTTTGGTGAACTATTCTTTTGGTTCTGGGACCCATTGCTCTACATGTTTTGTATGTCTCTCTTATCTCACACAGTTCAGTTGAATAAGGGAAATAAAAATGTGCAGAGCTGTGGTCCCCATTTTCTTATTTTAGGTGATATTAGTGAGTGTAGCTTTCTTTTTTCATATTAGTATCATTCTGATCAGTTTATGAATCATGATAGAGGGAGAGGTTTTTGAATAATCACTTTTTTTGTACAATGTGAAATTCATTCATACTGTGGTGATGTTTATGTTTTCAACTGTTTTAGAGCCCTGTTCCCTTCATTACACAATAACAATCTGCAAAGCAAATTATGATTTCCATCTAAATCTGTATGAGTCACCCTCATTACCTTTTTAGTGCCTTTTTTTTTTTTTTTAAATAACCCAGCCTTGCAAGACTCTTCCCTTTCTTTATATGCTGTAAGAATGTACAAAAAACTGAAGTGGGCATATGATATAAACCTGTATATACCAGTTTATTTGTATGTATTTATTTATTTATTTATTAGATGTGTGGCTTTATCAGTTGGATATTAACATTGTATAGTTTGCTTACTATTGCTTTAGAGAGAATCAAAATCACCACACTATGTAATGTGACCTACAAGTATAGTACATGCATTATGTTAATGTTTAGGTGTAAAAATTAGAATCCAGATTTATTACTACATGGAACTTAGTACACAATAACATGTTAGTTTACTAAGGAAATAACAGCTAACATAGAGTATTATGAATGCTGTCTTGTGTGTGTGTGTGTGTGTGTGTGTGTGTGTGTGTGTGTGTGTGTGTGTGTGTGTGTGTGTGTGTGTGTGTGTGTGTGTGTGTGTGTGTGAATGATTTTTCAGAACTGCACCTTGTTTAATTAACACTATTCATCATTGCCACTACTACTACTAATAAAAAAAATTCTGCTTATGTTGTTTTTCAAATGCATTTATTTCCACATTCTAAAATCACATTTATGTTTTACTGTTATTCCATTTTAGTTGCATATCACTGGCTTTCTTAAAAAATAAAATAAGAATAAAAAAATAGTTTTACTAAGTTCAGTTTTATAAAGTTCTCTCTTGAATTCTCTGAATTCTCTCTTTCTCTCTCTTTCTTTCTTCTGTAGTCATGAGTTATACATGAGCAATGTCTACTTTGTGTCACTGTTTTTCAGTACATGTCCAAGTGTTTGGGTTGGCTTATTTTCATCTCCCTTTTTAATTATCGCGTTAGTTTGTCTTTTTGTTTGTGTGTGAGTGTGCTGTTGAACCAAATGTGAATAAGCAAGTTTCCTGCTTATTCTTCTGTGGTCTTTAAGATTTGATTAGTATTTGCTTTGCAGTTGTTATTTTCCCATGAGTCCAGTAGACTCTCCACCACTCATTATCCCACAGTCCACTTAGCTCTTTGTCATCTTGATGCCTTCTGGTCCTTGAAACTTGAATTTATCCCTTATCTCCTTTTCCAATCTCTGTCCCTTTAATTTAAATTTTGGTTAATTTGCTCCTTAAATGTCATCAAAATGGAAGATGATGAAGACACTGAAACAACTGCAACATCATTCCTGAAAACACAATTGATCCGAGACTCCCCTGCCCTTGCAAGTCCAGATTTACTCTCTGAAGTGTCAGAGATGAAACAAGACCTTATCAAAATGACTGCTATTCTGACCACTGATTCCTCAGAGAAAGCAGGACCCATGCAAGGGGATTATTTAGATAAGGGGGTGGAGGAGGTGTCAGCAGAGCCTTTTGAGATAATGGAAAAAGTCAAAGAGGATTTGGAAAAAGTTAGTGAAATTCTGAGAAGTGGAACATGTGACAAGGAAGAGTCTATAAAAACAGACAGCCGTCCATATAGGATGGATGAGGGGTGGGTTCTACTAACAGAAAGTGAAATCGAAGAGGCAAAAATGATGGCTGCCTTTGAATCTCAAGAATCACTTCTGAAGGAAGTTCGAATCAACAGAGGATCACAGAGACCAAAGGGTGCTAGGGACAGGCCTGGCATAGAAACTGTTCCCAGTGGTGAAGTTAAGGAATACTTATTGGATGTTTCTGATGCATCTAGGCCTGAATCCCAAGAGTCTCCATCACAGCAAAGGTTCACTGAGGTTGTTCTGCGCAGAGGTGGTCGGAAAATAGTCCCTACAGTGGCAAAAGACACTAAGGCCCATACAACAGATGTAAAAAAGCCCATACGAAGAAAAGGGCTTCAAGGACATACAGATGAAACCCAGTCATCTAGCACAAAAGAAAGTATTGTTAGTAAAAGCACTGGGAAGTCGTCTGAAGGGGATGCCTTTCTACCCGTCCCTGGAGACAAAAAAAATTCTCCCGTTTCACCAGTGGTTGAGGAGACACCAATCGGTTCCATTAAAGAGAAAGTTAAGGCTCTTCAAAAGAAAGTAGAGGAAGAACAAAAAGGTCAGAAAAAACAAACAGGCCAAAAACCTCCATATAAAGCAACAGAAGCCAAAGCATCCTCTGTTGTCAAAGATCAGAAAACATCAGGCCTGAAAAAACAGACTTCTTCACCCCAGAAACAGTCTCCTTCTAGGTCAACAGGGTCTGAGCCTGGGAGACTAGAAGAAACCATGTCTGTAAGAGAACTAATGAGAGCATTTCAAACTGGCCAAGACCCCTCAAAAAGAAAGTCTGGGCTCTTTGAGCACAAAGGTCCTTCCAAAACAGAAGACACAACAGTGAGTAAACCAGAGGCTATCCTAATAAAGCCACATGAAGTGTCTCTTGATGTTTTAAAGCCTGAAGATCACCATGAAGAAAAAGAAGTAAAAAGTAGTCCACACATAAAAAAATCTGAAGACACTGAAGAAGATACAAAAGCAAGTCAAAAGAGTCATCAGTGTCCACAGGAAAAGATTGGTAAGGCTGTGGTTTCTGGAATAGTGTCAGCAGGTCCTTTTACTCACTCAAGCATGACAACAACAATTCCTCAAAATTGGTCAGAACAGCACAGAGATCTTTTGCCTGGCAACGGTACAGAGAACAGTGCATTTGATGACAGCTCTGACAGCATTAGACATGTAGCATTGGTCGACTCGCCCAGTGCCAGCCTTGCTGAAGCAGAAGCCCCATTGAGTTCTGAGGAAAGTTACAAACATGAGGGCTTGGCTGAGACTCCAGAAACAAGCCCTGAGAGCCTCTCATTATCACCTAAAAAAACAGCTCAGTCTATACTTGCAAAGACCTCAAAATCAGTAGCAGTCACCCCTAAAGTCAAGACAAGTAAAGTATATGTTTCCTTTACTACTGAGATGAAGACAACTAATGAACAGGCATCTGAAGCTTCAGTTCATCATCCAGCATTGAGCAAAGCAGTGGATGAACCAACAAAGAGTGAGTCTATGTCTATTCCTCATGGAAATAGGGGGGTGAACTTTGAGGGTGAACAAACTTCTATGGATAAGGACATTGTTTCTGTGTCATCCAAGCCATCTAAAGCTCGAAAACTGACAAAAAGAACATCTGAAACCCTAGAGTGTTTTTTGAGTGATGAGGAATCCTTTGATGGTCAACCAATACCAACCTCTGCTGATTCCCTGGCCTCAAGGGCAGCTACACAGGATCATGGTGGTTTAGTGCTACCTCTTAGACACCAAGATTCAGAGAACCTTAGTCCAGTAGCTGATGACTCTTTTAATATTAGCCACAAGGACTCTTTAGAGGGTAGTCCCTTGATGGATGACAACTCTTCCCATAAAACCCCAGACTCTATTGAGCCTAGTCCAACAAAAGAATCCCCGTGCCGTGACTCTTTAGAAAGCAGCCCCATAGAGATGAAAACCAACCTGGCTTTTCCACCTACAGTAGAACAACCCAGTGTGACCACAGGGCCCCTGACATTCTCCAAAGCCCCTGAAATGCCCCCAGACAGTTTGCGTAGTAGAATGCTCAAAGAACAGGAGGGTAATGCCGACGATGACAGTTGTGAGCAGACATCCCTGATGACAAGTTCGGGTAAGAGTCCTTTCTCACCTGACACACCAAGTTCTGAAGAGGTAAGTTATGAGGTCAATCCCAAAACCCCAGACCCCATGGTCCTGATTGTTCCCTGTAAGCCATCAGTAATCCCAGAGGAGACAGTAGAAGATGATGAGTTGAAGTGTGGCCTGACACAGAGGAAAATTACTCCAGAAGAAGAGATGTTTAAAATGGCTGCCAAAATAAAAACATTTGATGAAATGGAGCAAGATGCAAAAGACAAAAAGGACAATAGAAAAGATTGTGAATCCTTTCAGGCCTTGCTAGCTTCTGATGCAGAAGATGACAGCTTCAAACTGTTTGAGCTTGCATCCAAACATGAAACATCCTCTGTGGATGATGTTGGGTTTAGTGAACTCAAACAAGCCTCAGAGATAGGACGGTCTGTTGAACCGATCATTAAAGTACAACCTCCCTCTCCTTTTCCAGCAGGTATTCATATGAGCCCCCAAACATCTGACGACATTCAACAAACCATGGCCCACAGTGCAGCATCTTCAGCTGAATCAGCAATGAGGAGACCTCAGTTTGTCTCAGAAAAGCATACCATAAAACCACACCTTCAAGAATCTCATAGTGAGAAAATTAAGGACAAAGATTATGTTGATTCAGAGTTAGTACAGCTAAACAAAACTGCATCTAACAGCAAAAATATAACTGATGAACAAAAAGAGCAAAGCTTAAAAAGATCAAAAGGAAATCAAGAAGTTTACAGTCACGAACAGCAGAAGGAGGCAGCTAATTACCAAAATGCTGACTACAAATCACATAGTCAGGAAGAGTCTAATGTAACGGATGAGATTAAAGGGGATTACATGAGGAATGCAGGGACATCTTATGTTGATATTTGTAGTGGCAGCTTAGATATTGATACTATTCCAATAATTATTGGGCAAACAAAAGAAACATTTAAACCAGAAATATGTATTTATGATGACACAGAGGAAGATGATGCTGAGGAGGAACCTCCTAAGACTGAATCTAGAGGAGTTACAGCAAAAGCAGAGACAGACGCATGGAATTCAATGCGAGAAGATGATGATGCATTTGCAGCAAGACTCAAAGAGGAAGAGCAAAGGATCTTGGGTCTGGCTGTAGATCGGCATTCCCAAGGGGCGACTCCAGACACAACACCAGCAAGGACACCCACTGAGGAGGGTACACCAACAAGTGAACAAAATCCTTTCCTTTTCCAGGAAGGAAAACTTTTTGAGATGACAAGAAGTGGTGCAATAGACATGACAAAAAGGAGTTACGAGGAGGAAGGGTTTGCATTTTACCAAATAGAGCAACCCATTGTAGAGGGCATAGCTGAAGATGAAGGTAATGAACCTGTTAGAGCATCCAATGATGCTGAGAATGAGATTGGTTGCAACCTGTCTTTGCAAATAAAACCAGAGGAGGATGAAGACCTCCTTAAAGAGGCTACAGATTTATCTGTACATTCTCCTGCTGGGGATAATCTGGCTGCAGCTACAAAGTCAGATTTTTCAAAGTCTAAAACCTCAATCAAATTGGATGACTCTGCCTCAACCAAAATTTTAGAAAAGGACCAAACAATGTTAGAGGTTAAATCAGACAAAGTTATGAGTGAGGGACATTTAGTATCTGATCCTGGTTCCTCTGACACTGTCATAGCCAATGTCCAGACAGCAGTGTCAACAGTTATTAGATCAGTTCATTCCCAACAAGACCAAGAGTCCTCAAAAGATCAGCACTCAGTAATAGAAAAAACCAAAACCCATGAAAAGACAGAATCCCAAAGTAAACCTGTCTCTAAAAGTTACACAGCAATGTCTCTATCATCTACGGCTAGAAAAGATATGTCCACCTCCAAAGAGGAAGAGGAACCAAAATCCCGAATCCCTGTTAAGGCCAGCTCCCTCAGGTCTGAATATGTAGAACCTGCCAAGAACAAGAAGTCAAAGTTGCCCATAAAACCTCAATCAAGGAGAAAATCTGAAACAGACACAAGCCCATCCATAACCTCCAGTTATACAAAGTCTTCCAAAGCCAAGAGCTTCTGTGAAAGTGATTCCACCAAGAAACCAGCCAAAAAGGACCAGAATCGTCCAACAAGTACTGATCTATCCAGCACAACTAAGACACTTCCTTCAAGATTACCAATCAGGGGAAAGCCTGGCCAGCCAGTTCAAACTTCCACACCAGCAAAACAAAAAAAGGATCGGCCAACTGACACAAACAAACAGTCCATTGCATTTTTTAAAGAGATTAGTCAGGAAGCAGCTAAGGTAGTCGAGAGTTTGGCTCAGGCAGAGAAAGACAAACATGAAGTTGCTGCCTTATCTAATGATGAAAGCAGCACCATTAATGCATCAGTAATAGAGAGTGAACCTTTCATTGACATGCAAATGCCTTTCCCTGAGGATTCCTTGGTCATTAGGCCCCGATTGGACAACCCTGCTGAGACGCAGATGGAACGAATCCCTGCTGATAAAGTCCGAAGTCAAGGTATCCCCCATCTCTTGGGGCCCATTATCTCTTTCTCATCTGCCTCAGAAACCTCAATGATGAAAGTGCTGCTTCTCTGTGTTGTAACTAATGCTTCAACTCTTCGTGGTGCTGCTTTGATGTATGGGCTATGTTTGTGACTGTCTCTTTTCGTTTTATTTGACTTAAATTTCAACATTAATATAAAACCAAATGCAGTGGGGTGTATTTAGAGTGTTTTTTTGCCAGTATATTCACTATACATATTACATTATGACAGAATTGGTTAAATTTAAAACATGAGTTGTGAGATACGGTTTCTTTACAATGTTCGCACATCCTAGGAAAGTTATTCATAGTATTTATTCATGATTGATAGTTTATCTAGTATTTGCTCATTGCTTGAAAGTTGAAATTAGTCAGAAATGTTGGTTTAAAAAGTATAGTTAAAATATTAATTGATGTATTTTCTACATGAGAAAGCCAGTGACCTTATTTATCTTAACAATAAATGATAAATTGTAGATTTTTTTTTTAGCATTGTATTTATGTGCTTACGTGGCTCTTGCTGCTTTGCTGGAATTTGCAGTAGATCCACAGGATGAGGCTGACAGGAAAGAGGGGCGTCTGGCTGTAATAGCAGATCACCTTGGTTTCAGCTGGTCAGGTAAGCGGCTTTTTTGAATATCAATTAACCAGCTTTCAGAAATGCTGTTATTATGTTAATTCCATTATAGTGACTTGCGAGCAGAGAGCTTAGATGTTGACAGAGGAATGCAGTGAATATACAAAGTTACACAGAAAGTATTTACAGGTCCTTCTCAAAAAATTAGCATATTGTGATAAAAGTTCATTATTTTCCATAATGTAATGATAAAATTAAACTTTCATATATTTTAGATTCATTGCACACCAACTGAAATATTTCAGGTCTTTTATTGTTTTAATACGGATGATTTTGGCATACAGCTCATGAAAAACCAAAATTCCTATCTCAAAAAATTAGCATATCATGAAAAGGTTCTCTAAACGGGCTATTAACCTAATCATCTGAATCAACTAATTAACTCTAAACACCTGCAAAAGATTCCTGAGGCTTTTAAAAACTCCCAGCCTGGTTCATTACTCAAAACCGCAATCATGGGTAAGACTGCCGACCTGACTGCTGTCCAGAAGGCCATCATTGACACCCTCAAGCGAGAGGGTAAGACACAGAAAGAAATTTCTGAATGAATAGGCTGTTCCCAGAGTGCTGTATCAAGGCACCTCAGTGGGAAAGTCTGTGGGAAGGAAAAAAGTGTGGCAAAAAACGCTGCACAACGAGAAGAGATGACCGGACCCTGAGGAAGATTGTGGAGAAGGACCGATTCCAGACCTTGGGGGACCTGCGGAAGCAGTGGACTGAGTCTGGAGTAGAAACATCCAGAGCCACCGTGCACAGGCGTGTGCTTTTGAACCAGAAACAGCGGCAGAAGCGCCTGACCTGGGCTACAGAGAAGCAGCACTGGACTGTTGCTCAGTGGTCCAAAGTACTTTTTTCGGATGAAAGCAAATTTTGCATGTCATTCGGAAATCAAGGTGCCAGAGTCTGGAGGAAGACTGGGGAGAAGGAAATGCCAAAATGCCTGAAGTCCAGTGTCAAGTACCCACAGTCAGTGATGGTCTGGGGTGCCATGTCAGCTGCTGGTGTTTTGGTCCACTGTGTTTTATCAAGGGCAGGGTCAATGCAGCTAGCTATCAGGAGATTTTGGAGCACTTCATGCTTCCATCTGCTGAAAAGCTTTTGGAGATGAAGATTTCGTTTTTCAGCACGACCTGGCACCTGCTCACAGTGCCAAAACCACTGGTAAATGGTTTACTGACCATGGTATTACTGTGCTCAAATGGCCTGCCAACTCTCCTGAACCTGAACCCCATAGAGAATCTGTGGGATATTGTGAAGAGAAAGTTGAGAGACGCAAGACCCAACACTCTGGATGAGCTTAAGGCCGCTATCGAAGCATCCTGGGCCTCCACAACACCTCAGCAGTGCCACAGGCTGATTGCCTCCATGCCACGCCGCATTGAAGCAGTCATTTCTGCAAAAGGATCCCCGACCAAGTATTGAGTGCATAACTGAACATAATTATTCGAAGGTTTGACTTTTTTTTGTATTAAAAACACTTTTCTTTTATTGGTCGGATGAAATATGCTAATTTTTTGAGATAGGAATTTTTGGGTTTTCATTTGCTGGTATGCCAAAATCATCAGTATTAAAACAATAAAAGACCTGAAATATTTCAGTTGGTGTGCAATGAATCTAAAATATATGAAAGTTTAATTTTATCATTACATTATGGAAAATAATGAACTTTTATCACAATATGCTAATTTTTTGAGAAGGACCTGTATATAAACTTTAAACAGGTGCCTTGGTTTCATTTGGGAACCACTGCTCCATACTGACATTTTTTTTTAAATGTCAGTATGCAGTACAATACTTCATCATACGGTTTAAGAGTGACCCAGCAATACTGGAAAAGACATTGTGGTTAAAATAGTAGAATTGTTTAAGAGGTTGGGATACTTTTACATTATAGTTGCATTTGTTTGTACGAAAGAGGATTAGGGCCAAGCAATAATAAAAACATAAAACCATCTTGAGATTAAAGTTGTTAAATTTCGAGAAAATCTTTTTAAATTTCAAGAAAAAAGTTGAGAAAAAAATTTGAGAATAAACTCATTAAATAATGAAAAAAAAAACGAGAAAAAAATCATTAAATTGCGAGAAAAAAAGTCTAGAATAAACACACTCATGTCTTGTTAATTTCATCTCATTGGACGCCGTTAATTAACGTCTTCAGTGGGGTGGGTTGTAGAGTGATGCATTGGGGAGTAGGGAATGATACGATCATCTGGGTTCGAGTCTATCTTTTTCCAAACTCGCTTTTCTTCCTCAAATATTACATCGGAAAATTGGAAATCATTTGCTTAACGAGTGTTTAATAATAATGTATTAAGTAGGTAGGTTTAGTGTTACTACAGTAAATCCATTATAAATATTAATTTATGGATTGAAAAGTATTCTGACTGGATTGTTGTCACACTGTGTTTCTTCGGTTTTCCACGTCAGTGTTGTTGAGAATGGCAGAGCGGTTTCATCTTCTTTTAAACTAGTTTAAATCACTGTGACATCTGTGGTCTGTATCAGAGAGCTCAGCTTCAAACTCAAGCGTTTCTCACAGCGCTGTTCAGTGGTCGCCTGATCGATACCTGTGAGTAAATGCATTTGTTCTGGGCTTGTGTTGTGCTGTTTAGGCAGAGCAAATAACGGCCCGTGCAGCGCGCTTCACACGAGTAGCGCTCTTCCGCTTTTGGTGCGCTAAAGAAATGACAGCACATAAGAGTTATCAAATTGTTGTCACTCACATTTTACTGATACATCTGGCCTAAAATTTAGTGCTGTCACCTTGTGTTGACATCATGAAACTGCATGATTTGTAAATTATGATTGGCGGGCCACATATAACATCCCAAAATACAATATACAAGCTTTAGAAAATTTAAAATTCATCCATAGGCTGTATTTGGCCCGTGGCCGGACTTTGGACACCCCTGTTAGTTGCTATTTACAGTGAAAATATTTATATGTACTATTTACACTAAGTGACAACAGCAGCATTTGAGATTTAATTTAGATATTTACGTTAAGTAAAAGTAGCAGATCTTTGCAATAAGTGTAAATAAATAGTAGCTAATTAGATGCTAACTAAAAAAAAAAATAATATAATATACTAACCTCACCACAATGTTGTTGTACATTAACAAGATGCAATAATAACATTGATTTTAATAACAATGATTTTATTTGTTGAAATTATTAATTAGATGCTGCCTTATTGGGACAAATAAGCCCTCCCTATAGCCTTATTAATACATTACTATTAAACACGCTTTAAGCAATTGATTTCCACTTTTCCAATGTGATATTTGATGAGAAAAGCAAGAAAATTTTAGTCCAACAAAATAAAAACAACAACACACTAAATCATATAATACCAAAATCCCAAATACACTACTCTCTAACCTCCGCCGAATTTTTTCTCGAAATTTAGTGAGTTTTTTCTTGTAATTTAATTAGTTTTATTGCAACATTTTATTTTGACTTTTTTCTCAAAATTTAAAGAGTTTTAATCTCAAGATGGTTTTATTTTTTATTATTGCGTGGCCCTAATCCTCTTCCGTATGTTTGCAATAATTGTCATACCTACTTTTTATTATTGTTAACCTTATTTCCACACATATTGCCTTGCAGTTAGGACATTTTTGTTTCATAATACTTTGTTGGTCTGAATTAAATACATGATTTATTACCAATGTGTTTTTGTTCAATCAGAATTGGCTCGAGAGCTTGAATTCAGTGAGGTACAGATCAATCAGATAAGAAATGAGAATCCAAATTCTCTACAAGACCAAAGCCATGCCCTCATAAGGCTATGGAAAGAAAGGGAGGGCAAAAATGCTACAGGTAAGATTACTGATCATGTGTTTTCCTTTAGTTTATATCTAAATTTGCATTGCTCTATTCACCAGATAGCAAACATTATTAAATCTGAGATTTAATTTAAATAATTAAGCTTCCCTCTCAGCCAGCACCAATGTGCAGCATCCTTCTGAATCCAATTTTGTGTAATTAATTCAGAAGCAACTGCTAAAAAGACAAAATTCATTTTAATTCAATAAACTTTCTACAATTAGATAAAAAAAAAATGCATCAAGGAAAATCTTTGGTTAAAAACAAAATTAAATTTTTGAGCAAGTACATTAAAAACAGTGCCCAAAACAGCATTGAATTTGAACTAATCAGCTATTTGGTGATGAACATGGACCGTTTTAAACATCAACCCTTTTTAACCTCTGTGGAATCATCAAAACATCAAACTCCAGAGAGTCTGTAATCAAAAAGGAAAAGCAACAGAGCCTGTGTCAAAACAAGGTTCAAACCACAGTGGCAGATATGGTACCTGCTCTGATGACTTTTTTTCTTAAATAGACTCTGTCGGAATATCGTATTACTGTTTTGGTGCAGCATGACAAATCTGGTCTGATACAGAGAGCACCAGTAACCATGGGGTAATCATCATCTTCATTCACGCTGTAAAGAAGTGCCAAAAAACAACTGATGTAAAATAAATATTTTGCAAGTAACATGCAACTGTATGTTTCAGTATCATGGAAATAGAGGACAATATTCCGTAGCGTAGCTTTAAATGTTTTTTTTTTCTTCCCCTTCCTCATTCTGGCACTTAACTCACCATTGTTGTAAACTGACTGACTAAATGAGGAAATATATGCTATGACTTTTTTTAAGTGATCAGACATATCATATTTGGTTGAAAAATTGGGTGAAAAATTAGACATAGAGACATGGGGCTCTTTTGACTTGGGGCAATATAGTAATGCTTAGTGTTATGTGCATAGTAAAAAGAAACAAATTACAATACTATGTCATTTTGGCAGCAGATCCTGCCAAAGATGGAGGACCAGTAACATTAGCCAGGTTTCCATCCAAAGTTGCAAATTTAACTTGAGCGCAAAATTGGAATATCGCACAAAACATTTGCGAACAAGCACCGTTTCCATCCAATAAGTCAAAGAGAACAAAATCGTCACTTCCTAATAAACTGGCACTATACAGTACATCACTAAGAAAAGTAGGAGAAGCTACTTAATATAATAATTTTCCTATATAATAAATTACTTGCACCTCAGAACGAGCAGACGAAACACAATGAATGTGGTTATTGCTTTCCGTGTTAGATGCTGCTGTTTTGGAACGCAGTCGTTTAACAGTTCTGGGAGGCAGTCATACAGAAATACTTTGATGAAAGACTTTGCTCGGGCATTTCCGAATGACCATATAACAACATTTCAGATGCTGTGGAACAAGATCGGTCCGCTGGTTAGTCTGGATTTACAGTCACTACTTTTTTGATGAGCTTGGAGGAATTTATTCGCGAAAAGCATTTCCATCTCCCATTATTCCAATTAACCCTTTTTCACACAAGTCAAAAACCACCTCAAGCGAGCATAAAACTTTTTTGCAAATTAAGGCATTTTTATTCGAAATTCAGCGTCTCCATCACTCGATTCTGATGCGATACTTCAAAATGCGCATAAAAGCAGGGTGATGGAAACCCAGCTATTGTCTGGTTGACCGTTGTGTTCTAGTAGACAAAAATATACATAACATAATCTCTCCGCTTATCAGCAGAGACAACTTTGATGAAGACACTTACAAAAATAAATCGTATGGACATTGTTCATCTCATCGAAACAAAAATCATCCAGTCCAATCAAGACCAGACATCACACACCTATGCAGAAATTGAGCAAACCATATCATTGGATCATAGTGAAGGTATGGATGATAATGACTTGAAACTTATTAGGTTGGTGTTTTTTTTTTTTTTTTTAGAAAGTTACATAATATTATTTATCACTTTTCCAGCAGATGATGAATCTCTTCACTTTTAGAACAATTTTACAACATTTCAACAGAAACTATGTTGGCCTTGCAGGTTTTTCAGCCCTACAGGAGGACATGGACAGCCCCAGGCCAGTTCGGCGAGCAGAAGTCACCCAAAAAGGATCTGAACTTGGGCCTCTGGTGGCATCTGTCGAGGATCTCTCCTGCAATGTATCTTCCCTTGATGATACCCAGAAAGAGAGGTTGCTGACAGACAAAGAGATGGGTTCAGAGTAAGTTAATTCTATTCCTGACCTGTACAATTAAAAATGTTTTAATAATATACTGTAATAAGTTATTTAAATTTGATTCTCTATTTGTCAGGGTGGTCGGAGCCTCAGCACATAGTTCTGTTGATATGGTTGGACTGAGGCAACAATTTCCAGGCACTATTAAAAAAGTAAGTCCCTTCTTCACCCTGTACAAAGCTGTTCCCTGGAGACTGCAGTCTCACGTTTATGGCTCAGTTTGCAAAGGTGGCACTATTTCCAACAAATCATCAGACAATACACATGAAACTGTGAACGATCCTCTCCAAGAGTTAGGAGCTACTGGGGGTCAATTTATCCCAGTATCCACCCAACAGGATGATGAACAGAATGTCCCACCTATTAATTCAATTGAAGAGTACAAGCTGAGACAGAGACAAACAACCTTGTCAGATTTTGGGCACACCCTGTTGGAATCTGAGAATGCAGAGCCAGATTTCAATAAGTTGTCTGTGGAGTTCAAGCAAGATTCTGAAGATTATATTACCTCACCAGTCTCCAGTGTAATACATTTATTTACACCCCCATCAAATGGAAAGACAGAATTTGCATCTACCTCATCGAATAAATATGAGGTTGCACTTCCAAAGAAACCAAGTGAGGAGTATATACAGCGCCACGTTGAGGAAGTTTCTGACAAATTCTATAGAACCCTTTTTGGTGAAAGTTATGTCTTACCTGAGCTATGTGAAAATAGTGTTATTGTAGAGACTTATAGGTTCCCTGAAAATGAGATTTCTTCTGTGGATGAAGGGAATTGTAACATCATTCCTGTCTGTGTACAAGAATCTTCAGATGTTTCCAAAGATAGTGATGTTAATCAGTTTGAAATCACAGAATTGTCCACTGAAAGAGTACAAAGCATATCCCAAATCATTTCCGGTCCTCTTCAACAACCTAGCATGTCTTTTGCACTTGTAAGTGGAACAGACATTACAGAGAAGATTACCCCTTCTACACTCAATCAAATGTCACTTGATTCAGTTACCAAGCAGCCACATATGTTATCACTTCCAATAACTGATTCTGGTTCTTCAGAGGCAAGAGTTGAAATAGCCATGCCAATCACTCTAACCAAACCAACAGATGCTGAATGCACAAAAACGGAATATACCACCTCAATATCAGCGGAAGTTGTAGAGTGTAGACCTCTTACACTTGAATCTTTAACATTCCCAGTTGAGCTAAGATCATTGTCACCAGATTTAGAGTTTGAATATTTTGATAACCTTGGAATGACTTCATCTGAATATAGATCATCACCAGAATCAGTGGATTCTTTGTCTTTAGACTCACCAGTACCGTTTGAATATAGACCGTCTTCACCAGACTCATTCATATTAATGGCTGAATTAAGAGTATCTTCACCTGAGTCTGTAACTTCAGTGAATGACTGCACTCTTCTCTCTGTTGACTCTCCATTGCCTGATTTTAGACCAGCTACGCCATTGCCAACTTTTGAAAATTACACATCTGAATTCACAATACATATTGAAGAATACAAAACATTACATGCAACTGGCGAAAAAATGGTTCCTCTTACAGGATATACAGAAGATTCACTAGGAGCATATTATTTGGAGGTGACTGATGACACAGAAAGACCTATTTCACCTGGTTCTGTGATTTTCTGCCAATCATTATCACCTGAATCAAATAGATCTTGGTCTCCTATGTCCATCGGTTCTGACATTTTAGATAGCGAACACTCCACTGAAAAAAGCTTTGAAAGCTATACTCCATCTCCTTATGCATTTTTGACTGGATTAAGACCATCATCTCCAGAATCAACTGCATCTGTAAATGAATATAGAGTACTTCCCCCTGATTCCCCAGTTCCATGTTTTGCAACAGAAGTACAAAATTACTCTTTAGCACTTATGACAGGATACAGATCACCATCACTAAATTCTGAACTTTCAGACATAGACTGTGATCTGATATCATTAGAGTGTCTAGCTGGAAGTCGCCCATCATCCCCTGAATCAGTTACATCTCTCAATAACCAGAGATGCCTTTCCCCTGATTCACCTCTTCCCAGCTTTACTCAAACAGTGTGGGAAAGTTTCATACCAACTAAACTGTATAGATCTGATTCATTTGAGTCAGACCTTTCAGATAATGAAAACAAACCAATATCAGAAGTATTGCCTGAAACCAGAATATCATCTCCTGAATCATTTACATCGATAAATGAACACAGACCACTTTCACCTGATTCACCTTTGCCTGTATATAGAAACACATTACACTTTAATGTCATTCAATTTTGGAGCCAAAGAGACTCATCTCCTGAATTAGAAACATCTGATATTGAATATTCGCATTGTGAACCCGTGATCTGTGAGCCAAGATCTCAGTCCCCAGAATCATTCATTTTAGAGCCTGAATATGTTCCTTTGTCCACGGTTGCAGTGGAAAGTGTTACTTTTGAAGGCGAGCCAATAGAAAAAACATACACTGAAATATTAGCTACTGAGCCCACTGAATCAGTATACAATAAAGAACAAAGCGTGAAAGAATTGCCAGAACCAAAGGATACTTTTGTGTCAAAAGCTATGCTCAGCAATCGTATTGCCAAAATATTTGATCCACACTACAAAGGTGGCTCCAAGCTCGTTGTTTTGGACAACACTGGGGATGTTTCAACAACTTTACATGATGAGCAAATAATATACCCACCCTCTGCAGAATCCAAAATTCACGTTTCTTTTGAACAATACCTACCTGTCAAGTGTACAGTGAATAGTCAGGATTTACCTCAGATTGAACTGAATTTTGAAAGTCAATGCAAACCACTTTCGTCACATCATCAATTTAGACCAATATCCCCAGAATCACTTGTGCTCGATGACTCTCTTGAAGAAACTGAGTGTAGACCCTTGTCTCCTGAATCAGTATCATCAGTTAATGAGTTCAGGCCCCTATCACCTGACTCACCTGTAACTGAATTCAGTGGATTTTTCTCCCAGAATACCTTTCCAGTAGCCGGTCATAGATCTTGTTCACCTCATTCACTGTGCTCAGAAATTACAGAATATGAACCTTACTTGGACACTGTAGAAAATTGTTTCAGGGCATTCACACCAGAATCAGACACGTCACTGAATGAGTTTAGATTGCTCTCACCAGACTCACCATTGCCACAATTTTTCACATCCTTTGAAACAACTCCTTTTAAGGATTTTAGGTCCTCATCCCCTGAATCTGCATTGTCAGAAAAGGAACATGAAGTAGATCTTTTTACTCCAGTGGCTTCTCTAGAATCATATGATGAACACAGACCTCTTTCTCCTGATTTACCAATATCTGCACCAGATTCTCCAGTACCTCAATATTATGCTCACTTTGAACCTACGTTTTACAGATCATCAACCCCTGAATCAATTATATCAGACACAGATGTTCAGAATGATTTATTTGATGACATAGTGACTGATCTTAGAAGGTCCTCATCAGAGTCAATCACATCACTTAATGAAAACAGACCTCTGTCCCCTGATTCACCTATTCCTGAGTTCACAATAGCCACACACACATTTATCATGCCATTTACTGGCTCTCGACTATCCACTCCAGAATCAGTCACTTTGGATGTTGAAAACGAATTGTGTCAGTCTGACCTTTATCCAGAGCAAAGACCCGACTCTCCTCAGTCTATAATCTCAGAGATTGAGATTAGACCACTGTCCCCTGACTCACCTGTGCCTCAATTCATGACATTATTCCCTCAGAGTATTTTTCCAGTAACAAGACCTAGATCATGTTCACCTCAGTCACTGTGCTCAGAGAATACAGAATATGAACCTTACCTTGAAGAATTGCTAACTATAGAATATCGACCAGATTCCCCTGATTCAGTTTTATCAGATACTGACAAAAGACCACTTTCTCCAGACTCCTTGCCTGAATGGAGACCCATGTCACCTGACTCTGCTATGCTTTTGAAAGACATTAGAGGGTATTCTCCACAGTCAAATGGGTCCATGAATGAATGTAGACCCCTTTCTCCAGACTCGCCTATAACACAGTATTTTCCAGCAGTCTTTGAATCAATTTCTGTTAAATCATATAGGTCCTCATCCCCGGAATCTGCATTATCAGAAGAGGAATGGGAATTAAATGTTTTCAACCCTAGATTCTTCTCCAGAAACAACAGAATCTATAATGATGAAATGTTTGACTTTAGATCTTTGTCCCCTGATTCTCCAATAAGTCAGTATAATCCCTTTACTTCTGAACCAACAATGGCATCAAGTTACGTGTCACTTTCCCCCGAATCAATGCTATCAGACACAGATATACAGAACGATTCATCAGAGTCAATCACATCATTTAATGAAAACAGACCTCTGTCCCCTGATTCACCTATTCCTGAGTTCACAATAGACACACACACATTTATCATGCCATTTACTGGCTCTCGACTATCCACTCCAGAATCAGTCACTTTGGATGTTGAAAACGAATTGTGTCAGTCTGACCTTTATCCAGAGCAAAGACCTGACTCTCCTCAGTCTATAATCTCAGAGATTGAGATTAGACCACTGTCCCCTGACTCACCTGTGCCTCAATTCATGACATTATTCCCTCAGAGTATTTTTCCAGTAACAAAGACCTAGATCATGTTCACCTCAGTCACTGTGCTCAGAGAATACAGAATATGAACCTTACCTTGAAGAATTGCTAACTATAGAATATCGACCAGATTCCCCTGATTCAGTTTTATCAGATACTGACAAAAGACCACTTTCTCCAGACTCCTTGCCTGAATGGAGACCCATGTCACCTGACTCTGCTATGCTTTTGAAAGACATTAGAGGGTATTCTCCACAGTCAAATGGGTCCATGAATGAATGTAGACCCCTTTCTCCAGACTCGCCTATAACACAATATTTTCCAGCAGTCTTTGAATCAATTTCTGTTAAATCATATAGGTCCTCATCCCCTGAATCTGCATTATCAGAAGAGGAATGGGAATTAAATGTTTTCACCCTAGATTCTTCTCCAGAAACAACAGAATCTATAAATGATGAAATGTTTGACTTTAGATCTTTGTCCCCTGATTCTCCAATAAGTCAGTATAATCCCTTTACTTCTGAACCAACAATGGCATCAAGTTACGTATCACTTTCCCCCGAATCAATGCTATCAGACACAGATATACAGAACGATTTATTTGATGGAATATTGACTGATCTTAGAAGGTCCTCATCAGAGTCAATCACATCATTTAATGAAAACAGACCTCTGTCCCCTGATTCACCTATTCCTGAGTTCACAATAGCCACACACACATTTATCATGCCATTTACTGGCTCTCGACCATCCACTCCAGAATCAGTCACTTTGGATGTTGAAAACGAATTGTGTCAGTCCGACATTTATCCAGAGCAAAGATCTGACTCTCCTCAGTCTATAATATCAGAGATTGAGATTAGACCACTGTCCCCTGACTCACCTGTGCCTCAATTCATGACATTGTTCCCTCAGAATATTTTGCCAGTAACAGGAGCTAGATCATGTTCACCTCAGTCACTGTGCTCAGAGAATACAGAATATGAACCTTACCTTGAAGAATTGCTAACTATAGAAAATCGACCAGATTCTCCTGATTCAATTTTATCAGATACTGACAAAAGACCACTTTCTCCAGACTCCTTGTCTGAATGGAGACCCATGTCACCTGACTCTGCCATGCTTTTGAAAGACATTAGAGGGTCTTCTCCACAGTCAAATGGGTCCATGAATGAATGTAGACCTCTTTCTCCAGACTCGCCTATAACACAGTATGTTCCAGCAGTCTTTGAATCAGTTTCTGTTAAAACATATAGGTCCTCATCCCCTGAATCTGCATTATCAGAAGAGGAATGGGAATTAAATGTTTTCACCCTAGATTCTTCTCCAGAATCAACAGAATCTATAAATGATGAAAGGATTGACTTTAGATCTTTGCCCCCTGATTCTCCAATAAGTCAGTATAATGCCTTTCATTTTGAACCAACAATGGCAATAAGTTATGTATCACTATCCCCCGAATCAATTTTATCAGACACGGATGTACAGAACGATTTATTTGATGACATTGTTACTGATCTTAGAAGGTCCTCATCAGAGTCAATCACATCACTTAATGAAAACAGACCTCTGTCCCCTGATTCACCTATTCCTGAGTTCACAATAGACACACACACATCTATCATGCCATTCGCTGGCTCTCGACCATCCACTCCAGAATCAGTCACTTTTGATGTTGAAAACGAATTGTGTCAATCCGACCTTTATCCAGAGAAAAGATCTGACTCTCCTCAGTCTATAATATCAGAGATTGAGATTAGACCACTGTCCCCTGACTCACCTGTGCCTCAATTCATGGCATTATTCCCTCAGAGTACTTTGCCAGTAACAAGACCTAGATCATGTTCACCTCAGTCACTGTGCTCAGAGAATACAGAATATGAACCTTACCTTGAAGAATTGCTAACTATAGAAAATCGACCAGATTCTCCTGATTCAATTTTATCAGATACTGACAAAAGACCACTTTCTCCAGACTCCTTGTCTGAATGGAGACCCATGTCACCTGACTCTGCCATGCTTTTGAAAGACATTAGAGGGTCTTCTCCACAGTCAAATGGGTCCATGAATGAATGTAGACCTCTTTCTCCAGACTCGCCTATAACACAGTATGTTCCAGCAGTCTTTGAATCAGTTTCTGTTAAAACATATAGGTCCTCATCCCCTGAATCTGAATTATCAGAAGAGGAATGGGAATTAAATGTTTTCACCCTAGATTCTTCTCCAGAAACAACAGAATCTATAAATGATGAAAGGATTGACTTTAGATCGTTGTCCCCTGATTCTCCAATAAGTCAGTATAATGCCTTTCATTTTGAACCAATAATGGCAACAAGTTACGTATCACTATCCCCTGAATCAATGCCATCAGACACAGATGTACAGAATGATTTATTTGATGACATAGTGACTGATCTTAGAAGGTCCTCATCAGAGTCAATCACATCACTTAATGAAAACAGACCTCTGTCCCCTGATTCACCTATTCCTGAGTTCACAATAGACACACACACATTTATCATGCCATTCGCTGGCTCTCGACCATCCACTCCAGAATCAGTCATTTTGGACATTGAAAATGAATTATGTCAGTATGACCTTTATCCAGAGCAAAGATCTGACTCTCCTCAGTCTATAATATCAGAGATTGAGATTAGACCACTGTCCCCTGACTCACCTGTGCCTCAATTCATGACATTATTCCCTCAGAGTACTTTGCCAGTAACAAGACCTAGATCATGTTCACCTCAGTCACTGTGCTCAGAGAATACAGAATGCGAACCTTACATTAAAGATGTGCTTACTCTAGAATATCGACCAGATTCCCCTGATTCTATATTATCTGATACTGACAAAAGACCACTTTCTCCAGACTCCTTGCATGAATGGAGACCCATGTCACCTGACCCTGCCATGCTTTTAAAAGACAGTAGAAGGTCTTCTTTACAGTCAAATGGGTCCATGAATGAATGTGGAGCACTATCTCCAGACTCTCCTATACCACAGTATATTCCAACAGTCTTTGAATCGGTTTCTGTAACAGATTATAGGTCCTCATCCCCTGAATCTCCATTATCAGAAGAGGAATGTGAATTAAATGTTTTCACCCTAGATTCTTCTCCAGAATCAACAGAATCTATAAATAATGAAAGACCTGACTTTAAATCTTTATCCCCTGATTCTCCAATATCTCAATATTATAACTTTCACTTTGAACCAACAATGGTAACAGGTTACACATCAATATCCCCTGAATCAGTGCTATCAGGAATTTATATGCAGACTGATGTATTTGATGACTTGGTGATTGATCTTAGAAGATCATCTTTGGAGTCAGTTGCATCAACTGATGAAAACAGAGCAGTCTCCCCTGATTCACCTTTTCCTGACTTCACACTATCCACACAATCATTTATCATTCCAGAGACAGGCTCCTGTCCAACTTCCCCGGAATTGGACTGTGTGGAGGATGAAAATACGCTTTATGAAACTGACTTTATTTCAGAACAAAGACCTGACTCTCCCCAGTCTATAATATCAGAAACTGGGGGTATACCACTGTCCTCTGACTCACCTGTACCTCAATTCAGTGTATTATTCTCTGAGATTACTTTGCCAGTATTAGGACGTGGATCATGTTCACCTCAATCACTGTGTTCAGGGACAACAGAAAATGAACCTTCTTTTGAGGACCTGTTTATCAGAGGCTCTTCTCCACAGTCAATTGTGTCCATGAATGAATGTAAATGTCCTGACTCACCTATACCACATTACTCAGAATTATTTATTGAACCAAGGCCAATAAAAGGTCATGGGTCATCCTCGCCTGAGTCTATGACATCAGATGTTGGTTACGAGTTATATGAGTTAGAGAACAGTGCATCAACATGTGAGTATAGGCTTCCTTCAGTGGATTTAGTATCAGAGAATGAACTCACCTCAGGTGAGATTAAATCTCATTTGTCTTATTTTAGGGCATCCTCAACAGACTCTGACACCTTAGTTAATGACTTTAAATTGCTCTCACCTGACTCACCTGTGCCACAGTATTTCCCAGCACTCTTTGAATCAGTTCCAGATTATAGGTCTTTATCAGATTATATGTCCTCATCCCCTAAATCTGGATTGTCAGAGGAGGAACTTAACGTTTTAACATCAGAAGATTCACCAGAATCTATAAATGAAGGAAGATCTCTCTCCCCTGATTCACCTATACCCATGCTAGATTCTCCAGTATTTCAGTATTATGCTTCACACTTTGAACCAACAATGGTAACAGGATACAGGTCAACATCTAATCAGACGATATTATCAGAAATAGAAATGCAGACAGATGTATTTGATGACTCGCTGATGGATCTTAGAACATCCTCACCAGAATCAATGATATTGGTAACAGAAAACAGACCACTGTCCCCTGATTCACCTATTCCTGAGTTCACACCATCCACATCCACATTTTTCATACCAGAATCAGATTCTATATCAATGTCCTCAGTCTCTTTGAGTGATGAAAATGAATTATATTCATCAGACCTTAGTATAGGGCAAAGGCCTAACTCTCCTGAATCAGTAATATCAGAAATTGAGCCTAGACCCGTTTCCCCTGACTCACTAAGTGATTACAGACAAATGTCACCTCATACATCTCCAGAATTCTTTATATCATTGGAAAAGTACAGAGCATTACCTCCAGACTTTGTTCCACAGTTTTCTTGTATACATAAAATATCAGAAATAAATGTACAACAATCAGAGTCATCTGAGTCACCTACCTCAGAGTCAGATATTGAACTTTGGGCAATTGCATCTCAAGCTACTGAACATAGACCCTCCTCCCCTGAATCAAACATATCCTTGAATGAAAAAAGACCATTATCACCAGACTCACCTATTTATGACTTTAAGTCATCAGTTTACGTAAATGTTGCTCCAAAAACCACATACAGATCATCCTCCCTAGAATCAATTGTATCTGATGTAGAATTTGACATGACGAGCTTTGCATCTGAGGATGTTACATGGACTGAAAATAGACCCTTATCTCCTGCATCAGGTGAAATATCTCCTGTGGATCAATGTAATTTAGAAATAGAAAATGATCACACTGATGATCAAAGCCAAAAATTACCTGGCCAAGAGCTATCCAACATTGTGACAAATCTGCCATTAAACAAGACTTTCAGAATGGAGCCTCAATATAAACTTGTGTACAAAGCTGTTCCCTTAGCATTAATCTCCCATTTGTATGATCCTCAATATAGAGGCGAAACTTTCTGTCCAAAGTCAGGTGTGTTTGAGTATGCTGGATGTAAAAAGAAGGCAAATAATGAATGCACTGAGCAACACAATTATGACATTTCCAACAAAGCTGTATCTTATAGTGAAACATCCTCACCTTTTGATGCCAGTTCTCTGCAAACACATGTACAAACAGGATCGTTTGATTTATTTGTAAAAAATCAAGCATTTTCCACTGATTCTTTGTTTTATTTTACAAGTTTAAATGCATGTCTAATGGACTCTTCCGATAGGAGAGCCTCTTCACCAGAATCATATACATCTATAAATGAGTACAGGAGACTCTCTCCTGAATCTCCAATTCCTGAGCACAGACCTTCATTACCATGGGCAGAGTTTTTGTTCGAAAGTCGACCCTCATCCCCAGAGACGATTTTCTCTGTAAATGAATTTCAAAGTCTTTCACCTGATTCACCAATACCTGAATATTCAACACCATCACCAGTTCCAAATGAACATACATATGAATCTAGCGAGGTACTTATGCAACACAAATCCATTTTAAGTCCACTGTCCCCTTCAGTGAGTAATGATCAAAGTTCTTATATGGACTCAGTGTATCCTGAATCGTACTCATTATGGTACCCACTGCCACAATGGATCATGTCTGAAAACAGACCTTTATCATCTATCTCAGATTTTTCAGACACTGATTCTAGATCTTCATCACCTCAAATGTTCTGTCTTGAAACAGATGTGCGAAACCCATCACCCGAAGCAGTAACATTAGACACAGAACTAACAGAAACTATTACTCCAGAACCTTTAGTTTGTGAGACATTTTATCAACCTGAATCAACTGAATCTGAAGATGAGATTTATGAGAATTTAAATGATTTGTCATTTTCTGACATTTATGAGATTAAGGAAGATTTACCTGTCCTCAAAAATGATCCTGCTTTGCTGAATCTAGTGACATTTGAACAGAGCATGGAACAAATCGAGTCTCCAAGTGAAATAGAGGAGCTTCCGTCTGTTTCTGAAATTAGGATTGAGCATTCATTTGATGATGAACTACAACCAAATGCATCTCATGATATAGCATCCAAGCAAACACAAAAGGACACACAAAGTGTAACAAAGACAATTACTTACTGTGAAGAACAGGACAAAATCACAGCAACAAGTGAATCTGCAAATGAAGGAACTAGCAAAGGCCTCAAAATTCATAGAATAGATGAAAAGGGAACCATGGAAAGTCCACAGCAACAAAAAGAAGATCTAGGACATGATTTAAGAAAACTAGCCCCCAAAGATGACAAAAAAAGGGTAAGAAGATAAGCATGCAGCTGTGTGGATCTTGTGTGTTCATAACAATGTATGAACTAAGAGGAATGTAGTGTCAAATCTGCGTAAAACAGATTTTCACAGTTCTTGATCTACTAACAAAAAAAAAAAAAAAAAAAAAAAAAATCAAGACTAAATGGACGACTCTTGAGGACTTTGCAACTAACAAGAGAATAGTCAGTTTTGAGAATGATTACTAATTCACCATAATTATTTTGATGTAATTTTAAGACTGCATTGTTTGTAATGAGACTTTTTCTCAACTGCATGTTTGAATCTTAGTATTAAGGGATGTCCTTATTGATGTTAAGGCATATCATTTTTTTTCAGTGTTTCCATGCAATGGAATGCAAAATCTGTTGGATTTGCTTTCTGTAATTTAAACAAATAGGGAGAAACATTGTTTTGTTTCCTTTCATTTTGCACAGGACAGTGTCTCAGAGGAAATTAATTTAGTGCCTCAAGTGAAAGATTCAAGTCTGAGAAAAGGAGATACACCATCAGTTTCAAAAAGTTTAAATTTAATAGCATCCTTGAAGACCAATGAATCATCAAAAGAGCCATATTTAGCCACATGTGTCTCCAACATACCTGAGCACAACAGATCTCAGCCTGTCTTTGATTTGGAGGCCCACAAATCCACTCCTGATTCATCACCTGAAGAAACTAAAGCATTAAGTGGATTGCAAGAAGTAAATTCTTTTCAGTTTCATCTTAAAGACTCTCACAGAAGAGTTGAACTAAATCGAACTGATTCTTCTGCATTTAGTTTGGGTCTTGATTATAAAAATTTACCCTCAAGATCTATGCAAACACCATCAACAGGCACTTCCATTTCACCTATATTAAACACATCCACTTCCCACGAATTTCTAGGCAAGAGAATATCTTGTGCTGCAGGGATTGTCCAGCTTTCATCAGATTTTAAATGTGTCGTTTCTAAATTTGAACAGGCATCACCATCTTTAGGTGGTGATAAGCCTGAATTAAGTTTAGTTTTTCCTGGAACTTATCCACTTGTAGCTGCGATGCCACCTTGTACTCTGGAAGTGACTCAGGAGCTGACAGGTGACCAAATGCAGTTAGATGCCACTGCAGTTTTAGATGCTGACTCTCCACTTTACAGTCTCAATCTTAAAGCCAGGCCCAAACCTGTTCATGCAGATAGCATTGAGTCAGATGGTGAATTTTTTGATTGCCGGCAAACGTTTTCTGATACATCTGAGCCAGAGGTCGGATCTTCAGAAGTTTTAGATGTTCCTCAAACAATTTACCATGTTGAGGAACTTCCATCTTTATCGGGCAGCCCTGAATATCTGACAGGCATCTCTAAACTTAAAGAGCACACACAGTTGAAAAAGGATGAGCGGCCCTTATCCTGGGCCAGTGAGGACCTACCCATAGTTTTTGAGCCAGAGGATGAATACACTGGTGAGGTTGGTGAGGAGAAGGATTTCCCTTATGATTATACAGGTGATCATTCATTTGCTGAAGAGCTACCTACAATAGAGGGAGCAGAATATGATGACGATGATGACTCTCTAGGCAGGGTAAGCAATCTAGCATGATGTTTGAGCTCAGTTTCTGAAGGCAGAGTGTTGTCTCTCCCTGGCCTATGCTAACAAACTTACTCAAGCCCTAATGGAACATTTTAAAACATTTCAATACCAGCAAACTAATATTGGTGTTTTGATTAAACATAATAAACATAGTTTATATGTGTGCACTCCATTGCTTACACTTAAGTAACTTAATGTGTTGGATATAATGTGACAATTGACAAGCAGCAATGTATTTCATGACTGCATGTAAACAGAACTTCCAGAGTACAGGCTTTGCATGGTATGACGTGCAAGTATACGAGATATACGACAGTACTTAAGACATGCAACCACAATGCATCTCTGCTACTCTTAGGAAATAGCTGAAGAACTAGGTTTGCTGTCTGATAGTTCAGAGGAGGAGGTGTTGACCACCAGGGTGGTGCGGCGCAGAGTTGTAATTCAGGTACCTGTTTTGGGTGTGCGCGCTTGTGTCATTGGACCCCCATTTCAATATTTTGGTGTTATATTGAACAAAAGTGTTTTCATTTGTTGGTACAATGATATATAAATAAACATATGCATTAAACAGTAACATTATATTTCATTTCCCATAAAAAGTATTTGTCTTAAGACTTTCCATTGACATTTTCAATCTCATAGTTTAAAAAAAAGAAAAGAAAAGAAAAGGAAAGAAAATATTATTATATGAATTATAAGTGAATATATACTAAGTAAAAAACAAAACAATTTGACTGTATATCAGTTTAAATAGGTGTGGAGTCAATTTCCATTATCTTACAGAAAAACTCAATGTGTCTCATTAACAATCAGAACACATTTCTTTATCAATAACATGTTCAATTAAAACAGCTTTTAAAAACACATGAATTAATTTTGTTACATCTATATATTTGTATCATATTTTTTAGGGTGACGAGATGCCTGAAATCCCTCCTCAGACTGTGACAGAAGAGAAATACACTGACGAGTATGGGAACATGGTGGTCAAAAAGGTAAATACTTTAACTTTCATCTTTTCTGTGTCTTTACATGGATTCAGGGATTTTACCCAACAACTGCTACAGTTGGTAATGAAAAAACCCTACAGCATAATCCTTTTAAGTGATTAATTGTAGGTTGCCTTTAAAATAATGCATGCTATTTTAAAGAAATATGAATTGTCTTATCATTTACAATTAAAAAATGTATTATATTTGTGTATTTGATTATATAAAACTGGAGTTAGTATTTTTGGTAAGCTAAATGTTTATTGGATTATTTTAGTGTCATGCATTTTTTTTTTTTCTGTGATAAACCACACAACAGCTATGATGATAAAAACGCAGAGAAACGATACCATTGTAATCACTTTCAGAACATTTTATTTTTTCCAGCTGATGAATGATAAAAACATCCCAATCAGAGTCAATCCTGATATAACAAGCTTGATTAAAGCAGCAGACAAGTGTGTGCTTGGAATAAACAGATGATATTGTCCGCTAGTGCGGATGCTTACAGTTATCGTTCTTGAATGGGCCTTTAGTCTCAATCTCAGCCTTAAAGGGTTACTCCACCACAAAATGCAAATTTTGTCATTAATCACTTACCTCCATGTTGTTCCAAACCCGTAAAAACTTTGTTCGTCTTCGGAACACAATTTAAGATATTTTGGATGAAAACCAGTAGGCTTGAGACTGTCCCATAGACTGCCAAATAAAACAGTGTCAAGGTCCAGGAAAGTATGAAAAGCATCGTCAGAATACTCCATCTACCATCAGTGATTCAACCGTAATGTTATGAAGCAACAAGAATACTTTCTTGTACACAAAGAAAACAATATTCTCAATAGTATTCTCGTCGCTTCTCAATCTTACAGTTGAATCACTGATGGCAGACGGAGTATTCTGACGATGCTTTTCATACTTTCCTGGACCTTGACACTGTTTTATTTGGCAGTCTATGGGACAGTCACAAGCCTACTGGTTTTCATCCAAAATATCTTAAATTGTGTTCCGAAGACGCATGAAGCTTTTACGGGTTTGGAACAACATGGGGGTAAGTGAATAATGACAAAATTTTCATTTTGGGGTGGAGTATCCCTTTAAGCTTCACACAAACAGAATGACTGCAATCCTTTTGAAAAGAATATGATAAATATTGCAAACACACAAAACACTTTTTCATTATTATTTTCTTAAAATGCTTGAAAATGGTAGCACAGACAGTATATCTTATGTTTTAAGTTTATATGATAACCTTGATCATTTCCATCCTTGTGTAATTTTCTCCACACAGATAACAAGGAAAGTCATCCGTAAGTATGTGTCAGCAGATGGAGTGGAGAGAGAGGAAGTGATGCTGGAGGGTCAGCAGCAGGAAGCTGTCACTGTGGATGAGGCTGACGGTTTCTCTAAAGTTGTGAAGAGGACAGTGGTGCAGAGCGGTGGAGAGCAGACCGAGGTGTGAAGCCTCGATTGGATTTGTAAAAACAATACTATAATATGAATCAATCAATAATTCTTTAGCATGAATATCAATCATATTTGTTTAGTGAATTGACATTTCCTTTAGTAATTTCCCTGCTTAATTTTGACAGTTCAAATATGTTGTATGTGATTGTGTTATTTTCACTGTTCTTTTTGTTGTCCTGTCATATTTTATCTTTCATTTAATGCCTCATTTAATGCTCACCTGTCATCAGTGCTCAATTAGAGCTGCCCCAGTGCAGCGGTTCAGTTATCACATAACATTTTTCTGTCATAATGTAGGGAAGCACTCATTATACATAATTTCTTTGCAATTTCAATTTCTGTACGAACAGTTTAACTACAAACTTGCCAGCAGTTTGAGTGAGTAAAGAATGTGTCCTCAACATGTGCTCAACACTGTGCTGTAGCAACTATACAGATTTGAATATTTGAATTTATATTTCATATTGTATAAAGTCAATGTATTTACATTATAGACCTTCTTAAAGGGATAGTCCACATAAAAATTTAAATTGTCAGCATTTACTCACTCTCATGTCATTCCAAACCTTTGTGTTGTTTACTAAACAGTTCTAGTTCTTATTCACTTTCATTGTATGTACAAAAATACAATGGAAGTCAATGTGAACTAAAACTGTTTGGTTATCAGAATTCTTTCCTATGTGTTCGGCAGAAGAAAGAAAACCCTGGTTAAAAACTCCTAATTCATTACCACACATATAGTATAGGCCTCCTCTGTCAAGGTAATGCTAATCATTTAGCATCTCTTGTCTATGCATTTCAGGTAACGTTCTCTGAACCTTTATCTTACATTGGGGCGACATCTTCTGAGTTCGAGGAAGAGCCTGTCCAAGGTCGGAAGGTCAGCAAAGTCATCAAAACTATGGTTGTGCAAGGTGAACGAATGGAAAAACTAATTGGAGACCCTTCACTCTCATCGGATCTCCCATCAGCCAAAGACGACTTTGAAAAGGTCTAGATATGTGCTTCTTGTCTAATGCAGTGACATTTAAACATTTCATGGATGGTATCCAAATACTTTATTGGTCATAGTAAATATTATGTATGCCATATAGCTTTAATTTCAACACCAGCTCATTGTTCAAGAGGTACAAAATGTCTTGTTTGCATTCTCTTCTTGGCTCAGTAATTTCTCTTTCATATTTCTAGGCTTTGAGCTATGTAGGAAGCTTTGGAAAAGTGCATCTGCCTCATTTAGTTGAGAGAGAGATGGTCAAAGAGGATGGATCAGTGGTCAGAAGGTCTGGACATTGGCATGTCCGTTTAACATCTAGCTGTTTAGGAGAATGGTGTGATAATAAAAGAGCAGTTACTAATACCTAATCCACCAAGTGTTACAACGAAATGCATTTTTAAAAGATGTCCAATTATGCCCATTTTAACAAGAATGATGTCTCCAGATTCAGAGCGTCTCTGAAGTTTCAGCTCAAAATGTCCTACAGGTCATTTATTATACCATACTGTAAATGTCCCCTTTTGCCTGGAAGCAAAAACATGCTGTTTTTGAAAGCTTATGTTCCAAAACGTGAATGTAAACAGCTGTATGTGTGTCAGTCTATTAGATCTGTGACATAGTGTCTCTTGGACATGATGACAGCACACTACTAGAGCAATTCATCCAAGCCTTGGGGGGAATTTCTTAAATTCAGGGTATTGTGATGTGTACATTCCAGAAAAAAATAAAATAAAATAATAATAATAATAATAATTCTCAGGACTACAATTGAGGAATTTGAGGAAGTTTAGAAACAGCACTTACTGATAGTGAATAACTTTGTTTGGAGTGGACTTTGTGCTTTGCAGATCTTTTTCATGCACAGACAGCAACATTACAATAAAAAGGAAGACTGTTTTCATAGTTTATTGATCATTTTAAAAAAGGGTATTATGCTAAATCAGAAAGTTTGGTGAAATATGAGAGGTTATGCAGATAAAATGTCTTTGCAGAGGCATGTTTGTGATAAAAACCAACCTGCTTTGTATCCTTCTAAGCTATAGTGTGTTATTTTACTAACATATTCTCATACTCACTTGAGCCATTGCCAAGCTCCACCTCCTTTACTTATTGCATGCTTTCTAGAACATCAGATTTGGACACAGTTTTTATGAATGCATTCAATGTTGTTTTTTATTTTATTTTTTTATTGCACCAGTTTACACCAGCACATATTTGTTGGTTAGTTCAGGCTGGTAGCCAGTATTACAATGCTAATCAGCAGCGTTTTTTTTTTTTTACGCAACCTGCAAAAAATGGAGTCTATAGCCTCTATTTTGACCTGAATTCATGTATAAATGAATTAAAGATAAATTAAAGTTAAATTAAAGTTAAATAGCTGCTAAAGTAAGACTGGTCATTAAGTGATGTGTCATTTGCAGTTATATATTTTTAATGTCTAGAGAGTGTAACTTAACTGTTATACAAAGGAATGGCTAACAAGGTTATTATATAATGAACTAATAATTAAATTTCAAAGATGTTCACATCTTTTCACACCAGTTGTGACTCTGCCATGTTGATTTTTTTAGGACCCGGATGCATAAGACGCGAACTCAGAAAAGCACAGTAGTGAAGGATGGCCAAGCCAAACAAACCCACCTGGAACGACTGGAGGACACCCCGGATTCCCTGCGACCTGATGACCTACAGCAGCACCTGCATCAGCTGCTTCAACGCTACTGTACCCCAGAGGTGACCGAAGAGCCTGATGTAGGACAAGATTCAGACGCAGGAGAGCAGGACAAACAATAAAGCATCAACTCCTGCTGTATGTGTGTTTGGTTGTGGCAGGCATTTAATACAAATTTCTGCATATTTATATCTGTAGCCCTTTCTAATAAGTCAAAATAATTCTTCACTTGCTTACCAGATCCCCTATTTATTGCTTGATCTTTTCATTCATAGCAAATAATGGAAACATTTTAACTGCATTATGGCTGAATGTTTTTTGTTTTGTTTTAGGAGAGCAGTTCCTGACTGATTTTCTTTTCTTTTCTTTTCTTTTTTTTTGTGACCAAAGATAGTGTAACCTGAATTGCTGAGTGATTTGTATGAACATAGATGTTTTGTGTGTGTGTGTGTGTTTGTGTATGTGTGGGTGTGTGCGTGTCATTTTGGTTGCTGTGGTACTATAGAAGCAGAACTAAACATAGTAACAAATGCTGAGCTCATTGTCTGGCCACTAAAGGTGTGAAGACATTTGTAAATAATTGACTTTGAAAATGTTTTAAAACACTGTCATATATACTCTTTTGTCTCCTGTAACTGCTGTACAACTGCATCAATGGACTGCTGTAATTAAAAACATGTCAGATTACTTGCTAAAAATCTCACAACAGACCTGATAAAATATCATCTAAGTATCTTTGGGGCATGTGAGTTTGTAACCACAGTTAATCAAGTGCAAGCAATCAGCTATCTGATATAACTGGCTATGTATTTATACTGGCTATGATTGAAATTTAAAAGCACCAAATAAATATCATGCTGTAGTCTTTCTTAATCCCAGAATGCTTCTGAATGGTTTTTACACAGATTACGTGAGATTTTTTCAGTTTTAAGTGAAAGAATGCTGTCATTATCTACACATTATCCAGCTATTTTGTGTCACTGACCTATTTGTTTTCACTGTCTAACCTATGTACAGAATATGTGTGTGTTCTCAGATCTCCTCTGTGACAACGCAACTATGTTTGTTTTTTGAAAACATTTTTTTTTTTTTAATGAATGAATGTTAAATTAATCCCGTTTTCTGTTTTGTGCAGTCCCATATTTATATTGTTTTTATGACTGAATTCAATAATAATTTGAGTTCCCCTCCAAAACTGTGCTTGTGGGCTTGACTTGTATCTTCCCTATATGTGATGCTCCTCTAGGTGCTTACAGTAGAACTCAGAACATGGAGGAAAAGTGATTAAAAATTTGCCTGTTTTTTTTTTTTTTTTTCTGCTGTTGCAATGATGTAAAATAATAACAATAATAATAAAAAACTGAAACGTTAATCTCACTGTTACCTTATCTTCTATTAGGAAAAATATGCTGAATTTAAGTAATTTAAGACTTTTGTTTAGGTGAATAAAGACATTTCATTGGAGACAGGAAAATATTACCTTAATTGAGCTTTGATTCAATTTCTTTTAACAATTTAACTTACATTTTGTAGTTTTGAGAACATACACTACTATTTAAAAGTTTGGTTATACTGTACTTTACTGAATTCAAGTTTGAATCAAAGACATGCTAAAATGAATTAAAGCCTGAATTTTGTAGACAAATATAAACTGTGGATATAATTGTCTTTACAGTCAAAAATGAAAATAATGTGGTTTTGTATATATTAGTTAGAGTAAATCCTTAAGGAAAAGCAGCCGTGTCCTCCGTCAGTACTGTTGAAAAGCATCAGATTTGAAGTAAAAAAACAAAAAATAAAGAGAAAAGAAAAGGAGATTTAGTTAAACTTATTTTTCTATGACAATGACAGCTTACACATGCAGCATGCATTAATGCCTAAACAAAAAAACAAAAAACAAATAAAACACACATTAAAAAAATATTCTGTTATACAATTTAAACAGTTTGTGTCAGTTACTAATTGTACAGTACAATAATGAATCTCTACACAATTAGATCTGCAAATTTGGTTAAATCATCATTAGAGGCACATGTATCTGTGGCAATCAACTGTATACCACAGATGTTTGTGGAATCATAAAGGCTTTAGTTGTACTTGATTTTAATGAAATATTACTTTAATAATAAAGCCTACCATATACCTACTTTATGGCTAATTCTTCCACAAATTTGTTGTTGGTTAGTTTAGATGGAATTAATTTTTGAAAAGCATAAAATGGGAAAAAAAGAATCAACACAAGTATTTTGCAGAAATCACACATTTTATTAGATGTTTCACATATTTAGAAATCTATTATATCAATTCCTCTATAGTAATATCCTTATTCTATAATGTTGTACTGTAACTTAATATATTATCATAATGAACTGAACTTAGAAGAATAAAAATTGTATCTGACAAACAATCTGCCTGTTTTAATAGTACACTGTGGCTTCACCATGTTACATTCTTCGTATTGTGTAAGTAATAGTGTGTAGTGGATTATGTGTACAGAACATTGACTTTAATTTATTCTGCATGAGATCTTCAGTCTACGTTGGTCTGTCAAGACAAAGACTTACATAAGAAATGGGGAGGAAGGTTTTGGATCTGTATGAGAGATGACTAATAGTGAAATGTCATGCATTATTCATAAAAGATAAAAATTAGAAACCAACCTGTTAGATTTTCCTCAAAGAGTACCACAAATTTCACTGAGAAGCAGAAACATTTGAACGAGCATGCAATTAAGTTACCACAACAAAACTAAATTTCAAACAAATTATTGAAAAGAAAGGAAAAACTTATCTGGAAACTTATCTTTGCAAGCTATTTGCTTTTTTTTTTACAGAATGAGCATCTGAGCTTATCTGGTGTAGTGAAGTTTGAGTTATTACATTCTTTTTTCATATACCCAGATGCACGATAACTGTATGACAATTCATGAGCAAAAAAAATAAAACCCTAAAACGTTTCCCTTCTCAGAATTTTGGGTTATCCAAGAAAATAGCACATTGCTTCCTACAGTATGTGCTAAAAATAAACTGGTAATACTCCAAAGTGTAAAGCAGAAATAGCACTTCACATAACTTCACAAAATGTACATCACTGAAAACCAGAAGCAAGCTCATATTTGTCATTTTAAGAAATAAGTAAATTTTAGATCTTGACAAATTATTAAAACAAACAAACAAACAAACAAATTAACAAAAAAACCTTGATTAATTATTTTCTGATATACAGTACCCCTGTACCAAAACACCACAGATTACTAACAAATGGCTCCATATATATTGTTATAGAAAAATGTAACCCTTAAAAAAGATTAAAGTACTAAGTAAGAACATGCTTTTCACATAAATGAGTATACTGTGTAAACAGCATACTCAATACATGTAAATGTACTCACATACAAACACACCACATCCTGATCTGAAACCTTCTATATTCTATTAGTCCAACAGTAAATGTAAACAAGACTCTGGTACAGTAGAGTAAACTATGAAGATCATGATTGAGTTGGGCCAGACACTTGTTGAAGCTCAGTTGACAGGAAAGGCTGTGCTCTGGAGACTTTATTAACTGAAAAAAAAGAAGAAATGACTCATTACCTCATCACAAATAACTTTTTTTTTTGTTATACATTGACAAAGTTCTACAGTGTGACTTTTTAAGGGATAGCATCGAAACAAAAACAAATCAAATAAAATCAAAACAAAAACACCCACTAATTGTCACTTTAACTCAAAAATAAAGGTTTTGATCAATTACACAAAAGGTTCTAAATATAGGAAAAAGGTACTATAGTTTATTACAGGGTTAGTTCACATAAAAATTTAAATTAACTCGTCATTTATTAACTTGTGATTTACTTGCCCTGTTGTTTTTTTTTTTTTAAAAAAAGAGTACAATAAAATACCTGCAAAATCAAAATTGCCTTTTGACATATCATTGTACTATAAAAACATCCTTTAAGTTTCAGAACTCAAAACTTTCTCATTAGTCAAAAATAGCTAATATTTGTGTACACCGGTTGCGGAATGTGCCAGTTTATGATGGAATAGTGTGGATAAACACCACCTCTGCAGAAGATCAATGTCTGCTTCTACATTACTGACAGTTTAGCCCCGCCCCCTGATTCATCATGTAGTGTAAATATTGAAAGTCAAACGCAGGTCTATGCAGAAATCAAACAATTAAGACACTGTGCAGTGCTAAGAGCAGCGATCAGCTGCAGGGGGTGACAGGGAGACCACCAGGAGACGTTCCAGATTTAAAGGAGTGAAACGTTGGTGAATGGTGGTTTTCTGGCTGATGACCCTGCGGCTGACCCATGGGCACTGGAGGAGGTACGACAGGCAGCAATGCCCAGCAGGTGGTAACATCTTCCTGTGCAATTACTGAAGTTCTGGCGAACCCAGTGACTACTGTGAATTGGGCAGTTGGAGTCCAGGGAAGACTGGAGGACAGCCAGGAAAGACTGGATGGCAGCAGGGAAAGACCGCACCGGGAGTGGGTGGCTAGTTACCTAACCCACTAGTCTTTTGCGAAAGAGACACCCAAATGCTAACTACAAAGAAACATAATGAGAAACAACCCGCGGGCCCTCCGAGAGGCGGGACGAAAGATGGGCCCAACAGGACAGACCACACGGTGACGACGGCAATTAATACGGATAACGAGAATACCAGAACTCCAGCAAATGAGGAGAAGACCCTCCGAAAGTGTGCATGTGGATGGGAGAAAGTGACCACGTTTAGAGGCTTATGGATCCACCAGGGGAAAACAAAGCGTGGACAGAAAGGCCAACAGCAACCTTGCACTGCTTCAGCAGGTGAGACAAGAAGGACCAAAAGCCAGGGAAAAAACCACAGAGCCGAAGGACCTAACGTTGCTGAAGGCACGAGAATCACAGAGGAAGGTCCCCTGGTGGAGGCTAGCTAGGAACCACCAGGGAGGAATTGGAACAGCATGTCAAAGAGCAGTACAGTGATCCACAAAGGAGCGTCCCTTTAGGAACTCCAGGATACGTACCCCAGCCGGCAAAGCCGACAGTTGAGTTTAACATCATGCCCCTCAAGCTCAGCGAAGTCAGGCAAGTCGTGGAGAAGGCAAGGTCCTCTTCCGCACCTGGGCCCAATGGGGTCCCCTACAAGCTCTATAAGAACTGCCCCAAGGTACTAGAGCTGCTATGGTATCTGATGAGAACTGCCTGGAAAAAGCAAATCATTCCATCGGAGTGGCAAAGAGCGGTAGCAGTCTTCATCCCTAAGGAAGCGAACTCCAAAGACATTAGCCAATTCCGAAACATTGCACTACTGAATGTAGAAGTAAAGATCTTCTTCTCAGTGCTAGCCAGGAGCATGACCAACTATCTGATCGAGAACGGCTATGTTGACACCAACTGCCAGAAGGCAGGAGTTCCAGGTTTCCCAGGATGTGTAGAGCACTCCACTATGATCTGGGACCAGATCCAGAAGGCCAAGCGGGAGAAAACTGACCTGCATGTCATCTGGCTCGACCTTGCCAATGCGTACGGATCAGTCCCGCATCAGCTGGTCAACTATGCCATGGAATTTTTTTACACATGCCCACCTGCATCAAGAACCTGGTAGCTCAGTACTTTAGCAACTAGCAGATGTGTTTCTCCCTCCAGGACTTCACCACCGGGTGGCAGCGGCTCGAAGTAGGAATCGCTATGGGGTGTACCATATCTCCAATACTGTTTGTAGCAGCATTTGAGATAATCCTCATCGGGGCAAGGCAAATGGTTGGGGGGATCAAACTCCCAACTGGTAAGAGGCTTCCTCCACTGAGGAGTTACATGGATGATGTCACCAGCCTCCTTCAGACAGCAGCATGTACATCAAGACTGCTGAAGAGGGTGGACGAAATGAAGATCAAGCCCTCCAAGTCCCGGAGCTTGTCCCTCAGAAGAGGAGTCAGAAATGACAATACCACCTTCGTTGTTGGAGGGGAAAAAATCCCACTCCTATCAGAGCAACCCATCAAAAGCCTGGGGAGGCAGTACACTTCAGACCTATCTGACAAACAGATGGGGAAAACCATCATGAAGCAGCTCTCTGACGGACTGGCAAGGATCGATCAAAGCCAACTCCCTGGGAAGTATAAGGTCTGGTGCTACCAGTTTACACTCTACAGGAGGGTAATGTGGCCCCTGAAAATGAGTGAGATTCCCTCATCAACCGTAAGTAAGATGGATGGAAAAGCCAACTCATTCATCCGAAAGTGGTTGGGGTTGCCTATCTGAAACCGGTCTCTTTGGAAAAAACATGCTGCAGCTGCCACTACAGTCCATACAGTTGGGCTACATGCAGGAAAAGACCAGGTTGGTTCTCGAGCTGAGGGAGTCCACAGACGAGTCAGTGAGGAACGCAAATGTTAAGGTTCCTACCGGCCTCAAGTGGAATGCCCAAACTGAGGTCGATCAAGCTGTCGGTCGGCTACAACACCGGGAGATCATGGGCAGAGTTCAGGCAGGAAGAGCAGGGCTAGGATGGGGAGAGACGCCATGCTTTTGGTCCAAGGCCAATCGCAAGCAAAGGAAGGAGATGGTGGTAGCAGAGGTGACGAGGATGGAGGAAGATCGCTACAAAATCAAGGCCGTGTCGCAGGGTCGACAAGGAAGCTGGACAACCTGGGAGGGAATCATGAACCGGAACATCAGTTGGTCAGACGTGTGGAAGATCCCACAGGCAAGACTTAGCTTCCTCATCCGTTTCAACCTACGACACGCTTCCCTGCCCTCGGAACCTCCAACAGTGGTTTGGGAATGCAGAATCCTGTGTACTCTGCAATGCCCCCAACGCAGGTCTCCAGCACATTTTGTTAGGCTGTAAGATCGCTCTCTCACAGGGACGCTACAGATGGCGCCACGATCAGGTCCTGAGAAAGCTAGCCGAAGTACTGGAGGAGTGTCGACAGGGTAGCAAACAACCACCACCAGCAGAGGACCCCACCATCTTTGTGTCGGAAGGAGGGGTAAGGAGAAGCACCAGATCAAGAGAAACAGCAAGGCCCTTCTCCCCCAACCAGGAGTGGAATATGAGGGTCGACCTGGACAGGCAGCTCCGGTTCCCAACGGAGATAACCACCACATCTCTCCGGCCAGACATAGTGGTGTGGTCAACCAAAGCAAGATCGATAAACCTCATTGAGATTACTGTACCACTGGAGGAGGGAATCGAGGCCGCCTTCGAACGGAAGAAGGCCAGGTACTCAGAACTCGCTGCTGAGTGCCGGGAGGCTGGCTGGAAGATGAACATCTACCCAGTGGAGGTCGGATGCAGAGGTTTGCTTGGGTTGTCAACCATACGCCTCTTGAGGGAAGCAGGAGTGACCGGAGGGAGGTTAAGGAGGGCAACAAAGGATCTGGCAGAGGAGGCAGAGAAAGGTAGCTTTTGGCTCTGGCTGAGGAGGAAAGATAGGTGTTGGGGGAAGAACACCTAACCCCAGACAACAGCTGCAGGGAGAGCAGCGATCAGCTGCAGGGGGTGACACGGAGACATCCCTGTCACTGCTCCACCACCAGGAGACGTTCCAGAATTAAAGGAGCGAAACGTTGGTGAATGGTGGTTTTCTGGCTGATGACCCTGCGGCTGACCCATGGGCACTGGAGGAGGTGCGACAGGCAGCAATGCCCAGCAGGTGGTAACATCTTCCTGTGCAATTACTAATTAAGTTCCAGAATGAAGTTTGCAAGAGATGTGAGGCATTTTGCATTTTGTGTGTGCAATTCTTGGATTTATGTGTAAAGTTGTGAAAAAAAGAGGCAAAGTTTTGAAAATGTAAGCAGTTGAAAAAAACAAAAAAAACCTGTAATTTACTTTATTTAATGAAAATTTACTCCAACTCACTCAGAAAAGCACATTAAGAAAAGTTGCGAGAAATCAAGATTTATATAAATGTGACAAAATATAATCCATGTACTTTCTTCTCTGAGGTGATATTATCTGCTGTGTTTGCCGAAAGGTTGCAGCAAGTCAGCTGTCAACGGTCTTTCTGACCTATCTGACAAAAAGAGTTACAGTCCAGAGATATTCAACTCAGCAGAGACAACACAGCACATAATACTTTTTGTGTGGTTTTATTCATCTTGATGTACATTAAAGTACAGAAGACTGATACTTCTGATACTGTGATACTTTTGAGACATATTTATAAAACTTGATGCTGGTCACTATTCACTGCCTTTATATGGACGGGCACGAACAGATTCTCCTTTTGTGGTCCAAAAAACAAAGAAGGGCACTAGAACAACACCAAGTTGAGTAAATAATGACAGAATTTTCCCTTTAAAATCTTCTTCACACTAAGAAAAAAAAAAAAAAAAAAAAAAAAAAAAAAACAGAACTATTTTAGGAACTGTTCACTGAAGGTTCTTTAGGGAACCCACAATGGTTTGCAATAGTATTTGGAATCATTATTTTTACAGTGTAGCACCTTTCTGCTGTAACACAGAATACAACACATACTTGTTTTTCTTTAAAAGCTAGTCCAGAATCAGACCAACATTAATTAGCATTAACCAGCCTGGAAAAACAGGTCTCTCTAACATAGATGTATGGGACCATGCACACACACAAACACAGACCTCACTTGGTGGGCACAGTTGGTGAGCCAGACCGATGGAAGTGGATGTTCTGCCATTTGCCATCACGACGGTGCCAGACACGCGTTTCTTCAGACTGCATGGTGCGAGGCATATTGCTGACATCCATGTATTGGGTGAGCCTTATATAAGCGATGCATGCAGCATCCTCACCGATCAGGTGTACATGAGGGTTCAGCAAGATGGTGTGGATGGGTTTGTGGCCTTTGGAGAGAGCTAGAGCAGAGGACAATAATACTTTAGTCACAACACTTGTAAAATGCAGTAGATTTTATACCAAACAAACTCATCTTCATATCACTCCAAACACATTTCACAATTTTCTTCTGTGGAACACAAAACTAGATTTTTTTTTGTATTTTTTTAAATATGAATATTTTTGAATATGCTTTATCATTAATTTCTTTATAGCAAAAGTGAGGACAGCCAAGCACCAAAATGGCACACACAAAAATGATAAACATTAGTATATGATAGCTTTTTATGAGGAACAGTCATTCACTGTTAACCTTCTCCAGTGTAGCTCTCACATCAAACTTGTCATATGAAGATATAATGTGCGAGGTCTGACATCAGTAAAACCAAACACAGTTTGTTCTCATGTTGTGCTCATGTTGTGGCTGATGCTGGAGCTGATTTTCATTTTCATTTTCACTCAAAAATAAATCAATTAATTAAATAATTAATAAATTATGAAGTTGTAAATCAAACGGATATTATTACAGTATGTTTGACAAAAAATCTTTCTATTTCAAAATTTCACATTTACTATAATTCAAATACTATAATACTGTGATTACTTTTTATTTGTGAAATTTACTAGCAAAAATAGTTTCAAAGCAAATCCTACAACAATATTTTTCCTTGTTCTTGTGAACAATTTGCACTAATCATAACATTAAGCTATAGCATGACTTCAGAAGACTTGGAATATATGCTTCTTTTTTTTTTTCATTGTTGGAGCTCAACAGCTCACTCACTTTCTTAGTATGAAAACATCAATTATTCCTTTAACATGTAACATCATGTCAAGTCTTACAGTTTTCAAAGTAGAACCTGTGGAACTCTGTCCCCTCCACTAGGTTTCCCAAAGCCTCAGGTTCAAAAGATGTCAGTCCAGGGTCACAAATTTTCCTGTGGAATAAAACATAATATAAAAACTAAAAGACATAATAAGGCATTCTTTAACAGAGTGAAAGCAAAATAAAATAAATAAATACAAAAAAAATTATGGCATGAAATAATGAAATAAACGCTCACGTGTATGCTTCAAAATCTCCATTATTAATGGCTTCGATCAGCAGCTCTGTGACTTTAATTATCTCCTGTTTCCGTGCTGAACCACATAAAGAAAAAAAAAAAAGTGAAGAACTGCGCAAAAGACTGTAATAATTATCCTTTAGCTGATGAACAGACCAGACTGTGAAATACATTAATTTTAAACCATACAAGAGAGTGATGTTTGATTCTCCAGTGAATGGCTCTTATGAGTCTGTTCTTTAAAATGAATTAAACAGATTCACAAATATGTCTGTAAGGGACTGGCCAGCTACCAATGTAAATCAAATGTTCAGTGTATGTTCAACTGTATCAATGTAAATCAAATGTTAACCCCTTAACAAAATAAAGTTTAATTAAGTGGAGAACTGTACTGTTACTAGCAATGCCTTCATTTCTTCTCAATAAATGCATCATACAGTAAGCAAAAATTTGTTAATTGGTCTGAATCATTTTACTCTGTAATAAGTCATTTGCGGTAAAATAATGCGACAATATATTATCAGGGAGAGAATATAAATGGCACATGGATAAAGTGGAGTATTTACTTAAAATCCACTAATAACAATATGCTGAAATTTATGCTATCATTTACAGTTACACAAAAGCACTTACCATTAAAATCACTGGGCATTACCATGTTTTCAGACGTGTACCTTAGGCAGCATGTTTTGTTCATGTACCATATAGTATTAAAGCACCTTGCATAATATGAGCACAAAATATGATATAATATGACATATTATAGTATATGACATATTTATCACATGAACATGGTTATCAAAGTTAATGGTGCAAGATGTTTTTGAAAATAAAACATTTGGTATGAAAAATCCCCCAACACCTGTCAGACCAGAGTTGAATACATCACTAGATACATCGCTGTCACCCATTTTTCTTATTAAAAACAAAACAGCACATTTAATACAACTAAAGAAGTGTATTAGTGCCTATGGAGGGATTTTATTTTCTTGTTCTTTGTGCCGCAGACAGCTCTGGGGGATAAATAAAGGCCTCCTGTAGCGAATCCATGAGTTTTTGTAAGAAAAATATCCATATTTCAAACATAATAAACACTTTTCTCTCACTTCTGCTGACTGTCATGCACTGAAGCAGTTCCGGCGGACGACATAAGATGATTAACATATGGATTCACTACAGGGGGCCTTTATTCATCCCCTGGAGCTGTCTGCGGCACGTTTTATTATGAATGCGCAAGCTTTATCTGACGACTTCTGAACTGTTCAACTGCAACACCCGCTGACTGCAATGATAGAGCTTGGAATAGCTAGGACAATTTTTAATATAACTCCGACTGGATTCGTCTGAAAGAAGAACGTCATATACACCTAGGATGCTTCGAGGGAAAGTAAAACACAGTCTAATTTGTATTTTTGGGTGAACTAACCCTTTAAAGTAGCAATATAAATATATATATTAGTAAGGTAGTACTGCTTTAACTTTTAATGTAGGCAAATAAAAAGTTTGTTCTGGTGGAACTGCATATGCTGCTTCTTGGGACAATTTACATAGTGTCAGAAGTGGTTAAATAAGGCAAAAGATCTTCGCCACATTAATCCACAAATTTCTGATGAAATTATATCTTACAACTGGAGAAATTTAAAAAAGAATGGCACATATATTGCAATTGCAGTCTATCAGACAAGTGGAAAATGTTGCTTTGTCCCACAAACCAGCAACTTTCAACCTCAAAGTTATGATTACCCACCCAAGTGAGCTGCAGAAGTGCAGTGCAATTCAAAAACACCAAATTCAACTGGGTGAATGAACTGGACACATCTCTAGAAGCACCGGATGAAACCTACTATTGTGAAACAGTGGATGATGTCACTCAGAAAAGTGAAATATTAACAGCACTGCAACTAAAACATGGGTCTGGCAACTAAAAAAAAAAAAAAAAAAAAAAAAAAAAAAAGGTTTACAGGAGCTAAATGCAACATTACTGTATATCTGATCAACAAGTAAATCTCATTCTATGATGAAAAAGTGAACTGTGGTATAGGAATTCAGTGACCTGTGTGACCACAATGCTTGGCAAAGGGGAAGTCATGGCCTAGTGGTTAGTGACTTTGACTCCTAACCCTAAGGGGGTTCGTGGGTTCGAGTCTCGGGCCAGCAATACCACGACTGAGGTGCCCTTGAGCAAGGCACCGAACCCCCAACTGCTCCCCGGGCACCACAGCATAAAAAATGGCTGCCCACTGCTCCGGGTGTGTGTTCACGGTGTGTGTGTGTTCACTGCTGTGTGTGTGCACTATGGATGGGTTAAGTGCAGAGCACAAATTCTGAGTATGGGTCACCATACTTGGCTGTAATGTCACGTCACTCACTGTCACTCACTAAACAGCCTGTTGTCTATAACAAGATCAGTGGCGCCCCCTGAATGTGTGCCCTAGAAGTTACTCATTGCAATGAGAGAATAAATTATAGCTGAGCTTGAGAGAATGACTGTGGCTTTGTAAGGATATGCATAGACTCAGAAAGAAACTTCGTGGGCAACATCATCCCCTGAAAACTGGTCAATGTTGACATGCAGGGTGCCAAGGTCTTCAGTATCCTTGACCCAAAATGCAGATTTTGGCAAATCCCTTTAGAAGACGCATTATTCAAAGGTGCACTAAGCAATATTTGAAAACGCTTTTGACAGACCATGTCCCAAAACACACTTGCAGCAAATTAGCAATAAGGGGCATGTCTAGTAATGATAGAGAGAAAAGAGCGCTCAGTGAGTGCACAGAATGGATATTAGCAGATCTCCTATAGAGAGAGAGCTGTGTTGCGATTTATTCTGCATGGCCGTTTCCTGAATAAATAAATGCATAAATAAATAAATAAAATACATAAATAAAAATCTGATCAATGATATAATGAATAAAAAATTTTTTTGATTACCAGAAATGTATTGGTGTTGTTCTCTTATTCGAATGACAAATGATATAACCAAACAAATTAATAATTAATTAGGTGAAGTTGTGAGCTTGAATTTGTCATTGCATCATGCAGTCTGGTGAATTATTACTGCTCATCATTGTCTATAGGCTATTTTAGTAATCTAAATAACATTATTTATCTTTAATATATTGATTAATGACATTGTATTGTAATATTACATCACCCAAATATGTATTTACTTCCTTCTGATTCTCTTTGTCAGTGCAGGCTTGTTTAGCTTACATTGACTTATGAAAAGTGATTAGTGTAGCCTGCATAAAAAAAGCCATGATCATAAAACAACAGGACAAAAATATAGTTGAAGACTAGACATAATCATTTTATGTCTCTAGACACTTCTTTGTGAAGACAGTGGAATAATATAGTGAAATAGTATGTTCTTTAGCCATATCAAAACAGTGGTCATGTGCCTACATGGACCCACTCATTACTTATAATGCACAGCAGTATGCAATAATTTTTTTTATTTTGCACATACACGAGACTTCGAGCACATTTGGAGTAGCCCTCACTACTACTCTCTAGTGGCCTTACAGAGTGCGCAGGGCAATCTGTTAAACATCTGCTGGAGAAGTACTATAGGGAGTGAAGTGATATAAAAGCTGCTTTACTTCATCTGCGTAATCTTCCATGGGATGACCTGCCATCCCCTGCCTAACTCCTCCTCTCTAGGTGCACGAGCTGAGCTGAGCTCAAGGCAGGCTGAAACTTTTTGTATGCCTCAACATCAAGGCAGTACTGGCCAGGAAGAAAAAGAAAAGCAAATAATACTATGACTGTAATGCCCACAGTCTTCTGCCTTTACAACTGAGTCAGACTATAAGGATGCAGACAGGATTTCAACAGGTGGTTGCACAGGGCACCACTCCTCAACCCAACGCCTAACTGCATTTGCAGTATTACCATCCCAAATCCAAGTACCTGCCACTGGTGCCACTGTTGCTGCAACTGCTCAGCCTAATGTCACTTGTTCAGGAAGAGTGTAACACAGCCAGTATAGCACATAGTTTTTTCTTTTTTTTTCCTAGCAGTCTTTGGGCTGGTTTGTTGTTGTCTAACACTTTGCATCTAAGGTTAAAATAAACCTTCATAAACTAAACCAGGGGCTCAGTGTGTACATAAAGGATTACAACTCAACAGGCTTAACTACAAACAATACAAACAATACTTTTTAGAAAACAAGACAAATTTATACAAATTTAAGAAGTACAACGAAACAGATGCAACATTTAAGGTCCAAATTAAAAATGCTCTTCACATTTATCAGAAAAATAAAAAAATCTAGTTATGCCATGCTGTCTGTCCAGGAGCACAAACAAAATCATTCTCCAGAACCAGGAAAACTGTCAACAAAATCATCTTTTTCTGTCTAAAAAACAATTTAATATTAAACTAACAAATATCAAGCGGCTATGAAAATTTATTTGCATTCAAAAACAAAGTGCAAATTTAAAAAATCACAAACAAGACTGTCCTCAAACAATATTTTTATCATCATATGTAAACCATTGACGTACTTGCCATTTTGTTTTTAGTAAAGTACTTGTCACAATGCATGAACAATATGCATAATATGTGAACATCTACACATACAAGAATGAACCTACACACAAGCAAACTCAGTCACATACACCCCCACATCTCAAGATGTCCTAATCAGACACTGTGCTTTCAGCTACACTGTTCCTTCCTCACTAAAAGAAAAAATGTTCAGTGAAGTGACAAAATCACAGCCATAACAGAACATATGTAGTGTTTATTAACACATGGAGTGTGATTTTGAACCAATGTGATTATACTGTAGACGGGAGTAGTTAGAGGGTGCATTGTGCTGCATTATTTGGCTGCAAAACATTCTTTCTCCACTGACAATCAAAAAATTCAAAATAATCTTTAAATTTCATTATATTATAGTATTTTTGTAGGGCTCTTAAAAGCACAAAGAATTACTATTTTGCCCTGTCTGTTTCAGTTCTTAGCTCAAGACAGGCGCTTATGGTTTGGGATTATGCGGTCTTGTGGAGTCATCAGCATTGACGTCATTTTCATGCAGCTCTAGAGTGATTAGTCAGAATGATTGGCTTAAAAAACCTGGCAGCACAAAGAAGCACCCATGAGCAAAGATGGCAGTTTTCTGTGGGGTCTTGTGACAGCCTAACAACTGCCATTAAATGGAAATGCTCAAGGATAGCTTCTCCAGTTATTATATATCTTCTAAGGTGAACAGAAAAAGCCTATAAAATTCCAGACAGACAGTGAAATTGTGCTTTCTGACATGAAGCGGCTTTGAGATGGCTTTTTTTTTTTGACTGTGCATTTATTTTGATTGCCACTAGAGGGCACTAATGCATCACAATAGCCGTAAAAGTCTTATTACACCAGCACCTCGAGGGACATTTACAATCACAATGAGGAACAACCCCAGATGTTTGCAGTGATGCTTCAGTGCTTCAGTGACAGTGATAAAATAACAGCACCAAATTCACACTCACTGTATCTTTTCGAACACTAAATATGACAAGAAAGAAAATGAAATGTTCTTAAGAGTGTGAAAATCTTGTTTAAATATATACTCATTGTGTCCAACCAGGTTTACAAATCATACAAATGTCTATCTTTCTCATGGTAAGGTTTGTTCAATGGTTTTCAGAGCCACTGAAAGTCATTTGATTTCACTGAAAGGTGGTGATTTGACTAATGCAAATGAGAAGAAAGAGCAACACAATGCTCAGACAACCAATGGCAGTGCAGACACATAATGTAATTGATTGTAAGCAAGATAGATAAGGCTATTGTAACTAATTGATTTTTTAGTCACAATATGTCACATTATGTATTACTTTTTTTTCTTTGGAAAACCTGATGCATTGTCAAAATGAAATGCTGTCTTGTTTAGTGGTAATGCCTTTGTGGTCAGGGGTTTAATAGTGATGGTTTCTGCAGCCCACCAAAAAAGAAATAAACCAAAAGAGCAGAATGCTTATTACTGACCAACAATACAGCATCTTTGTAAGCTTTGCAGATCAGTGTCAATGGCAGTTTTTAATCTGTTATCTTTAAAGTGATAGTCTATTCAAAAGTTCAAATACTGTCATAATTTACTCAACCTCATGTCATTCTAAACATATGCATTTCTTTATTATGTGGAATGCTAATAAAAGATATGTTGACAAATGTTGGTGAACAAAACAGTTACAACAAATAAAGAACATTTATAAATTTTTGGAACAACCTTAGGTTGAGTAAATGCTAGATGATTTTCATTTTTGGGTTGACTACCCCTTTAAGGTTTTGTCCTAACCATCAACCACCACAACAGGAGTTGGTTGTTTGCTTGGTTCTGTTGTATAATGTTGGGCAGACTCAGAGCTTAATTTGTAAATGAATAATTGCCGGATCCAAAACAGCAATTAAAAGACGATGTGACTGACATGACAACACAACTTCAGTTTTCCCAGAAGATTCAGTGATGTCACTAAACAGTAATGCCACAACTATAACAGTTTCTGCATGGACCTAACTAGCCCAGGTTTTCAAACCCTCAGTCAAAAATGGGTCACAGGATGATTTAAGGAAAATGTATATGTTTCTTTAAAAATAAAATAACAAAAATAACAAAAATTGTTTTCATAAAAATAAAATAAAATCATAGTCTAAGTATAAAAGGTATAAATATGTGAAAAATATCTTCACAGACTTAAACTTAGTTTAACTAACAGATTTAAAACAGATGTGAGGCGCAGCGGTCCGCAAACAAGTTCACGGAAAGGAAACCAAGAACTGAGATGACAGAACGCGCATCCTGTTTGTTTGCTTTATTTTACAAAAGCACAAATGTTCTGTTTTTATTGTGAGTGTGCAAAAATAAAAGTATACACATTTAGCGTTTTCGAATTATGTCTTATTCTTATCTGTATGACCAAAAATCATGGAGTATTTTTTGTTTCAGCTGTTTAATTGCACCAGTGTCTCGCGCACACACACACACACCACATATTTTAGCAATTCAAATTTGACATCGCAGTCTATTCATTATCAAAATTAAATACAGTCAATCAAACAAATAAAAGGTTGCACTGGTCATTTTTAAATAGTCCGTTATATAATCTTTGCCATTCAGCATGAACACTGGTCTACTCTGCTGTTATATATATTATCATGTACATACATACACTCTCTCTAAACGTTCCACTGCTCACAAAATAAGCAGTAAGCACCAATCAGTGCTTAAGAAAGCTGATTGGTCAAAAATATGTTGAGGACCAATACATAACCTCCAAATACATCTAAATACTCACTATGTCGAGTATGTCACAATCTAATGCACTTGTTAATGCCAGATCTTTAAAAACAAATACCAAACACAAAAATCCAAAATCAGACATTTTCCGGAACAGGATCCGGTAGGATCCGGCTCAAATTAAGCACTGGGCAGGCTCACTCACAAAGAAATCTCATTTCATAAACGGAGAGCGCCGTGATCACCCATGTTTTCAGCAGACTTGTTTTCAAAAGTCAAAAAAAAATATTATGAAATAGCTCTATAGACACAATGGATGTATGAAAATGAACTCCCTTATGGAAACTTGTGTTGCACCATTTTTGGAGCTGCATGTTTAGCTAATCCTTAATCTTTGGATTACTTTTACAGTATATATTCTTCTGGATATATATCACCTAACAAAAATGTAAATAAATTCCAGACTGAATCACACAACATTAAATACTGTTACAGAGTTCAGTAGAAACCCAGATCCAGCACCTTAAAATAAGATATCGCTTGGCTTCACTAACAACAGCTGAGGTCTTGTGTGTGCAAATCCCAGGAAAAAAAAAAAAAGTATACACATCAAGTCATTTTTACTCATTTGCAATCATGTCTAATGGTTCAGCTATCAGTGTACATCATTTTAAAACTGTGCATTGACTTCCTGTCTCCCTCCCCTGTCACTTACACTGAATGGTGATGTGGCTCTGGATTGGCTGAGACCGTTTGGGAGCAGCCTTGGGATTAATGCACTGGCCACAATCGGCAGTTGAGTTGATGTAGAGGAAGACCAAAAAGGCGAATAGAAAAACAAGCAGGTAGAGTGCCAGGAGGGCTTTGAGAATGCGGTTACAGCAGACTTCTTCAGGCCACATGTTTGGGAGGTACCAGCAGGATGAGACAGAGGAGGAAGTGGAAGAACAAGACTGCTGGGAATGAGATCGTTCGCGTTTGTACATTCTAGGAGAAGCGGTAGGCAGGTGGTATACTGGTCCTAGTAAATGTGCCATTTGGAGGTTATATTAATATGGGAAGAACATCAAGGACAGGATGGGTGGATGGATAGAAAGACAGATGAATGATTGAGTGGACAGATTGGTGGACAGGAAAGCAAATAAATTAAGACACGGATTGATAGTGGGAGGGTAAAAAGCAAGGGTAAGGTTGTTAAAAAGAGGAGAAAAAGTATAAAATGAGTAGAAATGACATAAGGTGAATAACAGAATAATATATTGTTTGCAGGGCATCCCCTGGAAACAAAGACATTAATGAAACAGCAAGGAAAGACAGATGGTACAGAAATATCTCCCTTTTAAATGCATTCATCTTTCACACTTTGCAGACTTAAGTGAGTTCTATGGTTGCGATTTGTTGAAATGTTTTTTTTTTTTTTTTTTTTTTTTAAATACATTATTATATTTGACATTATGGTGTTCAGTTTGCAAGTTACACAAGAACCAATTCCATAATTTTTGTATTTCATATAAGCAGTAAGGGGGGTATGTACTGTATGTACAGAAATCTTAAATATCCTACTGTACAAATAGGTTTCTTTATGCAAAGGAAAATATTGGGTATTAAAAATACATTAAAAAAATAATAAGTTATTAACAGATGTCATGAGATTCAACCTTTTACAACTTGAAAATAAATAACAAATTAAAATACCATTAAATGCCATTAAAAATCATGGCACAAATGCACACACATAAACTGTCACTTGACCACCCGCATTCACATCACACAACCTAATCTACACATAATTACACAAGAAGACACAGTTGCATTAAAGAGACAGAATCATTGTTCTACCTTCAAAGCTCATAACAGCAAAAAAAAAAAGAAAAAAAAAGAGGAACAGAAAGTTAGCAGTCATGTGAAAAGAAAGCTTGAAATAAAAACCTTCATCTCAACAGATATTCACCAACTGTGACCACCAAGTTGGGTACAGCGGGCCAAACTAATAATAAAGTGCACATGCAGGAAACAGGTGGTCAGCGATGTTCATTCTGCTTGTTTCCACTTTTAATAGCATGATACAGTACATAAGTACAGTGAAAGGCTGCATTCAACCTATATTTATTGTGTGAAAGCAATAGTTAAAAACCCCCCCATAATTATTGACCACTTATCTAAAAACTGGTGGGGTGTATGGGGGTGGAGTGGGCATCACCCTATGGTGGTACTTTAGGCCTGAAGCAGGACAGTTCAACAGTAGTGTTTTCAACTAAAATATTTCTTAAGAATCCTGGAAATCTGAAGCACAGATGTTTCCTGTCTGAGAACAACCATTTTTTGTTTACTAAACTGGTGAATATGAATATAAATATAAATATTATAGGAATAATAGGTAGAGCAAGAATGCACTGGACCACAGGGTACCAACTTATTGTACAATGTACAATTTAAGTTTGGTTTAGTTTCAACTGTACCTTTAATGTCTTCATCTTCGATAGTGGTGTTGGCGCTCTCTGATGATTCCTGAAAGGGAACAAAAATACACACATAAACAAACAAGCAAACAAATAATTCAATAATGTAAATAGTAATTTACTAATAATTAGAATTTTAAATAGGCTCAAGTTAAATGAAGATTAAAATGGTCAGAAATAGTAACCCCCTTGTAAAAAGAAGCTGGAACCAGCCTGTGGTATGAAGTGGTTAATTGACCTCCATGTATTGATAGAGGAGCTTTGGGTTAGTTAGATAAACACTAGTTTGGCCAGCAAACTGCAATTTCCAGAAGGTTCAAACCTTATTTCACATTGCAGAATAACTGACTTGATGCATTTTATTAACATTGCTTTAGATAAAACAAAAATTATGCGATTTTGATGTGATGATTGACCCAGAAAAGTTTGATTATAAAATTTCAACATCATGTATTCTATTTCCTAATCAAACAAGAACAGCACTTATTCCCACTGTGCAAAGTGAACCGAACTATTGAGATACTAAAGACATCTGAACAAAAGTATGACAACTTGTCACTGACAAGTATTGTACTGTATATGATGCCCTAGCAAACATACAGTGCCAATAATACGTTTGTGAACTCTGACAGTATCTAGTTTTATACTCTGGTAATCAACAACATGCTACAAATGTTGTTCATACACTGACAAAAGTGTATCTGTATATTTTAAAAACTGTAACTGTATATTCTAGAAAAAAAAAGTCCTTGCAACCAACACACAATTATTTCTAGTAGTCTAAATAAGCTACATTGCATCCAGTTTATGATTATCTTCATCGAAGTCACAATTATAGAAAGTCACTCTCTGACTTAACTAATAACACTGAGTTGTTCTTAAAATTGCATTGAATATTACTCAATGAATTCAATAAAAAAACTACACTTACAATTGTTTTTGTGTTACTGTAGTCAGATTGTGCTTGTCTGTCACTGTTAAATTAAGTTAAATTATCAATTATTTTGTAAAATGTATTCCTTTTCAATACTTCTAACAAAATTCGGACCTCACTGACAATTCTATATGCACAGAATTGTTTAAAAATTTTAATTAAATGAGGGTAAACAAGCTTAACAAGCTTAACATTTCAGACTTTAAACCTTCCATTCCACTTGCTTGCTAGGCTGTATCTTTACAAACTGAATTATTATCTCTGAGATAACAGACAGCATGCATCAGACACGCTACATAGACATTAAGTTCAAAATAACTCACAATATCCCATGTATCTTAAAATTTCAAAAACACTTGATCCTTATCTAACACTTAATACCTTATTTCCATCAGTGGGATTGTGGATAACAGTAGTTTGAGGCTCCTGATATAGAGGTGCGTAGGGAGAGAAAGGAAGATAAAACAAAATAACAAGAGATAAAGTGTGTCAGAATAAGTAGTAGTGAGTTAAAGAGTTAAAGGACACCAAGGATTACACGCTGAGTCAGTGAGAGCCTAGATGTTACTGTCCTGAATGTGCTCAGGTAAATTTATTATGGTAGATAGCAGTTTATCATTAAAAATCCCCATGTAAATTGTGTGCAAGATAATGCATCTAATGTTTAACCATATTCATGTAAAGTATTTACTGAAGAATTTTAGCAGTAGTAATTAGCAAAAATTACATGAATTACAAATTCAGCTGACAGAAATGAATGACAATGTTGAAATTAATAATCACATGAAGTCAGCAACGTGAGGTCATCTTAAAGTAACTTTTTCTAACAAAGCTTGGTGAACTTTAGAAAAGAAGAAGAACATACTGGTTTAGACAATTGGTCATGTCAGTGAGATGGAAATATGGGTAATAACTACTACAGTACATTTTCACTAGAGCAAAAGAACAGCATACCCAGCCAAAGCATGCAGTAACACAAGAAAGTATCAGGAAGAACACAAGCCAACCTTTCAAAACCTTCATTCAGTCTCTGGGGTTTGTTTTGTTATTGCATATGTTTCATTCATGGGAGCAAATTAAAACATGTATCACACACATTATATCATTTTACAAAAGTTTTTTTTTTTTTTTTTTTTTTTTTTTTTTTTAAATGCATCAATTCACTACAGGAGCCCTTTTTTCACCCCTGGATCCATGTGATGCATGTTTTATTATGGATGCACGCACTTTATTTAACTACTTTTGGACTGTTGATCAAAAACACCTGCCTACACCCATTCTAACACTTGGAAGAGCCAGGACAATTCGTCTGAAAGAAGAAAGTCATATACACCTATGTAGGATGCCTTGAGGGTGAGTAAAACATGCCATATATTTCATTTTTGGGTGAACTAACCCTTTAATACAAAATTATGCACCTTTTAAAAACATGGTTAACTCATGTATGCACAAGGAAAGAATAGTCAGTTAGCAAACAAACACACAAGCACCGACCAAAGGTTACATGGAGAGGCCTTGAGCACAGCATGAAGTGAACCTCCCAAAAATAAACTCTATAAGGTCAATTTTAAGAACATGAAAACTTTCTTATTGTGGGGTTATCAGTTACAAGCACAAAACCCTTACTAAACTATACACTAAACTATCAGCATGACAAATTTGCAAACAGGAAAAAATCTTGTACATTCATTTCAAACATTTCAAATATGGTCTGTAAATATATTATACCCTGTAAAAACAGCTGTACAATGAAGCAGTCTATTTATTTAGTACCTCACTCAGGTGTTCTTTGAACACACAGTGTTAATGATTACTGATTAATGACTACATGGAACTTGCATATGTATGGACTAATGACACCAATGGACATATCTGATTAAGCATTTTAGAATGTACTTAAAACCTCAATCATTACATAAAGTATAGCCTATATAAAATTTAATTATTAAATATAACTGTTCTATATACAGTATAAGCAATATAAATATGTCTGCTTATTTATATGTTTACTTGAATGTTGTAATACAAACAAAATAAAACATTATACTTTATTTAGCACTCTAGTCCACAGTACACATTTTTGTCACAGTAATTGTTACCACTATTTGAAATACTTTAGAATTATTCTCTCTCTGCATTGATATATCAATGCAGAAAACATACCCACACTTTCAGAATATCGCTAATTATTAGACCAACTGCCTTATTTTAATGCAGGATTTCAAACATGAAGAAGGTGCTGAACTGATTTTAAGGAGAAAGGGCATGCCAACAAAGAAAGAAAAAGAGAGAAATGTGAAGCCAGTGGTAAGAAAAAGCAACTGACAAACAGTCATACAAACAAAATACCAGAGCTGGAGAGGGAGCAGGTTCTTTAGGGCTGGTGATTACGTTGGTTTTGTTGTTGATCTATAGGTGGGAGGGGACATAGGCAGACAAGCAAAGCTTTAGAACAGCAAGGGAAACGTCAAATTCTATTAATCTAAAATCTAAAAATTTAACTGATATTACAAAGCTTGTGCTACATGGATGTTTAAGTAATAGTTCAATAGCATATTTGATCATAATTACAATTAACTATTCCTCAACTACAGCAAAATTGGACCGTCAAATAATTCGTTTTTTCATTGGAAACGGTCATTTATGCAAAATGGCATTTACAATTCTGTCTGAATTATGCTGTGGAAATGACAAGTTATTTAAAAGCCATAAAAGTCTAACAGGCATAAAAGTCTGACTTCTAAAGTTCACAACAGAATAATCTTGTAGAGAAGTTAATGTAATTCACAGATTCCCAAGGAAACAACTAGATCATTAAACAGCATGAAGCAGAAAAGACTTTTCATTGGCATCAAATTATCCTACCAAACCTCTCAAAATCCTCTTCTCTTGAGGCAGTCATTATTTTTTTGATGGACTATACATGTGTCATGTAAGAAGACAAAGAAAAAGAAAAACTCACTCCTATTAAATACATACAGTGTTCCCTAAAGACTACAGAGACTATAATCTAACTGAACTTAAAGTAACCCTGAATATAATATTCCAGTAACAATCATGTTAATATGCTTTTCATTCTTAAGCCAATTAAACCTACCCCTATTTTGCTGTTGGGATCAATGAAGAAAACCATAAAGCATATGAAGCAGACATGTAATACATGTTTACAGGCATAATGCCTTGGGTCCTTATAATATTAAAAACTGGGATGTTCTAAATAATCCAGAATTTTACCAAAGAACAGTATACAACTGAAAAGGTGTTCAGTCTACATCTAAAACTGAGCTATAAAGAAGAGAACTACAGTACTAGTAACTAGAGAATTATACAAAAAAAGAGAATATTATAACTAGCACGTCTCACCATTGCAACTTCTGTAGAGTTATGCTTCCTTTTCTGCAGTTTGATGTAGTAAAACATAAAAATAAAACCTTATTATCACCATGCTATGCATTTCTCATCGTACTAATTCTGGAGCAAAAACTGTGGCAACAATTATATTATCCTCTCATGAAAAGGAAAGGCTTTTATCAAAGCTTACTGTATATAACAGGAAAAACATTAAAACTTTGTCTACATAAACTTTTTTTTTTTTCTTTTTTCCAGCTTTGCCATGTTTGATTGGGACAAAGAGACTGTATCCCACTTTGTACAGTATACTTTTGAACTTTATATATGTGGACCTTCTCTTATAATTAAGGGTTTTAGATATTTAATTAAAAAAACTAATATTAATGCTACCCCATGCGATTGCATTGTAGAGAATTTAGTTTTTGGATTTTTATTTTTTTTTCCTGTTCTAAATTGACAATATGTGAACACAGTGAGTTTTGTAAAAAAAGTGGTATACAGACTCTATTGGGAATGTACTTAACTGGTCTGTTCAAAGCCCAGACCTGAGTATTATGGTTTATACACATTACAAGTGTAATGCACGTTACATAATCAGATTATTTGAAGTAAAACAATTCTTATTAAACTACAATAAAATATCAAGTTACTTTTTCAAATAAATAACTTCAAAGTTACCGTTGTGTGGAGTACAAGTGTGAAGACCATGTTTCAAGATGCACGGTCGATATACTGTTGCCTGAAATGTGAAACATGACAGCACTGACAGAAGAGAATCTGGAGGACATTGAGGGGAAAGACAAATACACTTCTGCTCTTTGACATAATCGTCAGTCTGTTTTTGGGCCATCTGACCAAGAGCGGTCCTCTGGGAACAATGGTTGAGGAGCTGTAGCTTTTGACCTCAGATCTATACGCCTGAGTGGGCACAAATGTGCCACTGTGTGAGTCCGCAAACACCAATCTTTCTGAGGGGGCTGTCTCTCTCTGAAAATCTCTTCAACTGTAGGCATTTCAGTATACCCTTGCTACAACAAACTGAAAATGGTAAAGTCTGAAGCAGCATGATTATTGATGTGTGCTGAGTGAAAGACTTTTAAGGACCTCCAGGACTTTACGGAGATCCTTAAAAAATGGCAGTGACCTTCTTGCCAGCCAAGAAGAGTTTGTCTAATTTAGACTGTTCCTCTGGCTGGGCTGGCTCATGCATTTTCTGACTACTTGGAGGAAGAACACCTGCCTGACAGTCAAGATTCTGAAGCAGCAGTGGAGAGAACACCAAGCCTGAAGGAGATTGCATCACAAACGTTCAGGCTTGGGCACATGCAAATTCCATTGAAGAAATATGTTGCATGTATTCCGGTGAGAATGACAGAAAAAGGGAAAAATCTGTTGGGTCTTCCTCCATAGCCTCAAACACAACATCAGATCCCCAAGATCCAATGTAGCTCATGCAGTGCCTCAGCAACTGCAGAACTACTGGACCCCCGATGCTGCACATTTTGCATGCCTCCCTAATCAAGCACACCTAATTCAGATCATCACTTCATTAGTAAAGACACCTAGATGTGAAATGGGTTTGTCCAACAAAGCAGATATTCAACATGTGCTGATGGGGGATGGCTGATTGTCCTACTTTTCTCGATAAGAAGGCCAGCCTTGAGCGAAGCTTTTTAATCTTGAAAATATCATAGTGTATGCAGTTTGAACAGTTGTTAAACACTGCTTTAACATGTTTAAAGTCAAAACACTAAACACACTTATTGCGTGTGTGTTCTTGTTCATAATGAAAGGAGCATACAGTAGCACACACTTACGGAAAAATATCCAGTTCCTCTGTGAGAAAAGATAAACTTGACGTGGGTTGATAATACATGATATCTAAATAATCATCCAAAAGCTTCTCAAAAACCATGGCCTGATAAAATGTCCTCCAGAAAATTAGAAACTTGAGGAGCGATGGTGTTAATGCAACCTTTTGGGGCTCTGGCAACTAAGTGCCTCGGAGGGTAGTGTGTGCATCATTAGCAAAAAATGCGCTTCAGACAACAGTCACACCTGAAGGGTGTCAACTGAACCTATAAAAGGGGCATATTTTAATACATTCAGATTAATGCAAACTTAAAAATTTAGCTAACACTTATGTGTCCCTTGTATGACTCATTTCAAGGAATCAGAATCTCTACCAAGGAAATGATGACCTGAATTGGGTGCATTTGATTAAACATGTACAGTGTTAGGGGAGCTCTAGGAACATGGTTGGGAACCACAGCTATAGACTATGACATTCTTTTGAATAGGCTCAAGAATTAAAGGGATACTCCACCCCAAAATGAAAATTTTGTCATTAATCACTTACACCATGTCGTTCCAAACCCGTAAAAGCTCTGTTCGTCTTCAGAACACAATTTAAGATATTCTGAATGAAAACCAGGAGGCCTGTGACTGTCCCATAGACTGCCAAGTAAATAACAGGGTCAAGGGCTATAAAAGGTATGAAAGTCATTGTCAGAATACTCCATCTGCCATCAGATGTGCAATCTGGGTTATCCATGGCAACAGTTTCCACTGTTACACAAATGATAATTAGGTTTATATTTCCCCCAGACCTACTGAAACATTTCAATTTACCAAACTGATATTGAGTGTATTTGAGTGTGATATCAATAAAAAAAATGGATGGCTAGTGATTTAATTCTTCTAAATTTTGACAGATCAAAGGTATTAGTCATTGGACCAAGTTACTCAATTATTGGATCCTCAGAATATAATCTGTCTTTGGATGTAATGTGCAACCCAATGGATGTCTTGTAGAATCAAAAAAAGTTACTATAACCAAGAAATATTGCCATATCAGCTCAATTTTATCATCACTTCACTGATTGCCTGTTACATTATGCTCATTATACACAAATCTTTGAATGGTCTGGATCTAGACCCTCATTACTTATGTGACTTTCTATTGCGCCATTTATTACATCCATGGCTCCTAAACTATAGAATAGCGCTGGTTTCCTAGCACAGTTTGGGACTCAGACACACTAACTCAGTTTAGTTTAAACTGTATACCAGGGCTGGTATACACGAATGCACCCCATCAACTGCCAAGACTGGAACTGAAAACCACTCTTCTATAGTGAAGTACCAAGTCAATACATAAATTGCAAGGTTGGAAGTATTTTTTTTCTTTCTCTAATTTGATTGGTTAAAAGCAACTTTTATTCTAAGCCCCTTCATTTCTAGACTATTAGACCAGTGGTTCCTGACCTTTTTTCAAGCGTTTCCTGTTTTAACATTCATAATCACTGCCTCGTGTCATGTTTTCATGTTTTTACATGAAATTATATTATGCTGAACGCTTGTGCCTGTGTGAGACTGTTGCTAACTATGTTTAATACTGGACAGTATTTACATTATTTTAAAACACGGTAATCAAATACGGTTTTAATGATAATTAAAATATTATCTGATAAAAAATAAAGTTGGGAATGCTATAGTGGTTTATTGTCACACTGTATTATGTGCTGTGATGCTTATAACGCCAAACTAAAAAGAGCTTGGTGACCCCTTCTAAATGTTTAGCAACAGTGGAGGTCTAGTTTTGGCCTAAACTTGTTCTATTTCCCTCTATGGCTGACTGCAACATAAGGATATATATTTTAAGAATTTGGCTGACACACAGTGATATGCAAGATTCTTACAACAAGCAAGAGATAATGCATAAAATTGTTTCAAAGTTTGCTTCAAACTATGCAAATGCCTTTCTTCCAACCTTATTTTGAACATTGTTTGTTCTCTGTATTATCTAAATCATTGTTTAAAATGACAACAGTTGACATAAACTGGAGTGTCTTCAACAAAGAACACAAGGATGTTAGAGATGGCAAGAGCGGAGTCCTGCGATTTATCAGACCAGGCAAACATCTTTCATTGCTCCATGGTCTAGAACTGACACTCATGTGCCAATTGTAGACACATTTGGTGGTGGACAGTGGTCATCATGGGCACTCTAAGTAGTCTGCAGCCAGGACCAGTGCCAGGTGGCTGCGAAACAGCTTCTTCCCTCAGGCAGTCAGACAACATTATTATTATTATTATTATTATTATTATTATTATTATTATTATTATTATTATTATTTAAATAAATCTCTATTGTGATTACCTGATAGTTTTAATGAGGTGCTGGGCAAAACATGGGATGTAGACTATGTACTGTATGTGTTAAATTCAATTTCAAACTATTTTATTGGCATGATTGTTTTTACTAACATTTAAACTTTTTTTTTAAGTGGCCAAATAAACAGCACAGAAACATGCACAAATGTAATGCATAAAAATAAATAAAAACAATGAAAGTGTAAAAACTAAAGTTTCATAGAATGATAAACCTCACATTTCATCCTTAAAATCATTTAAGAAAATATTTGGTCCAATTTTTGCATTAGTATAAACTAAAACAGAAGACAGACTGAATAAAAGCATAAATTGACTGTCTGACAGAAGTTATGGTGCAGCAGACATAGAGATGTTTCCATGGTAAGCTCTGTACCCAAAACAGCATCTATTAAGCACAGAAATCAGAGTGTTCTCTTTAATTATTTATAATTAAGCCTATGTAATTTTACCTCTACTGAGACATTTGAAAACTATCAAAATCATGAAAGCTAAAGTAAAAGAAAAAAGTCATATTAAAAAGTAACAAAACCCTAGCAATAACGCGAGTAAGACGCAATAATGCAGTTATGGCGCATGCGTTATGTCACTTTGCACATGAACACTAAGACATGCGTGACGTCAAAATACATGACGTCACCTTGCTACAGTCTGCAGTGAGGACACTCTCCAATACAACCAAAATCATATCCCTTTCACAGCTTATAAATGTAACAAAACATTTAATACCATTTAACAAAACAAGATTTCATATCTCCCATACCATAAAGATTTCCATATTACTGCACAATGAACTTAGAACTCTAACTTGCAACTACTATACACATACCCAGCTTTTTCTAAATACACACAATTAGCCTTCTCACTGCAACAAATTGCTATAAAAATTGACAGATTTGATACCTTTCAAACACACACATTTCCATATCACCATAATGCATCATTCTCAAAACCAAGGTTTTTTTTTTTTTTAATTTTTGATAATCCCCTAAAAATCAAGTCACATTTGACATAAGTTCTTCCAACATATGCCTACTTTGATAATTTCAGACACTCTATGCCTGATCTTGAATAAAACTCGGATACAGCCTATAACTTAAAACACTATTCCAAAACTCATTCAGCATCAGCACAGATTAACACTGCTTTCACATGGTTCGAAAGGCACAACCCATGTGTTAGCTAATATGAATCAGTTGGAGTGACAACAGTAATTTGGTGTGTGAGATATAAAGATATGGGTTACTCAGTGACCCTAAAAGCTGGACCTCAAGAACAGAAGAGTCTTATATATTTTATTTAAAAAGGGAGAGTGTAAAAAAATAAAATAAAATTAATAATGTGAATACTGAAAGCAAAGTAGTATGTAGACAATGAGAATTGTTTGTAAGAAAGGCAATGAGAATTGTTTATAAAAAATGCGTACAGGATCGTAGGAGAGATATATATTATATACATAGTCCTACATACCCAATCAAACTAAAAAAAAAAAAATGTCTCTATATGTCCCCATTGGAGCTGACCTATCCTCCAGAAAAAGCCATTACCCAAAAGAGAACTAATGTATGCACATGCTCACTCATTAAACATTCTAAACAAACATGCAGTTGCTGACCAGGAACCAAACAAAACAGCTCTGTGTTATATATTAAGTGTAGGTCCAGGGGTGCAGCATCAATTCATATAGATAGTAGGAATACTACTATGGTTCATGTCCATTTACCTACCACAAATTACTTACTAAATACAGCTGGGTGAAAGACATTCACCTAATTAATATATATACATTCACCTAATTATATATATATATATATATATATATATATATATATATATATATATATATATATATATATATATATATATATATTTTTTTTTTTTTTTTTTTTTTTTTTGTCACACTTTTTGTCATTTGCTAGACAAAAATAATAGTTCATGTCCATGGCACATTCAGTATAGTATGTTTCAAAGTTTAATACTTAGCTTACATACAGTAACCTACCTTAACACCATCAGGTTTCTTGTATGGATTCTTGCCTGTTGAGTAAAATGAAAAGAATAATTGTGAACATAAAGTGGAATAAGAAAGGAAAGGGTTAGGGGCATTTTGTAATAAGACAAACAAAAATATTTACTATACAGTGAAATGCTACTTTTGAAACACTTTGTTACAGGGCTGTACATTTTAATAAGTATTAATACAAATAAAAATTGTGATTATTTTGATATGCATTTGAACCATGATATGATAAATATGTAATTTTGCTGTTGCTTTGGATATCACAAGCTTCTAGCACAAAAAGACAAAAATGACACAGATATAGCCCATTTACAATGGGCTATTAACATTTTATTTGCACATTAACATTTTATTTATTAAATCCTAGCCTTTTACAGTTTAGTAATTGGACAAGGCCATTCTGACCTTAAACCAGCTAATTTTACAGCCCTTCTGCAATGAAAATGTTAAAATCTTCTTTATTATCTAGGATGCTTAGCATCTTCCCAAATATAAAAAGAGCATAACTTCAACCTTTGGCATGATTCAAAAACAACTATTAAAAAGCAAATGGAAAGTAAACTGAAGAGAGTTTCTTACTTGAGAAGTTCCGTGTAGCAAGCATTGTAGTAAGGATAGCACCCTAAAACAGTCCAAAAACAACAGAAAGGCAAAGATCAACTTAATCATGAGTCTTGGTAGCTGTGTAAATTATTAGTCAATGCTAGTGGATAAAGATTAATCTAGTTAAGCCTTTTAAATTATGTAATTCAGGCTAAAAACTCACATAGACTAAAGTCAATATGAAACAAAAATTTACATTATCCAACTCTTAAAGAGATTCAAATCAATTTATTATAGGTAACAGCCCCAAGAAGTGCTAAAAAGTGCTTTTTGTGGTTATTAGTCAGCATTATGTTTTAGCATTTGTCATTTAGCATTATGTGCAATATGTTTTCAATTAGAATGCTGCGTGTCTGTGCATTTACATGACTCTGTTCCTTACCTTAAGCTTCCTCCTGGCATTGAATTTCTTCAGGCATTCCACTGTCTCCTGTCTGTGCATCATGGATGCCACTGTGGAACGTTGCTATGATACAGACAGGCAAACAATAAATCAAAAACTGTTTCAGATCTATTCTTGAAAACTATCTTTGCAGGGGGAAAAAAAGCATACAATTCCTGCACATTATTTAGAATCAATGTCAGTAACAAACATTTGGTGCACATTCATTTAACAGTTGCACCACCTGCAATTTATCTTAGCAGAAGCTAAACGCAGAAGTAATTGTGCATAGAGACACTTTCTGGTGAAGTACTAAAATCATTTTAATTATTACTTCATTATTTATTAACATTACACAATAATAATGATAACTGGCTTAAAACAATTAAAATGGAATGAATAACTTTGATTAGGAGTAATCAAATATAATATAATGCATTACTTTAAAAGTGATGTTCCCCAACACTGATGACAGTATGCAATTATAGTGTAGATAATAAAAATGTGTGTGTGTGTTAATGCATGTCTGTACCTCCCTAACCATATTTTAAGGGACAAAATATAAAACATAATAAAACAACATTAGGAATCTATGCAGTCTACATCCCCTTTTAAATAGAACAGCAAACTTGTGTGTGTAAGAGAAAGCTAGTAGACATACACAGATCCAGGGGTGTTTGAGGGCCTCAGCTGCTGTGATGCGTTTGGCAGGGTTTATAGTCAGCATCTTGTTGATCAGATCTTTGGCCTCTGGTGTCACTGTGTCCCACTCAGGAGAGGGAAACTAGGGAAAGAAAGCACACACACATGCACACAAATTCAACAGACCTTAGGCTGTTCATTGATACCACACTGAACAGTGGTTTTCATTCCTGGATCTGGGGAGCGACACACACAGTATGTTTAACACGTGATTCAGATCATCAGCTAGGAGAGAACTTCATGAACTGAACTGAGTGTGTGAGATAAGAGAGACAAATTGTCCAGTGCAGAAACATGACTGAAAACAAAAAAATTGTCTAAAGTGATGCTGCTGCATTATAATGTACTATTCTGCATAAATAGTACATTATTTATGAAATAAAAATTCTGAATGTCCTATTAATAACAGATAGAGCCTTTCAGAAGATCAGGTCCAAAGAAGCCAAATGAGGCAATGTTTGGAAGGGCGTTTAGATAATTTAGTCTCATCCACATATACTAAATAGCTGGGCATCTGAGCCAAGCTGGACAAAAGCCAATGGACTGCTCATTCGCTGTTACTTTCTCCTTCACTCTCTGATGGAAAAGTATGATTTGCCTAACACAAAATAAATTACACAGAATTATGATTTGCAGTGAGTTACTACATCTGTTGCTTTCTCTTTATTAATTGTCAGAGAGTATCATAAGTAGAAAATAGTTGAATGAGGACAATTGTAAATGTAATATGTCAGGACAATATCTAGTATTGTAAGAAGCATAAATGAAGCATACTCAGCATTTTTTAAAGAATCAAGTATGTTATTGTTACGTAACTTATATATGATATACTGTATATCTGTGTAAGAAATCTTACATCATATGCACCAGCTTTGATCTGCTGGTAAAGTCGATGTTGGTCTTCATCCCAGAAAGGAGGGTAACCCACAAGAAGGATGTACAGAATAACACCTATTCAAGAAAGAAAAAAATTATGTCCAGTGGTGTGAAAAAGGTTTTGGCCACTTCCTTTTTTTTTTTTGGCATTTTTATCACACTTAAAAGATTCAGATCATCAAACAAATATTTCATATTACACAAAGATAATCCAAGTAAATGCAAAATCCAGTTTTTAAACGATTATTTCATTTATTAAGGGAAAAAAGCTGTCCAAACCTGCCTGGCACTACGTGAAAAAGTAATTGCCCCCTAAATCTAATAACCAGTTGTGCCACCCTTTACAGCAACAACTGCCATCAAGTGTTTTTGATAACTGGCAATGAGTCTGTCACATCGCTGTGGACGAATTTGGCCCACTCTTCCTTACAGAATTGTTTTAATTCAGCCACACTGGAGTGTTTTCGAGCATGAAAGGACTGCTTAAGCTCACACCACAGCATCTCAATTGGATTTAAGTCTTGTCTTTGATTTGGCCACTCCAAAACCTTAATTTTGTTTTTCTTGAGCCATTCAGAGGCAGACTTGCTGGTGTGTTTGGGATCACTGACCTGCTGCGTAACCCAAGTGTGTTTGAGCTTGAGATCACAAACTGAGGGCCGGACACTCTCTTTCAGGATTTTCTGATAGAGTGCAGAATTCATGCTTCCATCAATTATGGCGAGTCGTCCAGGTCCTGAAGCTGCAAAGCAGCCCCAGACTATTACACTACCACCACGTTTGACTGTTGGTATGATGTTCTTTTTATGAATTGCTGTGTTGGTTTTACGCCAGATGTAATGGGAAACACACCTTCCAAAAAGTTCAACTTTTGTCTCATCAGTCCACAGAATATTAGCTCAAAAGTCTTGGGGATAATCAAGATATTTTTGGCAAATGTGAGACAAGCCTTTGTGTTCTTTTTGGTCAGCAGTGGCTTTTGCCTTGGAACTCTCCCATGGATGCCGTTTTGCCCAGTCTCTTTCTTATTGTTGAATCATGAACACTGACCTTAATTGAGGCAAGTGAGGCCTGCATTTCTTTAGATGTTGTTCTTGGTTCTTTTATGACCTCCTGGATGAGTCGTCGTTGTGCTCTTGGAGTAATTTTGTTAGGCTGCCCACTCCTGGGAAGGTTCACCACTGTTCCAAATTTTCTCCATTTGTGGATAATGGCTCTGATCATGGTTCGCTGGAGTCCCAAAGCCTTAGAAATGGTTTTATAACCCTTTCCAGACTGATACATGTCAAATATTTTGTTTCTCGTGTGCTCTTGAATTTCTTTAGATCACGGCATGATGTGTTGCACTTTAAGCATGCTTCACTTTTTTTTCTATTTAATGTGTTTTTTTTTATGTTTTAGTTCTATTTAATGTTTTAGTTCTATTTAAGTGATTTCTTGATTCAACAGGTCTGGCAGTAATCGGGCCTGGGTGTGGCTAGTGAAATTTTACTCCACTTTCTAAAATAATGTGGTTAATCACAGTTCTTTCATGAATTAACAGGAGGGGGCAATTAATTTTTCACGTAGGGCAAGGTAGATTTGGACAGCTTTTTTTCCCTTAATAAATGAAATCATCATTTAAAAACTGCATTTTGTATTTACTTGCATTATCTTCGTGTAATATTAAAATTAGTTTGATGATCTGAATCTTTTAAGTGTGACAAATATGCAAAAAAAAACAAAAACAAAAAAAAACAAGTAAAAAACAGGAAGGGGGCAAAAACCTATTCAAAGCACTGTAGGTATAAGTTATAATAAAGTATATTGTATCAATATATTTTATTATATTATATAAAAGATAGACAGTTCCAGTCTCAGACTGAGACCATGTACCATTCAAAGACTGCTTACTAACCACCCAAAACGAAAGTACTTTTATAATTTAGTAAATACTAAATGGCTAGAAGACAGTTGGGGTGGACTCTGAATATATAAATATATATATATATATAAAATCTGAATATATAAATAATCATGATCAGACCTATTGATAGACATACTTTGTACATTTAATTTTATGAGTAATTTTTAAAGCGTGAATTTACTAGGATATCCAAATACAGCTCTTTTTTCCCTATCTGAATAAACTTAAGTTCAGAAAACGGTTGAAAACTGTGCTCCTTTTAATGCAGTTGTTTTCTCATTAAATTACAGAATTACAATGAGTTTGCTATTACAGCAAGTATAGAAAACATAATTTGCTAACTGGTTACTCATGATTTCATCCACTCTCATATTGTTCTGGATTTCATTTCACACTTTATCAAATATTCACTGCAAGAGACTTACGGCAAGCTTTAAATCTGCAAATAAGATGAAAAAGTATTTTATTTAGACAACTGGCCCATTATTATCACCATAGTGCCAACAAAATTAAACTAAATAAAACGTCAACTGTTGCAATCAAACTGTATCACTCCATTTATAATCATATATTGAAGTATGTGGAACTCTAATGTAATTAATGTACATAGATGTATATTTATTGATTTTCTTTTGCCAATTCAGCTATAATTATTTAGTGAAAACAATTCTCAGTACAACTCGGACTGTAAAGCAAAGGATCTGTTATGTTATGAACATTATGAACAGAAATGTTACAAATACAATTTAATTGGCAGCAGAAAATATCCACATAATGCTTGTGATTAGCAACCTACCACATGCCCACATGTCCACTGGTTTGCCATAAGGCTCCTTCCTCAGCACCTCAGGAGACAGATAACCTGGAGTTCCAGCAAACCCTACAAAATATAGCACAGACCTCAATTAAACCTTAGCTTTTTTTCTTCTTCTTTAAACAGTCTAGAAAATGAGCTCCCTCTAAATTCTCTCTTAAGAATTTACTTAAGGCATTTTTGTCTTTGGATTGCAGCCTAATTCTAAAATAACTTTAGTCCCTGACGTCCCATCAAGCCCTCAGAGGCAAAAAGCCCATAATGAGAGAGCAGCCAAAGAGAAAAACTGGAGCTGAGTATAAAGCCCCAGAGATCATTGTAATTAAACCCTAACACCATCAGGGTCTGTCCAAAAGTAAGACTAATCACACAACCCCCACATAAAACTTAGTGCTAATAATAATAATAATAATAATAATAATAATAATAATCCTTTCTTTAATTAAAGTCATTTTTAGATGCAAAAGCTATTTAGATATTTTTATCATACATAATTTGACAGTAATAATAATAAAAAAAAACACCTTCTCCCTAGACTATCCCATAGCATTCACTAACATCACAAAATATTGAAAAATTACACCAAAAAGTTATGCACATCAAAGTCTAAAGTAAAAATATAAATAAATAAATATATAAATATCACTAACATTTTTGCATAATGTAATTAGATTTAATTTGATCAGCATCTTCAACACTACCAGAAGAGAATATTAAATAGAAGTGGACTAGATTCACCTAATTTTTTCAGGATAAAAGGCATAACCATGGGAATCTTAGTTGGAAAGATTTTAAGCATTTTAACATGCTCTGATTATGTCACAGCACATTTTGTCTTGTCATCACAGTACTAGTATATTGCATTTTTAAACCAGTGCTGCTTGGTGATTACTAACCAAACCACGCTTGTTGGTCTCCTTGAACCTCAATAGCCAATCCAAAATCAGCCAGTTTCACTGCTGCGCCCTTCAGTTTGCTGGCCAAGAGAAGATTCTCTGGCTTTGGGTAACAGACAAAACAACAGCTTCAAAATATATTGAGAAAATTTATACAAATTATATGTGTTATAGAGAACAAATGACATCACTCATCATCAATAAACTGATGACTCGTAGAAGACTTGGGTCAAAATGTACAAGAATACCATGTACTAGGAAAAGAAAGATAATGACCTTTTCCCTAGATTTCAAAAAATGGATTTAAAATTTTGATTTAAATAGACAAGCTCTGATAAAACATATTTTGAACCAAGTCTTCTGAAAACATCAGTACAGCCTCCAGGGTTATGCAGCACTTCATGAAGAGCTATGTGACCAGACTTGAACAATGTTTTGACAGAGCAAAAACAGTTAATTTAAAACTCATCTAAAAATTAATAATCACACAAACTACAATGTTGCAACTCTGATGTAATTGTTAGAAACAAATGGTGTTGCATTAGAAATGTCTGAGGAAAAAAAGGACATTTTGTGTTTTTGCAATATTTCTCATAATTGTTTTATATGCATGTGAATGATATTTACATTTCTTTGCAAAAAGCATAATTTGTACATAAAATGTTATAGGTGACTAGCAATCTCTGCATAACCCATTAAGACTGGAGGAAATCATTATATGATATTCAACTCTGCACATGACAAATTATGTTTGTTATTTTTGTTATAAATGTTGAAAGAAAGAAAGAGAGAAAGAAAGAAAGTTAATGAACTACAGTAATTATAAACCATAGACAGTACTTCAAACAAACTGAAAAACTTCAGACAACCCCTTTCATATAAGCCTTGTAATAAATTCATTAAATATGCATTTACTGACAGAAATGAATTATTTATAGTAATTATATTCATATTATTATTTTTTTTGTATTTTTTTAAATAAGTTTAGACCTGAATATCCAATCATCAATACATTGATTAGGACTCTTATGTCAGGGGAATCTAGAAAGAGAAGTCAAAACTTTATTAAAAACTAATTTTCTTGTGATTATTTTACAACCAGAGCATTAGCAAAGGACACAAGGCTAATTTGTCAGGTGCAGTTAGTTGTTTCAGCATTCACTTTATGCCTTGGGATGATCAAGGTGCTAAAATGCTAGTGCAATTGAAACTGACATGCAGTCATTGCTTTTCCATACCTTACAAACAACCCTAACCCCAATCCTTCCCTAATTAAAATGTATTTATTAAAAGTCTAATATGTTATTTCATCATGACGATATTCCCATGTCCATCACGTCTGTGTATGACACCAAAGGTGTCTTATTCGAAGCAACGGAGCACCCTGCACTTCTGATGCTAAAGGGTTAAAAAGTGATAGAGAGGGATCCTGACCAAATGTCAATATGTGACAAGTTGGGAGTGAGAATGAGTTGCCCTGACTTTATGCTAGGCTAGGGTATGGTGGCCTAGTAAATGATTGGCAGGGAGGCTCCATAGTTTGCTGTTTTAGTATGTTTCACGGCATGTGATTGTTTGCTACTGATTTAACCAGTAAAATATCCAGAGATACATCTTTCATGCACACTTGCTCCATAGTTATTCATGAACTCAAAATCAAAGTTTGCAGAGAAAGTTGAGGATCAGTGTCATGGTACAAACAAAGATTGAATAGATTGATTTGGTTTTGCCAACTTGAAACCAATCCTACATCCTTAAATTTGTTCAGCTAACACACAAGACTGCCTACGGAAATCAGTTCCAACCCTGCTCCAACCCACCTCGCTGTTTTTTTTTTTTTTTTTTTTTTTTTTTTTTTTAAGTAATCCTAAAGACATTGATTAGCTGGTTCAACTGTGTTTAATTAGGGTTGGAACTAAATTGTGCAGGATGGTAGGCCTTCAGAAGCACCCTGCTGATTCTGAGAGCCATTGCAGCTTCTTTACTACAATATATTTGTAATTGCATGTCGCTTCCACAAGCATCTTCATAATAAGTTAATATTATGTCTCCAATAAAGAGATAACCGGACAGGCAAGACTTAGTTTTCATTTTGCACAAAGCCTTGCTGATGAGATGTGCCATTGTGACCAATCGTGCAGCCTACAACAGCAAAATCATTCACGGGACCAACTGTGGGTGGCCAGAATGAATTTTCATTCTCAGTGTCTGGTCTTTCCAGCCTTAGCAAACTAGAAACTAGTCTTGACTTCGCAAAAACAACAGCTAAGAAGTGCTGTTCTTTACAGAGACAGAAGCTACATGTATTATACTCAAGTTTCAGCTTCAAATACCCGAGGCAAGGGAGGAAACTTGAGTACTGCGGAAGCTAATTACAGAGGTGTCAGGATAAAATAAAGAATAGCTGGATGTTGTCCTTTGTTAGAGAAGTGCGCACAAGAGAGAGATAATGACAAATTGAGTAGATTTACAGAGCAGATCTATGATTCCCCTAAGAATAATTTGAATTTCGTAGTGCATTATTGCAAGTGTTCTTTTTTTGCCCTACATATTAGCATAGTAAAACCTTCCCCATTCCATAATGTCTGCCCTACATGACTAATAATTTGTCCTCATAATTATACAATATTGTTTTTTGTAAATGGCTGTTACACAATCTTTTTAGGGGCTCTATATAAACCATATATAACTTCAATAAATTTTAATTACATGACTTTCTGAGAGCACACCTCCAACAGCTCATTATTTAAATTGTTGGGCAAGTCATAACAAGAAAGTTAGACCTCCTTTTTGCTAGCAAGCTTTCAAGTGACATTCCTAAACAGGGAAGGTAAAACACTGCATCCACAACTGTGTGCTGTTTGATTCAAATTTGTCCCTTGACATGCCTGGTAAGGACTTAAAAACTCTGATTAACATGGAAGAGAATATAGCGCTTGTTGCTTTGTTGTGCTTAGGCCAACAACACTCATGTTGTTCCAAATAACTTGCCACAGCTAATAAATCTCATTTGTGCTTATTCATATTCAAATATCTGTCTTGTAGCCAGTCTCTATGCGCCCATTTTGCCTATTTATAGAGCATTTTAGACCTCAACACTCTGTGGTCAATGTACAGACTGTACATTCAAATGGTTTAGAATGACATGAGGGTGAGTAAATTAAATTTAAATTTATGGGTGAAGTCTTTCTTTAATAAGATCATATTATCTGAGAGCTGCTAGTAGGAGAGAAATGTAGGCCTATATGCAGGGATGCAAAATTCTTACACTATGAGCGTTGATATTTCAAATTATATTACACAAATTTAAATATACAGTATATTTTACTTAATGTTTTGTATCTATTGTTTTCGTTTTGTTCTGTGTTCTTTTTTATGGTGCAAAGTCACTGTTCACCATGGTAACTCTATGGCAGCAGCCAATCACTTAGCAGAATTCAGGCTGATGCAAATTCAGGTGAAGATAATAAGAGGGAAAACAATCTCCTGGTTGCACCTGGCTCATTTGATTGGCAAATTAGCACTGACAAGAGCACTGACAAGAGCTTGTGGTGGATTTGGTTTAAAGATGGACAGAAAACACCATTCCAATCTAAATCTGTGTAGGCTTCATTATTTTAAAAATGAATACCAGTGATCACTTGATTCCCATCTCCAAGACAAACATAGACTTCATATGTTACTAAGCACTTGTATAATCTTAGATGATTTGAATTACAATTTCATAAGCCATTTGTAGACCTTAATAAAGGCCACACAAGATACTGGATCTGTGTAAGAGGACAAATAAGTAGGACTTGGTGTTTAAAACCCTCTGCGTCTCTACTCACCTTAAGGTCACGATGGACCACTCCCATCTGGTGGCAGTGGAGAACAGCCTCAAGGATCTGCTGAATGCAATGACTGCATGCAAACACCAGGGGGTGTGGGTTAGTGACAAACACACACTCACTATCTGTGCACAGCATTGAGAGTAAGGGAGCATTGGCTTAGAGGTGATGAACTTCTCATTAATTAAAGTCTCAGTGTTGCATGATTATGCGTGACACTTTGCAGTAGGGCTGGGTGATATTTTCAAAAGTACATTAACTACTGAAAAAATACTGTGTACTGTTAAAATCTAGTAAAAATAATAAAGGCATTCATTTCTATGTATGGAATATTTATACTGTATTTCCCAACTTCGAGGCATACCAACAGACATTTTGGATGCCTCAATTTTTTGACCTATCCATTTCAGGTCTTGAAATCTACTAATAAGTTCATGAGTTCAATCAGGTGTGTTTGATTGGGTAGAGTGTGGTGGTGTGTTTCCAGGAACTGGGTTGGGAAACGCTGCATTAACAACAGTATTTATTAGTGATGTTACGTTCTGTGCCGAGGCTTCAGAGCATGTGTCGAGAAATCCCAGCAGCTTTCAGTGAATCGCATATCGAGGCTTGTATCGTTTTAGAGCAATGACGTCATTGATGACGTTCGAAGCCTCACTTGGCCAGACAGGTTCAGGAAGCGGTTCGAATCTTGTGCATTCACAGTCCTCTGCCATGGTAAACTCAGCCAATTTCCAGTTTTAGACTAATGGATTCCAAAATGGATTAAAGGGGTCATATGATGCTGCTAAAAAGAACATTATTTTGTGTATTTGGTGTAATGAAATGTGTTTATGCGGTTTAAGCTTCAAAAAACACATTTTTTTTCCACATACTGTACATTATTGTTTCTCCTCTATGCCCCGCCTTCTGAAATGCATCGATTTTACAAAGCTCATCGGTCTGACAAGCGAGATGTTCTCTGATTAGCCAGCTGTCCAGTGTGTCTTGATTGGCTGAAAACCTCAAGCTTTTGAACGAAATGTTACCCCTCTTAACATATTGTGATGCCCTATCCGGTTGGAGCGACGAGACATAAACATAAAACCCATTATAAATGTGATATAAACATGATTTCTAGTCGTGTCCTCTTTTGGAAGGCCAAACAAAGTAGTTTCGCTTTCTCAACGAAACAGCGTCACACACCGTGGCCTTGAGTGAGTAGAGGCCGGAGGCCCTTCTCCATCAATTGCTCAGTTTGGCCAGGAGGCCAGCTCTAGGAAAAGTCCCAGTTGTTCCAAACATCTTCCATTATGGATAATGGAGGCTACATGCTTTTGTGAACCTTCTATGCAGCAGGGTTTTTTTTTTATTCTTCCCCAGATCTGTGCCTTGCCACTGCCTGTCTCTGAGCTCTACAGGCATTTATTTTGACCTTAGGGCTTGGTTTTTGCTCTGATCTGCACTCTTAACTATAGGACCTTATATAGACAGGTGTGAGCCTTTCCAAATCATGGCCAGTCAACTGAATTTACCACATGTGGACTCCAATCAGGTTGTAGAAACATCTCAAGGGAGATCAGTGGAAACAGGATGAACCTGAGCTCATTTTGAGTGTCATGGCAAAGTCTGTGAATACTTATGTACATGTGATTTTTTTTGTTTGTTTTTAATAAATTTGCAAAGATTTTAAACAATCTTCTTTAACGTTGTCATTATGGGATATTGTTTGTAGAATTTTGAGGAGAATGATGAATTTAATCCATTTTGGAATAAGGCTGTAACATAACAAAATGTGGAAAAAATGAAGTGCTGTGAATACTTTCCAGATGCACTGTGGATTAACTTCGGTGGACTTAAACTTGAAAAATAGTTTGTATTGAGTATGTCTTTCCGTGGTTGAAATAAAATACATTCTGATGTTAATTCGTGTTTATTTTGTGCTTTAAGTAAATATGAAAAGATGATCAGTTCACGTGCCGCTTGAACTGAGGCAATATAGTCATCTGTCACGACACATTAAAGAGCCACAAAATGGTATTTATTATTTGAATTTCTAAAAAAAAAAAAAAAAACCTACATTTTAAAAGCAGAGACCTTTTTTCATACAAGAAATGTACATTTTGCTTTGTCTTGTTTGTGAGCATGTTGTCAGTTTGCTCTTTGCTTCTCTATATTTTTCACTGCGTGAGAACATGAGGTGTTGTGTGAGAGTGGCATGGTTTGTAGGACAAAGCAACAGTAACTAAGAAGGGCAGTTTAGGGAAGGGTCAACTGGTTTGTAAATCAAAGGAGGGGATATTAGGGTATTAGCAGTAGTTATTTAGTCATATTTAAATGGCCAGATAAAAGCCCATAAAGATCCAGTCATGCATGATCTGCTTTGTTTAGACTTAAATATTAATTCTTCTCTGTTCCTTCCTATGTTAATCCTTTGTAGTTTCACTTTATGATTGGTTCCTTTTTATCTTCTCCCCAGGTATATATTCTCTCTCTCTCTCTCTCTCTCTCTCTCTCTCTCTCTCTCTCTCTCTCTCTCTCTCTCTCTATATATATATATTGCAAATTTTAACATTTATGCAACTGGCAGATGTATTTATCCAAAGCAACTCTCAGTGCATTTGAAATATAAATTTGTCATGTGATTTTTTTGTTTTCATTAGGCTTGTTCGAGATGAACTGCTACCGGCTGGCGAGATCTGGGAAGGAGTAAAGAGACTGTCAGGTCAGACACTTTGTGCTTTCTGTTGTGTGGTAAACCATCGTCATTAATTTTGCAAATATAAGCAATAGGTTATCCAAAACATTTTTTTATCCAAATTTTTATTCTTATATAATAATACGTATTTATTAGATAGCCTAATCATTATTTTTGTTAATGTTTTGTGTGTTTTGTTTGAATATCAGATATTCAATATCAAGATTAAATTTAAAGTTTAAATACAGGAACTTGTCTAAGAAAAAACACGCAACACACCTCTTCCTGGGTCCCGTTCTTCGTACGTCGCTAACTCAGTTAGCTGGATTTGATCGTTGATGATTTGGCATGATCTTGGATTGTTTGGTTCTTCGAAGCTCATCCCAGAATTGCTGTCATAGCAACAGATCCTTAAGCTTAAACCTGCTCGGGAGCAGGCTTATTTCATGTAAACAGGATTAGATCGCATCTTTTTAACCAGAATTGATACTTAAAATCTGTCCCAGTCACCGCTACTTTATTACAAGAGTATCCTACTGATCCAGGGACAATAATTCAAAATTATAATCATTTAAAAATTAATTTAAAGATAATACAATAATGTTGTGTAGTCTTTAATATAGACACAGCCAGTTTTACTCACTGAAAAATGTATTTGTCATAAAATAATTACTTCATATTTGTATTAGAGTCGTACACACACATGCAGATAATGTAGAATGGTGCATTAATTTGAGTGGTGACAGTGAGTGGCTTGATGGAGCGCAGGAGATGCAGATAACATGATTTTGCCCCTTAAGAAACTTGAATTAATGCTGTCATGTAACAAATCTGTTCAAATATAAAATTAAATGAATTGCTAATGGCTACATTGAAATAAAAATGTAAAGCCTGTACACATATTAGAAATCGTGAATATAAATAATTGGGAATCATGTAAAGAATTAAAATAAAATAAATACAGTGCACATTTCATTTATCTATCATAACATTTATGTAGTTTTGTTCACTTGGCTTGTCATGTGTCTTTTTTTATTATATGATGTCACGTTGCTGTGTTGCCGCCAGCCAATCGCTGCACTGCTGATCATGGTTTCGAGTATCGATACATAACCCCTTTTAAACCAAACCATGAACGCGCAATTATCACAAATAACGCAATCCAGCCATATTAATCATCAACAACAGGTGCGTTTGAAGAACTAAGTTAGCCAGATCTTGATTAGCACGATGATATCATCTTGGATGTGACATTTCATCTCGGATGTAATAAGCGACGTACGAAGAACGGGCCCCTGGTCATCACAGAATCTGACCAATGAGAATAAAGTGTGTCATCATCAAGGGTTTTGCAGCCATTTTGAGCAACTGCAGTGCCTGGTCTTATTTTGCTCTTGCGGTACTTTGATGGCACATGTGATTGTAAGGCAGCTGCAGTGCCAATCAAAGTTAGACAAATTTTCTTAATGCCTAATGTATTGCTTTTTTCAGGTGGCAGCCAATCTTTGTGGTGCCATATGAAGCTGATCAAGCCTACTGTGTTTACTTTCTGTTTGCTCATTTTGTTTTGACTCAGTTTTCCCATGTGTTTCATTATTTCATCTCATTCACCTGTCCCTTGTTAATCAACTCATTAGTCCCCTCGTTTAGTTCTGGTATAAGTACTCCCTGTTCTGTTCATTGTCCTGTCTCTTCAGTGTATATGTAAGGTGTGCATTCTTCTGTCTTCTTTGTTATACATATTGTGGATTATCTAGTAAAGACTGAATTTGAACTTCATCTGCTTTCATCATGTTTATTTGCACATCCAAACTGTGACAATGACTAGATGCTTTATTGCCCAGCCCTACTGTGTTGTAATAAACTTTTGTTTTGAAATATTTGTATGCTATTAAATATAGTTATATATTAGTATATATATATATATCGTCAGTCCATCATCATCATTACCTCTCTTGTCTTACTCTCCAAATCTCAATCCTGAAGTGGTGTTTGCTTGGGTGACTGTGTGCTTGACCCACTAAAATCACTGAGTTATGGGTTCTGATACCCGTTTTGCATTTCAATCAAAAAGGGTACAGTCACCATCAACACACATAAAAAAGTGAGTCCTACAGAGTCAAACGCACAGCCCTGACTATGCACATTTCTGAGGTGCTACATGCACAACCTTTGCTCTGAGGTCATCATTTGTGTTATTACCCCTCAGCCCACTGCTACACACATATATTGGTGTGTAGCTGTGTTTTGAGGGACCAGGTTGGGGTGAGCAGAGGAGGCTTCCAAAATGGGAACCCACGGTTTATTGTTTGTTTAAAGGAGTGGTTCACGGTTTTTTTTTTTCTAGGCTTGATTGTGTTTATGGGGTGCAGTCTAACATGTGTTAATGCTTTGTTTTTTAAAAAACATTATTTTTCAAATAATTTACCTTTACCCTATATCCCTTCTCTGTGAAATACGCTGGTAATCTCCTTTTATGAAGCCCCTCCTTCAGAAATAGGCGATGGGCTCTGATTGGTTAGCTAGCCCAGTGTGTTGTGATTGGCTAAACCGCCTCTAGTGCGTGTCTAAACGTCCCGCCCATCACCTCAGCGGCATGTGCTCTGGTTGTATTGTAAACAACAGCGTCGCTTATCAGTTTGAGCCCGACTGATAAACAGAGGATATTATTGAAGATGATAGTGCAGAACATGTGCAAGCATGGATTTTAATGGTAGGCCTATGTTTTTTTGTTTGTGGTTGTCTCATACTTTTAGATACGTTGTTATTTGTAAATGCAACTGCTTATGTTAGCTTTTAATTTACCATTTTATCCTGATGTAAACTTTAATACAGTACGGCAACTGCACGCACGTCCATGTTTAACGCCTCTCATAGTTGTGTGAAAATAAGTGTATAATTGGAACAGTTCTTTGTTGGAGCTGAGTTGAATGAGAGAGAGAGAGAGAGAGAGAGAGAGAGAGATGTGGAGCTTGTGCAGAGCGACGCAAGGAACAGTATTAAGAGCTGCTGCTTTAGAACATTGATTTTGAAACTTCTGAATTCATTAGAATCGTTTGAAGACAGAATTGCGATTCATATATGAATAGATTTTTACGTACACCTCTTGTTTTCTCTTCCTCTTCTCTAAAGCAGTGCAGCATGGCCTTGCCCCTTTTGCTTCCTTTTCCCGGTGGCAGGGTTTATCTGGGTTTGTTATGTCTCGAACCCGGGAAGTAACTTGTTGTTCCAGCTGTTTTAGTAGGCATTAAACTGCCAGAATTTTGAAAGACGACCTCTCCGTTTGCATTGAACTTTGCAGATATTATTTATGCTCAAACTAAAACATTACACACTAACTAACATTAAAAAAGTGAAATCGCAATGAACCACCCCTTTAAAGAACATTGCCAGCAGGTTGGAGGCTTAAGCCTGTTATACTAACCTTCAAGTCTCGATGTACAATGCCATTTAGGTGACAATGATTAACACTCTCTAGAATCTGCTGTATGCAATGACTGTGAGAAAGAAAGACACAGCGAGGAAGCCAAAGAAGAGAGATTGAACAGTTCAGCAAGCACAGTCAGAAAATAAATGCAGCTGGCAAACAAACAATGCAACCAGAAAGCAAATTTAGCTTGGGCAGGAACAAATACTGTACTCCAGTGAGTACTAGGCTGTTAAAAATAATGCAATTTTTGTTATAATTCTAAACGAAGATGGATTTAAATCAATATTTCACCCAGAAATGTCAGTTTTAGCTTAACCTCATATCGTAGCAATCAGGGATGGGCAGTATTTATGATACATGTATTTCAAATATAAAATAGGATTTTGTCATTTGTATTTGATGGGGTTGATGGAAGTGGCTTTATATTTTGTATCATGCTGTCCAGACTTTTTTCTAAACACTATTAATGTGTACCTGTCCTCTATACTTATATGTCTCTCAATAGATTCAGTGGTTGGAGTTGGGTTAATCCTCCTTGACAAGTGCATACCATTGCTTGCCTGACACATAATATATTATTATTATTAGTCATTGGCAAACTGTTAAACATTAAACTTTTGGTTACTTTAAAACTAACCTTCAACTGGGAGATCAGAGGGATATATGAAGATTTATTGCAGGACTCGGGCAGAGAAAAGCTGTTGCTATCGAGCATTGTTTACTTAATCAACTAGTCAAATAGGCCAACTGATGGAAGGTTTGCGAAGAAATTTCATGCACCCTGTATAATGTCTTATACATTGGCAGGAAAAAGTTTCAGAGAACCCTTTGAAAATATGTGGATTTCTGCATTGATTACTCATTAAAAAATTGGTCATTATGCAGATGAAATTTGGAAGTATGGGTTGCACAGGTACCTTGCCCTTTACAAAAGGGTATGCAAAGTCTCTTTACTGACAAATCTGTTAAGATAGTAAATGGGTGTCAAACTTAGCTCGGGGAGTTAAGCTCCATCCTGCCCTAACACACTCACCTTTAGTTTTCAGCTGGGCAAGCTGGGCAAACACTGCGATTTTTGCCTGATTTTGAGCCAAGTCATACTAGTTTTTTTTTTTTTTTTTTGAATCAGGCCGAATTTCAGCTTTGTGTACAGGGGGTAACGGAAGGAGATTATCCTTTCCCGACCGGATGAATTTCTGGTCAGAAATTTTGGTTGCCCCTCGTTACCTGTCATTTATTTTGACAGATAACTACTTGGGGAAAAGATATCTGTCTGTACACTGATTAAAAAAAATTGTTGCCTATTTTATAAATTATTTCCATTATTTTAGTAAAACGTGAGGCACTGAATAATTTCGCTCCCATTATTTAGGCCAAACTAAAACAAGAAATGAATAAATTAAAGCTCTCTACGATTTAGCTAAATCATTGAAACTGAAAAGAATGGACGGATTAATAAAATGTCCTCACGTTTAAACTCAAGTTCTCTCATTATAATCAACAAAGTGCACACGATGTAAAAAAGGGCTTCATAAAATTGTAAAATTGCAGCCACATTTAAATACAGGAGTGTATTATATTCCTTAAAATATCAGAGTGCAAGATTTGCGTGGTGCGCATGAAGCTGAGTGCGACGCACAACATTTATTCTTATTTGTCTACTTATTTTTTCTTAATTACAAATCTTTTTTTTGTATCATTGCATGTAAAAAAATATTAACTTTGTAATGCAAATGCAAAATGTGGAACTGAAATCTTATTCGCAGTCTATAGCATTTTATAATTATTTGTACAATAATATCTAACTTAACCTGCATTGTATCTTTATTATTTAATGTAAAAAGATTTATTAAAACAATCAAAATCAATGAATTGAAGCGGCATTAGCCAGATAATTTTATAACGTCAAATAGTCTAAACTCTAATTTACAGGTTATACAGGTTGTCTCGGTTGTAGACTTGTGAAGATTTATTTTTAATGCGGATCCCATACTGTAACCTAAAAGAAATGTGCTCTTTTACTATTCATATTCAAGTGTTTTTTGCTGAAAATTATTGATGCGCATGCATGACAGGGAGGCACCCTGGCAATCATTTTTTTTCTTTTTTTTCTCCTGATAATGAAATAACTTAAAACTGGGGTGCCTTACATACATGAGAAGTATATCAACAGAAAGCTTGAAATGTCTACTTTTAAACAAACCAATTCAAAATGAAAGCAAATACTCCTTGATTATTGATTATTAAATACCCTCTAGACATCTCAGTTAAAGTTTTTAAAGCATTTTATACGCGTTTGTATAAATTCTGCTTAACATTGAAATTTTAACTGATTAATCACCTATTTTCGTTTGCTGCATGTTTTTTAAAAACATGCTAAAAATAAATTGTTTTTGAGAGGAAAAAAAATATGTCATGTATAAGTCGCATTTTATTACATTCAGAAATAATAACGGCAGCCCTAATAATGTTATAATGTACCAACAGAATATTTTTTAGTTTCCCTCACTTTACGACAAATCCTTTAAATTTAACTATCAGAACAGAACAAGAATTAAAAATATATAATTCTAATTGATAAATATAATTGCAGTATATAATAATATAGGCTTAGCTATAAACAAAAACAAATCATAATAATAATTCAAAGCGAAACATAAGGTAAGGTTGGGCTTACCTCTTTCATTCAGGACAAATCTAAACGTTTCCATATTTGTGATGTTGCCCATTTTGAAGCTTAACTATTATTCAGGTAAAATAGGCTTTCTAGTTCACTGTGTTTCAGTATTGACGGAAAAAAATGATAATGAGGAAAAAATATGCCAAAGTGGACCGCTACTCACGCCTTATGGCACGGTGCCATAAAACAGAAAATACTCAGTTTTTGGTCACACAGTAAAGGCATAATTCTTGAAAAATCAAGATTAATAGCAGAGTTAATAAGAATTATTTCTAAATGCTGGACCGTTCTCATTTTGCTCTGCATATGAATATGCTTTTTTTTTTTTTGCCAAGAATGAACTGAAATTAAAACATTTGCCTTGCCTTGTGTATTTATGTTTAATAACAATAGCATGCAGCAAGAGCCTTTGTGTAAAGGTCTTTCTTTTAATTTTTGATCCGTAGACTGCAGCCTAAGACTATCCCACATTTTGAAATTAACTCACTGTAAATTTTCTAATGGTTTTTAAGTATGTTACAATGTTATTTTATAATGTTATTGTTGTTTTACTTCATCATTTAAACTCCGTTAACAAACCAAAATTTTACAATTACAGTCAGTTTGCAACTCGTACTGTATAGTGTGAGCACATAGATCCTGAGGTTTGGCTTGACATTGCATGCAATTTACTTATAAAGTGAGAGTTGGTATTTAACAAAAATGTTGCTAAAATCGCACAGTGTATGTCCAGCTTAATTCTGAAGACCCTGATTAGTTGGTTCAGGTGTGTTTAATTAGAGTTTGAGCTAAACTCTGCAGGGCTGTGGCTCTCCAGGAGTTTGACATCTCTTAGTGTGAACCATGCCTTGAGCCCAAAAGTTTTCACAGGACTTTGAAAAAGGGATTACAGAGTGGCACAAAAAAAGGAAAATGCTACAAAAAGCATTGGTAAAGGTGAGTGTTGAATAAACGGTAAGATACCGTGTCTACAAATGTGGGAAATTTTAGACTATTGTTACTCTCCCTAGGAGCAATCCTGCAAAGATCACTTTAAGAGCACAATGGAGAATTCTGAAAGAACCACAGGAAAAAAAGACAAAACCTCCAGAAAACTCTGGAAGTCATAACTCATGTTCCAACTATCAGAGAAAAATAGCACTGAACAAGAATATTGTTCATCTAAGGACAACACATTGGAAACCACTGTGGCCAAAAATACTGTGGCGTGTGTTGTGTTTTCCCAAGGCCAACTGGATGTTCCATTGTGCTTCTGGGAACATGTTCTGTGGACAGTTGAGAAAAATGCTTTTATTATTCAAAGGAAAAATGGCACTGCACATCCACACCAAAACCTCAACCCAACTGGCAGGAATGGCTGAAGGAACATCATGATTTAGTGCTGCTTTACTGCCTCAAGGCCTGGACTGTGCATGATTACTATGAATTACTCCAAAAAAATGTGAAAAGCACTACTTTTTGTGTTATTAGTTTTGTTAGATTGTGTTTGTCTATAATTTTGAGTTAAATTAAACAGCCTAAAAATCCAGATGTTTTTAAAGGATTTAAAACTTATTCATGCCACTGTATGATCTCACGTGAATGGCCAAGAATGGAGGAGTAAATAACCACCTTGGTGTTTGTATTATTTCAGATGAACTGGGATATTGAGTCATCTGGACTACATTTATAATACTTCTATGATGCATTTGTGTCCTTTTTGCAGCTTGAATGCTTCAGTCTTTGTTCACTGTAATGTCACAGAAAAGAACACAGAAAAAGTCTTAATTTCTCATTCTGTGTTACATAGAAGAGTCAAATTGGGTTGGAATGATGTATGTGTGTGTAAAGGATGACAATTTTCATTTCTGGGTGAACTATTCTTTTAAAAATAATAATAAAAATATCACAGTAGCACACAAAAAGACAAGCTTAAACAACCCAAATTAAGATAACACCCTCAGCAAATAAGCAGCATAGAAAGAAAAGAAAAAAACAAACTACAGACAGACATTGCAAGTACATATACATTGGAAGACATTGTAGTGCCAGACACTTAAAAAAATGCTAGAAGGTTTAAATGCTAGAAAACCTTTATTTATGATACATGAACAATATTATGAAATTTGCTCATTCATTGAGTACTTTTACATGGACAACAATAATCCGATTTTAACACGATTAAGACAATACTCTGATTAAGAACCTACCATATAAACAGAGATTTTAGATTACCTTAATCTGGCTAAAGTCATAATCGAAGTAAACAGAAATTGAATTTAGACATGTGGAGTATTCCTATTTTAGTCACATTATTGAAGTGCAGTACAGACATTTAAACACCTTAATCATATTATTATAGTGGTCAACCGTTTGACGGCAAATAAAAGAGCTTCAACACAGCCATCGTCTGTATGCATGAACAAATAATTAACTGCACTTGAAGCTTTCATAAAATTAAAAATGAAACCCCCAAAACTGTATATGGCATCATCATTAAGAAGACGAACTATATGTTTATATGTGAAATTCCCGAGGGGACATCGAATGGCGTCGTGTGGTGATGTAATGACGTGTGCCATTAATATACAATACTATGAACTATAACATGTAAAACGGGAACATGCAAGGAATATTCTAAAAGCAACTCATGTAAACACCATGATCATAATATTGGCTTATTTAGTATAAGGTAAATAATTAGATTACTGATGTCCATGTAAACGTAGTCACTGGACCTATGATAAGGTTACAGATATGATTGCCCCCATACCTGACTGAGAAAAATAACCATATTATGCACACACAGACAGTGATAATAAAATATGGTTCTTACGAGACTTGCACTTTACGTTTTATAAGTGACTGGTATGTATGGAATGTTCTGGCTTTCTTGTAAGTAAAGCTCTTACCACATAAAATGTTTGAATTTATGGTCAGTTTGTAAAAATAAGCTAAAAAGTGTTTACAATAATGCACTTACAATGGAGGTCTATAGGGCAAGATTTTCTGGAGTATTTAAAAGCATACATATAACTGAATATAATTCATTTATTAATTCCTTTGCACTGTGTGTTTTAGATGTAGGTCTCTAAACTTTTTCTCAGTGGTTTACTTTGCTAGACAGAATAATTTCTTTTCTTTCTTGTTACTGATCTAATGTAATTTTTACAGCAACTCAATGCTGTAACAAGAAAGGAAGCATGTGCAGAGGATTTAACAGGGTAAGAACAGGGTCAGTAAACAGACAGCAGCCAAAACTGTGAACTGTAATGCAGCCCATACAATGAAATCCAGAACAGTAAAAAAGTGAAAATGGGCAAAGCAGCAAGGCTGAACATAACACTAAATGCAATTTAGAAGAGAACATTCAGAATTGCCAGCATAAACAATAAACAAGACTTTGCAAAGAAGCACTGTAAGGATGGGCTATATAAGAAGTCTAATAATGAGGGAATAAGATTAGGTATGAAGGAAACCCAGACGTTAGTATTTTGGTGATGGCTCCCTCATTTGGTGGGAGGAGAGAATGGCAGCTGCAGAAGCAGTTATACTGTAATGGATGAAGTGTCTTGCCCCATAAACTTCCACTGTAAATCCATTATTGTTGAAAAAATACCATATGTTAAAGGCCTATATGATATGCTTTATATTATAGTTTAGTGTGTTGTCTATTTAAGCTAATTGAGCTGTTTATTTAATTCATGCATTCTAATGAGTGGGTTTTAAATGGGTTTACATTTGCATACAAGCACTAACCTGGCATCGGCCTCACTGTAGTACTCTCTGGCAACAATATCTTCAAACAGCTCCCCTCCTGTGACTCTGAAAAAGTTCACATTCAGAGTCAACACATCAAACAGTCTAATTGCAGCACCTTTAATAAGCAGGAAGGTCTGATTTACATTTTTGGCATGACATTATGAGTGAAGAGAATGCAATAGTGTATATACAGTATACAGTGTATGTCTCTTGTCTTTACACACACACACACAAATATATATATATATATATATATATATATATATATATATATATATATATAGATAGAGAGAGAGAGAGAGAGAGAGAGAGAGAGAGAGAGAGAGAGAGAGAGAGAGAGAATAGAAGTTTAAAAATCAATAAATAAAATAAATAAATAACATAAATAAATCTCCAAGAGTGCCTCTACACTGGACACAAATAACTTGTGGCAAATTATATTCGAAACTGAGCATCACCCTGCCCTCCTCACTCTGAAGGGCAGAGCACTTAAGTAAGGACTCTGAAGGGTACTTTACACTTACTTGAACACATATGTCACTACCTATCTTTTGAATTAGAATGTTACCTAGACAACCCTGCAGCAAAATTCATTATAGCAGTTCAGAATGTTATAGCAAATATACTTTATGCAAATATTGTTTTCAGATTTATTTACAATTGATTTAAAAATCAGCTAGTATCCTAAATAATTTACCTCTGGCCGATTCACATGGAGAAAGCCGCTTTCGTCTAAGCTCCGCTAATCCTCTGAATGATTTAGTAATAAATGAATCTGAAATTTAACGTTTAACTTTTAAAGTTGTTTAGAAGTAAGTCAAGAAGTTAATAAAACCACTACAATTCCAAAACATCTGAAAAAAGACAGCAAACTACATGAAACTACGATCAGGGCAAGGCCTCGAGCAATGCTATGGGGGAGCCAAGGCCAACTGGCGCTAATGCTAGCACAACTTCTCCTAGCACTCAAGACACTTTATAGACACCATAACAGCCCTTCCTTAGAGGAGTGGTTGACAGTTTTTTTTTTCTAGGCTTGATTGTGTTTATGGGGTGCATTCTAACTTTTTATGCTTTGTTTTTTAAAAAAACATTTTTTTCACATAATTTACCTTTATTCAACACCGATCTGTCCCTTCTCTGACAAACGGCTAGATTATTTGCTATTATTTTAAAGCCCCTCCCTCAGAAATACGTGATGGGCTGAGATTGGTCAGTGTATTGTGATTCGCTAAACCGCCTCTAGAGCACGTCTGAACATCCCGCCCCTCAAACTCAGAATGTGCTCCGGTTGTATTTTAAACAATGACGTCCTCTATATTGCTTATCAATTTGAGCCCGATTGAGACTCAGAGAATATTAATGAAGAGGATCACACAGAACCTGTGCAAGCACGGCTCTTAATGGTATGTTTGTTTGTTGTTGTCTCATACTTTTAGATACGCTGTTGTTTGTAAATGCTATTGCTTCTGTTAGATTTTAATATATGGTTTTATCCTGATTAAAGCTTTAATACAGTACAGCAAATGCACGCACGTCCATGTATAACGCTTCTCATTGCTATGTGAAAATAAGTGTATAAATGGAACAGTGTGTTGGAACTGATCTGACGATCTGAATGAGAGAAAGAGAGAACATGCAGAGCAGGGCAATGCGAGGAACAGGACTGAGAACCTCTGCTTTAGAACATTGGTTTTGAAACTTGTGAATCCATTTGAATCGTTAGAAGACAGAATCGCGATTCATATATGACAGATTTTTACGTGCACCCCTAGTTTTCTCTTCCTCTTCTCTAAAGCTGCACAACATGACATCGTCCCCTTTGTTGTGTGTTCCCGGGGGTGGGGTTTATCTGGGTTCGTGATGTAACAGACCCGGGAAGAAGCTCGTTGTAGTCCCTTACCAGCCATTTTAGTAGGCATTAAACTGCCAGACTTTTAAAAGACAAGATATTTCTGTTTGCATTGAACTTTCAGCGCTGCAACTATACAGATATGATTTATGCTCAAACAGCAACATTACACACTAACTAATGTTAAAAAAAAGTGAAATCGCAATCAATCATCCCTTTAATGGTTCCTTTCGTTTGCAGTGTTCACACAAACACTGACTGAGCTACGATCAACGCTGACAACCATGGCAGAAAAAGTCACAACGATCGAAGAGGCTACCATGAACCAAGAAACCCATCTGACGTGTGGAAAAACAGTGTGCAGAACTACTGGATGTGTGTAAGAGACTCAGAGATAAATGTAACAACCTCGAGTCCCACTCCAGACACATTAACATTCGGCTGATAGGAGTTGCAGAGAAGGAAGAAAACGGCAGACCTACCGAGTTCATAGCGGAATTACTTCCAAAACTGCTGTTTCAGAAAACCTCAGCAAACCTATCCAGATTGATAGTGCGCACAGAGCTCAGCGAAGACCGAGAGATTATCATCCAAGTGCGTTTGTCATCAGGGTACATCATTTCCAAATGAAAGAGCTAATCATGAAGTTGGACAGAGAGAAATCTCTAGAATACAAAGGAAAAAGGGTGTACATTTTTCCAGATTTGACCTTGGATGTGTTGAAGCAGAGATACTAATTTGCTGAAATAAAGAAAAAATGCAAAAATCTCGGCATCAAGTATGGGTTTCGATTCCCATAAACTTATCGTGACTGCAAAAGAAGATGAGACTAAAACATTTGACACACCAGAGGAGGCTGGAATCTACTTGTCAAGAGTCGTGGACAATTGGCATGTGGTCTAAATGGAAGGAACAGATCAGATTAAATTAAATAAGACCATCATAACTTTTCATTGAAATAATAGTGAACATTATGGACAATTAGGAGGTTAAAAAAATCAGCTCGAGAATATTCTTTTTACTCATCAGTACATTAGTCATATTCATGAAGGCCCCAGGGCCCTATGATTTCTGTGATGCGGAAAACACTGAAAGAATTGTGGAATCCAGTAATAAAAATCGAATTCACAGTTTAATGCGGAATGTCACGGAATTTGTCCAATTTTGAATGAATGAATCAAAAGTAGGTCTTTAAATCAAATTGTGATATGGACTAGTATCTGTAAATATTTAGCCGCAGAAGTTGATTTAAATATGAATCATGCATGTTCTGCTTGTCTCTGTTAATGAATGGAGCAGACGTGCGGTTTAATTTACTACACACATACTGAAGCGCGCGTGACGCCCGGGGTGATTTCAGAGTCTGCCATCTCACTAAACAGCCGTGTTTCCACTGTCGGGCCAAAAGCGGGCGTAGTAGTGCGTGCCAGGGCCAGTCGCATTTCCACTGTCACTTCCGGGGCTTGATCATGCCTCGTCTGTGCTTCCTCGGGGCCAACGGCCTGGGTTTTTTGGCACGACAAAAACCTTGGGCCAAAGCGGGCCAGCTAGGGCTAGATGAGTGGTTATGAACAAAGGCGGAGTTTCACAAATCATTTCAGAAAGTTAACAGCTAACGGCAGCATTAAAGAGTTTTAAAATAATTTTAGCTCAAAATTCACTTTCAGACAGCGAGTGTTTGAAGTAATTTCTGTTTGAGATCTGATGTAGATTATGATCACCATACAAGTAGTGTTGCTTTCGTCAACGAAAATTATGACTAAATATCGTCATCAACGAACCTTTATCATGTGACGAAAACGAGACAAGACGCAACGTAAATGCTGGTCATGTGAAGATGACTATAATTAAATGTGTAATGCAATATCGTTGACGAATAAAAACGAGACTAAATGTGGTTTACAAAATAAAAACTATGATAAAATGTCTCATCTTCATTTTCGTTGACCAAAACGAGACGAAACTAAATGTTTTAACGTTATTTTTGTCTCGTTTAGTCGTTATTATTATTATTTTGCAGTATTTCTGTTTCCTGTGTCTCACTGCGCAGACGCGACCGACGTCACTTCCTCAAGTCCCACTCGCGCCATTATTAGAAGATGACAACAAACAAAGATAAGCGGGATTTGTACTTTCGCCTGGCTCCGCTGACTGCGAGCGCACCTTCCCAAATGGATGAGGCTTATATACTTGCCGCGTTCGCTGTTGTACTATTCTTTGAAATGACAGGGGAGCGATGAGGAGTAACTGTCCCCTAAAACTGTCCGGAATCACCGGTGAGAAGTCATTTGCCAGTATGGCCAGTACAAGTCTTGTGATGAATGAGTTGATGAATTAATAATTTCTTTATGTACAAACTTAAAACAATCTTAAACTATTGGCTGTATTACGCATCAAACAAGACAACTTTAAGCAAATAGTGTATAATTAATATCTAAATGAATTCTAATTCTATTTTATACAATAAAAATAAAACGTACTTCAAATAAGAAGCCTTGGAGAAACTATGCAAAAATTTTTTCCAAAAAAAGCGTTTTCCGTCAAAAAGCACCTGATGGAGTTTGAACTACACATTAAACTGCTTCTGTTTCACACAAACGCCGACACAGACGTGCATGTTCAGATGCGGAAAGTTACAAAAAATGCTGTGCACTCCGCCACGCGAATAGTTCGCGCGCACTCTAAGCGAACTTCCAGCAACACCGCGATGACGTCATATTTTCCGCGCTCACCCAAGCGAAATTGCGGACACGTCGAGTATAAATCAGCAGAGAAAGGGACCGATGGCTGGCCAGCCGGGGTTCGTCTTTGGGAGAAAAATTAGCAGATTATTATTATTATTTTTTTATTTATTTTATTTATTTTATATAAATTTGTGTGTGTGTACTTCTAACATGTTTGGTTGGTAAAATAGATGTTGTAAATTCAAATCAGAGAGTCTTCTGTGTCTGGAATGGATGTATTCTTGAGTCTATAAGGTAACAATAATATAATAAGATAACCTTGTTTGGCTAAAAAGAAAATTTTGGTTTTGTCTATACTTCTAGACTGTTCTGAAACAGTGTTGTAAATACAACTTAACCACTGATTTCTAGTTGTGTCCTCTTTTGGAAGGCCAAACAAAGTAGTTTCGCTTTCACAATAAACACAAAGTGTTTCCACAACATGGCAGCAGCGCCAAAAGTTATGCCTTCTTTCTTTGTGTGCACATTTAGGCGGCGTAACACAAATCTTCCTACATCGTGTAGACATCGATGTAGACATGTGAGGGCATGTTAAAATGAGCCGTTTTAGGAGGGCATGGTTGACTCTTAACATTTATAAAGAATATCTCTTTGGATTTGAGACTTTAGTCTTTGTAACTTTACAGATCTTCTTTATGCAGCAAGAGCTTGTAACACTCCAAATAGAAAGGAAAAATTTAAATCGCAACACATGACCTCTTTAAACATATATTACTTAAATATTAAAAAATCAAAGTAAAAACTCACTTAGCGATTTTTTTGTCAAGTCTCTCATGCACTTCATGTGAATAACACTATTTGCATGACAATGAGAGCACTGAGTGAGTCTTAATGTGTCTGTTGCCTATGTGGAAGCTTCAATTCAGTCACAACATTCTATTTCAGTTGTGATGCTGCCTAATGAGTAGACTGTCTCAGTAATACAACTTCAAAATGAGCTGAAATTCTGAGCCATGGAAAAAGTAATATGTGTCTGATGATTCATATTTGGACAAAGTAAAAGGATGCCTTCACCCACACTTCCTGTTGCCTACTCTTCATAAATGGTATGGCCATCTTCCTCATGGGAGTCATTAACTCCAACAATTCCTCTGCATGGTTTCATAACAAGCAAGTAAAAAGAGGCCATTTTACATGACCAGGTGCAGTACATCATCATGCAAACACTAAAATGACTAATTTTCAATATTATTATTAACCCTAAGACAGGTAATATATTACTATTGTAATACAACTGCACTGTAAATTACACATAAAGTCTAGGTAATTTATGTGAAAAAATGGCATGTCTTTTTTGCCAGTCAAACCAGAAGACACAAACTGTTATAAATTTTGCATTATATACTGCAATGTATTTAGTGTAGGGATGTCAACGATTAATCAATGATCGATTAATTGTCGATAAGAGATGCAATTGATTTAAAGCTATCAATGGTCGATTAAGCTATTTAATTTTGGGCTGTGTGTGGCTCATGCGGAAAAGTGTGACGTGACATAAATGCATATATAAATGCATCTTCATTCATTCATAATGTACAAATTAAGCTTTTAATGTGATTTAAACTTTAAAAGTACATTAAAATAGAAACAACACAAAGTACTTCAACATGTAGAGCAATAGAAATGTAGTTACTAAGTCATTTCCCCAGATAACTGTTTCATATTGTGCACTTTGCAGGGCTGCGGGACACAGGACAGATAGGCTATTCATTCCTACAACTTGTTAAATCGTTCCTACGACTGATTAATTTGTGGCAACTGTCCATGTTTCATTAATTTTGTTCTTTAAATAACCCATGATTTGACTGAAATGAGGGAACAAATTAATAAATCGAACAAATTCTTAATTCATGACCGTGAAATCTTTCATTTCCCTTCCTGCATGTTTACCACAGTAAGAGATGCGAAAACAGTGATTAAAAGTGAAAGACAATAAAATAAACCTGCAAAATTAGAGGGTTAGATGGTTAGGATTTAAGAAAAGAAACAATGGCTAAATATTATTGAATTTGTGGAAATTCTTGACTAACCGGCATACCAGAATAAAGCCGCATAAAGGCTATATGGACTAGAATGGCATCCAAAAGCATGGTCGCGGTGTAACATTTACCAGCTAACCTATTATTCCTCTAATAAACAAAGCTTTTATACCACCCTTGTCATAATCAGAGCTTACAATTTGTAAATAAACAATTGCTGGATTCAAAACAGCAATTAAAAGGTGATGTGATCGACACTGACAACACGTTTTTCCAGAGCATTCAATGATGTCACTAAACGGTAACGCCACATACGAGCATCTTTCACATGTTTCTGCATGGACCTAACTAGCCTAGGGCACAGGTTTTCAAGCTCTTGGACAAAATGGGATGCTTTAAGGAAAATGAATAGCCTATGTAAGTAATAGGCCTAAATTAAAAATAACAATTTGTTTTCATAATCCTGCCGTGTGCTCTCGATGGTGCCCGCACATGGCTGCTTCAGTGCTTGGCTCTCCAGTGTTTGTACTGTTTATGTTTGTTTTTCCAGTTTTGTGTTTATCAAACATGATCGGTTTCACCAGGGATGAACTGCTTAACATTGGGCAGAACACACCACAAAAACTTTTACCAGATTTCAATTATTAGGATGTTTTACTGAACGTTGTAGTCGGCAGAGCAGCTGCGCTGATCAATCGCTTCAGGACGCGCAGACAGGGGAATAGAGCCAGTGCGGTTGTGAAACTCAGAAAGCGTGGATTTTGAACTCTGTTGCCTAGCGTCCATCTGGCAAATCTCCGCTCTCTACAGCTCTCAACACCATCATCCCAACAGCCCTCCAGACCAAACTGACCCAGCTCTCTGTTCCTAGCTCAAACTTTTAGTGGATCACCAGCAGACAGCACACCCTGATGCTTTTCTCATCATAGCTAGGGATTTCAACCATGCTGACTTAAGGACTGTGTTTCCAAAAATACAACAACACATTAACTTTCCAACAAGAGGTAAAAACATTTTAGACATTGTTTATACCACACAGAGAGGAGCTTACAAAGCCCTCCCACTCCCCCACCTCGGTGCCTCAGACCACATCACTGTCATGCTAATGCCTGCATACAGACCGCTCATTAAAGTTGCCAAACCAGTTCAAAAACAGATTCAAGTGTGGCCGGAAGGATCCTCAGAGGTTCTTCAAGACTGCTTTGATACAACTGACTGGAATATGTTTAAGCAGGCTGCCACTTACAATAACACCACTGACCTCCAGGAGTACTCAGAGACTGTCACTGCCTACATCAACAAGTGTATTGATGATGTAACAGTCACAAAAACTATCACTGCCCGGGCCAACCAGAAGCCATGGATGACAGGGGAGGTCTACAGACTCCTGGAGACGCGGAACGCTGCATTCAGAGCTGGAGATGAGGTGGGCCTGAGAACAGCCAGGGCCAACCTATCCCGCGGCTTTAGAGAGGCTAAGAGACAGTACTCCAGGAGGATAGCCCATCAATTCAGTGACAGCAGAGACACTCGGAGCCTGTGGCAGGGGATACAGACCATTACGGACTACAAGCCCCCATCACGGACCTGTAACAGCAACATCTCTCTGCTGAACGAGCTGAACACCTTCTTCGCTCGCTTTGAGAAACAAAACAGCACCACTGCACAGAAGACTCCACCTCCTCCCGGTGACCAGGTGATGACACTGACCCCGGACAGCGTGAGGAGATCCTTCAGCAGGATCAATGCACGCAAAGCTCCGGGACCTGACAACATTCCTGGGCGTGTACTAAGCGACTGTGCAGCAGAACTCACTGATGTCTTCACAGACATTTTCAACATCTCACTTAGTCAGGCTGTTGTTCCCACATGTTTCAAAACTACCACCATCATTCCAGTCCCGAAGAAGCCACCTCCATCCTGCTTCAATGACTACCGTCCTGTTGCACTTACTCCCATTCTCATGAAGTGCTTTGAACGGCTAGTCATGCACCACATCAAGTCTGCACTCCCCCCCTCTGTGGACCCCTACCAGTTTGCATATCGGTCCAACTGCTCGACCGATGATGCCATCACTAATGCCATCCACTCAGCACTCACCCATCTAGACAAAAAGGACTCATACGTCGGAATGCTGTTCATAGACTTCAGTTCAGCATTCAACACAATCATCCCTCAACAGCTCATTCACAAACTGGTTGAGCTGGGGCACAACACTTCGCTGTGCAACTGGCTGTTGGACTTTCTGACTGGAAGACCTCAGGCAGTATGGATCGGAAGCAACACATCCAGCAGCATCACTCTGAACACTGGGGCCCCCCAAGGATATGTGCTGAGCCCCCTCCTCTTCACTCTGCCGACCTACGACTGCACACCGTCACACAACTCCAACCTCTTCATTAAGTTTGCGGATGACACGACTGTGGTGGGTCTCATTAGCAACAGAGACGAGACAAACTACAGGAGCGAGGTGAGCCGCCTGGCCGGGTGGTGCAACAATCTCTCTCTGAACGTGGAGAAGACGAAGGAGATTGTTGTTGACTTCAGGAGAGTGCACACTCAGCATGCTCCTCTGACCATCAACGGTGCGACTGTGGAGAGAGTGAGCAGCACTAAGTTCCTGGGTGTGCATATCACAGAGGACCTCTCCTGGATCGACAACACCGCAGCACTGGCCAAGAAATCACAACAGCGTCTCTACTTCCTCCGCAAACTGAGGAGAGCCAGAGCCCCACCCCCCCATCATGTACACCTTCTACAGAGGCACCATCGAGAGCATCCTGACCAGCTGCATCACTGTGTGGTATGGCGCCTGCAACGCGTCCTGCAGGAAGACTCTGCAACGCATAGTGTGAGCAGCTGAGAAGATCATTGGTGTCTCTCTCCCCTCCCTCCAGGAAATTTACGGAATCCGTCTCACTCGAAAAGCCCTCTGCATCGCAGGTGACCCCACCCACCCGTCACACAGCTTCTTCAGTCTGCTGCCATCAGGGAGGAGACTGCGGAGTCTCCAGGCCAGGACCAGCAGACTAAAGGACAGCTTCATCCATCAGGCTGTCAGGAAGCTGAACTCGCTCCCGAACTTGCCCCCCTCCTGTCCCTTTTCTACCCCAGGCACCACTAAACTATGAACCCCCCCCCAGATCCCACATCCCCAGGTCCTTCCACCCCCCCTTCCACTAACATACAATGACATGCACCAGTCACTTTGTGCAGCATTGGTCTGCTCACTACCTCATTCACCTTGGAACTGACCTCATTCTACTACCTGTTCAGTCAGTTTAAATAAAATAACTGCTCTTGAACCCTTTTGTCACTTTAACCAGGCTGAATAAGCTTTTTTCTTTTGCACTAAAAATCTTTTATCTGCACTGTTTGTTCACTGGTTGCACTCTATCTGCCATATGCCTTGCGCTGCTTTATTTAACTTTATTTTTATTTTTATTATATGTCTTTTTTTTACATTTCCTTATTGTATAGTTGTATCTTATATTTTATATTTGATCTAGATTTTTAGGCTCTACTGTTAGTGTTATCTGTATGCACCAGGGGTCTGAGAGTAACGCAATTTAAATTCTCTGTATGTATGTACTGTACATGTGGAAGAATTGACAATAAAGCAGACTTGACTTTCTGACAGATAGGCAACAGCTAGCGAGACAATACTGGTGCCCCTCAGGGATGTGTTCTCTCCCCACTGCTCTTCTCCCTCTGCACCAACGACTGCACCTCTAGAGACCACTCTGTCAAGCTCCTGAAATTTGCAGATGACACTACAGTTTTCGGTCTCATCCAGGACGGTGACGAGTCTGCTTACAAGAGGTTGAGCAGCTGGCTGTCTGGTGCAGTCTTAACAACCTGGAGCTGAACACTCTCAAAACAGTGGAGATGACAGTGGACTTCAGAAGAAACCCCCCTGCACTCCCTCCACTCACCATCATAGACAGCACTGTGGCTGCAGTGGTGTCATTCAGATTCCTGGGAACCACCATCTCTCAGGACCTGAAGTGGGACAATCACATTGACTCCATTGTTAAAAAGGCCCAACAAAGGTTGTACTTCCTTCGCCAGCTGCGGAAGTTTAACCTGCCACAGGAGCTGCTGAAACAGTTCTACTATTGGTGTTCCCCTGCCCACCCTTCAAGAACTGTATACATCCAGAGTGAGGAAAAGGGCTCAGAAAATCACTCTGGATCCCTCACATCCAAGTTATCTCCTTTTTGAACTTTTGCCATCTGGCCGGTGCTTCAGAATTTAACATTCAAATACATTGCGAATTTGGAAACATTTGGATTTGTGCTGAATGAGACGTGAGCAATAACTTCAAAATAAATCTAGCCAAACTCGCACTTGCTCCATCCTTGTATGCACGCACGCACTGTCACCATCTAGTGCACTGTAAATGCTGGATTTTTAAAAACAAACAGGCCTACTGGAACACAAAAATTCAAAATCTGACATTTCCCGGAACAGGATCCAGCAGGATCAAATTAAGTACTGGGCATAATACTCACATAAAAATGTTTGATGTGAGCAACAGTGTTTTGATGCAGCAGCAACGATGGAAGCGGTTCGCTGAATGCGCAGAACAGCCACACGCACCACAGTTACATCTGAGATAATTTTATTTTAAATGCCATAATGTTAGTTGAAACATTGCAATTGTGTTTTAAAATACAACAACAAGCACCATGAAACCATTTAAAGAGGCACGTTCAGCGGTCTCTGTGAGGGGATAGGAAATAGTCAACAAAGTAAAATTATCTCAAATGTATGGCACACTCTCTTCATTTTATCAAATGATCATAATAATCACATCTATTCATTTTATAATCCTGCTACTATTATTTTTGTTCAGACTAAAACCCCTGTAATCCGGGTGAGAAAGCGTTTTTTTTTTTTTTTTTTTGATTGGCATTAAGGTTAACGATTAATTGATTAATTGATCATTAATTTTAACGACGATCGATCATGGAAATGATCAAAAATTGACATCCAGTTTCTTTACTTTTGCTATGTTACTTTTAGTTTGTAGTTCTGTCTTGTTTCTATTTCGTAAAGCTGGATTTTCAGCATCATTACTCCAGTCTACAGAATCACATGATCCTTCAGAAATCATTCTAATATACTGCATTGCTGCTCAGTAATTATTTGTGCTAGAATCTTTTGTAACATTTGACTTTTGATCAATTGAATGCTTCTTTGCTGACTGGTGTATTAATTTCTATTAAAACACACACACACAAACACACACACATACTAAACATTTGAATGTTAGTATATGGTTTCTGCATAAGTAGCACAACTGTTTTTCCATTAATAAAAATCAGAAAAGTTCCTTGAGCAGCAAGTATATCAAGTATGTATACTTGACTGTTTAATTCATTTAAATTATGAGCTTGTAGCTTCGCAATCATGGCAATCTACAGTGTCTAAGTAGCTCACTTATTGTGGCTCTTTCCTGATCTGGGTTCAGTCTCATTTATTTGGTGAGTGGAGGAGCTCTCGTTAACAGTCACACTCATTTAATAGGAGAACCGGAGACGTGACCTCATACAGACAGAGACACACACACAAAAAAATCACTCACAAATCAAAGACGAGGTAGTGAACACCCTCCTCTGATATGCTGTCATGGAGCCTCACTGTCGAGAAAACATAGAGAGAGAGACACTGATTAGATTGTATGGAGCAGCTCACTTTCATACTCATTAGAAAGAGGGAGTGAGATTTTCATAGACTCATTTACTCCATAAATTTGAATTATTTCTGCTTCTGTTTCCTTTCATTGTAAAAGATGAATAAAGAGCAGATCCATTAAAACTGATGTGTGTTTCTTTGTTTTTTTTTTTTTTTTTTTGGTTAAAATACTTTCTTCTATCCCTTCTATCCTTGAAAGTGAAAATACTCTGGTGGTGGGATGCCAGCTTGACACAGCTACTCTGACTCCAAAGATGCCACCCGTTCTTACGTTAAATGGTGGGTACATAAAGGGCTACCTTAAAATGGACAAAAATAGGTATTTATATGGTAGACATCAATTGTTGCTAACTGGAACATCCTTCACATAAACAGCACGCCTACGATGCCTAAAAATGCTGTCTAGGTATTTAGAATTCAGACCTTTGCACATCAGTATTAACAATAACTCAGTCTTGCTACACAGCAAAATGAAAAGTGGAAATCTTGCAATGAAACCAAAGAGATCATGACAGCTACTTGATTAAAGTGAGCAAAAGGAATCGAAAGGCTTGACCTTTTGTTTTAGAAATATGGATGGATTACATGGGGAAACAAAGAGATGGGGAGGAATCCCCTCTATATAAATATCTCATGCATCTTCTCTCATCTATGACACAGATGGTTGCTCAAACCTGTTGCCATAGTAACAGAAAGAGAATGGCTTTCCAGCTGATGGTTGCTTTGGAGAGGAGAAATCCCTCTGTTAGTTTAGGAAAGCCACTAGGTTTTATGTTATGAGTAACAGATGTCATACAGTAATAATGAAAATCTGACTGTTGACTGCAAATGCCCAAACATGTTATTACTTAAAATTTGGAATCACAAACATTGAAGTATTAATTGTGCATTGCTGTCATATTTGTGTCAAAAAGTATATACAGATATTTTGATCTTTTCACTGTAATTATGTTTTTTTTTTTTTTTGCACATAAATTACAAGCTTTGGCAATATTGTTCTGTTTAAAGTAATGCCAATGAATACAGACAGACAGACAGATAGTAAGGTAGTCAAATTTAAATTAGAATAAAACTGTAAAAAGTTTCTGTCATCTGATGTAAACTCTGGAACAAAAACAGACTGAATAGTTTCAATGGCTTAGTGTTCTCATGTAATGGATGAACATATGGGGGCGGGAATGTGATACTAAATTTTTCAGCTTATCTGTTGCGTTGTGTTATAGCCATAATTACTGCTAGAATTCACCCACGCTTGTAATCTTGCAGCTGGCTAGGAGGTGGGTGAGTGTGGGCAGAAAAACATGGCCATTTTTAGCTGTTACCACCTTAACAACTAGAGGTCAGATTTGCGTGACCTAATTAGGATGAATCACTCAGCACTGAAAAATCCATGAATGTGAGCACTATGAAAGAAATTGAATTGTCTTAATATAACTTAAAACAGAGTACCGTGCTCAAAGCAGAGTGAAAATCCATACTCGATACTCTTGCAATGCAATGTTGCAATGCTGTATGAACAAGGTTTTCTCCAAACTAGCTACAACAAGTGATAAGAGTCTTTTGTCGGTTGCTTCATTTTGACACTGGGTAGCCTCAGCAGCCAAGGAAGTGCACAGGGAGTTGAAGCTACATGTCTAAGCCACTGCCTCTTTGCCCTCATGGGCTTCCCCAGGCTTTCAATACATGCTAAAAGTATTCTGTAATCACTTTTTTGCCCTGGATCCACACCAGGGTTTACATTTTTCGCTCGCATCCCAGTCACGCTCACCAGACAGCTAGGTAATTTTTGCTTTCACTGAGGACAGAAAAATTACTTTGAAGCTTGAACATTGGCATGCTACAACTTGTTTGAATACTTATTATATTTTAAATGCTGTACATAAAACAGCTCATAAAAAAGTGGCAGTTTTAGTGCTGTAAGGCCATGGCAAGTGAACCTTCACTGGAGAATGTGTGTGTGTCGGCACTTACCAATGTTGGGATGCTTGAGCAGACGACAAATTCGGGCCTCTCGTTCCAGTTTTTGGTGATCTACAAAAAAAACAAAAAAAAAATATGTTTGTGTTTGTTCAAAAAAAAAACCCAACAACAACAACAAAACAACACAGACTCTTTTAGAAGCACTTGACTGTTTAACTTGTCTTTGGATAAAAGTTTCTGCTGAATGATGTAAAATGTAAATGTTTGTTTAGCAATAGAAATTTAGTAAATATAACAGGACATAAATGTTTTGGATCTGAACTCTGCTCTGCTTGTTTAAATGAGGAAAACCAAAAAAGGTAATAAATGTTGTTTCTTCTCATTCCTCTGAGGTCAAGTGATTAGACAGAACATACAAATATACAAACAATATAAACAAACAAACAACAGGTATTGCAATCTAATGATGAACTCTAATATTTAATTTTGATGAAATGTGAATACTTCAAAAAAAAGTCTTAAAGCTTTTTTGGGTGAATTTCATGCAAATCTTGTTGATGAAACAAAAAATGAAAGCATATATTATTTTATTTTCTATGTATTATTATTCACATTTTTATTGTTTGTGATATTTTTATGACAATCTTTTACTGTACTATAACTTCATCTATTTTTTGTGTAAAAGTAAAATGTGTGGAATTATATTATATTCTTACACTGACAGAGGACAAGTTCTGGTCAATGTGAAAATTCACCTAAGTACTGACCTTTTAAAAATCATTGTGTTCTGGTGTGCAAATGAAGGTGGAAGATGGAAATAAAGACAGAATGTGCTGGTGTATATATGTGTCTAACTGTATAAATGTGCAAGATACCACTATGGGTGGATTATGGTCCAGGGCAATGGGACTAGCAGCCTGGGGCCTGTGATTGCCGGGGGCCTTGAGCTGAAAGCTCTGCAGCTACCTGACAAACCAGAATCAATACACTGCAAATGTAATTGATATAGACCAGGGGACGGCAACCTTTTCGTTTTTTTTAACCACTGTGCCAACATCGCCCGATAAGACCATACTGAACACCACTGTATGTGTGCGTGTGTGAGACAAGTTTAATCACTGTTCTAATAATGCACTGTATTAATTGATGCGCGCATGCACACACAGAGATCTGAGATCGATGTACAAAAAGTAACATTTAAAAGCTCAGAAACTTGTTGTCAGAGCTGCCACATGACTTTTATTAATCGATACTGAATCGCTACATTATATTTCTCCGCAACGAGGGGGGTAAAATCGCTGTTTTAAGTAACTAAACTCAGCTGTATTGTTTGTAGAGAGAGAGACAGACGTAGACAATTTATACATCTCTCTCTCTCTTTCTCTCTCTCTCTCTCTCAAAATGGCCATATTTCAGAAAATTTTGCATCACTGGATATAGCTGTCAGTCATTTAACATTTCTGTCGTAAAACGTATCGTTAAAAGTTGACTAATATTAAATTATTTGCACCTTCATCTTACCTCGCTCTCTTTAACGTTAAATTGACGCTTCGCACTCTGCTTCTGTCAACAGTAAACCCCACCTACTTTGATTTGATTGGCCATCTCAGTCATTTTGACACTGACGAGTGCTGTTAGACCGCTGACGCTGAGGCTTTGATCTGAGGCGCCTAGTATGTGCAGCGGTCACACGCGCCTCCGTAGACTAGCGCAAGTTAATTCTCACACTTTAATAGTATTTATAGCTTCTAACAGGCTGTGTGACTATGATAAATTATTAACTCTAAATGTACGTCAGTGTGTAGTTTTCCCTGTTGCTCGCGTGCCAGCGCTTATCCCTCTGCGTGCCACTGTTGGCACACGTGCCGTAGGTTGCCGACCCCTGGATATAGACAAAGAGTACTGTTTGTGAATGGGTGCCAGTAATATCTAATAATACTGAATACAACCAATTTTTTAAGAACTTTTCATACACTATGCATTACCAACATAAATATTGGCAAACAGTTAACATCACTTCCAAAACCCTCTCAAATCACCAAAATACTTCATACATTTCAAAATAAGTTTGTTTGTTTAACAATTACACTGGCATCAATTCTCACTCAGAAGGCACACACTGTCAACATACTGACCTAAAAACACTAACAACAGAGAGCATTGCATAACTGATGAACTTTTATCTTTGCAGTTAGAATGATTTTCACATCAATCAGTCCTTATGGTATATGAATAACACCATTCCAATTGATTGACTTTACTGAAGCATATGTAACAAGAAATGCCGCAATGTTATTATTATTATTATTATTATTATTATTATTATTATGCTTGAAAAAATTAAGTTTGGAAAATATCCTCATATTTTACATTTCCTGCCCTCTTTCACTTATGTTTCCAAACAAAATTATTTAGAAGTCGTCCCCTTTTACAAAATGATGATTTTCAGCTGATATTACTAAAAGTTGTGTTTGGAATTATTATTACAGTTTTATTGTAAATGTTATACTAAGATTTCCTATACAGTATATTTCAATAGAATTATTGCAGATGTATGACATTATTCTATTCTGAAGAATATTTTAGCAGTTTTGAAAGCAGTGTTAGCTTTTGTTTTTTTTTGTTTTTTTTTTAAAGTGGCACAAATATAAAGTGTTTTACAAGTGAAAGTAATGAAAAATTATCCACAGACAGGTTTCAATCATTCAAAATCTTCACAAAGTCAGCAAAACAGAAGTCAATGTGAATTCAGCTTTGACCAATGCATTTTAGCAATTGGAAAGAAAAAAAAAATGTGCTTTTAATTTGATTACATTTTAATTTACTGGACTTGATACATACTGCACACCACTATTAACAAAAAATATTTTCTTTTGATACTTTTGGCCTCTGGTAAGTTGAGCACTTTGCTCATAAGGAGACAGCAGCAGTAGGATGGGTGGTGGAAATGGAATTCACCAATCCCTCTAGATGCTGTTTAGCCAATAAGATTGTTAGTCTCTGAAGTCTTAATCCCAGAGCTCCAATCAGATGTGCTTTTGCCGCCATAATCCCAACCGCTTGAGGCATTAATGAGGCACAGCATGCTGTCTAGAGTCTGTCTAATCAGGTACATGTCTAAAAGGAAGAATGGAAACTTGTGACATAACAGGATTAAACTGATTGCTTGCAATAGTGACAAGAGTCTAAATGTCCTTTTCTGTCTGTGGCTTCATGTTAATGTAAAATAACAGCCTGTTACTCATTGTGGACAAGTGTTATCAATTTTGTCCTATCCTCATTACTAGAAAAGTTTGGCCAAATTCCATGTTCTTCATTAAATGTCCCAGATGGAGAGTTTTTCATTCAAATCTAGTTTTTGCATATTTTAAGTGTTGCATTGACCCAGTTCAGTCAGTTCCCATCTGACAGAAATTGAGCGAATGCCAGAAATGGGGCAGCTATTTTCAAAGTTGTCATATCAAGTCAACTGTCCATTGACATGCATAGTGCAAGAAAGAAAAATAGGTGAATAAGTCATTACCATGTCCAAATGGATTTTTTTTTTCTGATTGTAATTGAAAAATTGTTAAATGGAAAATGGTAGATGGAGCTCAGTGTACTGCAGAAATCGATATATAATTAAAGAAATTCCAGTTTTAGATTGAATTGTGTTCAATATCTGCACCAGTATTGACACTAGACAAAACTGCAAAAGAATTATTGTTTTTAAGCAGGTTTTCTAAACATTCCCATATCTTCTGAGATAACATAAACCTAAAATAAGAGTAAAACGGGCCATCCACTCAGTGTACAAAACCTACTGTGCTACTTAACTATATTTTTGAGACAAATTTGTACCCAGAGTTGAGCTAAATTTGACAACAGCTCCCAAAACACTATTTGTAAAAACAGTATAAAAATCAAGTAAATAAAGTACATTAAGAACTGATAAAAACTGTATTATTTTGATGTGGTGCTACTGTATAAGGCAGATCTCCACAACCATAGTTCTCTCCAGCTAATGCAAGTTTCATTCATTCAAATATCACATTAACAGAAGTAAACAGAGGTCAACAGAGGCCTGGTGTTCAGTAGCAGCTTGGCAGGTACAAAGTTTGCATAAGAAGCAAATTAGTGCAAAAGAGGTGAAAGAGAAACTTGAAATAGAGTGGTGGAATGAAATGAGAAAGAAATACCCTTTCAAAAGGTACACTTTTGTATGTAAATATGTACACTCTAAGTACTAATATGTACTTTTAATATACTATTTAGGGATAAATAAGATGTACCTTTTAGTTTTTGTATCTTAGGTTACTTCCCCAGTGACAGCTTTGTGTTTGTGAAGCATGCAGAATGTAATGATAAATATTTCAAACCATATTGTTATATTGACCTCATTTTGTCTGTGCTAAATTTGAATTAAACATGCAGCAGTGAAGTCATGTGACAAGTGGTGCACAGTTATTTCGAAAACATATGCCTATATTTTTTTTATTTTCAAATAAATGTTTAATTTTCCTAGTTTTAGACACAAATGAGTCAAGCAACCTGGTCTCATAAAAATAAATACCTCTGGGTACTTTTCTGCAACACCGTTTTTGCGTACCTTCCTGGTGATTTCGCCACAGTTTCAAAGAGAAATGTCCACTGAGTGGCGTTAAAACACAGGTTCAGTACGTGAACCCTGGCACGTTTTTATTACTTTGATATAGGTATGTATTGTTGTGCTTTTATTATGTTGCTACAGGTACCACTGGTTCAGAATTTAAATATCCGTGGTGTGTCGCTAAAAGTTAATCACTCATTTTGGAAATATGCCCTACACCAAACCCAACCCTAAACCTACCCGATAATGTTGACAAATGCAAAACTGATATAAAAACGCATTTGTTAATGCAACTGTGTTATTTGAACTTCCTTATGCAGATTTGAACTGTTTTGTCGAACCGTAGTTACACGGGATTCGAACCGGAGCTCCTCACCTCTAAAGTACATCTCCGTACTCCGTAAGCTACCGAACAAACCTACCGTCTATGAAAACCCATAGATATGGAGCTGGATATGTGTTATGCTAACATTTAAAAGCATCCGTTTTTAAATCTTCCAGCATATTCCAGTTGTTTTGAAGTCATAACATAATATTTTTCAAGTAATTGTGCGAAAATGACGCTTTATTAATCGAAACTCTGTAAACTTGTGAAAAGGAATAAAAGGTGTCAAGAGTTTTACTGCCTCTAATGAAACTGCAGTGACATGTACTTATTGGTTTGTATTTCGCATCTCGCGAAAAAGTGCCCCCAAATACCCTTTTTTGCAATGAGACCAGGTAGGAGTCAAGATGCACATTTTTTTTTGCATGAACACAACTGCATCATGAAAGTAGAAAAATTCAGTCATACAATAGCTCTGTAAAAGAAACAGACCACATTCATTGCAACTGCATGAAAAAGAGCAACCATTAATAGCAAGAAAGCCATATGGGTTTAGAGCGACATGTGCGTGAATAAATGACGACAGCATTTTTATGTTTATGTGAATCAGTCCTTCAATCAATTAACTCAAATGTGTTCTTTTTCAAAAAATTATCAAAGGATGAGGATATACCTCACAAAATTATGGTAGTGCTGACGTGTTAAATACAGTGTTAAAATATACTTACATTACACATTAAAGGGACAAAAGCAAAACACTTAATGAGGAAAAACTGACTTAACTGAATTTTAGCCATCTTTCTGCCACATCTCGCCCCACATCACTTAACATGCGGCTTGCTCTCAGTGTGGAAGAAAAATTACTTGATGCTGGAAATTGTCTTGTCACGCCTCATTAGGACAAAGTGTTAGATTGGTTTATACAGACACAACTTGTGTAGGCAGGGCAGTAACCTAATTTTATGGGGCCCAAGACAAAAGGGGGATGTGGAAATATCAGTTTGTTAAAGTATAAGAGAAAACCACTGGCTGCTAACACGATAAAGCGGCTGGACAAACAGACTTAGAACTGAATAGACTGCACTGAAGAAATCTACACACAGCAAGGACTTGTAGATGCTGGAATTCTACTACTTCCATTTCTACTACTTCAATTTCCTTTTCATGAAAACTTTAGATTACCAAGAATTGAATCTTATGCCATTATTTGTTCATATTACTTTATAACTATGGTGAATGCCCATTAGTTCTCCTTCTCTAGCAAGCTGTCCATCTTTCATTTACTGTCTCTCTGGATGTTCTTTAGGCAATGTCAGTCTGTCAGTCAAACTACTGCTGTCTGTTTATGTATCTATGGTTCTTTTTTTAATCCTCTATTTTTGGCAACCTCCCCCGTGTCTGTATATGCAAATGTGCATCTGATAACTCCAGCCTTATTCAAATGAGCTAAGGACTCAGACCCTGCATTGTTTTTCACCACAAATGCTCATTTGAATAGTTGGATTACATTTACAGGACATACGAGAAGACTGCAGAAATGGCTATTAGCAAATACAATATTAAATCGAATAAGGCTTCTGCCTAAAAAGAGCAAGACAATCTTTTATATATATATATATATAAGACAATATATTATTATATATATATATATATATATATATATATATATATATATATATATATATATATATATATATATATATATATATAAAACACTTTCCACTATCCTACACTAGGTTTACTATGTTAAATAAAAAAATAAATAAAAAATCTTTTAATGTTTTATAAGTTGCAAAATTAAAATGAAATTGTATTACTCAAATTGATTAGATATGTTTAACAAGTCCAAGCAAAAACTGGAGCAAAATTATAATTTAAATGCCATTTTTTCCTAAATGCATTTAGACTTACGGGTAGGACACTTGAGATTGCTTCTCCATCGTGATACCACGTGATAAATGTAGCAAACTGCAGTGTGAAAAATCAAAATGCATTCTGAGCCAAATGTGCAGCAAAATATAGCAAAAATGGTGATTTAAATGTCTTTTGTTTTTTCTTAAATGCATTGACACTTACACTTAAGAGGTTTGAATTGCATTTTCATTAAATACCCTGCGATCAGTGTAGACTAGTCAATGTGGATTTGAAAATGCGTTCCAAGCTGATCATGCCCCCAACCTGTCATTCATTATACCTAGGCGGGGCTCGGCAACAAGGCGCACAATAGGTCAATATTCTCCATTAACCCTCTATTGCATAGCGTTGCCATATGTCAACAATTACTTTATTTTAATTTTCCAAAAAGCTGTGATATAAAATCTACGTTTTTACAGTTAGTTGTGAAAAGGGGGCTTTTACTTTAAAGGAAATACAATTTATGAGGTCACATGACCAGGATATCCTGTTTGCCAGTCCTTTTTACTCATGGACATTGACATGCAAACATCACTGTCTGGGGCTCCCGAAGATTGCCTTTTATTCAGAATTTTGGAAAATTTTCATCAAATAAAAAATTGTAATCACTATCTGGGGTAAGTAATATTTAATTTTTTAACATTACATTCAGTTTTGATTTTATATGTTTTTTGTAATATGCTAAAATACATTTGTTGCCATATGGCAACTATATGCAAATACTGTATGGAAACGTCCTGTTGCATTCAACCTAATGGAGTCCCATTGACTTACATAGCATGAAACTACTCTGAGACTATGTTTACAACTTTTGCCTATATTTTAAAGGTAAAAACATTATATATTTTTTATTTTATTTTGTGATTTAAGCCCTCTATCACACCAAGATCCGGTCCAAGAAATGGTACCACCGCATTGTATTCCACATGCTTGACATGACCCTGGTAAATGCGTGGCTGCTTTACAGAAGAGACTGCCAGTCCCAGATGCCAGAGATTGCCCATCTCCCACTGTTGGACTTCAAAATCCAAGTGGCCTCATGCTTGTGCATGAAGAGCAAGGTGAGCAACAAGAGGAAGGGGAGACCTTCACAAGCTGTTGTGGTGGGGAAAAATAAAAGAGGGCCCCAAAGCTTTGTCCCGCCAGATCCTGTCCGCAGAAACCGCACAGACCACTGGCCCTTGCATGCATCTGAGAAGGGCAGATGCAAAATGCCAGGATGCAAGGGCATTGTGAGAAGCAAGTGCTCCAAGTGTGCAGTTTTCATCTGCTTCACTGCAGAGAGGAACTGCTTTGTTGACTTTCACAAGGCATGAATAGAATGAAATGAAATGAAACAAATGAATAGTGTATTTCAGTGAGACAGGTTCCAGGTTCCTGATTATTATTACCAGACATTTCAGATAACTGTTGAAATTATATAATGTTTTTACTGTATAAATATTTGTTTAAACATTTCACTAAGTATGAGATGGATTTGTGAGTCTTGGTTTAAATAAAATGAGTTTTTTGAAAAAAAAAATTGATTTTATGGTACTTTCCACAATTGCATATTGTTGCCATATGGCAACAATTTACCAACGACCCCCCTTTAAACTTTTTCTTAATTTTTTTTTTTTTATATATATCTGTTATTTAGCTCATTTTAAGTAGTAAAAACATGATTAGTAAAAACATGATAATATTATTAATAATATTTCATGCAATAGAGGGTTTATATATAAGTATTGGGACAGGTGAACTTAAGGCAGATGTATAAGATTAAAAGCTATTATTTAGTTGCAAATCCCTTGCGTGCAATCAGAGCAGTGAGTCTGCGACCCATAGACATCACCAGAATCTTGGTCTCATCCTTTGAAATGCTTTTCCCAGCCTTTAACGCAGCCAATTCCAACTGTTGCTTGTTTTGGGGAGTTTCTGCCTTTAGTCTACTCTTCAGCTGGTGAAATTTATGGATTTAAATCTGGAGATTGGGACTTGGGCAATCTAAGACTTTCCATTTCTTTGCCCTGATAAACTCCTTGACTGAACTGGCAGGGTGTTTTGGGTCATTGTCCTGATCCAATAGGAAGTGCTTTCTGATGAGTCTGGTGGCATTTTCTTGAATATTGGTAGCAAATTTTTTTTTTTTTATCATTCCAAATTCATTCTGCTACTGTCATCATACATTAAGTCATCAATAAAGTTGTCTTCTACATGACTATGTATTGTCAATTGAAGTTGATGTTTATAATTTTAACCATTATATTTTAACCTTTTTTTTTCATTAACATACCAGTTTTTAGTAAACAGGTTTGAATGTGATGAAACAGAGTAATACAACAAAACAAAGAATTTACAACAATTATTTAAAATCTAATGTTATGTGATATTATGATAAAAGGTAACTGATGATTTCCATCTTTAAAATATTTGTCAGTTTAATATTTAATATTGCTACACATACTGTATGTTAATGTTATAATGTGTTGCATGGTAGGAATGACTTTTGAATTTGTAATGCAACATATTTTCCGACATTTGCTTCAAAGAAATAGATTCCCTTTGCAATACATATTGTAAGACATGACCAAAGTCTGAGGCAGCTTGAAGCAACGCTTCTAGTAGAAGATGATATGCGTGACATTTGTGGCATCAAATCCATTGTTCCAGGCAAAGGCTTTCTGAATGAGAGCTCTGTTTTACGATGAAAGCCAAAGAGTGAGTGTGTGTATGTTTTGGGGTGTATAATCTGGGATTACGTCATCTAAACCCCCAAAGGAATGCAGTGCAGTCTCCATAGCAACTGTGAGGAAATTTGTTGAGTTGGGTTAGCATGAATGTGGTTGGGCCTCGTCCCCCTTTGATATATGCGTCATACATATTTTTTGTCTATCTACATGTTCTGACTTGTTAATGAACAGCAAACAAAAATTCCTCTCATTCTTCACTAGCTGCTAGAGGGCATGTTGATTCCATTTCAAAAATGGGTGGTTTTTGGTTTTAAAAGGTGGAAGCTAAAGATAACTGAATGATGTATTGAGGTGAAATCTCACTGCAACTATTATCAGTTTTAGTGAAGTTCCAACCCAGGAACGTCATGGACAAAAAGCATGTGTGTTTTTATGTCTCACGTTTAGCTCAACATTTTAATTCTACTTGTTGTAGTGTACAGTACTATCAAGTCTGTGGCTTGCATTCCTTTTTCAATGTAAGAATTTTTCACCCGTTATATCATCCAGCATGCAAAAATCATTAAGTTTCACTTGCCTCAGGAAATCACCAAGAAATGACATGAAACATGAAATAGATATGGTTCAAATGTTGACAGCACACCAACAGAACTTCTAAGGTTGCTTAAATAAAGTAACATAATTATCCATTCATGAGTTTTTTTAAAGTTTCTTTTGCTTAGTAGTTAATCATGCATTGAGCATGCACAGTAGCCAATTACAGAGGTATTCAAAGTTCAGATTTCCATTCACGTAAAAAAGAAAGAAAGAAAGAAACGCTGATGCACATCTCCTGTCACATTTGCATAATACCCGCACATAGAACAAGGTCTTCATTTTAAGATGATAAGAGACTGGCTTCCAACAATGGGCAGATAACATATCTCTCACAAGTATGATTCAGAATTTTTTTCTACAATATAAATAAACATAGAACAAATGAAAATATTTGTATATACGGATGAAAGAGAAAATACAGCATCTCACAAGGTTTTAATTATATTCAAATGGAAACTTCTGAGGATCTCTTCCAGTCATGTTTAAGTATTTATTTATTCATTATAAATAGGAACAATTCATTATTTATTTGTTTGCTTGCCCATTTCTCAATACTTATGTCACTTAACATTATACAACATTGTGTAAGACAGCATTTTGCCACATTTCTACATATTGAAATGCATTCCAAATCTTCAAAATGAAATACTGTCTAACTGGTGTTAGTGTTTTTAGGTCATTGTTTCATGAGTGAATAAGTGTGTTAGGTCACAAACTTTACTAGTGTAATGGAAGAATGAGCTGATTTGAGACATGAAAAAAATTGGTAGTTTTATTATTTTCGTATGTTAAATTCACTGATGTGCCAAGATGAAAGTTGGTAGCCTAAGTATTAAGAAAAGTGTCCTAGCGAAGGTAAACTATATATATATATATATATATATATATATATATATATATATTATATATATATATATATATATAGTTTACTTTCGCTAGGACACTTTTCTTATATATATATGAGGATTAATATTCAAGGTATACCGCGATTTGAAAATGTCACGGTTTCAAAACCACTAATATTTTCCATTATTCCGTTAGTGTGTTGTTTTCCAGGTCTCCTCAATGACTAAAAGAGTAGGAATCCCTCAGGCTGAGTGCAGTGTAGAGAGTAACACTGACCCGTCCTCCTCCTGTTGGTGCGAGTGAGCGGTCAGTCACGTGTGTGTAGGATGGCCTGGGTACACTTCACATTCAGCGTTCATTGCAGTCTCGCGCACAGCCGAGTCCGCACAGCTTTCTAAAGTATACTGAACCGCAGATGAGCGCGGACAGATGAGCTCGACACAAGCGCAGTACCAAGGGGTGCGCGAGCCCTCTTGATGATGAAAATAACGTAATGCCGACGGTGACAAATGCCGACAAAATGTCATTTATGTGAAAATATGAAGTCTTTTAACGCCCATTAACACAGGCCAGAGACGCAGAAGATGGACGCACAGAGAAAAATACTGTAGCAGGCAGATCACTCACTGTTCATGATGCACAAACTATTGGAAGAAAATCCTCAATATTGATTGGGGGGTTTATATGAAGGTGTTTCTGAGGGGAGCTGACTGTCTTCTGAAAAGTTTACGTGGTATTTTCTTTTCATCTCGTCTCTGTATAGTTCATATTAAAGCAGTGATTCAGCACAGAGCAGCTTTGTTTACAGCGGTAACCAAGGAAACGCTGTATCTGGTGTTCCAGAGGCGCCTCCTGCTGTCAGAGAGTGAATATGCATCTCATTCTGAGCTTCTGCTGATGGTTTCGTTCAGGCATGTAGTATAATTTCACAAAGCTTGTCAGAACCAGGGACGTGCACAGGGGGGTTGCTCAGGTTGCCCGGGCAACTGCCCATATGCCCTTCTCGACTCACGTTGCCCTTCCGAGGTGGAAAAAAAATAAATAAAAAAATCGTACAATGGATGCAGAATTTCACGTAGGCCTAGATAAAAATAAATAAATAAATAAATAAAAATCGCAAAGCCTCATTCACTTCCATATTCGGGCACCCGTCCGAAAGTGAAAGTCGGTAGGGGAAGGGCAAACTCTCTTTACGTGGCTGCAGCGCTGCACGCGACCGGCACCTGAGCTGAGCCTGCATGAGCAGCCCTAGAAGGAGATTGTCGCGGTTGTCGGGTGAGACGACTCAACGTTGTCGGAAAAGTAATAGTAAGGTTATAATCGTTAACGAAAACAAACGAAAAAACGAAAACTAGTTGGGAAAAAAATTGTGTTAACTGAAATAAAAATAAAAACGAGGCATTACAAAAAAACGATAACTAACCAAAACTGTAATGTGTGTTTGGCAAAACCTAACTAAAATAAAATAAAATTATAGATTAAATGTCCTTAGTTTTCGTCTTTGTCAATGTCTTTCATAGAGCAAACGTTCAGCTGCATTTCATTTCCCTGCGTCTCTCACTCACGCGTCTCTCTCACATAACGTTACTCTCGCGCGCACGCGCACAGCCCTCCCCTCCGTGCACACCGCGTCTCCATGAGAACGAGTGTTGGAAGCAAGTTCGCGAAAGTTTGGTATCTCGTGAAAACCATTACACAATCACACATTAAAAAGTGGTATAAAAATATTTTTAATTCTGAATAAATTTTGTCAGTGTGTTAATGTCGACCCGAGAAGCGATTGCTACTTTAGAAAGTTAACTAGACGCAAGTTTGAGGTAAAATGCACTTGGGTTGTCGATGTCAAAACACTATTTAAGCTGTGATTCAAGTTAGGAATAATTGACGACGGGCCGTTTGAATTATTAGAAAAATAATGCACACCTGAGGTGGTGATTCGGTCACGGCTCGAAGCGGAATCAATTATTCCGCTTATACCACGGTTACCACACCTCAAGACATCGATCAGATGATATATTTTAAGGGATTAGTCCGGTTTTTTTGTACTTAATCGCTATTGTGGGTAGGACTATTTCTTCCGCATCTCATCCAACGCTTCTTTTGCTGGTTTCACAATGTCATTTTAAAGCTGGTAATGGAGGCTTGAGCCGTTGATAGTATTATAATGCAGTTATTAATTAAGTTATTAGAAAGAGAGCGAGAGAGACAGAGACACACACACACACAAAAAAAACAGAGAGAGAGAGAAAAAAAAAAAAAAAAAAAAAAAAAACAGACAGACATTGTGTGAATTAGACTGCAGCAGCGTCTCTAAACAGCGCTGTTATTACCTCGCTAGTGAGAAATGTCATGTGTACTTTTGGAAAATCGTCTGTCATGTTGTTGTTTTTGTTAGTCCTGTAATTTCCTTTATTACAGTTTTACTATGCGAAGTGATATGGAACTGTAATGCGGTCAAGAGAGCTGCCTGGAACTACGTTCGCCATGCTTTTCCCAGAAAATAATGTCACGCCTCAGAACGTTCGTCAGCCAATCAGATTCAAGCATTCAACGGCCCCGTAGTATAAATATTAAATAATGTTATGTCATTTTTTTACTCTTACACTGAATGTTTGCTCCTTCATTCCAGATGAGTAGGCTATTGTATAGGGTAAATTTAGTATAGGGTGTGAAAATTGTACAGCTGTGGAATCTGTATAGGGTGTGAATTCTGTATAGAAAATTATTGCTTGACTAAAGTAAAGCCCTCTCTCTCTTTCTCACCCATGCACACTCACTCATGCACACACCCCCAGCACACACACACACACTAAAAAAATTATGCTGTATTTAAAGTTTTCTTTTATTTTTGTTATTTGTCATGTTCTTTTCTCAGATTAAGCTCCCTGACAATCTGACAGAAATGTCTTGTTGTGGCTCAAAATGGGTTGAACACATTCGGTTCATGTATGTCTTCTTTAGTCTGTTGGCTCTTTAGGTATTTTACTGGCACACGTCACTTACACATTTTGCACTTACTGCGGAGTGTTGAGACTGTTTACATATGTGTGCCCCATATGTACATTTTATGTACTGATTTTATTTATGAGAGAATATTTTCTAAAATTGTATGATGTTTTTGTTGAGTTATTATTACACAATACTTTTTCTGACCTTTTTGAATCTTGCCCCTGACAAATAACCCAAATTACAAAAAAAGACTAAAACTAACACTAAAAAGTCATGTTTTTCTATGATATTATTAGTAGTAGTTAAGGTGATTGAGTGCTGTATTTCAGTGTTTTACTTTGTGTATATATATTTTAATAAAGACCCTGTTATTCTCAGTCCTTCATATAGCCCGTGATTTTTTTTTTTGGGGGTGAGTGGGGGGGGGGGGGGCTAGGTGTGTATGACTTTATAACAGAAAAAAAGCACAACAAGAATCCTGTGCAAGACAATCCTCAGAACATTCTGTTTTTGCATCAAATTGGGTTATTATTAAATCAAATTATGTGTATGATTATTATTATATAACTAAATGATATTAAATTATATGTATATGAATTCTAAAACTAATATTAAATATCTTTAATTACAGATTTAGGTTAAATAAAGATGTCAGTATTTTTTTCTTTTGTCGAAACAAATCAAATAAAAAATAAACTAATTCTACTGTTTCTAATATTCTGTATGTTGCTCAAAAACAAAATATATTGTGTCCAGCTGTTTTTTTTTTTTTTGGCTAGTCATTTAAAAATAACACATTTCAGAGCTGTAACAATAATACCGTGATACTGTGAAACCGTGATATTTTTTGCTTAAGGTTATCATACCGTCAAAATCTCATACCGGCCCATGCCTAATATATATATAATGCAATGGTTTTACTAACTTAATCTTTGTCTTGAGAAATTTGATTTAGCTTTTTAAAATAATCACTACAGCCTGTTTTCAGTTCAGAAAAAATGCCCCAACATCAACTGACAAGCTAAGCTAAATACAGACCATTAAATAGATTAGCACAAGATTATGCCACTTGCAGAAGCACAGGAATTTAGGGCAAAGTTACCTGAACTAACTGCATGTTAATTAAGTGTTAGAACAAATCAAAGGTTGAAATACAAAGGCAATAGATTTTAGCAGCATTGCATGCAGGGCTTGAAAACGAAAAAAAAAAAATCAATTGGTTCACTCCTAGCAGAATCAATATTTTAACATTTCTGTTACTGCGTTCCTCTGATATTATTACCGTTCCAAAACCGGTTTGGGTGGAAGAAATCCCGGTTAATAACTTTATAAAAAAAAAAAACAATTGTCTTTGCCTATAATTTGCCTAATAATAATAATAAATGAGAGAAAAAAAGAAGAGATCTGGAAACATTAGCCAATAACCAGCTGAGCTTATTCTCAGCCAATACAGCATCATCTTTACTAAAAAAATTCTATCAACACTTTAAAGACATCAAAGTATTTTTAAGATATTTAAAAATGTTTGCTGCATTGTTAAAAAAAATACACTTGTATAAGATTGCGTTTTGAGAGTGAAAAAAAACATAAGTCGCGGCCAACGTTGCATTTTATTTGCTCTATTACTTTCCAAAATAATGAAGGCTAAAATGCCTGTAGACTAAAGCAAAATGTTTACAAACATTATAAAAACAGTTATTAGTTTCTCTCCGAAACAAATCCTCTAAAGTTTAGGCTATAAAAATGTCAATCCAAAAACAAATTAATTTAAGGTGAAGCTGATGCTACTTCTCTCATTCGGCAAAAATCAAAATGTTTCCATGTTCCTGACGTATCTGGATGCTAAAATATTATTTATTATATAGTGTTGGTACTTTCATCGACATAAAACATCATCCTCCACATCGGCTATATCAGCACAGTGAAGCGCGGTCACGCTGAACGCAACAAATAATGTTGCGATTTATTGCGTGAAAATTATTTTTTTCCCTTGTTAATTCACTGTTTTTCAGAGCCTCAAACGCTAAAATAGTTACGTTATATCACTTTGGTTCACAGTGCTAATATTTTAGTTGGTCTTCGTTCTGAAGTCTGTACGTTAGTTATTATTATTTATTTTTATTGACCGTGCTCCGCGAATGTAAGACCGCGGACAATTGAGCCACCATCTGTGAAACCCCGGTCAAGCCAGCCGTCGCCTGGATTTTGCTGCACGTCTGTTTGTGGAATTAAGGTGTTGTGATACATTAAGCTTACAAAAAGCGTCTTTCTCAGCTTTTTGGCCACACCAAGCATTTGTATTGTAATTCAAAAATAATTCAAATCCAGGCAGCGGCTGCTTGACCGTGTGTTCACAGATGAAGACACTCTTGACTGGGGCAATGTAAGGACACCTCGCTAATTTTACAGTTTACTAGAGCCTCAAATGCTAAAATAGCTTAATATTTCACTTCGGTTTTCAATGCTTATAGTTTAGTTGGTTACTTTTAAAGATTTCTGACAGCTGTTTGTCTACTAATTTTTGTATAGTGCAATTTCATACACTTAGTTTATATTGCTTCTACTGATATGCTCTGCTTTTTCACTCAGTTACAGCTGTTGATTCCTCTTCAAAGTTATTGTCACCTCATGATATAAGGTGTCACCCTACAGAGTTTTCCTGAGTCAGTCAAGATGTGTGAAGGACATTCATTTTACTTATTATTATTGATTTAATTACTTGTGTCATGACCTCTTTAATCATTAATGCTATAAGATGCCATGTGATTTAAATATGTGATTACTTTCCATCTGTACTTGCTGCCCACCACTAGTCTCTGTGGCTCCATTTTTCCTCCTGTCTTATGTGTCTGTTTCCAATAAGGACACAGTTCAACAGAGTAGTCACCACTGATCAACTGCAGTCATTCTTTGATGGACTAGATGCCTTGGTGTCTTATAGAGCTGTACAAAGCAGCTATATCATCAAGCAGGAGGTTTAGTCTTAGCAGTGTTATACAGTGCCTTGATAAGGAGGTATGAATAAAAATGAACTCAATTTGCACTAATATAAGTGTTCTAATTTATATATTGGAGTCACTAAGTCTTGTTTATAATTGTATGTAGGATACAAATCGGAACAGAAGAAAAGCTGCCTTACTTGGCCTTCTACGCTTCCTTTCAGAGGATACTTCTGAGATAATCGAGTTGTGTGATGTAAGAAAATATGTTTACACCTTAATGTACTGATGATACTGAATTCATTGTAGAGCAGTATGTGTAGGGAAAAAGACAATCCACTTAACTATTGCAATATATGTATTATTTTGTATTTGTATTTTAATAATATCATATTATTATTATTTTATCCCAGAATCAGTAATAATGTATACTAAAATGCTTTTTTGACTGTCAGTCAATCTAAGTACTATACTATATATCATGCCTAAACATGTCATCAATAATATCATGTACAAATATAAGTACAACTGTAACAAAATATTAAATTTTCTTTTTTTTCTTTATCTGAAATCTCAAATGCTGAATGTTGTTCAAGTGTTTACTATAAGTAAAAACCTTTGAGCATCATTAGAAATAGACAAATTTCACATGCTTGTTCTTATTGCTTTTAGTAAGAGTTTACTACTTGAGTATTGTTCAACACAGTCAATGACCATATATTGTGCAAATCATTCAAAGGTCAAAAAGTTACATGTACTTGTTTATACAGAGTACACTTGTGATCTTTAAAGTAATTGATGAGCCGTTATTTTGTATCATTACACACGGCCTGCCACTCCTCATTTTTCCCCAATTCATGCCTGCCCCCCACCCCCAGTTACGTTTTCTATACCTCTTTTATACCACTCATCTACCTTTCTTCTAGTTCTGTATAATATTAGAGAAACTTTGATGTTTTGATGAAATGGATGTTTAAGCACTTGTGTTCTTAAATGGCTTTTTAAAACCTGTTTTCCTAACAATAATTTTTATTCTCAAACCAATGTTAAAGCTTGTACAACTATGCTTGAATTTATTTCAATCATTTTTTTTTTTTTAATTTTTGAGCAGACCAGTTACAAGCATATTTATTATGAGCTGATTTGAGTTTTCTTGAACTGATAATGAAACATAGTAAGTTGTTTTAACTCAGAGCATCAAGTTGAAACAACAAATGACCTAAAATGATTAGTTTAATAAATTGTAAAACGTAACTTCTTGAGTTGAAACAAAGAGTATCTTTAAGTTGAGTTAACTCACATTTTAAGGCAGCAGGTGATATTTCGTTTTTAAGTTTAACCAACGTGAAATGTTTTACAGTGTAATCACTTATAAGACAATGAATTATAATGTCAATTTTCAAATTCTTCATTGGACACTGTAAATCCTTTATACAAAATAAGTTCATCTATTTAAAATGAACTATTTCAGACAATATTCATGTGTTTTGTTTACATTTATAAAAGCATCACATCAGTCAATCTTATTCTATTCTATACTATTCTATTCTATTCGTGTTAAAGCTTAGTCTAGGAGTGGGATTTTGGAATTAAGTGTGGGCAAAGCCAAGTGCACACTTTGTTCATGCGATTAGCTTGTGACCTGGTTTTTTTCACGTCTCAGAGCGGCTCCATTGACAGTGAATGCAGTGAACTCTCTTTTTAAATGTGCTGTGAGTTTAGCGCGCATCTGAGAATGCAATGGGCACCAGTTACACTCTGTTTTCACATTAGCATAATTTTCAACATTTTAATGGGCAAATGTTTACAGTATTTCATTAGATTTGTAATAAAACACGTTGTTAACCTGTTTTCACAGAAGCTGGAGTTTTCCACCAAAATAAAAGCTAAACTGCAAAAATAAAAAAAATAAAAATTAATAGGTTTATCACTTGCAAAAATTAACAGATGCACACAAAGAAAATACGGTACAGGCAGAGCAGGCTTTATTGGAAGAAAAATGTAAATACTGGGTGGGGGTTTATATGAATGTATTTCTGAAGGGAAATGACGTGGCATTTTTTCCCTTCCATTGGTTTTTTCCCCCTCATATCTCTGCTGTTCCATAAGTGCCACCTACTGTCAGAGAGTATCATTCAGTTTACAGTATTATTATGTTCTAATTTGTTTGGCTTCCAAATTCACTGATGTGAGTGTAATTTAGACTGAGACATTAGGCCTATATCACAACTTAAAAGAGGACTGAGTCTCCTTTAAACTTCAAGTACGATTCAATACACCAGCTTTTTTCTTTGTTTAGTTTGTACACTGAACCTGTGTTAGAGCTCTTAATTTTTGAACTCTCAAAGAGAACCAGAATTTAACTGTAAAATGTTATTCATGTAATGCTGCCCTCACCCCCCCACCCCCATTCACCAATAAATTAAACACTTTTTACACTACACATTCTCAGCATGATTATGATCACTGTTTTGCTTTAGTAACAATTTCATATTGACATTAAAGGGGTAATTTATTAGACTGAGCTTCCATTTGACAGCTTATGACTGGGCTCTAGCCCAAGCTGTAATATAAACAAAATGCTATTGGCTATTTTAAAAAAGGGACAGAGCTGTTTGATATGTCCCACCCTGTCTTCCTGTTTCAGTTAAACTTACGTCAACAATACAGTAGAATAACGCTACACATTTCAAAGCAGTTCCTCTGAAACCCTCCACATCCACAAGTTCCAACTGTCTAGATCTCCTACAGGTAATTCTATGTATTCTATTTGCACAGCAGAGGCATGACTACATGCTCATTGTATGTATTGGCAGGAGCAAATCTCTATACAAAAGCAATAACAACAGCAAAATGTGTAGCAGATCTAGTCCGCCAAGACAAATTACATTAACACTGTCAAACCATAAACATACCAAACTATCCTGAGACAAATCACTAAAACAGTAAACAGCATAGCTGATTAGATGACATTTTATTATTTATTGAACATTGTTCATTTTAACAAACTGCTGTTAGAGTTACTCTTCAAAAACAGTAAGTCACTTGAATCTGTGCAGTGATTTTACAATGATTTACTTGATAGTTTTCTTGCTGAAAAACATCTGAGTCACTATCATCCGAGTTATAATTGTTGCTTATTTATATTGATGTTTTAATCATGCTTATTAATTTGAATTAATGGAATTTAGGCCAGCATTAAAGTATGTATTATTTATATTATTTATCCAGAATAATCCCAAAATGCTGATGCTTTAAGCTTTTTTTCCTCCATTTTTATTATGTTTATTTAGCCTTAATTAAAAAGTGGAACTTAAAAACCCATCTGCTGCTCACAGTGCTCAAAACTCAGTCATTAGTATGAACTGTGATTACTGCTAATAGGCCTCTAGACCAATTAAAATGCTTCTCATTACCTCTGAAAACTGATATTAAAACCAAAGTTGTCTACAACAACGTGAACCCTGTTATATGTTATTCTGCCAGCAAAGTATGACAGTAAAAGAACAGCTTGTAAATCAGCCTCATTATTGTGGTTTTAAAACAGTGCACCTCATTATGTTGTCTTCTTGAGCTCTCCTATCTCTCTTAACATGGGGAGACATTCAGACAGGTGTAATTACTAGAGGAACCATGTCTGTAAGTCTGCAGAGATCCACATCACATCAAATACTAGCTATCCACCTAATTGCACATGACAGACATAATAGATACAGTGAGGAGCCTGTTTAGACAGTATTCTGTGATGGGTAAAATGTCTATGGATTACCTGGATAGAAGTTTGTATGTAGCACAGATGAGACAGTGGTGTGGTAAAGTAGCTTTTGGATAAGAAAAGCAAATATAGACATTTAGCTGATAATGGTGGTTATTCTATAGTTACAACACTCTACTCAGTTCTTCCGAGAATAAATAATTAAATAATAATCAAGCTCCTTCTCATTGTGATATAGTAATGGTGAACCTGACAACCTGCTTATAAACTGACAACCCTGCACCATTCTAATATCACAACATGAAACCCGTCAGTGTCTTTGTTCTAGTATAAAGCCAATCTCACCTACTATTTCTTTTTCTATTCTTTTCTAAGGGTTCTGGTTTCAGGTGACAAAAACTTTAGCCAACAGCTTAACAAAAAATGTACATCTGAGGGCACACACAACCACTGCTTATGAATAAGTTCTCATATAGCACTATAGCTGAGTTTGTCTTATACTGTAATGTTGTTTAGCGAGCCTGTCCTCCAACAAAAAACAACCATATAGGTCGTTTGTGCAAGCACCTTATTACGACCTATATTTACGTTTTAAAGTTAAGTGGCCTCTAGCGGGCGTAAAAATAATGACAGTATCGCATTGCGTCTGTCGTCATGAAATGACGTATAACGTCATTACCAATCAAAACGCATGTTTATTTAAATGCAACGTGTGGACTTTTTACACCGATCTCACAGTAATTCGTACATATTTTACTAGGTGGCTTATTCGTTCGAATGACCACACCTAACCCCACTCCCTAAACCTAACCCTCACAGAAATCATGCTAAATTATTATTTATTGAGCATATACATTTTACATGCACGTCCGTTCTCTGGGATCGAACCCATGATAGCATGATTGCATATCAAGGTATAACGCAATAAACTACCAACTGAGCTACACGAAACGCAAATCACAGTGCAAATAAAAGAGTACAAAACATTAATATGAAAACAACCTTTTGCCGATAGGGGCGCAATTGTAGTATACGCTCTGATGGGTCGTATTTCAGGGATTTGGACAAACGACCTATACGAGCGTATTAGTTGGAGGAAAGGTTGTGTTTAGCAATCGATCTTATTTAAATATCATCATGACCACTATCTAACTATTATTTGTTTAATAAAATTTCTATCCAAGCTATGTGAGTAGCAAAAAACTATCACTCAAATCCATTCAGGCCGGTGATGAAATCACATCAGTTGTGTACAATTAAATATTGTATTTATCCAGAATAGTCTGAATATATCAATAAATAATAATAAGAGATAATGTACAGTCATGACTTACTTCCAGTATTGCTTATTAATAAAACTAATAGAACTGGAAGGTTGCATTTGCCAGGATATATCCCAGCACTGCAAAGAACCAACATGAAAAGAAAAGTATGTATGTGGCAGCAAAGCTACTTGTAATAAATTAATTAATAATTAATTTTCTGAGTTGTAGGTCAGAATATGCTCAGCCATGAACAGCTTCACAACAAACGCACAAAAAATTGCATGTGAGCATTTGAAAGGAGCCGTCTGTCAATAAAATTATGCCTTTGTAAAGCATTTGGAAGAGAAAAACCGAAACCGCACATTGTTAAAGGAGTCATAGATTACAATTTCACCTTTTTAACTTTAGTTATGTGTAATGTGGCCGTTTGGACATAAACAACAAGTTAGGATGCTCAAAGACCATGCTTCTTGGGTTAGTGACATCAAAAACCCTGAAATTTACAAAAACCCTGCCCCCTGGGAGCACGCAACAAAGGGGAAGGGGCAATTTTATGTTGTGGCATGTAAACAAATGGCAACACTGTTTAGCTCCGTTAGCCATTTAGCAAAATGCTAATTCATTCATATCCGCCAAATGCCTTCAGGCTCTCCCTGTCCCCCCCTGCTCACGAAAGTCGTGGAGGGCGCCCTTGCCCCACTATGGGAAGTGGGCATCAGGATCCTCAATTATCTCAACGACTGGCTTATCATGGCCTGGTCGCGAGAGGAGTTGTGTGATCACAGGGACCTGGTGCTTCGGCACCTCAGTCAGTTGGGGCTTCAGGTCAACTGAGAGAAGAGCAAGCTCTTCCCTGTGCAGAGAATCTCTTATCTCGGTATGGAGTTAGACTCGGTGAGAATGACAGCACGTCTCACCAACAAACGTGCCCAGTCGGTGCTGAGTTCCTTCAGAGGGGCCGAGGTGCCCTTAGAACAAGTGTCCCAGCATGTCGTTGTCACGACAGATGCCTCCAATACAGACTGCTTTGGCACATCAACTGTCTGAAGTTGCTGACAGTGCATCTAGCCTTGCGGCAGTTCCGGCCGCTGCTGTTGGACAAGCACATGTTGGTCCGCACGGACAACACTGCAGCTGTTTCATACATCAACCATCAGGGAGGTCTACAATCATGTCCTCCTCCTCTGGAGTCAGATGTGGCTTAAGTTGCTGAGTGCCGTCCACATTCCAGGGGAGCTCAATTTTGGCAGGCCTATGCTTTGAAGTGTAGTCTGTTCACAAAATGATACTCTTCTCACCGAGAGGACCCCCAGAGATGCTCGATTAGAGTTGCGCTTTCTTTCCTGCAAAAAAGGTTAGAACGTAGGCTGTCACCCTCCACCTTGAAAGTGTATGTTGCTGCAATCGCAGCACATCACAATGCAGTGGACGGCCGGTCCCTGACCTGATCGTTAGGTTCCTGAGGGGTGCCAGAACGTTGAATCCTGCTAGGACAACCCTGATACCCTCCTGGGATCTCTCCATTGTCCTGGCTGGACTTCATAGGGGTCTCTTTGAGCTGTTTGATTCAGTTGAGCTGAAGTTCCTATCTTTCACGACAGTGCTCCTGATCACGCTCACTTCAATCAAGAGGGTCGGAGACCTCCAAGCATTTTCGGTAAGTGAAGAGTGCCTTGTGTTCGGGCTGGCCTACTCTCACATTGTCCTGAGACCCCGTCCTGGATACCCACCCAAGATTCCAACCACTCCCTTCCGAGATCAGGTGGTGAACCTGCAAGCGCTGCCCATATAGGAGACAGATCTAGCCTTGGCTTTGCTGTGTCCCTTAAGAGCGTTACGCATATATGTGGACTGCACCCAAAGTTTCAGAAGCTCTGAGCAGCTCCTTGTCTGCTTTGGAGGTCAGCAGAAACGGAAGGCCATCTCCGAGCAGAGGTTGGCCCACTGGATAGTGAATACAATCGCCTTGGCTTACCAATCCCAAGACGAGCCGTGACCACCGGGAGTGAGAGCTCACTCCACTCTGAACTATTCGCTGTTGCCGGGATATGAGAGGATGCACGCTGTTGCCTTATATACCCATGTGCACGGGGAGTGGCTCAGCATGAAAAATCCACAAGCCAATTCTCATTGGTGTTTTCTCTTAAATTCAGAGATGATTGGGTTCCCAAGTGAGACCCCAATATGTCGTCACGACATAATATCTTCGTTCCCTCCATCAGGGAATGAGGGTTACGTACGTAACCGAAACATTCATAAAATAAATATATAAAATAATAACTCAAAAATGTTGCACAACACCCATCAACAATCTCTATTCTACTAATACAAATCACAATAGACATTGCTGTTCACATACTGTAAGCATTGGCTTTCCGTCTTTTTACAGTTAACATACCATTTACACACCAGCACCAAAATACCAATAAACCCAGTGATGTTAGTCATTGGAAAAGACGTTTCACTATCCGTCTATATTTTTTTTTTTTTTTTTTTTTTTTGACAGTCTTAAGGGACAGATCACGCAGAATGTGCTGATGCTGAAAGCTCATTAACAAAATGCTGAAAGCTCATGAACAAGATGCTGAAAAAGCAGCGAGACATGGCACAACAGTCAAAGACGTTTGTCTGGGATGTTTACATCAATAAACAATTAAAAAGCAGCACATTAAACAACATGTTCTGTGTTAACAGGTCTTTAAAGGGGTCATATGATGCGATTTCAAGTTTTCCTTTCTCTTTGGAGTGTTACAAGCTCTTGGTGCATAAATAAGAACTGTAAAGTTGCAAAGATTAAAGTCTCAAACCCAAAGAGATATTCTTTATAAAAGTTAGGAGTCGTCCACGCCCTCCTAAAACACCTCGTTTAAACACACCCACACATGTCTACGTCACGATGTGGGAAGATTTGCATAACGCCACAAAAAAAGAAGGCGTAACCTTTGATTATCGCTGTTGCTGCAGGCGCCATGTGGTGGAGACGCGTTTTCATTGTGAAAGCAAAACTACTTTGTTTGGCCTTCCAAAAGAGGACATAACTAGAAATCAGTGATTAAGTTGTATTTACAACACTGTTCCAGAACAGTTCAACCCAAATATTCGAGTGTGTGCAGATCATTTTATGGAGGACTGTTTCCTGAACCTGGGAGAGAAGACTACAATGCCAGTGCTTCTGACTCACAGTCTGTAAGTATTTACATATGTAAAAGATTTGCCACTGATGATTCAAATGCAAGTTTTGAGCAGCGTAGAGCAGCAGTTCTCAATTCCTGTCCTCGCGCCTCCCTGCTCTGCATATTTTGTATGTTTCTCTTATGGCTTCAGACCTTTGTTCTGTTCGAATGCAAGTGCCCTGCAAAGTGGACATCAAAGGATATTCTGCCATGATTCCAGTTTGAAGCAAACATATATGTTCCATTCAAAGTGCATTAAAATGTGCGAGACGTGAATTTAAATTGTATTTAGTTACAGAGGTATATGATGTCACACTTGTCCGTGTAAAAAGAACTTTGCACAGCGCAAATCCTTGAATGAATGTGAGGTAAACTTCAACAGATTTCCCCTGCTCAGGGAGTAGGAAGTAATGAACACTGTGTAAGGACCATGTCAATGGGAACACAGTTCATGCACGGAGCTCAATTCTAACGAGCTGATTATCTGAATCAGGTGTGTTAACAAAGAGAGACATGCAAAATATGCAGAGCTAAGGGGCACGAGGACTGGAATTGAGAACCACTGGTGCAGAGTATCGCTTGTCGTTTCTCCAATCACAAATGCAGACATGGTTTTATGTTTACGCAGTGCGATGCAACGCAACGCATAAAAACACAGTATAAGTCATTATAATCCGTAATTATGTCCCACTGGATACAACAAATGGCTCGTTTGTAATGGGTTTTATTGTTTTTTGTCTTGTAGCGCCAGTGTTCTGGCCGGGTCTTGCATCACAGTATGGCAAGAGGCGTAACATTTCCGTCACACGCTTGAAGCATTCGGCCAATCACAACACACTGGATAGCTGGCCAATCAGAGCACACCTCGCTTTTCAGACAATGACCTTTGTAAAAAATTACACATTACAGAAAGGCGGGGCATAGAGGAGAAACAATAATGTACAGTATGTGGAAAATAATGTGTTTTTTGAACCGTAAACCACATAAAAACATTTCATTACACTGAATACACAAAATAATGTTCTTTTTAACAACATCATATGACCCCTTTAATGTAAACAACACAGAATAATTGCATCATCTTTATGATTGGCCCACACCTCTTACTTCAGCACATCCAAACCTCATATGTGATCTAGAAGTACCAGTAATGCCAGAAAAATTGCCAAATGATTTACCGGTATTTTTAAAAAGGTCCTGTTCACATGTTCAAACGGTAATTCTCTGGAAAAGCTTAACAATGATTTTAAGAAAACTAAGAGAGATTTCTAGCCAAATCAGATCTTATCAACTAAGGGAATAAAAACATCATCCACAACAACTCATATGATAGATTTGTGAATGGAGAGTCTTGGGTTGCATAACAATGACATCTGGTCTGATATATTGGCAAAGCTCCTGAGGAAGTCAACCTCTCGGATATAAACAGACATGTTCTAGGCACGAAAAGAAGCTAACCTATGGCTGACACTGAAAGACGAAAGTGGGAAAATGCGTGGGAAGTAATGGCAGAAAAAATATTTAAGAAGACAGCAGAAATTCATCATCATTTTATTTCAAACCGGGTAAACATAGCATTGTCTCTCTTGGTTTGACTTTAAATTAGCTAATTTTAGACACACAGTGCTGCCGGAAAGCCTCTGGTTATATCTGACCAACACAAACATTTGTGAAATGCTTGTTTGATGTATCTGCAGCATGTCAGTGGTGAATTCACTGGAGAATGGACGGTTGCCCAAACACAGAGAAATTGTGGGGTTTTTCTGTTTTTGTCTTTATGTGTGCTCTAAGCACGTGTAAGCTGTAGTTTTCTCTCTGGTGAGCTAATCACTGTTACATAAGACTTGGCATGTGTGTGTATGAGTGCATGACGCTAAGATTGTCTGACCATTTTTTGAGATCTGTTTAAATAAAATTAAGTAAAAGTGGATAAATATTTGTGTCTGTAATGAGCATTTATAACACACCTGCAAATACATTCCTGTAGCATTTAAAAACATAATTTACTCACATAACTTCCACCTCATCAAGTTAAGTTATTTTGAAGTGACGAATTTAAGTAATCTCAAAGTGATTTTACATGATTCCCATACATGATTTAATATAATCAAATTTATTTATAGTTTTTTTCACATCACTGAATTGTAAAATAATTTCAGAGCTAGCTAACAAACTGTTCATGAGCACTGACATGAGCTAAATTCTCCTTAAGTAAAGTAACAAACACATTTTCAGTACCCACCCTCACCTTTAAACAAAAGCTGCACTCTGTGTAGGATGGCTGAAGGAGGTGAACCCCTGGAACTTACACAATCGGAAAGTGGCCGTATTTTTGTTTTATTTCAACCAAACTCTGTTAAAGACTTGCACAAACTGCATTGCAAACATTTTCCAAAATGTAATTTGTGTGGAAACATTACGAAGTCTGTAAACGGCCACTAGCAGAGGCCAGAGACGCTGAAGACGGACGCAAAGATGTGAAAATACTGTACAGTAGCAGGCAGAGCAAACTCCACTGTTCATGACGTACAAAATATTGGAAGAGAGTCCTAAATACTGAATTGGGGGTTTCTATGAATGTATCGCTGAGGGGATCTGACTGTCTATAGAAAGGTTTAGATTGTATCTTATTTTCATCTTACCTCTCTATAATGCATATTAAAGTAATGTTTATAAGTGCAGTGCTGCTTTGTTTACAGCAGTAACCAAGGAAAAACTATATCACTACTGTTCCATAATCGCCACCTGTGAATTGAATTTTCATTCAGCCAATCTGCTGTTTCTGTTTTGTGCACGCATTCTTGCTGCTGGATCACCGTATGTTTGAAAATTAATCTAAATCTCAGTCAAATGATTATTAAACATTTATACTCATAATCATTATCACATTTACTTTCAAATATGATCTATTAGCCTACATGTGTGAACATGAAATAAAATGACACATTCTTTTTTATTGTAAACTGCCTTTGAAAGACATTCTGTTCAGACACTGCAAGTAAACAAGAAATCTTTGAGCACACCTGCATATTCCATTTTGTTCTCAGAATTATCGGGTTTCATGTCTGCCTTAAAATTCCCCTAAACATCACAAGAAAGTGAACCATGATTTAAAATGTTAGTAAGACAGCCTCTTCCAGTCTAAGTGGGTGGTTCATGGCCAAAATTAGCAAATAGGTGGACCATGTTTCATGTTGATCGTCAAATGTCTGGTTACTGTCAAACTACCAGCTCCTCGACTTACGGAACCCTCTTGGCCATATCTCTCTATTGTCTGGTTCAATTTCAGGCACAGTTACACAAAATGTTTCAAATATCAGCATCCATACTTCTAGCATTTACATTGTTCTTTTCAATGTGGTGCATAATATGTACAGCATGTTTTAAGCCTTACATTATCTGTTGTTTGCAACAAATGTACCAAATCTGACAGCGGTATCACACAACCCCTTGGCCATAACAGATGTGTACAATCAATATTCTATATCTAACAAGGGTTTTTAATATTAACACAGATGTCACAAAATGATTTCATTCTAATTCACAAGCTCATGATTAGATCTGATATGGATTTGCTTGGATATATCAGGTCAAGTACATGTCAAATCTATATCGGTTCATCAAAATGAAAACAGATTAATTGTTATTGTCAACCCAAAGATGTCAGTAAAACAGCTTGCAAACAATATGTAACAACACTACATTTACCTCAGAAAAGCCATTCAATACCCATAATTTGATAGTTAGCAAAAACAAATCTGGAGAGCAGCATTTTTCTCAATAATTGCATATTTTTAACCAAACCGGTTAGTCTCATTTATTGTATGGAAAAGAACAGAACTTCCCATCACTACTAGTGATCCGAAAACCAATGCAACCGGTTCTTGACTCCAGAACGAGTCAATCTTTCGTTCGTTATCTGGCTCGGCTCGGTGTTCATCTTCAGTTCTTTCTTCGCAGCAGTTCAGTCAGTGTACTGTTTGAGTAAATGGATTACTCTGGGATATTGGTTTATTTTGACTCAGAGGGAGTGTCAGCCACATTAAAAAAGTTAACAGCTTAAGTCATTTGTGGATTAATGCTTATTGGAGACGTGAACCATTTCAAACGATTCAGTTCGATATGGTGAACTGGTTTAAGAAGATCCGGTTACATCGAGTGATTCGTTCACGAACCGGATATCACTACACTGCAGTGCTGTGAACGCGCTCATAACAGACCCAGAAGAGAAGACAACGCTGAATAAAGTCGTAGTTTTTGATATTTTTGGACCAAAATGTATTTTCGATGCTTCAAAAAATTCTAACGGACCCTCTGATGTCACATGGACTACTTTGAAGATGTTTTTATTACCTTTCTGGATGTGGACAGTATACCCTACATACATTCTCAATGGAGGGACTGAAAGCTCTCGGACTAAATCTAAAATATCTTAGACTGTGTTCCGAAGATGAACGGAGGTCTTACGGGTTTGAAACGACATGAGGGTGTCATTAATGACATAATTTTAATATTTGGGTGAACTAACCCTTTAACTCCTCGTCTGCATGCGCTCTCTTTGAAATAGGAATTGTTCCCACATTTCTTGTTAACATCTTTCATTTATTGCTGTCTCATTTGTATTTGGCCAGTTTGGAGAAAGCCTCACCAAACCTGACCACCCAGGCATTTGTGATCATGGGAACTTGAAGAAACTTGTACAAACGCGGATGGGTGACATGAATGGAGATGGCTCCAGATCGGCGATGTAGTATTTGATTTCCCAACAATCTCCATCACCCAACACAAAATTAATTTGCTGAATGTATAAACTGTATTTTCCTGTGCTCAAACCTGCCAATCTAAAGGAAACACTGTGTACGGCATTAGAGGAAATGTGTGAATTACCATAGTCAAGTCAAGTCAAGTCATCTCTATTTATATAGCGCTTTTAACAAAAAAGATTGCGTCAAAGCAACTGAGCAACATTAATTAGGAAAACAGTGTGTCAATAATGCAAAATGACAGTTAAAGGCAGTTCATCATTGAATTCAGTGATGTCATCATGCAGCTCAGTTCAGTTTAAATGGTATCTGTGCAATAATTTGCAATCAAGTCAACGATATCGCTGTAAATGAAGTGTCCCCAACTAAGCAAGCCAGAGGCGACAGCGGCAAGGAACCAAAACTCCATCAGTGACAGAATGGAGAAACATAACTTGGGAGAAACCAGGCTCAGTCGGGGGGCCAGTTCTCCTCTGACCAGAGGAAACCAGCAGTTCAATTCCAGGCTGCAGCAAAGTCAGATTGTGCAGAAGAATCATCAGTCTAAGAATCACCATAGACTTACAGTCTAAATAAAACAATTTGCAACTATTACTGTTATTATACTTGCATACAAAACTTTGTATTACACTTGTTATAAAGTGCGTGACATCACATGCACTACTGCCGGTGGCAGTAAAAAACCGCGGTGGTCTGATGGGGTTGTCAAGGCGACTGTCACAGCCCTAGCTTCCATATAGCATCAATATGTTGATGATGGCCAATTCTTTATGTTATCAAGCTCTTGCTTTATGTGATTATTCTCTTTACAAAGCTTTGTAATCTCCTGTAGAATCCTGAATTATCTTGGTCAATCTCCTAGTCAGCTGATGGCACTTCGGTTTTTTAACATTGCTGCTTCTATACATTAATTCTCTCTAGTCTCCACTGCTTTCCCAGCATCAATTTTTAAAGATCCCCTGTATTCACTGATACAAATGTTCTGAACGTGTTGTTAATGATGGAAAAAAAGTTTATGAATTACACTAGAAATTAATATGCCAGTACAGTATAAATTATTGATTTAACAAACCCATATTATACATTTGCCATTTTATATTCTACTCATTCTGCGCTGACAGACCAATGGATTTCACTTAATGACATGGAACCAAATTAAAGAACTAAGAATATCTTTTGTTTCTTAATTACCATTGGATGTTAAAACAAAACAAGCACACATGATACTGTGCCCATGAATATTAACTTGTATAAAGACACATCCATTTAGACTGTCAAAGCATAAGCAGAATTAATGAAATCAAAGGAGCTCACTGCTATTTATTTTAACACTCAATATTGCATGAGTCCACATGGGCTACTACCAATGCAGAGAAAAAAACAAACAAAAAAAAAGAAAGTGGGAGAGATTAATTCAGAATCAACATGCCAATAAATCCCTGTGGTGAGAGGCTTCCAACTAGAGATCTTTAAATATTCAGAGTGCAAACCCAGAGTCAAGAAGAGGGAATCCCTATTCAGCGGTGACCTTCAGTGGATGATGAAAGTTAAATGGGCTTCTCTTGCTCTCCATCTCCCTTGCTGTCTCTCTCTCTGACACACATTTAAACAGTGCACAGACACACATGCTCACATATCTTTCCTGATATATACAACATATGTATTGGAAAACAAAATAAAGATTTTTCAAATCACAAATAAATTTTTTTTTTTTTTGATGATTAGTGCTTGCAGCTCATGAAAGTCAAAAATCCAGTATCTCAAGATATTTGAATATTTACATTTAAGATTCATTAAATGATCCCTACAGTATAAATTCTGGGTATCTCTTGTTCTTTGAAACCACAATAATGGGGAAGACTGCTGATTTGGCAATGGTCCAGAAGACAATCAACGACACCCTCCACAAAGAGGGTAAATCACAGAAGGTCATTACTGAAAGGGTGGCTGTTCACAGAGTGCTGTATCAAAACATATTAAACGCAAAGTTGACTGGAAGAAAGAAAATGGGTAGGAAAAGGTGCACATGCAACAGGGATGACCGCAAGCTTGAGAATATCATCAAGCAAGGCGAATTCAAACACTTGGGAGAGCTTCACAAGTAGTGGACTGCAGCTGGAGTCTTACCTGGGCTAAGGAGAAAAAGAACTGGACCGTTGCTCAGTGGTCCAAAGTCCTCTTTTCAAATAAAAGTAAATTCTGAATTTAATTTGGAAATCAAGGTCTGGAGTCTGGAGGAAGACTGGAAGGGCACAGAATTCAAGCTGCTTTAAGTCCAGTGTGAAGTTTCCGAAGTCAGTAATGATTTGGGGTGCCGTGGCGTCTGCTGGTGTTGGTACATTGTGTTTTATCAAGTCCAAAGTCAATGCAGCCGTCTACCAGGAGATTTTGGAGCACTTTATGCTTCCATCTGCTGACAAGCTTCATGAAGATGCTGATTTCCTTTTCCAGCAGGACTTTAGTACCTGCCCACAGTGCCAAAACCACTTCTTAGTGGTTTGCTAACCATAACATTACTGTGCTTGATTGGCCAGCAAACATGCCTGACCTGAGCCCTATATGAAATCTATGGGACATTTTCAAGAGAAAGATGAGAAACAGTGGATCCAACAATACAGACAAGCTGAAGGCTCAATATTGCCTCAGCAGTGTCACAGGCTGCTTGATTACATTCCACACCTCACTGATGCTGTCATTTGTGCTAAAGGAGCCCCGACCAAGTATTGAGTGCATAAATAAACATACTTTAAAGAATTTGAACTTTTCTGATATGCTTGTTCTTGTTTTCCTTTTTTTTTTTTTTTTTTTTTTTTTTTGATTGATCTTAGGAAATATTCTATTATTTTGAGATGCTGGATTTTTGATTTCCATGAGCTATAAGCTCTAATCATCAAAATTAAAACAAAACAAACATTTTTTTTAAATGTTTTACTTTACATGTAATCTATAATATAAGAAAGCTTCATGATGTTATAATTTTTTTAGATGCCCCTTTATATATATATATATATATATATATATATATATATATATATATATATATATATATATATATATATATATATATATATAAAATGGAAAAATCTCACAGTCAATTGGTATATCAATCATATAATCATAATAAGGATGCCCATTTGAAAATTTGCTTTGACGTTTTCAGAGATGTAAGCTCCAGGAGGTCAGCAGCCTTTCAGTGTTCACGTACAACTGGTGAGAACAGCCTTATTTCAGCCAGTTCTTCTGGAATTTGCTACTGATATCTCTATAGTAGTTAAACATGCCATATAATTTGTTTTGGGTATATATAACGGGCAATTTTTGTTGAAAGGGACTGAAACAAGGTTGGAAACAAGGACATTATTTTTACTTTTTAACAACACCTTGTAAGACACAACCAAAAAATGCAGTGACCAACGTTTTCATCAGAAATCCCCTAAACCAATGAAAGGATGCTACCACAAAGACGTTATTTTCCTCAGAGGACATTCAAACAATGAATATAAGATTGACCTGACGAATAAATGCTTTATAAAAGCAGATAATCACACACAATTCTTTAGCATACATCTTATAGCATATAGCTTTGAACTATTTTACATAATACTTTTACATATAATAGCTTCAATGAATCAACTCAGTGTTCCTTCGTTTCTAGTTCTATAGTAATGACGAATTAGTAATGGATGCTTGGGCTCACCTGTTAAACTGTGAACTTGAGATTTGAATACGTGGCCAAAGTAGTTCTACACACAAGAGGGTTTTTATGACACTCCTTTGTTGTTTCTTTTGTATTTACACATTTGTGCCTTCAAACTGTTTTATAAAAGCAATATGACACTTTATTTATAAGCCATATTGCACGACTATATATATATATATATATATATATATATATATATATATATATATATATATATATATATATATACACATCACAGGATCCCCAGAGAAACTCTATTCCTATTCCTATAGTTTTTACCCTGGGTTTCTGTGATGTAATGGTGCTCCAATTACAATACCATACAATACCATACAATTGCTTCTAAAAAAAAAACAAAAAAAAACTTGAGTCCTCTTTAAAAGAGCTGAATTTAGACCACTTTCAAGTGACCTAAAATTGACTACAAAAGATCTAGTCTTCTTTGCATTGTACCTGAAAGTGGAGTCTTAACTTTCAGGTCCAAGTCTCTATTCATTTATTTTTTTGTCCTTAAATTAAAAGAGAGAGAGAGAGAGAGAGAGAGAGAGAGAGAGAGAGAGAGAGAGAGAGAGAGAGTGGGGGGGGGGGACTTTTTTTAAAATTTGTTAATTTTGATGTTTTTTGAGGAAAATTTCACATCCAACTACCCCATTCCAACATTTTCTCCTGCATGTCGACCTTCAGCTTTTACTGTTAGATTCTCTGTACACTTCTTTGTAGCCCTCACAGTAACTAAGTGAGGGGTCTTTCTTATACACAAAGGACTGATTTTTTTTTTTCATTCGCCTGATAGTCTATTAAAGACTCAGTCAGTATGAGTCAATACTGGGACACCAGAGCCATCCCACGCTTGCACTCAGCAAACAGCTGCCTCTGAAAGCTCAGCCAGACATAAAACACAAGGCTTCCACAACACCCCTGGCCTATTATGCTACTGACAGATTGACCCATGAAGGACCAAAAAAGCAAGCAATGGGCCTGCTCTACAGTGGGCGGCAAGTGATGTCACAAGCTTCTAAAGGTAGACTACCTTTCAAGTCAAATGATTAAAAAAAACCTTTTAAGACAACTTAAAGCAAAGCTACAGTCTAAAGACTACTGTTAATCATAATAAAATATTAACAAAGATAAAACTGCACTGTACCATTTTAATAAAAATGACAAAATGAAAATTAACAAAAATAAACTATTTTACAAACTGCACAGGCATACAAAAATACAAACCAAATTATTATTTTTTTTAGGCTTGATTGTGTTTATGGGGTGCAATCTAATATGTGTTAATGCTTCGTTAAAAAAAAAAAAAAAAAAAAAAAAAAACATTTTTCACATATCTTGCCTTTATTCTACACTGCTCTGTCCCTTTTCATTTGAACGCTCTGATGTGATCCTGTTTTTATGAAGCCCCTGCCTCAGAAATACATGATGGGCTCAGATTGGTCAGCTGGCTCAGTGTGTTGTGATTTGCTAAACAGCCAGTGTGCGTCTAAATGTCACACCCCTCCAGCTCAGTGGCATGTGCTCCAGTTGTTTTGTAAACAATGACGTCGTCTATGATGCTTATCAATTTGATGGTATGTTTTTTGTTTGTTGTTGTCTCATACATTCAGATACACCGTTATTTGTAAATGCTACTGCTTATGTTAGCTTTTAATATATGGTTTTATCCTGATTAAAGTTTTCCTTTCTCTTTGGAGTGTTACAAGTTGTTTATGCATTGATGAGATCCCTAAAGTTGCAAAGACTAAAGTCTCAAACTCAAAAAGATATTCTTCATAAAAGTTAAGACTCGTCCACACCCTCCTAAAACACCTCGTTTAAACACGCCCCCACATGTCTACATCACTGTGTGGGAAGATTTGCATAACACCACGCAAAGAAAGAAGGCGTAACTTTGATTCTCACTGTAGTATTGTTGCTGCTGCCGCCTCCATGTCGTGGAGATGCTGTGTTTCATTCTGAAAGGAAAAATACTTTGTTTGGCCTTCCAAAAAAGGACACAACTAGAAATCAGTGGTTAAGTTGTATTTACAACACTGTTCCAGAACAGTTCAACCCAAATATTCACATGTGTGCAGCATATTTTACGGAGGACTGTTTCCCTGAACCTGGAAAAGCTGTGCACGAATGTTGTTTCTATAAAGTGGGGCAACTCCAACTTTGCAAGGACAGTCTGGTGCTTCTGACTCACAGCCTGTAAGTACGTTTTCATATTTAAAGAATTTGCCACTGTCAATTCAAACGCAAGTTTTGAGCAGTGTAGAGTAGCGCTTGTTGTTTGCTGTTTCTCGATCACAAAATGCAGACATGGTTTTATGTTTACGCGGCGCGATATGCAATGCATAAAAAGACAGTATAAGTCATTATAATCCGTAATTATTTCCCCACTGGTTGCAACATATGCCTTGTTTGTAATGAGTTTTATTGTTTTTATCTTATCGCTCCAGGACATGGCATCACAGTATGGTAAGGGGCGTAACATTATCGTCACACACTTGAGGCATTCGGCCAATCGCAACGCACTGGATAGCTAGCCAATTAGAGCACACCTTGTTTTTCAGAACGATGAGCTTTGTAAAAATCGATGCATTTCAGAAAGGCGGGGCATAGAGGAGAAACAATAATGTACAGTATGTGGAAAATTACTAAAGACTCCTTTAGAATCGCTAGAAGATGGAATCGCGATTCATATATGAATAGATGTTTTCGTGCACCCCTAGTTTTGATGGCATTGTAACAACTGTTCTTCTTCTCTAAAACTGTGCAACATGGCCCCTTCCCCTTTGTTGCATGTTCCCGGGGGCAGGGTTTATGTAAATTTCTGTGTTTGTGACGTAACAAACCTGGGAAGTAGCTCGTTGTAGTCCCTGTGAGCCGTTTTTGTGGGCATTAAACTGCAAGAATTTTAAAAGACATTAGATATCTCCGTTTGCTAGGGCTGGACCAGAATATTTGATTATTTGAATATTCGTTCGGTGGGTTGGCATTCAATTTTCAATTTTGAGATTTGAATATTCTTTTTTTCTTTTTAACCCCTGGCATCCCCCGCAAAATGGTTCTCATTCGTTTGAATATGAATCACCCATGAGTGAAGCTCATGAACGTCATGATTCATTTCATCTGGAAGATAAGACAAACATGCAGAACACCTCAGCTGTGTGGGAGCACTTTAAATTGAGTGAGGACAAGAAAGGCAGTGTGCCAAATATGCGATTTGAAACTGGCCTACCACAACAGCACATCAAGTTTGAAAAATCATCTAATTTCTCTAAGTAGTATGCCTATAGTATATTGTTGGTGTATAAAAAAACGAGCTGCTTTTATCCGCCATGTTAATCAGTAATTTTACACATGATAAAAATGTGTAGTTAATTTGCTTGGCAAATACTTGCGAATACAGCAGCCATAAAAAACTTAAAGTAGCCCAGCCTAATAATAATTTGTCTATATTAAAAGTATTGTTCTTAACAGACCTGTGTGTTTTGTATCACTAGTGCCATGTCTGTTTTCGGAGCATATAAGCCCTGCATGCGTGATGTGCGCTGCTTTTGGTTCACGCTGTTCTGTAGTTTATTAAAAGTTTATTAATTCGGAACGTGTCGTGTGTCCATATTGCACCAGAACAAGACACTGCATTCCCGGCGATTCCGGCAATTTACTGGTAATGTAATGTAATTTACCGGTATTTTTAAAAAGGGCCTGTTAACACATGATCTCTTTATGGCAATTCACCTGTAATTTTCCAGCAAAGTCTGTATGTGTGGTGCTATATGATCAAATGTTACTGAGCAGTTTAAATCAGTAGTGGTAATCTGGAGTGCGTTTCTCAAAAGTATTGTTAGCTAACTATGGTCGCAAGTTCCACTGAACTTCAATAATGACGGAATTTGTGACCATAGTTGTTTTGGAAAACGCAACCCCGGTAGAGCTATACACTCCAAAAGAATTACAATTTCAAAATCACAGAAACCTAGAACAGAACATTTTTGGCACAGAATAGGAGAGATTAAAAAATGAAAGTATTTAAGGAATGTATAAATCATCTAAATTGTACAAAACTGTGTGACCAAGCGTTTTAGATTCAGTCTCTCAATACATGTCCTACGGCCCGAAGGCTGCATTAGGATTTTACACCTTCTGGTACTTGCCCATGCAAATCTCACAGCCACAATGGAACAGTATTATGGATGGTTTGGGCGTGGTTATGCAGTTATGTTTGGACTGGTTTTGTTTGGGGCGCACTGCTATGCAGTTGCTAGAGTTTTCTAGGTGGTTGCTAGGTGGTTATTTACCGGCTTTTCTATGATATTCTTGTCCCTGGGATTTTTGCCCATTTTTATTTCAAAAATCGCAAGTCTGCTTAATTAGAAAAATAATAAAAACAGCTAAAAACAGCTTTTATTGAAAACCATGCTGCCGAAATGACTTTCTACTTCCAGGATTTTATTACGTAATAAAGATGATTAAATCAGCACGAGACTGCCTGCACAGACACAGATCAACACCTGCTTCTTCATCATGGTCTCTTTGGCCCAGCCACTGATGCATTAGTGAAGTGAGAGGCAGGAGAAGCACAACAGGATCACTGTACTAAAAATAACATTAGGATCCTCTGGAAGGTAATGTTAGGCTGTAAAGTAAAGTGGCTGTTTATTTTCAACTATGCGATTGTCTCAGTAGAGCAATATTTGTTTGTTCGGGTACATTTCATTATGGATTCTTTGCTAAACCAGTCCCAATTCAACTCAGGCTTTGCAAACAGACTTTTACAGAAAGACTTTTACAGTAACAAAGTACTGTAGAGATTACTTTTTTGTAGGTTAAAACCTGGAAACAAGTAAGCATTTTAGCACTTCTGGATCCATCATACTGAGGTCATTGGGTTGTTAATGTCTAAAATAAGGTCTGTGGTTAACACATGCTCAAGATATATTCACATTTATTCTATGACATAAAATACATGAGTAATACTTCTAAGCTGTCCTAAAAAACATATATCATCACTGTTATCACTGTGGCATTTTATGTATGAAACATACAGAAAGTGATCAATAAACTCTCCCTTTATAAGCAGTGGATCTGTCAATCACACAAGTTTATTACTGGCCAAAACTCTCAGTAAAATCAATGACACTGTCTACACTGCATATTGAATACTTTATTTACATTGTGTCTGCACTGTTATGATGAAAACATTCATGAGATTGCAGAAATCGTGAGGACACTGCATTTGTTTGCTCGACAGATAAGGCTTTGATAGGCCACAATGCTTAGTGCTGCAATGGGAGTAGGTCTAAATTTAATGTTATAATCAGCACATTTAAGGATTAGTTCATCTCGGTAGCTTTGATAGTAAAAACGTAGTAAATGTAATAACTGTAATGTAATAATTATTTCATATGCAGAGATATTACAGAACAGCAACCACCTACTCTCTCTTGTGAAGCCAACAAGGAAGTGACTAAAACTGTAATTCATCGACTGCCCGATTCAGGCTGCAAAAAAAAGTGCAGTCACACACACACACACCCAAAAAAAAAACAACCAAACATAAAAAAAAAAAAAAAACATGTTTACAGCCTGGTTCAAAAAATTATTTTGGTCTATATAGCTAATTTTGCCCTTCATGACAACTGTGAGTGGGGTGATTCTTTTTTTTATAACTCATCCGTTTAAATTATATTAAGCCTTAAAGTTCTGCATAATTAAGGGCGTGGTCACTTGAGGGACAGGTGGATTGCCGCTGCTGACACTGCCGTCGAGCTAGGTGGGCGTGGCTTCAGCAACCAGCTCCCGCCTTTTTGGCCATTTTCGATTATCCGGGAGAGTCGCGCGGTGACGTGCTGCCAAGATGGCGACGCCCCGCTCTGCCTACTTTGTGCTTCAAATATGCTCTTCAGAAATCTGCGGGTGACGTCACGGACTCTACGTCCATGTTTTTATACAGTCTATGGATATTACTCAATCAGCGGACATTTACAATGAGGTCTTAAAGGAGACCTGCCCATTTAAACAGTTTTTTTAAATCAGTCTAAAATCAGGGTAGAAAAGGCCTTTTATTTTCTAAATTAGGCCTTAATTATTTTATCATATACAAATGATTATTTCTAAGCTGTTTACAGTGTACAATTTTGATGTAAAAATCCTTCTAACATAATAAGCACACCTCAGGAGACATTATACAAATTAAAATGCAGTTCATGACCCCTTTAATACTTAGGGCTAGGGGTTCGTTCTACTTAACCCTAAATATAAACAGTAGCAATAGTAATGCTTCCTCTAGTAACTACGTTATTAACACTACATGGCCGAAAACAGCTGTGGTTTTGTACATGTCCAAAAGCAATGACCTAACTGGTTACAGTACAACCACAATAACACACATAATAATGAAACAGTACTGAACATTTCAACATGTAACAGGCCGAACATATTAAGTTAAAGCTACATATGTAAGAGCTCAACTCATACACAGACTCAACTCACCTCTGGCAGACAGCTTTTTGGTGTTGATGATTTTGGCAGCATATTCCTGACCAGTAGAGATTTTCATACATCTTCTCACCACAGAAAAGGCTCCTCTGGAAATCAGAAAGAATATATACATATAATCAACTTTGTTTCATTTATTAAGACTATGAATATTAGCTACGTTTATTTTCATTTATTTATTTTCTTTGTGTATATATTTCTGGTAATGCAGAGTTTCCCTGCTCCTGTGAAAATTCTACTCCGATCCCCTCTGCCTTTTCTTAAAGAACATGTTTTAAGCTTTTCTACAACCTCGTCTTGAATATCCCTACTAAATATTCATAGAATATATGTGCGATTTGTAAGAACATGCTTCTCAACGTCAACAAAACTCCGTTCTTAAAGTAAATAAGCATGACGTTTTAAATGGGGGAATTCCGCTGTTACTTTTCCCGCCGAAAAGGGGAAAAGAATAATATAAACAGCACAGTATAACGTCATAACAGCACATGAAAGAGCCGAAAAGAGATTTCCGAACGCAGGTAACGTACAGAATCAGGTAACGTTAAGGACTAACAGGTAACTGTCAGTGCCTTTAAACATCCTACACTTTTCTAAAAAAAACGTTGAAGATTGTTATTAGAAGCGTGTGCATAACTAATACTTACTTTCCCAGTTCTTCATACAGCTGATATTCGTCGGTAAACCTGGTGCAGGTTGTTGAAGCCATGCTGAGAGCCAAGGAAAGAACAATCTGAGCGCAAAAGTGAAATCTGCGGTTACCTCTTCCTGTATATCCTCAGTGCAGACCGAAAGTAAATGTTTCAACTCTGGAAAGAAATGAAAATGTACGAGTCTGTCACTACAAATCCTCTTGCAGGTATGAGATTGTGACTGCCACTGTTTTGACACCTATCTGAAGTTGAAGCGCCGCACCTCTTCTGATCAAGAGATGTCCGATTCGTGAACGTATCGTTCTTTTAAACCGATTCTTTATAACGATTCAATAGAACCGATTCGCGAGCGTGTGTGAATCATTCGAGTTTTTGGGGACTTTCATTAGGTTACACGTCAATGTTTCAATTCACACAGACCTATATATGAATAAATGTCGTGCTCATTTTGTCCGCAATATACATAGAAAGAATACCAAAATAACGTAGACTATATAAAACTGAAACCAACATATGTAGCCTTTATATATATATATTTGCACATTTTAAACTAGAAAACAAATTAAACAATATTTAATGCTGTTATTTGACCAAAGTAAAAGAATCAAGAACACTTGTGAAAATGCTTCTGTTTTTCAGTATTTTATAATATAATGCTAAAGGTTGCATTTTAATTTATACAGTCAGCAAAAAATGTGTCTGAAATTAGTACAGTGCAATCTTAATTATCTCTTATTCATTTCCCATTGTAATAATTACATTTTTTGTTACAATCAAGTATTAAAAACACATTTGTATATGAAGCCATTTATGAGAAATGAATTGGAATGAATTGGCATGTAACAATCACAAACCCATTAAAAACATATAGCCTATGATAAACAATAGTAGGATATTTAGCTTAATTAATTTCACTACAAAAAAAAAAAAAAGAGCTGCAAATCTGTAATTGTGTGATGATTCACATGGAAAGAAGAATCATTTCGATTGACCGATTCGTTAAAGTGAATCGAGTTTCCCAACAGTAATCTCTCACATGTCGCTTCCTGCTGTAACAGCGGCTGTTGAATCTAGTGTAAGAGCTCCCTCTGGTGGCACAAACCCGCGTGTACGAGTGTCTGGAAAGACCACAGTGTATATAGATTATTTAAATCGCAGGAAATTAGCAAATGTGTGACCGTAGACTTGTGTATAGACTGATAACGCTAGTCTAAAATGAAGCATCATACAGTACTGTTCATCCTTGAGCACTGTCACCTTGAGTTAACGGGATGACCAATTATCCTCTTAAATTACTAATCCTGTAAATCCGGTGGAGCATTCTCCCTCATCTACTACTGTCTTAAAAATCAATGTGATGATAAAAAGCTCCTTTCCCTCCTTTGGCATTTCAGATTAGGTCTATTTGTCACTCTTTACTCACCTGAATATTTATTATGAGGTTGTTTTATGAAAGTGAACTTACTTTGAGGTACACACACTTACATCTATTCCTTTTGTCAGTTCTTCACAATTAATAATAGATATTTTCTCTTGTAGTGAATTACAGAAAACTGTAACTAGAAATCCACTGCCCAATATTCAATGTTACTAATACAATAAAACTAAATAAATAAATAAATGAAAATAGTAAAAAAAAGAAGAAAAATACATTCTAAAAGAAGTTGGAAATACACAATATTAAGTTGAATGTAATAATCAATAGTATGTCAACATAAATGTTTAATTGATAAAAAAAAAAAAAAAGAAGAAGAAGAAGAAGAAAAAACATCTGTAGAAAAACAGATAATGTCCTGGCATAAAATGAGCAGTAATTTTTTTTATATTACCTATAATGCAATGCATTTAAAATATCTGTAAGAATCAGTACAAAAAAATTCCTTCAAAATAAAACTGCACACTGGGATGTATTTTTACAGACATTTTTTAGAATGTAATGTAAACTATGAGCAGTAAGAGTTAAAGTGTCAGATCATTTCCAGAAGGGGATGGGGGATGTGGGGTAGGAGGGAGTGACAGAGACTTAAACAGCCTGACGGGAAAAAGCTGTTAGAGTGTCTGGTAGTGGCGGTATAGATACTCTTAAACCCTTTTCCAGATGGCAGTGTGTTACATTCATGGGATGGGTGTGAGGGGTCAGCAATAATTCTAGATGCACTGCAGATGCAATGTTTTGCTGATGAATTCTCTGAGAGGAGTCTCTCTGGGGGGTCAGAGACACTGCAGTTCCCAAACCAGACAATGCTGCAGAGCATGATCTCAACAACAGTAGTCTAACTGGCTGTTTGGACTCCAGTTCCAACACTTACCAATAGCCCGCAAAGCCTATAGATGACCTCAGCATAAGGAAAGACATTTCAGAGGTGGAAATGGTTTACTTTCTCTTACATACGAATATAAAATAACTTTCCATACTAATTTTGAAAGTGAAAAAAAGTGACGTGACATACAGCCAAGTATGGTAACCCATACTCGGAATTCATGCTCTGCTTTTAACCCATCCAAAGTGCACACACACAGCAGTGAACACACACACACTGTGAACACACACCCGGAGCAGTGGGCAGCCCTTTATGCTGAGGCGCCCGGGTGTGAATATATTAATCGGTGCCTTGCTGAAGGGCACCTCAGTCATGGTATTGAGGGTGGAGAGAGCGCTGTACATTCACTCCCCCCACCTACAATTCCTGCCGGCTCGAGACTCGAACTCACAACCCTTGGATTGCAAGTTCGACTCTCTAACCATTAGGCCACGACTTCCCCGTTTTCCCCCGTGTTTTACCCATGCAATGCATTAATTGCAAACGTAATGGATGATGTCCCGAAAAAAATCATAAAACTATTATAACATGCCAGGAAATCTCTTATAAAATCTGGTGGCAGTCGTTGCTTAAAGGGATAGTTCACCCAAAAATGAAAGTTATTTCATTAATGACTCACCCTCATGTCGTTCCAAACCCGTGAGACCTCCGTTCATCTTCGGAACACAGTATAAGATATTTTAGATTTAGTCCGAGAGCTTTCTGTCCCTCCACTGAGAATGTATGTACGGCATACTGTCCACATCCAGAAAGGTAATAAAAACATCTTCAAAGTAGTCCATGTGACATCAGAGGGTCCGTTAGAATTTTTTGAAGCATCGAAAATACATTTTGGTCCAAAAATATCAAAAACTACGACTTTATTCAGCATTGACTTCTCTCCCGGGTCTGTTATGAGCACGTTCACAACACTGCAGTTTAGTGATATCTGGCTCGCGAACGAATCACTCGATGTAACCGGATCTTCTTGAACCAGTTCACCAAATCGAACTGAATCGTTTGAAACGGTTCACGTCAACAATAAGCATTAATCCACAAATGACTTAAGCTGTTAACTTTTTTAACATGGCTGACACTCCTCTGAGTTCAAGTAAACCAATATCCCGGAGTAATTCATTTACTCAAACAGTACACTGACTGAACTTCTGACCTAGCCAGATAACGAACGAAACATTGACTCGTTCTCGAGTCAAGAACCGGTTGCATCGGTTTTTTCGGATCACCGGTAGTGATGGGAAGTTCTGTTCTTTTCCGCGAACCGGTTCTTTCGGACAGTTTGATTCAATAAACCGGTTGCCGAAAACGGTTCACCAGTTTTTTTTTGCGCTCGACGTAATGACTTCATTGGCGATGATTGCCCTTGATTCAAGCCTTTGGTTTACCCGCACTCATAACATTAGCACAGAATCAGTTCAGAATCAATCACCAAAAGAACCAGTTCAGTTCAGACGCGCTGTGTATCAGTCTGAATCACGCATTGGTTTATTTGAACTCAGAGGGAGTGTCAGCCATGTTAAAAAAGTTAACAGCTTAAGTCATTTGTGGATTAATGCTTATTGTTGACGCGAACCGTTTCAAACGATTCAGTTCGATTTGGTGAACTGGTTCAAGAAGATCCGGTTACATCGAGTGATTCGTTCGCGAACCGGATATCACTAAACTAGTCTTGTGAACACGCTCATAACAGACCCGGGAGAGAAGTCAAGGCTGAATAAAGTCGTAGTTTTTGATATTTTTGGACCAAAATGTATTTTCGATGCTTCAAAAAATTCTAACGGACCCTCTGATGTCACATGGACTACTTTGAAGATGTTTTTATTACCTTTCTGGACGTGGACAGTATACTGTACATACATTCTCAATGGAGGGACAGAAAGCTCTCGGACTAAATCTAAAATATCTTATACTGTGTTCCGAAGATGAACGGAGGTCTCACGGGTTTGGAACGACATGAGGGTGAGTCATTAATGACATAATTTTCATTTTTGGGTGAACTATCCCTTTAATGGTTAGAGAGTTGGGCTTGTAACCCAAAGGTTGTGGGTTTGAGTCTCAGTACCGGCCTTGGGATTGTCGGTGGGGGGAGTGAATGACCAGCACTCTCTTCACCTTCAATACCACGACTGAGATGAAACCCTTGAGCAAGGCATTGAACCCCCAACTACTCCCGGGCTGCCCACTGCTCTGGGTGTGTGTTCAATACTCACTGCTGTGTGTGTGTGTGCACTTGGATGGGTTAAATGCAGAGCACAAATTCCGAGTATAATAAAAAAGAAAAAACAAAATTCTGATGAAGACAAAAAAAAAATAAAAAATGACATGACATACAGCCAAGTATGGTGACCCATACTCGGAATTTGTGCTCTGCATTTAACCCATCCAAAGTGCACACATACAGCAGTGAACACACACACACACCCCGTGAACACACACCCAGGGGTACGTTTCCCAAAACCATAGTTGCTAACCTGTTAGCAACTTAGTTGGTTGGCAATGGTAAAATTGCATTGCAACCAACAAAGTTGCTAACTTAGTTAGCAACTATGGTTTTGGGAAACGCACCCCAGAGCAGTGGGCAGCCATTTATGCTTCGGCGCCCGGGGAGCAGTTGGGGGTTCGGTGCCTTGCTCAAGGGCACCTCAGTCATGGTATTGAAGGTGGAGAAAGCACTGTACACTCACTCCCCCTACCTACAATCCCTGCCGGTATGAGACTCAAACCCGCAACCTTTGGATTGCGAGTCCAACTCTCTAACCATTAGGCCAAGACTTCCCCGCTTAGCGAAGAATTAAAAAAACTAAACTGCTAGATACCAGAGGTGTCCCCCAAGGCTCCATCCTTGGCCCTACACTTTTCTCAATTTATATTAATAACATTCCCCAGGCAGTTGGTAATTCACTCATTCACTTATATGCTGATGATACAATCCTTTATGCCACAGGTTCCTCCCCTGATGCTGTTCAAGCTACCCTGCAAGATAGCTTTTACCAACTACAGCAGTCTTTTACACAACTGAAACTCACTCTCAATACCTCCAAAACAAAAATCATGTGGTTTTACCGTAAGGGTACTATGCCTCCTCCTGCCCTTAACATCACCTGATCATCTGATTGGAAACTTCACTTTCTTTCTCTATCCACATATCAAAGCTGCAATCTAAGGTCAAAGCCAAGCTTGGTTTCCTTTACAGAAACTGCTGTTCCTTCACCACTTCTGCCAAACTTACTCTTATTCAAATGACCATTCTACCTACTATGGAGACACTATATACAGGGTTGCTTGCAAGTCCACTCTATCAAAACTTGATGCTCTTTACCATTCCGCTATCAGGTTTGCCACAAATGCTCCTTTCAGTACACACCACTGCGCTCTATATTCATCTGTTAACTGGCCCTCCCTTCACAATCGCCGTAAAATTCACTGGTTCACTTTCATTTACAAGACCCTTCTCGGCCACTCACCGCCTTACTTAGGTCACCTGCTGCAGCCAAAGCCCGTCACATATAACACCCGGTCCTCTCTTCATCTTCAATTAAGCATTCCCAAAACCAACTCTGCGTTTGGTCTTGCATCTTTTCAATCTTCTGCCACTCGCAACTGGAATGCTCTGCAAAATATTCTCAAACTGGATAAACTAATTTCAATTTCATCCTTCAAAACTATTATATTATACTTGTTCACGGACATATGCAGTTACTTCTCTACATAATATATATATATATATATATATATATATATATATATATATATATATATATATATATATATATATATATATATATATATATATATATATATTTTTTTTTTTTTTTTTTTTTCAAAGCAAATAGATTGATGATTCACCATCTATCACTTTCCTATGTACCTGTACACTTAGCTGGTTATAAGTGTCTGTTGTCCACTATGTTGTTTTAAATTATATTTATGTAATTGCTAACCTGTATGTATTTCTAATGTTCTGTATTTATTTTAGCCCTACTTCCCTTTCCCTAAGTGGTTATTCCACTTGTCAGGCCGCCATTGTAAATAAGAACCTGTTCTTAATGACTTGCCTGTAAAAATAAAGGTTTAATAATAAAGAATTGGAGATTAAAATAATAGCAGAATTGTCTCATTTTAAATAAACAATAAACACTGAGATGAAAAAAAAATGGTCACACCAAATGTTGATTTAATTTAATTAATAGAAGTTAATTAATAAAGAAAATCTGTTTATAACATTATTTTGACAGCATCCTCATTTTACAGCATTTTTACACAAGTCCCTAAAACTTTCAATAGTACTGTAGCTTTGCAGGTAGGTTTCTTGAAGCATCTTGGAGACATTGCCACAGTTCTTCTGAATTTAGTCTGTCTCAGTTTGTTCTGTTTCTTCATGTCATCCCAGTCAGACTGGAAGATGATGAGATCAGATCTCTGTGTGGAGCACTGGCTGTTGAACTTGCCAGAAACTTTGTGCAAAGAAGAAAAAAAAAAACTCTTTCCCTGATTGCAAATGACAAATCTCACTGATCACCCTTTTATGTAGGTGAGAGTAGCTGAGTAGATGCGCCAGTCATTCTCTAGCCAAATTTATGACAAGAGACTGAATGAACTCCATGCTGGTGGCTCCAGCATGCACATACTTCTCTGAGTCAAAACAAAAGTTGCCTAATGTCATGTGAAAAAGGGTTTATTCATTTTGAGAGATAAATCCAAGTAAGATCATTGGAATGAATCTTTTCTTTTTCTTTTTTTTTCTTTTCTTTTCTTTTCTTTTCTTTTATTTTTTAAGCAATGCTTTGATACAAAGGCAAAAAGACAAAGGCAGTGAGACATTTGATCAATGAAATTGTGAATTGAAAGATTTAGATGTATCATTCTCAGATTTTAAAGAACATAGTAAAGCCTGACTTCAGCAGAATAGGGTTTAGACTGCAACAAGGCCAATTATATTTATTTATTTATTGTCAGAAATTTTTTTTGTGACAATTATATTTCTAAAAACTTTACTACACATTTAAGTCATTATAACTATTTCTGTTTATGATTGTAATTAATTCAGACTCTGTGCAAACAAACTGCCAAGTGAGACCACTATTAGTCCAAAGGCTACATGAATGATATAGCCTATCTGCTGTATGCCATTTCTTGTGTTTGGGTTCAGGGTGGGTGCAAGTTATATATGGCCATAAAATAAATACTAATATTTGCATATGCATGTTTTTACAAGAATTTTGAGGGAAAAACAAAAGATTGAGAGGTAGTAATAGAACTTGAATGAGAGAGACCAAAATAAAAAGAGCAGCTTTTTAAGAGAAAAGACAGGGATAAAGGAGATACGGTGTAAAAATATGAACCTGCCGAACCTTTGCTGGTTGCCAGAAAGAGTTCCAGTCATGCTTGGCTAAACTGGCCATTACAGGAAACAGGAGTTTATGCAAATATGCAAGCCAACAAACTTTATCAAAGCTATAATGTATAAAGATGAAGGACTTTTACATACACACACACAAATACACATAATACACCTTCATATCCTATCATAGACGTTTATGTACATCAAAATCAATACATAGCTTATATATACCTACCAACATATCCTGTATTAGCCAGGCATTTTGCGATTAACCTTATCATCCGGTAACTATGGCCCATTAACATTTTGTTTGTGGAACATTTTCCAAATCAACTGAGAGCTTTGCCAGTGGATAATTATTCTATTTCCATTAGTAAATATTGTGGTAGGTATAATTAAAACAGTACATGTCTTAGAACTATGCCTATGAATTTTACTATGTGGGCACATTATGCAATACAGAAAGTGTCTCCTCTAACAAGGTATAACAGTCCAGTGACAGCATAGACAAATGTGAACCAACCAACAGCATACCTACAAAAAAAATGGAATAGCTCAGCCTCAAGGAATGCAAAACACTGCCAAGAGATCCAGCCCTGCAGGCAAGCTTAATACCTCCTGTTGACATATGAAGTTGGTAGGGTGTCATTCTGCTAGTTATTTGGTACATTAAATGTGGGGAATTGTAATCTGTTCCAGCTTTGCTTCACATGAGTTTTATGAAGACAGCTGTGGCGTATTGGCCAGGGACATTGGATTGTTCTCAAGGAAATGGTCCAGATTACATAATCCAGCTGCGTCATTTTGTTACGCTCTAGGGTAGCACCAAACAATAAAACTCATGTTCATTTTTTTTTTTCTGTTTTTTGGAATGTTCTGAGCTTCATATGCATCTGGCTTACTGACTGACATAACCACACAGCTGAAAGTCACTGTAACAATCTCAGTAAAACATGGACTGCAGGAAAGTAATATACCATGTCCTAAACAGGCACAATGCAACAAGATTCAAGTAACAAGCAATTAGACCATGCAAAATGAATGTGAAACTGCTGTGTGACATGGCACAGTAATATACAATATGTATTTGTTGCTTATCATACAGCTATGTGGAAAGTGATTGTGCACCAAAGAGATTTAACTTTTGGCAGGACAAACCATTGCAATGGCACAGATATTGAAACAAAGTTAATGACAAAATTTGCTCGTTGCTTTTGTAAGTGTACAAAGTATTTGTTTATACCTTGAAAAATAGTACCAAAGGATGAAAAAAATCAATACTTTTCTTTATTTATTTCTTTTTAATAATATGTTGAGCCCATATTCATTTCATTATTGTATTTTTTAAATTGTCAGACTAAATCTAAAATCCCTGCTGAGGACAATCAATTTTGCAGAAACGTTTAGTATTGACTTACAGTCATTCAAATGACAGAAATTCTTCATTTTTTCAAACTACTGCAAGAGGAAAAAAATGACTGCTTGAGTGTATTTTAGTATGTGTACTTATTGGTTGAATACACTATGTATTGTAAAACGGTACATACTAAAATATTAGTGGTATGTTAAGCAAGTTAAGCATAATGATACTTGAAATGTAACACACAGCAAAATTTAGAGAAAACAGGAGGATAAGAAAAAGATGTATTGATCTTAAATTCAAGTTTCACTGGTGCCAGACCAGGCAAAACATCAAATAAGACATATATACAGTAATAGAATTCAAATTTTTGCCAATAATTAATTTCATTTAACTTTCTTATGCAACCCAAAAAGTTTTTTTAGTTTTTTATTTATTCAAGCTGTAAGACGTACAGTAGGAATTCAAGTGATTTCCTTCCTCATCATGCATTTTATTTTATTTTCTTCATTTTCATTGAAGGCTTGTCATTTTTGTGGTTTTAGTAGCACCAGAGTTCTTCCACTTTTCTCATCTGCCACTAGTTGTCCTTACCCAAACTTGCAGCATTGTTTGAGACAAAAGTTGAATGAATCACCTATAGTTCTCTGCACATTGAACTGGAATAGAAAATATTTAAATTACACACTACTGACGTTTAAATTGAAATTGGAGGTAAATCTATAAATCAGTGAAAATGACTGTGCTGGAAGTTAAAGACTACAGTCATCCCTGAGTTCATACCACAAAAGGTACCACAAAAGTCAAAATGGGAGACAACATAAACTTCTATAGACCTTAGGTCTTTCTTTTGAATTTTCCTCTTCGTTTTGCTTTCTTCCAACTCTTCATCTGTTCCAAATCATATGAGAGAAGGTTATCATCCTCATCTTCATCATCATTTGTGTACCAGGGACCCCAGACCCCCCCATTATACTGAGGATTGGAGCGATAGTCTTTGGGAGGGTAGCGGCATGGCACAGCTGTTTTGTTGTACCGAAGAAGCCTGATTAGCATCTTCTTCACCACATGTGGGTATCGTCGAGAAAGGTCCACTCGTTCATACGGATCAGCTGTAATGTTGAAGAGCCATATAGATTTGCCTCGATCCCAGTTCACACGTTCATTGTGCCAACGATTGGCTAACAGCAGTTTGGAGAAAGTCTGCGGTGGAATCCAGTCACTATATCCTGGCACACCAGTCAGGAGCTTCCAGTCACCTACACGCAGTGCTGCCTGGATGGCCGTGTTCCAGATTCCATAGCCTGCTTTCCAAGAGCCATTCTTGGCTTTGGTGTAGACAGGGTCTATGTTGTGGAGAATATCCAGTCGAGGTGAGCGACGTCCCTCACTGATTGCTTCCCAGACATCATAACCATCAAGGTTCTGGTTTTCATCTAGAGTACCTTCACCAAGCATCACCAGTGTTGGGTACCAATCAGTAATATGGATCAGAGCCCTGCTTCTAGTTCCCTTTTTGACCAGTAAAGGGCTGTGTACAAACCCTACCGCTCGTATTCCTCCTTCCCAGTAAGTTCCTTTACTGCCTCTTAGTGGCCAGTTGCTGCCTCCTGCCATTGGTTGACCTCCATTGTCTGAGGAGTACACCATAACCATGTTGTCATAATAGCCATACTGCTTGAGAGCAAGAGTTAGATTGCGTACTGCCTCATCCAAGCAGCTGACCATTGCAGCATACTTGCGGCGATGCAAGTTTGGGATTGACTTATAGCGTTCAAGGTAACGGGCAGGAACCTGCAAGGGTGAGTGTACAGCCTGGTAGGCCAAGTAAAGGAAGATGGGACGTTTAGGATTATGAGAGGCCAGGATGTTTATTGCCTTTTGAGTATACATGATGGTGGAATAGATGCCATGGTCCTGCTCCCAGGCAGCTTCTTCCCCCTCATGAAGATCGTACCCACACATTCCTGGGCTGTCACATTTGTAATGGCTGTAGTAGTCACCGCTACCCAACAAAGAGCCAAAGAAGGTATCAAAGCCACGCTGTGTAGGCATACAGCCACGTTTATAGAAGCCAAGGTGCCACTTCCCCACCATATGAGTAGAGTACCCAGCGTTCTTCAGTTTCTGAGGAAGGGTGATGTTCTCCAAAGGGAGGCAATTTGGCTGACTGGGTCGGATGATGGAATGCTGGAGGCCAGTGTGGATTTGATATCTAAGACATAAAAAATAAAACAACAGTTAGTAACAATAAATGATAAGCACTGAATAAAACAGACATTTGGTCCTCATTTTAGATGACCTATTACTTTAACTGTCCATCCAAAAAAAAAAAAAAAAAAAAAGCTGTAAAACTGACATCTTTTTTACGTTAGTAAAAATGAAGTTAACATCAACTCTGAAAATTAAAATGTTTTTGACTAAATACAGTTTATAGTGTTTATATTATTATAGTGTAGTATGTATATTTTATACTATATTTCAAACGTAATAAACACTTTTTTCCTCTCTTCCACTGACTGTCATATAGGGAAGCCATTCCAGCGGATGACAGAAGACATCGACGTTGCGTGATTAGTGACGAACGCGGAGACAAAACAAAACACTGTTCACGTATTAGAAGCACAAAATTATGGAGCCCTACACATTTATTTAACTTTATTTTTATTTTTTATTATATGTCTTTTTTACATTCCCTTACTGTATAGTTGTATCTTATATTTTATATTTGATCTAGATTTTTAGACTCTACTGTTTGTGTTATCTGTATGCACCGGGGGTCTGAGAGTAACGCAATTTTGATTCTCTGTATGTATGTACTGTACATGTGGAAGAATTGACAATAAAGCAGACTTGACTTGACATGCAGGAAAAAAATAGTAGGCTGTGTGCACGATTTATTAATTCATTCCCTCAATGTACTAAAACGTGCACAAGATTACTATTGCGTTCCCTCGATTTACTATTTTGTTCACTCGATTTGTAATTTGTGCACACAATTTACTAATTCGTTCCCTCGATTTGCTAAATCATGCGCACGATTTAGCAAATCGAGGGAATGCAATAGTAATCGTGTGCACGTTTTAGTACATTGAGGGAATGAATAAGTAAATCGTGCGCACAATTTATTTATTTTTTCTTGCATGTCATGTGCAGGGCTCCGTACAAAATGAGGATTTGTAAAGAAAAATATTGGAGGATTTCGATATACCTGTAAGCCAAGAGGCTTTTCCTTTGCTAAAGTAAGGAAACTTTGTTTCCTTTGCTCCTGCATTTCTCAGAGGCACACGCACGATGCATATGTCCTACGTCATCTGCCTGAACGTCTTCCATGTACCACAGTCAGCGGAAGTGAGAAAAAAGTGTTTATTATGTTTGAAATATGGATATTTATCTTACAAAAAATACATGGATTCGCTATAGGAGGTCTTTATTCACCCCCCAGAGCCATGTGAGGGATGTTTTATTACAGATGCGCTATTTTTTTTATGTCTTCTGAACTGTTGACAACCAACACCCACTTACCCCCATTGAAAGGCTTGGAGGGGCCAGGACAAATTTGAATATAACTCTGATTGGATTCATTTGAAAGAAGAAAGTCTCATACACCTAGGATGCTTTGAGGGTGATTAAGACTAATTTTCATTTTTGGGTGAACTAACCCTTTAATATTTCAGTCAAGTACCTTAACATCTATAGCTTTTCTACTTCTACATGCAAATACATGTATCAAGTAATATCCAAATCATCACACTTATACAGTGTTTTGCTGTTCATGATGTACAAGTAAACATTTCTCCACAATGAATATAAACATTAAACAATGCATAAATTAAATAAATCACAAGCACATAAAAATAGCACAGATGCATAAACACAAACATACCGTTTCTTCATTTTACAAACACAGTACCAAGACAGTACACACACTGTTTTAAGGACATCAGAAAGAAAAGAGTTTGCAACCTCTTCTAGATATGGTCAATTTTTCCTGTCATATTAAATAATTATATAGGCTATATGATATAGTTTTAATATCACTTTATGAAAATCAAGTCAAATCAAATTTCTTGTTCTAAACAGCAGAGAGGTAAATTTAGAGCAAATAATGACTTTGCTTAAATGTCTAGTTCTTTATAGAAACCCTAGATGGCACAAATTGATGGTACTTAAAGTAAGTGTTGATATTTACAGCATTAAATGACTTGGCACAAGCTGATTGGTTCATGTTGCATATGCAGCCAATGAGTTTACTGCTTCAATTTAAATGGCTGGTTAGCGTCCACTTGAGCATTTTGCTATTTTATATGCTATTTGTGCAGCAGCAGTATGTCTTAAATACCCACATCACTCTATCACCATATTCATTGGCAGTAGCAAATTCATGTACTTGCTTGCAGCAGCAATAATCTACAACAACAGCAATAACCAATAGTAGCATCAATTTAGCAGCAGCAGCATAGCAGATCTATTCCGCCAAGACCAAATACATTAACATTTTGATATCCATTACCATGCTAAAATCTTCAGAGAATTGTCAGGATAGAACTTAGATTTTCTTGAGGAAAACATCCCAGTTTAATCTCTCATCTGCTCATCTCCTCTAGAGTTTTATAATCTAAAACTGGAAATCTAAAAACTGTGATTTGGCAATTCAGATTTGCCAAAGTACCAAAGATTATTCTGCAGTCAAACATTATCAACAGAAATGTTTCATTGAATTGGTCCAAGACTAAATTATCTGGCTATTGTCCAGCTTAATATTATATCTCTATACTCTTATTGTCAACAATTGTCTCTTTTGCTACTGCTTTTATTTTTTCTAAAGAATTTTAAGAGAAACAGCTAAGACAACAGCCAAGTGAATGTTTAAATCACATATAAACTTGAGAAGTGTTTTAGAGTGTTCAGTGTTTTTATTTTATGACAGGCCTTTGACATTTTGTATACATTCTTGCATATAATGACAGTTTTTCCATTTCACGTCCTTTGAGTGTTTGTTCTACTCCATGTCTAACTTCACATTTGGACAAAGGTTATGTAAGCACGCAACAAAGTATTTGTTCTCATGCTTGCCATGCTCTTTAATTTAAAAACATAAACGAAAACATCAGTACAGTAATAATTATTTATAACTTTCTACAAATAATAATTCCATCAAAATTATCTTAACCATGCATGGTGTAACCTGGTACTCAAGAATGTAAGAATGTTCTGCTTTACATCAAGGAGATTCTGGAGAGATTAATCCATTAATGTAAAAATTGTGAATGTCACTTTAATACCATATGGACCCTAAAGTAAAGCTGAAATGATGATTGTTAGGTTTACGTTCTGTGTTTTGGACATTTACCTGGTGAATCATCTCTGTTCTCTTTTTGGCTCCTGTCTCCTCTGTTTGGTTCAGCTGGGTTGCTTTGTGTGTATTCATATTTGCCACAATTATAGACTTTTGTTTGTGTTCCTGTTCTCCGGCCTTAGTTTATTTCATTGACCTAGTTTCCTGTGTGTCCTGATTAGTTCATTCTGTTTACCTGTGTTCATTCTATTAAGTCATTAGTTCCGCTCTTGCTTTGGCATAAGTATTCCCCATTTCTGTTCAATCCCTGCCTGTTATGAATGTTGCTTAAGTTGCTGTTTGGTTGTGGATACTTTGCTGGAATACCTGTTCTTCTGTGGTTTATAATTAAAAGGACTGTTCCCAGAGAACATGTAGTAATCAGCCCGAGCTTGGCTGCCCCTCGGCGCCTTTGGCTCAGACTCGGCTTTGGCGAGTGTTATCAAGGCTGAGTGTGGCAAACTACTCGCCCTTGTGCATGTGTTTGTGATGCGGCTGTAAAGCACTGACCCGATTCCTGTTCACCATAACCCGCCTGGATTTGGCTGTAGAGTCCAGGCCACTTCTGGCAATGATTCAGCTTGGTTCAGTCATAGACGTTTACAATAATATAGCAATAGTTATCATAAAACTGTTTTAAATTGACTTAATACCCTAACAGTATCTCACAATGTTAACTACATGTTTAATATTGTGAATTTGTCAAAAAATATATATCTGCGTAAAACTTAAATAATAAAACAATATTAAAAGTGCTTTATAGAACAGAATATTCTCTAATATAATAAAAGCAAATCTATGTTTATGAAATGCAGCAGGTCATTCTTTTATATGCTTGCTTGTTTGAATTTTAAACACGCTTCATTGCGCTCTAGGTCAGGGGTCAGCAACCCACGGTCATCCCTCTAAGGTGGCACCCTGTAGCATGGGTGTACAATACACGGGGGAGGTGTCCCCCTGACTTTTAATAAAACCTAATCTCTTCCCATGCAGTTTTTCTCAAAGTATGTTCACGTAGAGATTAGCATTATTTTATATTTTATTTAATTCATTTATAGCATTATTTATTATGCCAAAAATAATGTTAATTTAAATGTTTCAAAAGTTTACTTGCATTTGATAATATGATGTCATGTTAAATGTTTTTACATGAGAGAGCACTAAGTTTACCTGTCGGAGAGCAACGGTCAAACAACAAATGATAAAGGACATTCCTACTTGGTCTTGTAAGTATCTGTGTTTTTGTTTTGAAATGTTTATTTTTTATCTATATTATTTGTTATCATATGTAGGAACCGTGACATTTCAGTGTAGGTGTTGAGCAGTAGTTGGTAGTGATCAGTATGGAAGAGGCCTCACAGTTCAGCAAGCATGCTACATGTTACTGCTTACATGTTACTGCTATGGGTACTACTGGCAGCTGATATAAATAATTGTAATAAATTATAATTAATTGTAATTGTGGACATGAAAATATCCTTTCTTAGAGTTGATATGAACTTACACTGAATGTTCGCTGGACGAACAGATTAGTTGATGGCTACGGTTACTAATGGCAGCTGATATAAATAATTGTAATGAATTATAGTTAATTGTAATTATTTATATACATTTCCCTTTTGAGTTAATTTACTACAGACCCAAAGTCTAAGCCAGAGACCAAGATGGAGCCAGAGCCATTTTATTTTATTTACCTTTAGTAAATAAAGTTTGCTGCAATTAGCTTACTGCAAACAGCTGTGACAATGACTCTTTTACAAATATATGATCCACCTAACTCAAATTCTAAATTAATCTTTGAAACACAAAGTTTCTATGAAACATTTGCAAATCTATGAAACACATTTAAAGTGTAAATTCACACAAAAATGTAAATTCTGTCACTTAGTTTTCCCCACAGAACACACACACACACACACACACACACACACACAATATCCTGCTAAAGACAGTTTTAACTACAATGATTTCACTTTGAACTGCACCGTATTACACAAAACAATTATTTGCTAATTTGGTCATCATCAAAATTCCACATCATTAGAAATGACTCATCTTTGTATGAACTTCAGGAAAAGCCTTCATTTGATTAACTGTACATCATGTTTAAGAATTTACAGACTCCTATCAGCTATTAGAAAAATAACCTTTCTACTTTTGGCTTCAGCAAAAGCCTTAATGGTATAGTTCACCCAAAAATTTTAATTCTGTCATCATTTACTTGCCCTCATGTCGATGCAAACAATAAGACGTTGGTTAATCTTTGGTTTAAAAAAATAAAAATAAAAATTTATTTATTTTAATGAAACCTGAAAGGTTTCTGTACATCCACTGAAGGTCCAAGCACATAAAACTTCATAAAGTTATTGTAAAATAAATCCATATCAACCAAATTTTAATGTGCTGTGTGTGTGTTTATCATTGATTAGATGTAAATGAAAGCCTAAATTAGATCTGCTCATCATTTAAAGCAATCATATCTCTTCACATGGCTTGAAGTAAACTGCTCATTCATTCATATGGATTTGTTTTACAACATCTTTATGACCTTTTTGGAATTGATGACAATTTTCTTTTTGGGGTGAACTATCCTTTAATTATGCCCTTGACGTTCAAGGAGAGACAGATAATTTTGATTATCATAATATTATTTAATTGTCAATTGTGGATCTTGACAGCCTGATGCCACAGAACTAGAAGTCAAGCAAAAATGTAGTGTCATGGTTGAGACTGATTCTGATTTACATGTAAGTGTTACTGTTTATTGATTGTTACTTTATTGCATCATGTTTGGTTGGACACAGTATATGAGCCTGTAGGAATCTTAATGGCCAAATAAAAAAGCATATTCATAATGTTCTCAATATTGTGAATCACTGTGAATATTCAATATATTGACCAGCATATTTATTAATGTGCTTGTGGTGCTTTTATATGACAGGTCAAGTGAAGACAAAGAGGGGGGAATCGGATTAGGCCTAAACCTCCATCCCCATGAAACAACAGCACTTATCCACTACCCACTACACCACAGGTCCAATCTCATTCTGGTTTATAAGCAGCCAGTGTAACTTTTCAAATTTAAATAATGTAGCAAATTACTACACAACCCAAATTTCCCACGAAACATGTTTTGGCCACCAAATCCAACAGAAAAAAAATAAAATAAATAACAATCTACAACCAGGCACTCCTGGAAGCCTTGATGACCCATGTTCTGCTTGCTCCAACATCCTCCCACATCTGCTTCCAATAAGTGGGACATACTCCTCTCTACAGCTAATCAAATTCAGACCACAGAGCATTAAAACATGTTCCCTCATTCCCACTACACCAGCCATTCGTTACACCCTCTTTCTCTTTTCAGTAACCCAGTGACTAACCATCTCAAGGCCCTTTTGTCTGATTTCAGTAGAGCCATCCTATGATTTTTTGATTCTCATATAATTCATTTTAAGGGGTTAGTTCCCCCAAAAGTGACAATTCCCTCATCATTTACTCAACCTCATAATTTTACAAACATGTTTTTGATCTTCTTTCTTCCTACAACATCTAGTCAGTGAGTTGAACTAGAGAACAAATATTTCAGTTTTGTGAATCAACCACACGATTAATATTATCTGACTCAGAAGTATAATTTGTTCTTCTCTCATGAGCTCTCATAAATACTCGGAGAACTAGAGCAGATTTTACATACACAATATTTCTGATATTACTTACACAAAGACGGTTTAGAAGACTTGAATGGATATAGTGCACATGGCAGACCGCATTTTTGTGCCTTTATGTTTGTTTGTTTCTTTTTGTTTTTTGACCATAGTTTAATGGCCCAAGTCACCACAGGAGTTTTATTATGATTTAAGAGTATACAGTTTAAAAGGCATCTAACCATTTAGGCTTGTCCATTATGGCAGTTTTTCCAAATGCTGGAGCTTCACAAAACTGCACATTTTAAATGTCTCCCTTATCTAAACAATCTGATTTTCTCATTAAGTCATCAGCTTGTTAGCAGAGTGCTTATGAACGGAATTGGGTGTGTCAAATAAGGTTCAAACATATAGCACAGTCCTATTCATTCTAATGTAGTGCTGATACAGCAGCTTGTTGAAGACCAAAATTTAATTAGGGTTTATCTGATTTGATTTGCTTTACTTGGCAATTTTTTTTAGCTATAGCTGGACTGTCCCATACAGGTGGGGTCATTTGTGCACCCTTTGTATAAGCTTAAATAATAATATTTTATAAAATGCTACCTAAACTATCTCATAAAATGTTACATAAATAGACAAAACATGTAACAGACTTGGAAGATTATGAGAAGTTAATTTCTTTTATCAGTGCAGTGAACACCTTAAAAGGGTAAACGCTAGCAAGAGAAACTGAGCTTGCTATTTATATGGGCAGATGTGGTGTTTTTGGACTTAGGATCAAAAGGCATCAGATTTAGGCACCCATCAGAGAAGCATAAAGCTTTTCAGCAAAAACATGACCAACGCTTATCCTTCTCAATTACATTTAGACCTTTAAAAGATGGCTTGGCAGAAGCCAACATAAACAACTCTGCCTCTTTTTCTGTAATGTAATCTTATTTGGTCAAGACCCTTTTTGTTGAAGAGCATTTTCAAGATTAAGCAAATATAGCGGGTTTAAAAAAAATAATAGTTTAAAAGGTTAACTGTTTAACTACTAAAAACAGCTGAAGGGTAGGTAGTTGCTTTTTTAACACTTTATTTTTCTGATTTTGGTGCAGTTTTACTAATAAAATGATAGTGGTGGAACAAAGGTCACCATTTGCCAGGTTAGGTTTTATCTTTGTGCTTCTCCCTAAATTAAATCAACCTAAAGAGCTCAAACTGTGGTTTTCAAAAGCAGTGTACTTAAGTGTAAAATAAGATTTGAAAATAGTCAAGTACAGTGTAGCAGCTATGGGTAGATTTATCTACTGGTGTTATAGCTGTAGGACCTCCGCAAAGTTCTTTTGATATTTGTGATGTTAATCTCATATATATTCTGAGTGTTCTGAATTTTCTAGGGCAACCACACAACAGTCATACACATTGGAGTGATCTATATTACCCCAAATCCCCATTACAGAGAGCCACAAAGCCATTCTGTTCAGCACATTCATTGTAAATGAATGTGGGGAGGGGCTGATTCATTCATTACTTCCAAAGCAAATTGCCAAAAGAGATTCCTAGCAACCTTCCTGTTTCCTGAGGCGTGGACCAGATGTTTCACTACTATGGGAACTCTGGTGTCAGCCTTTTAACACTATTGTGGGTGGAGAACATGCACACAAAAACACAATCTTGTCCCATCTGAGTATCCCATACAATTAGCATACTTTTCACAGATACTATTCTGCGGCAGTATCTACAATTGCAAAAAAGGCCATTACGGGTTTGTGGTATACTTTTGTTGTCCAAAAATGAATAAATTGTTTAGTTATGACGTAGTTACAGCACTACATATCTGTCTATGAAGTAAGCACATTGTGCATGTATTTACAGTACAGGGGTAATAGGGTATAGTCTAAAAATATTTAGGCTAGTTACTCAATCCACATTTGCAAAATGTCTAAATGTATTACATTATACAACAAATTAAATATCAAAGATCAAGTGACATTTATTTAAAAATTACAAAGAACAAACTTAACCCAAAAGAAGGTTATTTTATATAGTATGCTGTTCAAAATAATGACAAAAAGTAGGTTATCAAACTTTAATGTGATTAACTAAGACACCCTTAATGATACTTTGTTATCTAATGGAATTTCTTTGATTTTAAAGTGTTGCTGAAGTGTACAAAAACTTTTGGGGCAATTATATCTGTTAGAGATGTTAGCCTATTCATATGAATGCTGTATATCCCACCTGCCGGTCATCAGTTGGCTCCTTGAGGGGCTACACAGAGGCTGAACATAGTAATTCTCCAGTTTGACTCCTGCTGCAGCGAGTCTGTCCAGTGTTGGGGTCTTTATTTCAGACCCATGATACCCCACGTCGCGAAATCCTTGGTCATCGACCATAATAAAGACGATGTGCGGCTGAGATGACGGCTTTTCCACGTTGTTCACACGATTTGAATGAAAGCTGCTCTTCCATGTTCCGTATGTTGAGTTGACAATGCCGCTAAAAGTAGTCAAAAGCGTCAAAAGAAACGTACTTCTTCCCATTCGTCCGCGCATTGCACCTAAAACAATTCGCTCTAATTAAACTTAAAGTTAAAATGAAAATCAAAACAGAGGATAACACTGTCTTACTCTTTTCACAGCGCAAAATAACACCGCTGCATGTCATGTTCCAGGAGGATATCGCTCGGACTGGGGAAACAGACGCGCTTGGAAATTAGGTTCGCAATTAGTCCGACCCTGTTTTTACGAACATAGCCATACTTTTGCAAACTTTGTATGGTGTTGAATGCTGTTGTTCCGAGAACATCTATTTTAGTTAAAAGTACTCCTATAACAGGTTAGTAATAATTATAAAAATAAAAAAACTCTAAAAACCTGAATCTATGTCTATGCAAACTCGGATCGCAGTAAGTTCTGAGCATCACTCCGTCGTTTTTTATACGTTATCAGCGGTCGATCCGTCTGTCTTCTATGACAGAGCTTAATCTTACGCTGAAGTTACTCTTCAGTGCCGTATACTGGTGTCCGATTCGCGAATGAATTGTTCTTTGGAGTCGAGTTTTGTAATGATTCAATTGAACCGAATACAAATCACCGAATTGTTAGGGATACCTTTACAACTGAAAACACGGTGATTTATGTAAAATTATCTAAAACGTGGAGATAAATAGAAATATACTAATATTATTTAACAAAAACGACACAAAATGGCTTGTGTAAACGTTTGGGAACTCTTTTAACGTCTGAGGAATTGCAAACGAATCAGTGAATCATTTTAAACGGGTTCATTTAAACAAACCGATTCACTAAAACGAATGGGACTTCCCAAAACGCTTTATGGACAGCCTCCCAGAGACACAATAGATGATGTAGTAGCCAGCTGTATTTAATGCATTTTTATTTTTATTTTTATTTTTTTTTTTAGAGAAGAGGACAACACCTAATGCCTACACACATGCTATTTTAATATACAATATAGGCTACATAAGTATTGATTCCCTACCCTACTGTCTGACTGACCATACAAACTATGTAATTATGACTCTACAGACTGTTAGATTGCCTTTACTTCTTTCCAAAAAGGGTAAAGTAATAATCAGGTTTCTTTTGTTTTGGGTCATATAGACTGTAGCTCTACTTATTGTTGATAAGGTCTATTTCTACTCACTTCAGCCTACAGATGTGAAAATAGCAGGCTATCTCATCAAAGATTATGAGGAGTATGTTTTTATTATTATTATTATTATTATTATTATGAAATACTGATATATGCAATTAACTATTCTGGTGTGAATGGTTGCCCATTCTAGGATTATGTCAGCAAATTTCCTCTCTTCCTCTAGCAAGTTCTAAACTTACATCTTAACATCTACTAACATCCTAACATCTGCTCAGTTCACTGAGACACAGTATTGCTAAGATTAGATATCTACTTATATTCATTCAATAAGTGTTATCTGTATGTTAAAAACTGGCATGTTTAAAACAGTCCAACAATGATTCTATATTCTAACTTAATTTACGGCATGATAAAATCAATATAAAATGTTATTTTTTTTGCTTGTTATTATAACAAAACAAAAAAAGCTTTCATTACATAATATAAATACAAAAACAAAAAATAACAATTATGTACTAGGGCTGTCAAATGATTAATCACGATTAATCACATCCAAAATAAAAGTTTTGTTTACATAATATATGTATGTGTACAGGGTATATTTATTATGTGTATATAAATACACACACATAAATTATATATTTAGAAAATATTTACATGTATATACATTTATATATTTATATTCTTATATTTTACGTGTGTGTGAGTGTATTTATATATACATAATAAATATAATTTTTTTAAATATATACATGCATGTGTGTGTGAGTGTATTTATATATACATAATAAATATACACAGTATACACACATATATTATGTAAACAAAACTTTTATTTTGGATGTGATTAATCGTGATTAATCATTTGACAGCCCTAGTCTGTACATAATTTATTTTTAAATGGTACATATTAGTACCTTAAGTACACATTATCTTTTGAAATGGAAGCCCAGTTTTACATCTTATTTTCTGATAGTGAAAATGTTGCCCTTGATACTTAAGTTTTATGCAGGGTATTTCCTGCATTTCACGATTCCTGCCAGTCTGTGCTGTGCTCATATATTACATTACTTGTGCAGTTCTATTGTATTACTTAAAAAAATAAATCATTTCCTTTTGTCAAGTACAGTCAGATGTTATAATGTGTAATTTTTCCACATACTTTTTATTTTCATAAAGAAACAATGAAAAGAATTCTCCCATTGCATTACTCATGAAAGCTAATGTATCCTCAGGAAGGAATCTATTTCTCCTTGGCCTGCACTGAAAGAAAAGGAGGAATCTCGATGGACTTATTGTACTAAACCACATGTCCATGCAATGAACTAAGATGCTTCATGTAGCAGTTTAATTTTCTGGATTCAGGGGTGAATTAAACACATTTGTAGCACTTTGGCACATGTTATTTTAGGGCAAAATATAGGTCCTGTAACTAAGTCCCTTTCTATGTAAAACAGGCTTACTGTTGATTGCAATTTATTAAAAATGTATTCACTTGCTAGACCAGGGGCGTCGGACTGGGGGTAAAACAAGTACTGATTACCAGGGTCCCAAAGGAAGAGAAGGCCCTTGAAACGTCTGGAATATATTTTATTTTACCTGGATATTTTCAAGGAGGGGGGGCATGGGGGCTCATCAGGACTGCCTATGCATAGGGCCCCAGCAACACTACAACCAACCAGTGCTAGACACAAGTAATGTTGCTACAGGCAGTGCTAATACTGCCTGAAACAGGCAGAAGTATATTTAAAAGAGGCATTTTCTGTTAATCACACCAGCAATAATTCATCAGTTGCTGGAGAAGAGCATTATAACCATATCCAGATGAGCACACTTTTGCCATTTTAAAGAGCTTCTTCGGGTTTCTGGATTTTGTGATGCTAGTCTGAGAAAAGTCCCAAGCACTCAGAACCAAACCTGCAAGATGGGGAACTGCACCATGGAAATTATGTGCAGTGTAAAATTTTGGCCGTGTTTGTGACGTTAACTGATTTGCATAAATCAAAAACATTCCACATAGCATATATGCGATTAAAAAGCTTGTCAGCTGCAATTCATTTTTAGTTAATTTCCCTCTCAGTTGTTCACCTTAATTCCAACACCTTAATAAAGAACAGTAATATATATATATATATATATATATATATATATATATATATATATATATATATATATATATATATATATATATATATATATATAATTTTTTTTTTTTTTACCATATCGCAGAGTGTAAACTGGATCAAGATGATTTTTTTCTGTACCACCAGAAAAGACATAGCCTAACTGTTCAAAGATCTACTGTAGTGGAGAGGATTGATTTCTGGAAATATTCTTCATAATTAGCTAAATAATGAAATGAGCCTATCCTTAGGATAATAACACTACCTGTGGCCCTACTGCAACAAGAGAAGGGCTTTATACACGGTGTAAGAGTAAACATTTTAATCATGAGCTCATAAAGAGTGCAAGGATTTTACAAGACAGGCTGATGGCAAATAACAGTGTGTGTTTTAACAGTAAAGCTTTTATACCTAAAAACAAACTTTACTTGCACAAAATACTGTTTGACATTATTTGACATTTAGAATTTGTACTATGTAAATTTTTTTTTTTTTTTTTTTTTTTTTTTGTCAAAAGATTCCAAGTCTTTGCTCTCTATACCTCAGATCCCTCAAAGACACGGGATTGCAAAACTCATGAATTTGAGAAATACTAATGTTTGCCCATTAAATACTACATTGACTGTCCCTTACCTGCATTAGACATGTGCTGTGTGTTCAACATGTCTGGACATGACAGATCCTAAAAAAAGACATTTTTGTTAGCACATTTTAACGAAGTCAGACATGCGGTTCATTGATGAAATCTTCATGTAAGTGCTTTGATGAATTTGTGGTTATAGACATGTGCCGTTACACCTACCAGACATAACACCATGTCTACACCGGCGCCGTCAATGTCATATCAGCTTGAGGCTGTCTACACTGAAAGCGTCAAAGCCAAAATTCCAAATTTATTTGTGCTGTAGCAAAGGAAAAGTATGTTTCAGATAAAAATTTTAAAGCAGTTCTTTGCATTACCATGGCACACTAAGAATACAGGGGGAAAGGCACACCTAAGGGACAGTTAAATGCTTTTATATTGTTCATAACACATATTATTACAAAGAAGTGTTACCTAGAAGAAACCTACACTAATAAATAATATTTGTTTTTTTGAGCGAGCAAAAACAAATGCAGTAAGGAATAATTATTTGTGACAGTGGAGCACAAAACCAGTCTTAAGTCGCTGAAGTATATTTCTAGCAATAGCCTACAATACATTGTATGGGTCAAAATTATTGATTTTTCTTTTATACCCAAAATCATCAGGATATTAAGTAAAGATCATGTTCCATGAAGATATTTTGTAAATTTCCTACTGTAAATATATTAAAACTAAATTTCTGATTAGTAATATGCATTGCTAAGAACTTCCATTTGGACAACTTTAAAGGTGATTTTCTCAATATTTTAATTTTTTTTTTTTTTTTTTGCATCCTCAGATTCCAGATATTCAAATAGTTGTATCTCAGCCAAACATTGTCCGATCCTAACAAACCATACATCAATGGAAAGCTTATTTATTCAGGGTCACATTTAAGATGAAGAAAATTATGGGACAGGACTCAGCAGATGGAACCCGTCTTCTGGCTGCTGCATATGTAAACAAATGTCCATATGCCAAATACAGTCTTGTTACAGAATATTTATAATAACAGTCAGTTGTTATTAAATAATATTATTAATGAACAATTTATTTATTAAGCGCATAATCTATTTTTAGAAACTGGATGAAATGGTAGTGGTTGTTCACTGCTAAATACATTAGATACATTTTAGATATGCTAAATACATTAGTATAACAATTTTTTTCACATTTAAATTTCATACAAGGGCTGTTTTGACAATATCATAAGCATTCCTGCTTCACAAAACCCAGGAACAGTGTCTTTGAAAGTTATCTCAAGAAGTACTACTCAAATATGAACCCAGAATTTGAAGTAGATTTTCATTTGCTGCTACTCTCCTTTTTTAATGTACGTGCAGCGATTCACTTTTCAATGTCGCATATGTTATTTTAGTGTTATTGCATATCAAAGGAAAACATAGAATTCATATTTTATTATATGGTCCATACCATATATTAATGCACAAAACAATTATTATTCTTTAGTCTACAAAGAATGTCACATATAGTGAATCCTTTTGACATGATGACACTTTCATATTTGAATGTGTGCATATGTTTTTACCTGGATAAAGTTCCTTTAACTAAGTGCATATGTGTGCTTGTGCATTTCTTACAGTCACTGAGCCATGAAACACTGACAAGCTTGTGATTCCTGAGATTCCAGGAAGTTCAGAAGTATGTGATGTGTGTATGGGCTAGCGGCTTATGTGTTTGTCCCTTCACCTACACAATCTCTGGCATCTGTGATATTCTGGTCCCTAGATAAGGCTTCAGTCCCTTAGATTTAGGGTTGTTTTGGCTCGTTTTTCCCTGTTTATCATCCAGTGCATAGCACCCTTCATGGTCCCCCCAAGAGGAAAAATTTATTGCCCAGATGTTGCTTTTCTTAAGCTCAGAAGATTTAGTAGTGATTCTCAGATAGCTCTTGTTTTAGTATGATCGGTGTATCAGATTTTTCTCCTTAAATTTCTTAGGATTAATTAAAGTAGAATGACTTTAAATGTGACATAAGTCTGAGAACTGAGATCCATGGTAGATCTCTTTACTGTCTTGCTGTAATCTCTTTCAGGACTTCATTATGAACACTTTAGTGCTCAGAGGTTGCTCTTTCTAAGCTCAACTTGCAGTAGTTGTTATTCTGATGTATCTCTTATTTTATTATCAGCTCTGTCTCAGATGTTTCTCCTAAAATTCTTTAGGGAGAAATAAAAGAAAACACAGATGAGATATGACAAAGTTCTAAGTGAAAAGGAGTCAAAATGGAAAATCTGTTGGAAACATGGGAGTTTTCTCACTCATGTTCCATTAAATGAAGCCTTTGGAACACAGGAGTTGAGTCACATGAGTACAATGGTGTGGTTACAATAGATTGTGCCCCTATGGTGCAAGTTAGGCCCTCATATAAATTCAGACTCTAAATGCTTCCATTCCACCATATTCCAGAAGACAACAGTCCAACTGGGGATTTTGAATGACTGTTTCTTGCTCCACACAATATCAGCGTACAAGAGATATTCCTAGATTTCACACGACTACAACATGGATAATGTTACAACAGGCTGTACCACCCATAGTGCATGTAGGGCCCCTTATGTTGAGTCAGACTGTACATTCTTCCATTTAGGGATAAGTTTCCACACTTTAATGCTTTGACTATTAGAGAGAAGATTGCTGTGGAGCTTGCCTCAGTGTGGCCTCAACAGAAATGTGCATCTAAGCTGTATAGCAGCCACAAATGAGAACTCGAGAATGACACCCTAAGGTCTTGAAGATATAACAAACACATGGTCGCCGTGATTTTGCCAAGTAAGACATGTTCCTGGATCAACATTATTATCCAAAAATATACATTTAACCCAATCCCTAGCCCTAAACCTAACCCTACCCTTAATTTATTCCTAAAATCAGTGTTAAATGATAGGTGAATTACAAGGGTGTAGAAGCACCTAACCCTGATCATAAGCCTAAAACAGATATTTCCTGAAAAGTTATATCTCAATTCTGATTGGTTGATGGGAATGTTGTTCCAGGATCAACAAGTATGTTGATCCAGGAACATGTTGTACTTGGTGAAATCACACTCGCCCAGACACACACACACTGCCTGCCTCATTAGAAGACTCAGATTTTGTTAAAGGACTTGCATTTCCCGTTAAAGAAAGGACTCTTAAAGGAAATGTCTCCTTCACTTCTGAGCCGGAGTTTTCTGATGCCAAAGAAAGAGGGTGGTTTACACCAGATCATGGTATTTGCTCTGGGTGCGGCCCACAGTTAACGTGTTCTTGGCTGCGATTGCTACTGAACATGCATCTGATGGTGTTTCTTTTTTGCATTGTTTCTTATTTCATGCATGGGAGAAGATGGCCGAGACAGCTTGTGTTCCTTCTTGGGATTTGTTTTGGAACAGTCATATGAGTTGTGGCATAAATCTTATCATCTGTTTACTTGTTTTGGTGGCTGCAACAAGGGTGCTGGTATAGTGTTCCCATTGTTCAGCTCCTGATGCTGCTTTGAGTAAACCTATGAAAACCTCAGTTACATAACCCTGGTTCCCTTAGTAGTGAATAAGACATGCTCATCTCTGCATTGGTTTCTGCTATGATTTCCTTTCAAGAATAATCTGAGGAGTGATGGCACAGGCATATCCTTTTGAGACACCGATGAGGCCCTCAGAGGGCAGCATCCTTTAGCTAATTGGTGTGATTCTGTATGGGCTTCAGACAATTCTGAAACTTAAATAGAGACTAATGTGAGTGCTCTACAGTCTCTATCTTTGGAAGAAAATCTGAGCACAATGTGCAATGTTGCTGATGTCTCTTCTGACATGTTGAAGGAGACAAATCTGAGAGCAATCTAAAACTCTAACAAAGGAGACAAGAGTGAGTGAGAGAGTGATATCATTGAGATCTCTTCTAAAAATTCTTCTAAAACACTTCTAAAAAAATAAGACCAGTGCGAGGTTGTTAAATTGTTTTTAGAAGACAAATATGATAAGTAAAAGTCTCACATCAGTTACACATCAACATTAAATACTTCTGCCTGGAAGTAACTGTAAGTTTAAGTGAGTATAAACAAACAGGCATTTAAAGACTGTGCTGGCACATATATATTACATGACAAAATATTTAATACAGTTTATTCCAAACATATGTAAGTTAGTATCATGAGGGGTCATAAATCAGTCCTTGCCTCTCAGCCTCTCTTTAAATACTTTACCAAGTGACATTCTGATCCTACAAACCTGTATTATGCATCAGAGATTAATTAAAGGGGTCATATGATGCTGCTAAAAAGAACATTATTTTGTGTATTTGGTGTAATGAAATGTGTTATGTGGTTTAAGGTTCAAAAACCACATAATTTTCCACATACTGTACATTATTGTTTCTCCTCTGTTCCCCACCTGATTCTGAAAGAGTTGATTTTTACAAAGCTCATCGGTCTGAAAAGCGAGGTGTGCTCTGATTGGCCAGCTATCCAGTGCGTTGTGATTGGCCAAATACTTCAAGCGTGTGACGAAAATGTTACGCCCCTTAACATATTGTGGTGCTCTTTCTGGCCGGAGCGATGAGACTTAAACATAAAACCCATTATAAACGTGATATAAACATGATTTCCAGTCGTGTTCTCTTTTGGAAGGCCAAACAAAGTAGTTTACACAACACAACTAAACAGAGTCACACAAACACGGAGGCCCAGAATGAGCAGAAGGCCGGAGGCCTAGAGTGAGTCGCGGCCTAGAGTAAGCAGAGGCAGGCAGGCTTGAGAACGGCACTGCTGGCGGATTCTACGAAGGAGCGTCCATTGGGCTTGCAGCAACCACATGTGATGACCCCGGGCTGGACTCTGCTTCGTCCACGGTAAAAGCCAATTCAACGATCAACAGTGCAAAGTTGATGTATTTCTTCAGCAACTAGCACGGATCAGCCACAGGCATGATGAAACGGATATCATCCTCTTTTGGAAGGCCAAACAAAGTAGTTTCGCTTTCACAGTGAAACACACAGCGTCTTTACGACATGGAGGCAGTGGCAACAACAATACTACAATGAGAATAAAAGGTACGCCTTCGTTCTTTACGTGAACATCTGGGCAGCATTATGCAAATCTTCCCACATAGTGACGTAGAGATGTGGGGACGTGTTAGAATGAGCCATTTTAGGGGGGCATGGATGAATCTTAACTTTTATAAAGAATATCTCTTTGGATTTGAGACTTTAGTCTTTGCAACTTTACAGATCTTCTTTATGCACCAAGAGCTTGTAACACTCCAAAGAGAAAGGAAAAATTTAAATCGCATCATATGACCCCTTTAAGACTAATCCTATCTACTACATCAGTTCATAACTGAAATTCTGTAAATATCACCAAAAGTTAATCCTAATAAAGTCCCAGAATACCTAACTGTCAGGTTCTAAGTGACCGGAAAACCATGACATATGGATAACCTAAGTACCACAACTCCCCTTGTATCCCAAGTGGACATTACTGTCTCAGTGGACATATCCAGCTCCACTTACTGGGCTTCTTAAAACACAGCAAGTCCCCTGAGGGAGGAATCCATTTTCTCCACCCCCAGAACCCTCCCCTCTCCCCCGCTGCCTCACAGAGACCCTGTTGTGCCTCCCTAGCTCAAACTGTGTGACTTTCAAAACTGAATAAATAAATAAAATCAGAGAGAAGCTCTATAAAATACCTTTGTAGCAGAACAGAAGGTTGCATCTTTTTAGTGGGTAGAACAACTACAGTGCACATATATTTTAGCATCACGTTGAATATGTGGTAATACAAACAAACAAGCCTCAAGAGGTATGTGTTTGCCAGAGTACTCCGACACAGCAGAAAAAAACTGATGCTTTCCGCTCTGGCACGTGGCATATGTCAAAATCAGCCCGCTTTTCCCCCAATGAGGTCCGCTTGCTTTTAAAACATGCAATGCATGCACAAAGAAAGCTCACTGTTAACCGGTAACACACTATTTATAGCAGAAGTGCTAGCAGATCTGTGGCTAGTGCCGTTGGTGTGCTTAGAGCTGTGTTGAAATCACTGGGCCTTGGGTCTTCAGCACAGTTTAGATGAATGAGCACTATGTAGTCATATAGTAGCTGTCTTTCAGCTAGATTTTAAGAGATCTTTTAACTCTGTTTTGCTTCTTTCTGAATGTTAGCTCATGAACTGTTGGTTGGATGACTGGTTGTGTAACTCACAGAATGACATACAGTAGAAGGGCAAAGGGAAAACTATTTCTCATTTTAGATCAAGTCTTTGGGTGTAATCTAAATAATGTTTTTTTTTTTTAATCACATGATAATTATTAAATGATTATACATACAAAAAATTAAATATGAATTATATGTAAAATATCTTTAGTCAGAAATAGGCTAAATTAGACTTGTTATTAACTTTCCTGTTTAGCTATAGCATTATTCCTCATAATGGAGTTAAATTATATCTTTATAAATATTTCTAAAAATCAGGTTACACTAATAAGAAATCTAATTTAGGCAAGAAATCTGTGATAATTTGTAAAATCATTTAGTTGAATACAGAAAATGTTATTCTAAATTGATCTGATTAAATGAAACCCAGAAACTAATTGAATATTAAAAAAGTATTTGTTTGTGTGTTTGTTTGTTTGCAGGTTGTCTTCCATTACATGAGACATGAGACTAAATTGTTTGCATCTCATTTGTGTTTTTTTCTTTCCAGTCTTTATAAATTCTGTAATATGTATTTGTTTTGCATATCAGTATTCAATTCAGGGTCTCCCTGCAGTGATCAATTACAGCCAGATAAACACATTATATCTGCTCGTCTGTAAATGATGAAGAGTCACAGATGTAGCTGAAAGAATAATGTACTTAACACCCTGCACTCCACAATAACAGAACATAACAGCTGAGCTTGTGAAGACCAATAGATCTTCACAATATCATGTCAAGTAAAATTTATTTGCATGCACTTTTCTCAAAACACATTGTTTCAAAAAAGCTTTACAAAAAGTCATACTGTTACATCAATAATGCTTTATGCAAAGTTATGGCATTATGGACATATATATCAATGGTATAAATTATCCTCTGATTTTTTTAGATGTAGTTTTGTATTTATTTTGTGTAGCGGATATATATACAGTATGAGTTCCACAGAGTAGCAACAGATTTTTTTCCCCTTTTATATTGTATTGTATTGTGTAACAGATTTAAAAAAAAAAAAGATTGGAGAACTTCAGCATACATCACCAAAGTAAATGTATTTTTATTTTATTTTTTATGGAAGATCAAGTTCTGCCAGCATGAATTTCATGACGACTTAAAACATAAGTCAAGATAAAAGATAAAACATATTAATCAGTTTTGTTCTAAGCATGAGTAAGCAGTTCTCAAAAAGTGTTAATGAAACTCACAATTGGGAATATAACTAGTTGTGTCAAGTCTGACAAAGTTTTATTTTTCAAAATTAATCAGCAATATCTTTAGCATTTATGTTAGTAAATGTATATATATATATATATAAATGTTCGTAGTAAATGGAACTTGTCCTTGAAGTATTTCTTGCAAATGAACACTTGCTTTAAACTACAGTAGGTTTTAGTTTTTTTACGTTCAAAGTCTTAAGGCTGATTGTAGTCTAAGGTTATGTTTCATAAAAGAGTGTTTGTAGGCAGTTATGAACTCAAGAATCCAAAATCAGTGGCAGCTAGTAGATGATCTGGGACTTGTCATGTATGAAAATACAGCTGCACGTCTTTTAAGAGGGGATAGTGGGTTAAGGCTAAAAGGCATAGAGCAAAAACTAACACATCAATATACTGTAGAGTAATTTTTCTCACACTGTACAACAATAATGACTATTTTTGCATTATTGTAAGGGGGTATTGAACAACCGGGATAGTGGAAGCAGGAAGCAGGCAGATGACATACAGGATGACAGATGATTGGAGTCGTATTTCAGCGTTGCACAGCAGTGGATGGATAAACATCCGTTGCTAAGTGGTAAAAAGCAGCAAGAAATATGACACAGTTCCACAGGCCATGTGCAATGTCAGTTTACAGAGTTTCTTTTATTGAATAAAGCTGCTTTTAAATGGGTTCAAAAAATGTAAGAGACAAATAGCTCACAGTCCATTTCTTTTTTAATTATAGTACAACAATAAAAAAAAAATAAAAAAAATGACAACAATCACCAAAAAAATAAAAAATAATATTCAAAAAACTCCTTCATAAAAAAAAATTTTCATCATTTGCTTACTTAAAAAAAAAGCAAATTAATTTGTCAGTATTAGGCAAAGAACAACAGCTTGCGTGACATGTCCTTACAACTGTAATATTAATATACATCTTTGTAAACAATGTTTATTTTAAGTCATTGTGGTTGCTTTTGCACAGTTAACAGTTTAGGAACTGTTTTGGGTTGCTACTTCATGCATGGCCTCCTGAGGTCATTATCTTTGTGAAAATATATTGCTTGTGGCTGATAAAAGGAATGGCAAGCAACAAACACAAAATACAGCATTTGTTATGTTGAAATCAAAAAATAAAAATACATAAATAAAATTCAATGGCCTTCTTTCACAGTGATAATGGTGTAGTGACTGCAAATACCAGCAGGAGGCAAATTCCTGACCTTCCTGACAGCTCAAGGTCTTGTCCCCCTCCCAGATATATTAACAAAATTATATAAAATAAATTCAGATTTACTACCTCTCCAGGTAGGACTAGGAGTCTCATATTGATTGTGACTCCCTCACATAACCAAATTATATACAATTTAATATCCTGCAGCCGTGTTATTACACGGATAGGGGAACAGAGAAGGTAGCAATTGAAAAGGGTAAATGAGGACAGCTGCGATTTTTGGTGCTGGCGTTATTTAAATTTAAACTAGCTGGCCAGCTCTTAAAGAGTCAAACTCCCAGTATAATAAAATATAATATGCCAAATCACAAAAGGCTTTGATTAATCAATTTCGAACAGTGCTGAGAAAAGTAACAAGTAACATGTGATAAAGTTGACTATGCATTTATATGCTTGAGGTAAAAAATGGATGCAAAACAAAAAAAAAAAAAAAAAAAAAAAAAAAAAAAAACAGACAGATTTCTTAAGTATGAATATGCTTTAATTTGAAATACACATATGGATTGTTCTTATTATCAAATTTGACATTATAAAATGGGTGGGGGGATTCAAGGAAGAAATTATTGGGAACAACTGCTCTGTACAGTAATTTACACAAGAAAAATGACACTGGTATAATACCCATTGAAGAATGTTTTATTTAGATCCTGAAAACATCTGGGCCTCTAAACCACGCCCATTTTGTAACATTTTATTCTGCTTATTATAATATTATCGCCCTTGTAAAATGTTGATAACAAGGGCTGATAATAAAGACTTGGTCATAAACATTTTGAGCATTAATCAGTATAAAAAAAATTTTCTTTTCTCTCTGAACGTGGAACGCTAGCAGTTCCGGGTTCGTCACAAAGACGTATGCGCCTGCGTCAGTCGCAGCGTCCAGATTCAAACTTGTCGGCGGTTAAGAAGAACGGCAGCAAGCGAGGAGGGCACAAGGCATACAGAAACGAACTAAAATTAAACTAAATACAAGATGTCTAAGACTTTGAAAGGAATCACGCTGAAGGGGAGTGCAGAACTCGTTGCTGAGTTTTTCTGTAAGTAAAGTTAATCGTTTTGGGGCAGATGAATGAGTTTCATGGCGTCGTGGATGTCTCACATGGGGCCGATGCATAAAAAGTTAACGTTAGTCTTTTTTTTTCTCTTCAAGACTGGTCATAACTTTATTTCTTTTTTATTTATTTTTTTTTTTTTTAATTCAGTTTTGAAAATAATAGTGTGGTGTCTGAAGTGTCGCTTAAAAGACACGGACCTTTGTTAAGGTTTATTTATTATGACAAGGCTTTGCTGTTTTAATCTCAAATGCATGGCTTTAAAAGTACATATTAAAATGATTTTTTTTTCATATGTTTTTAATTGAGTATCATATTTGATATATTAGGATTCTGTAGCTCATAAACTAAACTAAATTTTAATTTAAATTTAAACCTTTTTTGCTTCAGAATAACTTACAATTTCAGTAGAACTTTAAGGTGAGCACTTTCTGCAAGTGTTCATCTTGAAATATTGCTAACAATATAAAAGTTATTCTTACGTTCAATTAAAAAAAAAAAAAACAGAAAAGATTGCACAGCAAAAGAGTACATTTTATAACTATACTAAAAGGCCTTTTACTTGCGAAAAAGGGTGTAATGTAAATTGCCAATCATATGACAGAAGGCATGTAATAGTAGTCATAGTCAATAAGTTTAGGCCTTAGAAATTTGTGTAGAAAATATAGTACAGAAGGCTTTATTTTTGGTTATAATTATGTTAGCATTATCAATTGTTAGCTCCTTTGATCGTTCTTACAGAGCAGTTCGTTTGGAAAATGAAATACATTTTGGTATGCAGTGGTGTGCTTTGCCTTTTTGTTTCAGAAAAGAAATGAAACGGGTCCTTTGTTTGTTGTCTGTAGCGTTCGGTATCAACAGTATCTTGTACCAGCGAGGAATCTACCCAGCAGAAACCTTCACCAGAGTTACACAATATGACATGAGCCTTCAACTGACCACAGATGCAAAGCTGAAGAACTACCTCACCAATGTCATCTCACAACTCAAAGGTTGTTTTTCAATAAAAGTACCACATCTTGTGGAACAGTTAATTGTTTCATTAACATTGGTGATGCAGTGTCATAGTAGTAATACTTAATAGGTGCATTCAGATACACTTAAATGTATTTGAATGGCAAACTGTAATGCTAAATATATTGCTCAATTGCCATTTTGATCAAGGTACCACAACACTAAATGTGTCTGTAGAATTAATGATAGTCCCACCTTACAGTTAAAAGAGCCAATTTACATTTATTCAGTTGCCTTGTTAAAGAGATAGTTCACCCAGAAATGAAGCCTTGATGCTGGCATGGTGTTAACAAGTGAATAAATAAATAAATCACCCAGAAATGACAATTTGCTGAAAATGCCATATAAGATGTAGATGAATTTGAATGAATCCAAACGGCTGGTAAAACATTACAATAATCGACAAGGAATCTGCAGTCCATCAATTAAGTTCTTCTGAAGTTAAAAGCTGTATGTAAAGCTACATTTCTCCAAATCTGTTCTGATGAAAAAAATAAGTCATACTTCATCTTGGAGGGAGAGTAAATTTTCAGCCAGTCTCAGCAAAAAAAAAAAAAAAAAAAAAGATTATTTTAACAGCTATTTTTTAGAATATAGATGTTTTTGTATTTTTGTGAGATTTGAGCTGAAGAAACAATAGAATTGGCTGAGATTTCAGTCTTTCTCTATTTAAGTAGAAAAGAGCTATACAGTCATGACTAGAAATGGAACCTTCTTAGTTCTTTAGCATTGTTCATCCTCTTCGTTGCAGAATGGTTGTTTGATTGCACAGTTCAGAAGCTGGTGGTGGTCATCACATGCCTGGAGACTAATGAGGTGCTGGAGCGATGGCAGTTTGATATTGAGTGTGACAAGACGGCAAAGGAGAGCAGGTACGTAATCAGACTTAATCTGTGAGGAAGGATTATTAATTACATTTTCATATTAGATCACATCCTGTGATAAAATGATGAGAAGCTAAAAGTGATTTAGTTTTTTACCTGACCAATGCAAATATGAATGTGCATAAAGAACTGTATACCTTGGCTTTTCCAGCGCACCCAGGGAGAAGTCCATAAAAGCTATCCAAGAGGAAATCCGTTCTGTTATCAGACAGATCACTGCCACAGTCACCTTCTTGCCGTTGTTAGAAACCGCCTGTAAGTAAGCTATGCATGTGATCATTAGATCCATGCACAGTCACTCCACAAGATCAAGGTCATCGTGTGCTATATATTTTGTATGAAATAATTTTTTATAGTTGCTGTAATATAAGATTTCAGAAAACAAGTTTTTTAAGAGTTGTTTTTCCCCAGCAATATTGCATATGCCATTTAGGGCTGGGAGATATATTGAACGATATGATCATGCGTATCTAGTCAGTAAAGCCGGTTCCCTGATTAGCGCTAAATCGCCATCACCTGCTTTCAAATGGAGCGGCATTTAATAGACAGCCGTAGTTCACTGACAAGGGACGCAATATCGCGTTCATTATCGAAGGGGATTCATCTGGGATAATGAATGCGATATTACGTAGCTTGTCAGTGAACTACGGCTCTGTCTATTAAATGCCGCTCCATTTAAAAGCAGGTGATGTTGATTTAGTGCTAATCAGGGAACTGGCTTTACTGACTAGATACGCTTGATCATATCGTTCGATATATCTCCCAGCCCTAATGCCATTGATTAAATAGTACTACAAATATATATTAGCCTTTAGCCACTTAGGTCTCTTGGAGAGCGTCACAATTAAACCCAAAAATAAAAATAGTATTTTGTATGACAACATCATCTACAGAACTGCATACTCAGTTCTAGGGTAGTCTCGCGTAGCCTTCAGACTGAAGGTCAGGAATTCATGGCAGCTTTCATTGGCCAAGGCCCGCCCATGTGGCCGTTTGATGGACATGTCAAACAACCAATCACAGTTCATTTCGTTCATCGTCACGTTTTGAGGAATGGAAATGTCGCCACAATAACAGACCGGTGTGTAAAACTCTTGGACATATTTTAAAGATTCTATGGCGCGAACTTTAAATATTTTGCATACAAAATTCAGTGTTTAGTTGATCCTGATGAGCGCTCGTCGTCACAGTTGTAAACACGGCGGCTTTCTTCTTTCGTGAGGGGGTTTGGCGCCACGGCATCTTTGTTTCAAGGCGGAGCGTTAGAGAACACGACACACACATCTCACGGAAATCCTGTAGAATTCAACCAATCCAATGACGACTCCGACACTCCTGAAGTGTTTCCACTTTTGTGTCCCATATGCATCAGACATTTAGCCAGTGGTCCGTGTGCGTGACGTCTGATGCTGAGACTAGTTCTGGGGTGACCGCCCGTGTCGTATGGAAGCATATGTGTAGCAAAATTCAACTTGAAATGTGATGTAAAAAATGGCAAAGTATTTCAGTTATCAAATTTACATTTTCCCATACATTTTCTATGTGCAAAATGTAAAATTCAGTTATATAATTAAAATTTGCTATTTTCTACACTAGTTTTAATATGCAAATTAAAAACATTTTAAAGCTTTATAATGTACTAAATGAAAATTTATTACCCAAATTGATTATTTACGTTTAACATGTCCAATCAAAAACTGTAGCAAAATTATAATTTAAATGTTGTTTTTCCTAAATGCATTTAGACTTAGGGCTAGGACACTTGGGATTGCATTTTCATCATGATACCGCATGATAATTCAGTCCCTCCAGGATTTCATGGGACTTTTTTTTATATTTGCAGCCTAAAATGACTGATTTTGCTGTGGATTTTCTCAAAATTTGCGGTGATTTTTGCTGTGAAAATATACCACAGACAACATTCTTCTAACATTATGACTTTTCTGACTTCGAGAACCATTGGAGTATAAATGGTGAGAGATGTTCAGGCAGGTGAAAAGCGTTTGGTTAACGGTGAATATTGACCTATTGTGCATCCTGTTGCCTAGCCCCACCTTGATGTAACGATTGACAGGTAGGGGGGTGGTCAGTTCGGAATGCATTTTTAAATCCACAATGACTTGAACTATATTCATCGCGAGGTATTTAATGAAAATGCAATTAAAACATCATATATTCAAGTATCAATGCATTTAAAAAAAAAGAAAGACATTTAAATTACCATTTTACTACCCTTTTGCTGCGCATTTGGCTCAGAATGCATTCTGAAAATCTCACTGCATTTTGCTACAATCATCATGCAGTATTATGATGAAAATGCAATCCCAAGTGTCCTACCCCTAAAATCTAAATGCATTTAGGAAAAACAGCATTTAAATTAATTTTGCCACAGTTTTTGCTTGGACATGTTAAACATTTCTAATCAATTTGGGTAATACATTCCATTTTAATTCTGCAACTTTAAAATGTTTCTAATTTGCATATTAATACTAGTGTAGAAAATGTCAGGTTTAAATTATATAATTGAATTTAAATTTTGCACTGAATGTTGCACATATGTATGGGAAAATGTAAATTTAAATACAGAAATACATTGCCATTAAACATGTTGCATTGCCATTTTGCATATTACATTTCAAATTAAATTTAGCTACGTATGCTTCCATAGTCCCGCATTTTGCGGGAGGTCAGTCCTGAAATTGAAAGCTTTGTCTTGCAATTTGAAGTAGTGTCCTGAATTTCAATTTTGTCTGTATTTTATTTTTAATTAATTACAATACCACAAAAACATTAATAATTTGCAAACTAGGATTATTGGAGTATAAAAAGCGCAAAATTGCTTTTCAATTTTTTCAATCTTTGTATAGTCTAGTCAAGTAGCATAACTTAGTCACTGCTTAAGAACATTTCTATTCAGTTCATTATATTTAGTAGACATAGTTTAATAATACTAAGTTATTGTGCTCCCTTGTGTTCCACAAAATCAAACTAACAGCAATAACCACGTGGTCACCCTACTCAGTACTCATGTAAAGCTGAATTATAGCAAACTAAACAACTTTATAAAGCTGATATGTTGCAGGGTACATATTTTTGTTGACTTTTTTTCTCTTTTATATGTGACGTAACTTTTGTCTCTTATAACTCAGGTGCTTTCGACCTTCTGATCTACACAGACAAAGATCTTGAGGTACCTGAGCAATGGGAGGAATCTGGGCCTCAACTAATTGACCAATCAGAAGAGGTCCGCTTGCGTTCCTTTACTACTACTATTCATAAGGTGAAGAGTATGGTGGCCTACAAGAGGACAAACTCCACATGATTTCTCTTTTTTTATATTGTGTTCTGGTCTATTTTTTTTTTTGTGTTTTGTGTTCAACTTTCCAGCCTTGTGTATATATCTATATAAAGCTCATTTCTTATTTGTTGTAATTTTAAAGAATGTATTTCCTAATTCAAAAAATACATTTCTTGTTTCCAAGATTGTATTCTTGATTTGTTTCTTTGATATTTTGCAGTAGTTATTCTCTAGATGGCGACAAAATCTAGGTTTACTTTTCCTTGTGTGAATTGCACAGAGCGTGTTAAGAACGCATCTGGGTCTGTTTTTCAACCCAAATCCAAGAGACTTTGTTTCCTTTAATATTAGGCATAATCTTTTTTACTACTGCATTATTAGTACTGCATTGTTATGGCAATATTGGTTCTACCTTTAAAAAAAAAAAAAAGTAAAAACTATACCTACATAATGATTCTCATAACTGTATGGAGAATCATCATTGATAATTGCAAATGAAAACATACATGCTATGTAATGTTTTAAGATAAGCCTTGTATGAGGACTGAATCTACTTAAACCACATGCTTAGTGTAGCTCTTATATTTAGTGAAGGTTTTTTATTTTGTATAGCAGTGTTGCATTAATTACCAACATTGAAAAGAGTGTAGAAGGGTGACACAAATAAAGGGGAGTAGTGTCTCAATTATGTAAATTTGGAGCAGAATAAAGGATGTAAATGTGTTTCATCTGAAGCAGGGTGGCACATTCTGCTTTGAACCTGTCATTCTTTGGACATCAAAGTTTTCTATTACTGATGGCTCAGTTGAAGACACATCAGAGAAATACCTGTTGGGCTCATTAGCGTGAGAAGAGGTGGAAGGGCTTTCCCTTTTATAGCAAGAAATGTAGTTAAAGAATGGGATGAGTATGTGTTATGTGCTATGCTTATATATATATATATATATATATAAACAATTTATAAAAAGGTTTTTAAGATTTTTTTCCTAATTATTCATTCAGTTTTTATGACCATATATTCTACATGGAATATTTGTATTTATAAGAAATATTATTTGGGTCCAAGCACCGAAGGTGCTTAGGCACCTACTGTATCTATTAGTTTTCTTCTTTTTTTTTTCTTATTGCACAACCAATGCACTCATATTTTTGCTAATAACTCTTGAACCATAATGACTAAAGGCAAGATTCCTTGGCTCATACGAAGTCAAATGCATACCAAAATTGAAATATCAATGGGTCAAGATGTTTCGCAGTTTTGAATTTAGCGAACTTCTCTACTTTTCTCTCATCCTAGACTTTTTGGCTATAATCATCTTCAGACAATGCTGGCAAAAAATGTATCAAACGATTTCTGATAGACCAAACCTTTTTTGTAAAGCGTGTTAATGAATTTGATGAATTTCGCCCAAAAAAAGGTTAAGAGGCTGTATTTTTGCAACACTTTAGCGCATTCTAATTAAATTTGGCACGTGTTAGGCATGACCTGAGGGCACATGAGTAGTTTTTGGCACCTAGTGGTCAAAAGATATAAAAATTTATAAAAAAATATATTTTGTTTAGAATTTTTGAACAGTTTAACCAAACATTATAAGATTGATCTGCTTAGATTCAGAGTAAATTTCCGGTGTCAGCCATTTTGAGTTTTGTAGTAAAATGCTACCAACTGCATAGTTCTGCTTCAACCCCAATCAAACAAACCTGAACCAGCTAATCAATGTGTTCAGGGCTACTTAAATACAGACAGGTGGGTTGGAGCAAGGGTAGGAACTTAAGTCTGCTAGAAGGTAGCTCTCCATTCTAAGAATCCTCTTAGAGAGCTCCTAATTTAGCTTTATATATGTGTGTGTGTATATATATATATATATATATATATATATATATATATATATATATATATATATATATACACACACACACACACACACATACATACATGGTGAAAGTGATTTCACCAAGTACAACATGTTCCTGGATCAACATCTTGGAACAACATTCCAATCAACCGATCAGAATCGAGGGATACGTTTTCAAGAAATGTCAGTTTTAGGCTTACAATCAGGGTGAGATGCTTCTACACTCTTTTTATGCACCTATCATTTCCCTTTGATTTTAGCAATAAATTATGGGTAGGGATAGGTTTAGGGGTAGGGATTGGGTTAGGTCTATGTTTTTGGACAGTAATGTTGTTCCAGGATCATCAAAAGTTGTTGATCCAGGAACATGTCTTGCTTGGCAAAATCACGGTGACCATATATATATATATATATATATATATATATATATATATATATATATATATATATATATAACAATAAGGTTCTGAAGGTTCTGTAATTGTTTGTGTGAGAAAGTTATGACCGACCAAAATCATCACTGCTGCAAAGTTGCATTTTACCAGTTGGCAGATATGTACAGCCAAGTTCACACAGCATCAGAATACGGTTGTCAGTCCTGTATTTGAGTCCTTAAAACGGTTACATTCACATTTATAGTAGTCGTACAGTTTATTTACGGGGGTGACAACTGCATTCAACCGAACTCACTCCCGTCTATTTTCAGGACTCAAAACAGCATTCTCAGAAACTAGTTGTAGTACAGTGCGAGATGTGTGATTTCACTCTGGGTAAGTTACAGCGATGGAGAAATGAGCTGTGCGTCATCTGAAGGTTTTAGATCCAGTCATTGTTCTCCACTGGAGCAGTTTGCGTCAGTTTTGTGTTCTGTGCTCTGTGCCATAGTTAATGTTGTGATTACTTTAATTTCTGGTGCTATGGCATTTTTAAACTGTCAGAGATGTTAGTGTGTCTCTAATAATATCGGTCACAAACATGATCACTGCACGATCTAATGTGTAGTGTCTTATTAACTCACTGTCATGCATTGTGTGCAAATATGCATTTCTAATCCCTCTTCATGTTTCATCCATGTTCTCCACTGCTAAAGAAACTCAAGCCTCTCAAAAGTCCTCGTCAATACTCCAATCAATTTTTGACCTAAAGAGCTCTTATGAAGGTTGACATGCTTTCTGAATTACTTTTTTCTTTACTAGGATCTTTTCATTAATTTTAAGAGGAAACACCCACATTTCTTTGAATTTTGTTTCTAGGAGCAATTCTTAGCACTAAGATTTTTTAGTGCCCAGGGCCCGTATGTATCAAACTTCTCAGAAATGCTCTTACTAATAGTCTTAAGCTTTGACTTAAGTGTCAAAAAATTCTTAGTAAAAAGTAGACCTTTCTAAGAGTAGGAGACTTTTATAAAGAAGCTAAAGGCAACTTTCAGTAAAGTCTAAGACTGATTCTTAATGTTGACTGAGTTGACGTGTTGTGAGCTAAGAACACAAAATGGCTGACCTCGACCTCTGAATCAGCCAATAGTGAGCCTGCTCATGTAAAGTCACAGCAGCACAACACTAATCATGAATTGTAACTACAATAAAATAATTTAATTAAGAATTTAAATTGTAATATTTAAATGTATTTATTTTTAAAAATGCTTTGCACTGTGTAAAATTATCACAAATTATTACTGATGCTTAGTTTTCTATTGGTATGTCTCCTCGTTTACAGTTGGAGCAATGATGTGAACATGGAGTTCCATCAGTGGCTCCAACAACTCCAAGAAAGCCCACAATCCTCATAAAAGTGGCTTGTTTTTGCAATATGATTTGGCGGTCAGTTGGAAAGTTAATTAACTGCCATATAGCAGTGGCCAAAAGTGAGGTCCGGCCTAGGAAATTGGACATCTTTACCCATAAATAAATAAGTAAATGTGCTAGATTTTGTAAGCATATTGCATAGTTGCTTAGAGTCAGTTGTTTTACAATTAAAAATAACAAAATGAAACATGCCAAATGTGCAGTCATTACTTTTGGCATGCTGTCATACAAAAAAATTATGAACACATGCAAAAACAAGAGGACCAATGAAATATTAATAACTTATGTTGTAGTCAGTGTGCCAATGTTGCCAATTTAGTGATTTTTGTCACTAGATTTAGTGACTTCCTCATCCCTTTAGAGACTTTTTTCAAAAGCCTAGCAACAAAATCAATTTCTTGGACAAACCTTATGTACATTCCGAGACTCTCACATGACGTCATAAAGGCGAGTTCACTGATCTATAGAAATATAAATATAGATCAGTGAACTCACCTTTATGAGGTCATCTAGCAACATTAAGTGACCAGTTTTAGGTACTTTCAATTGAAAGCAGTTGGCAAAACTGGTCAGTATTTTTATTTTTTTTTTTTTCGTTTTTTTGTTTGTATTTTAATGGTTTAAGTGAAATGTGGGGTCATTTAAAAAAATAAATTCACCCATCACTTTTGGCCACTGTTGTGTTTGGTGGCGTTAGTGCCACAATATGTAAGACCCTGCTTACTGTGTCATCACCAATGCATTGCTGCATTTTTCCAATTTTCCAGCCAAAAAAATTTAATTACTACATTTCTGCAGTTAGAGCATTGACTTGTTGAGTGGAGGAGGTAAATTAAACTTCTTACTTTGTCAGTTACAAAAAAATTATAAAATTAAATAAAAATGACTTTTTGATCTTGAAAATCAAGTTTCGTTTTATCAACTCCACATCATCATATAACTCCAATATGTCATATCTTCACTGGAAAGTGTTTGTCTCCTCATCTTTGCTGCCATCTTGTTACTTCTAACTAGGTTAGGACACCTCTCTAGCTCTCTTAAATAATTTAGGAGCTGAGACCTAGTCTTAACCCCTAGGAACCTTATTCTTAAGTCTAGGAATAAGAGTAAAATTACAACCCTTAGGACTAAAATTGTACTTTATACATATGGCCCCAGGTCTTTACTGAGTAATTAAAGGCAGCTCTTTAGCTCTTCATTTTAGCACTCTGATGTACTTGGCCCTTTAATTGCTGCTTGCAGCTATATTTATTATTATTATTATTATTATTATTATTGTACACTACAGGAGTATTTGAGTGAAATACAAAAATAAACAAGGTAAAACAATAACCAGCTACAGCACCTAAAAATGTAAACCTTTCCATCCAATTTGTTAACTGGTCAACTATAAATTCCTTTTTATATACAGAAAAAATGTGCATCCTTGATGTTTTTATATAATTGATGAAAAATGATAAAATAACTTTCCAACATGTCAGGTGTGGAATAGGTTTCTTTTTGAACATGCCAAATGGGCACACAGTGACAGCATTTTGAACTTTACATTTCTACAGACATCTTATTTCCATTACACTCCAAAACAAGTATTTGTTGTGAATCTAACACATTTGTGTAACAGATGATAAATAATTTCACATAACACAGGCTATTGATTTCTTTAACTGTATGCAATGTAGGTGAAAAAAAAAAATAATCTAAAACATGGTATAATGGTGTAATACAAAGTGACGTGGGATGAGGTTAAACAGTGAAAAATGATGTGTTCCTTTTATGTCAGCTTACTTTAGCAGTGCAATATAGCAAAATAAGATTTATGTTTATGTGCGTATTTCAGTAATTCAGTGAGTGAGCTCCACAAAAAATAACAGACAACAACAATAAATAAGGAATGTTCTGGGCTCAATACAAGCTGATATGCTGACGATTATAATGTAAAATAGTTTTGAAATGTTATAAAAACAAGAAAGAATCATGCTTAGAGTAAAACAGGAAGATTGGAATTAGGAAATCTGTGAGGGAAGGCACTGCACCAGGATAAATGTTCAAATTCATGCTTTTCAAAAGTATAGCTACAACAAGATAAACATAACACATGGTGCTGTACACACAAATCTAAAATGCTAGAACTGCTAGCTAAGCTTATCTGTGTAATCTTATACCTCATATCTCAACTCCAGCCATGTTTATGGTTACCAGAAATCAGAAAGAGTTTTAACTGCAAAGTATTGTTTACATGGAGCAACTCCACCCACAGGAATTACACTGGTAACGCAGAAATGAATCTGTCTAGAACAGTAGTTCCACTGCTAAAAGGGAGATTTATTATTTAGACTACTCTACAGTTTTACAACTTTTTACAATTTTATAATTACTTACAAAAATACAACCTGTATGCTTCTGCCTTTGGAATGTTTTACCTCTTTGACTGTGAGTGTGTAACTGTGGCCTAAATGTCTTTTTTGTTTTTACAAACTAAGAAACGAGTTGATGTGATTTTCCTTGTTAACAGCAACAAATGCTTTGGAAAGAACCTGGAACATTCCTTTTATGAGTCAAGATAATTTAGTCACAGTTTTAAAACATTTCTTGATCAACTGGGTTACCTGCACAGGTAAATATCCATCAAGCCCTCTTTTCTTCATCAAGTCTTTTATAGCACAGCAGTCTCAATTTAAAAATGGACTTAATTCTGATGCATCTATAACCCAATCTTGCACTTTTAACCTGCTCCAGTGTGTTTTGTGAAATGGCGAGAGCCGTCAGGTGAATATCATCAGACCAGTGTCTTGTAATCCTTTAGTTTCTGGGAAAGGGGCAGGGAAAGATGTGAATAGTCCAAGGACGTCTGCATTCCAAAAGAAAAGTTACAGTCCTCCATTTAGCAAAGCTTCCTCTCCTCGCTCAGCAAGCAGCTTCCAATTCTGTCTGTTCGTTCTACAACCTTCCAGCAGGGGGGAGCAGTACTCTGAGAAACCTGTCAGCGCCTGCTCACAAAAACACATGGCAAGAGAGCAGGAGGACAATAAAAAGTCATCACTGATGAAACTGAATAGATAAGACACCCCCCCCCCCCCCCCCAGACAAAATGTAATCAGTCTTTAGATATTTTTAAAATATGAGCGATGAATAAAAGTTTAAATGACATGAAGATGAGTACATGAGTTAAAACTCCCACACAGATTGAAGTATTCTAATACACACACCCAACCCATGATGGTCCACAAAAAAAAAGCAGTTAATGATATAATAATTCAATAAATGTATCAAGACAATGAAAGAAAATGTACACTAAAACTCAAACTTGTGTGATTTGTATTTTCACATTAGACACCAAACCGGTAGGGCTGCTCTAAACTTGCACTATTGGTTGAGTCAAGTTGTTTTTTGTTTTTTTTTAGCTGGTTTGGAGGCATAAAATTAACAATGATATTAAATATAAATGACAAAAGAAAATATGATTTACCTCATATAACTGTGTACAAATGGCATCAATGAAAGACACTTGCATGCTGGGAATTTTATCCTGTTTTTCTCTGTTCATCAGATCTTGGAAAGAATCAAGTCACATGGTTACTGTCATTTTCCCCATCCTCCAGAGAGTTACTGACCTGGTTCTAAAGTGCTCCAGTCTTATAAAACATCAAATTAACCTTTTTCATAGAGTAAGTAAAGAGCTTACAATAGGTTCAACGTTTAGCTCTCTCCGCTCCTTATCACCTTGTTCAAAGAACTCTGTGGCAACCAGTTCTGCTATCTGTTGAAACATGAATAAATGGTAATTACTGAATTGGTACTTCCTTTGGTGAACAAAATTGTCAATATTTCACATCAAATGCTGATCAACTCTGAAAATGATATGACACTTTCCTGTCTGTTTTTAGTTGGCTGTCTCCACCACACCCTCACAGATTTTTTTTTTTTTATTAATGCCATCTGCGATATTTAGGGTTAAAGATTTGATAGATATGACACTAAGAAGTTTAAAATGGAATGCTGTGAATGCTCAATATGTTCTGTATGTGAATTCTGTAGTATGTGAATCAATACATATCAATGATGAACAATTGGTGTCCATCTATCTTCCCTTTGAAAAGATTCATAGTAACAAAGTACTTCATTTTTTACCATAGCCTCATGTCCATACAGTAAATATAAGTCTGTCTATAGGTCATGAGTTCGTATAATTCTCTGTTCTTGGTTATGTTTGAGAGTGTGAAGGTCTAAATTATGGTCACTTAGGTTACACTGAGTAGGACTGCAGCTGCACCTCCACCCTCTGCTAATCAGCAAACAAGCTTGTTAATTACTGAAGAGAGAAAATTAATGGAAGAGAGGAGCTGGTGATGATGTCATAAACCATGAAAGGAAGAGTAGAGGAACAGGAGTGCGTATGATGTGGTTTTAATTTTGAAAACAATTGGATGGAGTGTGTTAAACCAATTTAAGGTTAGAAACATTGTCTATGTAAAGGAACGGAAGACTGTAAATGCTTTAAATTCATAAAGCTACATAATGTCAAAGTATCTACAAACCGCTATTCACTGAATGCAATAACGCTTACATTATGGATAAACATTTCAAAAGCAATTTTAAGTCCTTGTGCTTCTCTGCTGATTTTATATGAGTGAGCTTTGAAAGTGGGCTTTTACTGTAAATGTAATCATATGTATACTTGCATATTTACCTTCTTCTGTACTGGCCAGGGCTTTGTAATAGCAGAGATATCACATGCTGTCATCAGCATCGACCTACAGAAGACAATAACATCAGAACGAAGAAATATATACGACTAACTCATACATAATCGTATACTTCTTTCCTGAATGCTTGATACTTACTTTAGCAGATCTCTGTGATAATCGTCCTCCCATACAAACTGACTGTTCTTAGCCAGCTCAAAGAATTCTGTTCTTTTTCTGTAAAAACAAAGATAGCATTATGATCAAACAGCAAGAAACCGATAGAAATTAGCTACTGTATGCAGCTAGTTAAATAGCTAAATACAAGTCAAATGTATAAATCCATTTTTAAGGTTTCTAAAAGCACCTTCGACTCAGCTGTATATGACATCTGGTACCTACTTCATGTAGAGAGCCAGGTCAGTGGCCAAAATAGCCTTCTCAATCATCTTCAATGTCGCCTTGTACTCATCCAGAGAAAGACTGCTCAGAATCTGATTACCCTGAGAGAGCGAGACAGTAGGACCTTTTGTCTATCATTATGTCAAGATGAATGGAAGCAGATGAATGCAGTTACAATGTGGCAGCGTAAAAAAAACATTACATGGTTATGTACCTGAGGGCATTTATGTAAAATGTGGGGTTTCTTGTTTACAAAAAAGATGAATCTGGTCAAATATATAACATATTTGTGTAATAATTAAACTGACTATGTATGCTTTTTCAATGTGTTCTTTAAGTATTCACACAATATACACTTAAAAATAAAGGGGGGTTTTGCAGTAATGAAGCAATTGGGGTTCCCCAAAGAACCTTTCAGTAAACAGTTTTTAAATAAACATTTTTATTAGTTTTATTACTTTTGTGCAATGGAAAGGTCCCATGAATGTTAAAGGTTCTTCATGAATCCATAAATGCCAAAAAAAGGACCATTATTTTGAACAGTGTAGGCTGCTGACTCATGGTGGGTAGTTGCTATGTGATTTTCTAGGTGGTTGCTTTAATTGCCAGAAGACCCCACACCCAAGTCTTTATTATATTCTCTTTAGTATTTGTCTAGAGTACCTCCTTCAAATAATTTCACACATTTCATCATTTGACAGTATATAAGTAACAGCGCAACTCATCAAAAAGATACATAATTTAAGGTATCATATCTATACCGCAAATAGTGTGGACATGTTATATGCCAAATTTTATCAAAAGTTTAAATCAACAACCTTAAGTATGGGCTAATAGAGAAGCTTTATTTCAACAAATGCTACAGTACATTGCAGACCAAGCCGGGCAACCATGGGATAAGGTCAGCATGGTACTATAACAACATCAAGCCCCTGGACAATGAGAAAAACATGGTCCCAGGCTTTCTTATTGAGTTTGCTGAATGTGAATGAGAGTAATTATTCCCTGTGTGTAAATGTGGTTTGAACAGCTAATTGTTTTCTAAGATACAGATTGTTATTACCTGTAAAATAGGATATTACTTTTAAAAGCTACTCTGGATTTACAGTGCAGGAGTGATTTACTCTTGATTAGATTAATGAGATGTTTAAAACTCATATACTCACTGGACTGTTGAGTATCATAAGACACTGGTCAAAATGGTGGTGCTCCATTGTGGAGTGGCAGTACAGCTGGGCCAATGGATGGTCACTTCTGTGAAAACAGTCAAATATGCTGCATCATTCTCATTTTTACATATCCATCTGGTTGCTAATAACACAGGCTTATACACCAAACTAAAGTCAGCACAAACTTTTTGATGTAGGAGTTGTTGACACCTCGGTGGTCCAAATCATGGCTCAACGTTGCAATCATTAAAGCCAAAACCTCCAAATCACTCAGATTACTCTGTAAAGTGAAAACACTGCTTTACAAAATTATCACTCTTCTATGTGATTGATTAATGCATTAAAAAGCACTGCACAATATAGCCATGATATCCAAAAACAAACACAGTCATATGTAAATCTGAATAACTGTAATTACTTTCTGGTAAACAGGCAAATTAAATCCAATTAGACTTTAGCTGGCATGTTAAAACAAGACTTAATTAATAGTTCTCAATTCATAATTCATAAAACATCAGTAATTAGTGATTGTGAGTAATTGTAACAACTTGGCTCAACACACTGTTCCTGATAGACTTTTACTATTTCAAAGAAAGCATGCCTTTTCCATCAGTCTAAAACAAGTATATAAATGCAAATGATTAACTACCACTGTAAACAACAGAAGACATTTATAGTGGAACGCATAATAAAACTGTTCTGCTAGTTTCATTTTTTTCTTATAACTATAAACTGGTTTCTCCATAAAAGAAAACAGCCTAAAGCTTTTTGACATTTTCAAATGAGCAATTACTACAAAATAAAAAGGATAGCAAATAAAATGCTGTACAATAATCTTTTTAATAATTGTTTATAATCATTACTATTCTGTATACTGTACTTGTGCTAGCAGTCTTGAATCCAGAATTGTACACCTTAATATAAAGATAAGCAAGCTTATATCCTAGTTACTGTTTAGTTACAAGACAAACACGCTATGTGTTAATAGGTTTTAGTATGGTTACTGATTTATGCTAGGCTAGATTGAACTCAATTTGTATGCCAGACGCCACAATGCTGAAGTGACCCTTGCCTGTGCTGTGTTTGTTATCAGAGTCACTGACCTGAAACCGCCCAGACTTCAGCACAGCAAACATGCACTGGGAGGTGTTGAAGGCATGTCGCCAGTTGTGGTAGACCACATTTTTCCTGTAGTTCTTCTTTACGCTTAAGATCCACTGACACAAACTCTGAAACAAGGTTAATAGTTCTTTTTATAGGTATAAAGATTAGCCTGAATAAAAAAGAGTGCTGCAGGGATTAAAAAAATTATATAAAAAAATAAAAGATATTTAAATCACCTTTTTTGCAACCATTTTGCTGCACCTTTTGCTTAGACTGCATTTTGAAATTCACACTGCATTTTGCCACAATAATCTCACTGTAGCACGATGAAAATGCGATCTCAAGTATCCTACCCATAAGTCTTAATGCATTTAGGAAAAATACCCATAAGTCTTAATGCATTTAGGAAAAATGGCATTTAAATATAATTTTGCTACAGAGTTGCCTGGACATGTTAAACATCTAATCAATTTGGGTACAATTTGGGTAATTTCATTTTAATTTTGCAACTTATAAAGTGTTAAAATATGTTTTTAATTTACATATTAAAACTAGTGTAGGAAATGGCAAATTCAAATTATATAATAGAATTTTCATTTTCATTTTGCACTAAACGTTGCACATATGTATGGGAGAATATAAATTTAAATAAAGAAATGCATCGCCATTTTATATATGTGATCCTGGACCACAAAACCAGTCTTAAGTCGCTGGGGTATAGCCAAAAAAACATTGTATCGGTCAAAATGATCAATTTTTCTTTTATGCCAAAAATCATTAGGAAATAAAGTAAAGATCATGTTCCATAAAGATATTTTGTAAATTTCCTACTGTAAATATATCAAAACTTCATTTTTGATTAGTAATATGCATTGTTAAGAATTCATTTCGACAACTTCAAAGGCAATTTTCTCAGTATTTAGATTTTTTTGCACCCTCAGATTCCAGATTTTCAAATAGTTGTATCTCGGCCAAATATTGTCTGATCCTAATAAACCATACATCAACGGAAAGCTCAGATTTCAGATGATGTATAAATCTCAATTTCGAAAAACAAACAATTAAGACTAGTTTAGTGGTCCAGGGTCACATATCGCATTGCCATTTTGCAAATTACATTTCAAAATAAATTTTGCTACCCATGTGCTTCCATATGAATGAAACAGGATGTCGAGGTGGGATTTCGACTAAAACTCACATTTTTATTTAATGTGGTATCTTAAGTCATGAAGAAATCAGAATTAGCCCAATTGACTTTTTACCAAATTTACTTTTCCTAGTCTTAAAGTGCACAATTCAATCTTTAATCATTCAACAAAAAGTAAGGTCACATGGGCTATGGGTTAATTTGAACCTATATCTAAATTGCTATTTATCTCTTTTTACCAAACTCACATTTATGTGTTGTTTCATTCTGGTATGTAACGCCAACATTTCACATTTCAAATTAATTACTAAACATTTTTTTTCTTGTTGGTTATCTAGCCACATTGAAATGGGTTCTGAATAACTAAGTAACATAGGTTGTTATTTCATGTTCACTTGAATCCCAATATTTTATTAAGTAAATAATTTTATTTTATTTATTTTTTTTAATTGTACTTTATTTATTTATTTTTTTACATACCGTTACTTAATTTGTGTTTTATTTTGTTGATATATTTGTTGTTGCACATCATCATGGAAAAATGATTCTATCAAAAGTCAATGCTTTTTGATATTTGTTATGATTATTTTCATCCAGCCATCCAATCTCCAAACCGATTGGCCTCTGTAGGGTCACGGGGATGCTGGAGCCAGCGTCTCTGACCACAGGAGAGGGACACAGATGGCTAATCCATCAGAGGGCTTTTATTTCTTATTTCTTAAAATATCCTATTCACTAAGTTATTTAAAAACTAAGATTAATTTATCCTGGAACCGAAAGAATCCAAAAACATGAGGGTTACCCAAAAAATTAGGTGCTTTTGTGATGTCAACAAAACAGTTTTCTAGGCCACTGATGACACAGTGACACTGACATTCCAGTTCAGAAGTGCCATTTCATTTATTTAGGTTTAAAACGTGAAGTGCGTACTTTGAAACGTGTAAAGTTTGATTAGACTAGATACTTTTAAGACACTAATTCTTTACACAGTCCTGAAACACTAAGTAAACTTCCCACAGTTTACATGATTAATTTCATATGATGTTGTCATATGATATGTATATTATCAGAGCAGCCTGTGATTGATCAGGTCTCTGTACTGTGGTGGCCTCTAGTAGACCTGCTTTCATTCACTCAGTCAGGGGTAAGTCACACCCAGAAAACCAATAAAAAAGGAGACTTCATGTCCTGCCAGGAAGATGCCTTGCCTAACACTGAATGCCATAAAAGGAGCTTGTTGCAGCCGGTCAAACATGAGGTAAAGCCTGATGTTTTGCTTTAATATTCAGCTGAACCTGATCTGGCAATTGCAGTTCAAACTGCATGAGAAAGAGGACTGCTCTTCATTTTCTTCTTTGTGAGGGTTTATTGAATGGATTCCACAGAATTATTTGCAACATTTATTTATAGTTGAGCGAACAGATTGCTTTTGCTCAACTTTTGGCTGCAAAATGAAAAAAAAAAAAACTTCAGATATACTGTTATCATCAATGGAAATATATATATATATATATATATATAAACTCTTTAAGGGCTATTCCACCCACAAACCTGTACACATTTCTTTCTTCTGTGAAACACATAAAAAAGATTTGAAAGAATGTTGGTAACTAAACCGTTTCGGTTCCCATTGATTTTCTATGTATTTTTTGTCATACAATATAAGTCAATGGGAACCAAAACTTTGCTTCTTCTAAAAATCGACTTTTACATTCCACAAAAGAAATAAAGATTAAAAGTAAATGATTTTCATTTCTGGGTGGATTATCCCTTTAAGTATAGAAGAAAACTCAGGTGTTGTGCGTGGTTGCCAGAGCATGGTGGCTATGTATTGTTATTGGTTGTGGAAGGTTTTCTGATTGGATTTTAGCACTCTTATGTGGTTGCTTAGTCACGTCATGGCTTAATCTGTGGTTTGCAGTGATTTTAGAACAGCTAAGGGGCATTGTTAGGCATGAGGTGGAGTGGGGTTAAGTGTTCTAAATCACAGTTATGTCATACATTTAAAAAACAGAGAAAAATAGTGTTTAAGTCTTTACACTTCAAAATTTTATTTTAAATTCAATGTGTTACTTGCTTTGTTTCTTTGTAATTATTTGTGAAATTTACTAGCAGTGTCTGAGTGAAATTTCTTTAAAAGTAAATCTGGCAAGGGTTTATAAAATAAAACACAATACAACAGTAATACTAATGCAATGAGTTCACAGGTGTGTGTTTTTTTTTTTTCTGTAGAAATGCACCATGACATAATGCTTTTGTCAGTGGTTGTCAAGTTGCTTTGATGTTGTTAAGGTGTTCAGAGAGGTTATTTAGTCCATAATGCAGTTTTTAGAGTGTAATGGGTGCTTGCTAGGTGGTTTCTACTTGACCCAGGTCAAATAAGCTCATCCCCAACGCCCAAGTCTCTTTGATATTTGGATCCCTATATACGGCTGTTCATATTCAGTGTGAGTCTATTCATCTGTTTTTCATCCAGTGAAAATTGTAAGTTTGATCATTTAGAAGAAATACCTCCCCACATTAAAACATGTCTTGAGATATTCAAGACAAACATATGGGATGAGTTAAGAGCTTTAGTGTAGTAATGAGGCTTATGGGTCTGTACAAACACCTAATCCCAGGAATGAGAAATAATATATAACACTACTATTAATAACCAAAATAAATGACAACGTCTAAGCAGATACCTTGTACTTCATCTGAAAATTCTGCACAAGCTTGAGGTCCACAAACATGCGGATGGTTGCTTGGGTCGTCTCAGCATCTGTCAGGTCAAAATCACTGAAGCTGAAGTCCAGCAGTCTGAGAGATTGAGCAGAAGGAATCGTAGCTGCCTGTGAAGTTAGTACAGGCAGATATTTACATTACACCTTGAAACTCAAAAATATTTTTTTTCACAAACAATCAGTTGCTGTGTTAAAAGGATACTCCACCCCAAAATGAAAATTTTGTCATTAATCACTTACCCCCATGTTGTTCCAAATCCGTAAAAGCTTTGTTCGTCTTCGGAACAAAATTTAAGATATTTTGGATGAAAACCGGGAGGCCTGTGACTGTCCCATAAACTTTCATATAAATAACAGTGTCAAGGTCCATTAAAGGTATGAAAGTTGTCGTCAGAATACTCCATTTGCCATCAGACGTGCAATCTGGGTTATATGAAGCGACAGGAACACTTTTTGTAAGCAAAGAAAACAAAATGGAATGGAATGCAACAACTTTGAAGCTCAATATCTCAAAACTACTCGGAAAGCAGATAGAACCTTATAATTCCAAGGGGACGAAATCAAAGCTAAATACACGTAGAAACAGCGCATCCTTGTGGCGAGGATGATACAGAAGAGCATATGCAGTATACTGAGAGGAGACTGTTGACAAAGGAATTGCTGAATAAACTCGTTTTTTTGGTTTTCTTTGCTTACAAAATGTGTTCCCATTGCTTCATATAACCCAGATTGCATGTCTGATGGCAGATGGAGTATTCTGACGACGACTTTCATACCTTTTATGGACCTTGTCACTGTTATTTACTTGGCAGTCTATGGGACAGTCACAGGTCTCCAGGTTTTCATCCAAAATATCTTAAATTGTGTTCCGAAGATGAACAAAGCTTTATGGGTTTGGAACGACATGGGGGTAAGTGATTAATGACAAAATTTTCATTTTGGGGTGGAGTATCCTTTTTATCTGTACAAATACACACACACATTTGAACAATCACACTATTCACTCACTCAACAGACAACCAAACTAAAAGGAAAGAGATCACTGACTGTCAGGCATAAATAATCAATGAGCTGCGGATCAGCATAGCTAGCAGTGCACATGATGAGCACTTGTGCTGCACTTGATTTGTCTTCTCTTGCTGAAAACGGTTCAACGGATAATGCAAATCACATAATTAATGTCTCTCTTCCTCTCTCCTGTTGCTTTATGTGCTTAAGTGGGATAACAAAAACCACAACCACCTGCATAGATAACATTTTTTTCATATAGTTTCATCTGTTTATTATTAACTACAATTCAGGTATTTGTGGGTAATGCAAATCTGCATGCTGATCTTCACTTATTGGAATTAACAAACAAATGACTCTCAATTGAAGCAGAAATTCTGCCTCTGTCCATGTCTTAATTGCCTGATTACTCTCACAGGCCTAATCACATCAGTAACTCAATATAAACATCTTACAATGAAGTACACAACCAACATGTCACATCTGATAAATTACAAATCACTCTCAACGTCACATCGGATGACTGACAAATTGGGATCTCACTTAGAGAGACCAATCCACTTTGAGTGTAAACTAAACAAGTCAATGCACATTGGTATGAGATTATCAAACTGCCGCTGATCACAGCATGAGTATAAGTAGGCAGCAGGTGCAGTGCATATTCAGCTTTTCAGAATCAGAATCAGAATGAGCTTTATTGCCAAGTATGATTACACATACAAGGAATTTGTTTTCGTGACTGAAGCTTCTGCACTGCAACAGAATGACAGTGACAGAAAAAAAAACACAAAAAAAACAGATAAAAGAATAAAATTAGAACAAGAAAGTAAGGAATAACAATATACAAATTGTATGTGCAGGTATATTACAATAGAAAGTTTTGTATGTACAGGTATATTATGTGCAAATTTGAAGTGTAGACTAAGTATGTGTGTTAGATAAATAAGTGTATGAGTGTATAAATAATGTTGTGTGTTCCACAGTTATTGTCAAGTGTTCATAAGATGGATTGCCTGAGGGAAGATACTGTTCCTGTGTCTGGCAGTTCTGGTGCTCAGAGCTCTGTAGTGTCGAACCAGATGGCAACAGTTCAAAGAGGGAGTGTGCTGGATGTGAGGGGTCCAGAGTGATTTTGCCAGCCCTTTTGCTAACTCTGGATGAGTACAGTTCTTGGAGAGAAGGGAGGGTTGTACCAATGATCCGCTCAGCAGTCCGGACTATCCTCTGTAGTCTTCTGAGGTCAGATTTGGTAGCTGAGCTGAACCAGACAGTTATTGAAGTGCAGAGGACGGATTCAATGATGGTGGAGTAGAACTGTTTCTTTCACTTCGGAGCCGAGTGGTTTCATCGTTGTGCTCCTGACCTTCTGCTTATCGAGTGATCTACAGATCGAGTACAAGCATGCTCTTCGGAAGCTCTCGTGCTGGTGGTACGGCACTTCAGCGGCGGTGGTTCTTCCCGTGTCGAGTGGTTGCACAGATCAGGCTCCACTCCCCCCTGTTTGTGTTGCACGCGGCCATCTCCCCTGTGTGTTTCAGCACACTAAAAGAGCGAGTTCTAAAAGAGCATTCACGGGTGGAGCATCTTTTTAAAGACGCATATTTTCAAAGATGCCCTTGCATCTGTGCATTTCTGGATGTGGTCGTTACCTGGTGCCGGGTGATGGCCACGATCGCTGCCTCTCATGTCTGGGCATTAAGCATGCTGAATTGGGTTTCGTGGATGAGTCATGCTCCCATTGCAGGAAAATGACCACCTTAGAGTTGCGGACCAGACTCTGTTTCCTGCAAAGATGCGGGGTACCCGTGCCTCTGCCTAGATCTTGGGTTCTCCCTGGTGGCATTTCTGGCACTGGCCAGACTGGTCGGTGATGGTGAGGAATTTCCCTCTGAGGAACCAAGCTCTGAGGGCTCCTCCTTCCGCTGGCACTTCACAGCCAGTGGGGCTGCCAAGAGAACAGGCTGGACATCTTTCGGTGCTCTCCCCAATGATCGGATGTCGATCGCTGCATCGGAGGGTGAGCCAGACCTTTCTGAAGAGGATGATCCAGCCACTGGGCGGCCAGCAGTGCCAGCTTTGGATCCAGAAATGATGGCTATGCTTTTCCGGGCCACCAAGAGAGGCAGGCTCGAGTGGAAACTGCCACCGTGTCCCGAACCCTCAAGACTGGATGACTGGTTTCTCAGGGTGGCTTGCACTGGTTCTCAGGGCCCCACTTCGGTGCCTTTCTTCCCGGAGGTGCATGATGAGCTCACTGGTTCGTGGATGTTACTTTTCACTGCCAGAAACCGCCCCAGTGGCTCATCCTCCCTCACCACCCTTGATGGTGGGGCAGCAAGGGGGTATATGGAACTCCCTCCGGTGGAGCGGTCAGTTGCGATGCAATTGTGTCCAAATACTGCTGCAACCTGGTGGGGCAAGCCGTCGCTCCCCTCCCGGGCCTGTAGGTTCTTGTCAGCCCTAACCTGCAGTGCTTATGTGTCCTGCGGAGAAGCTGCCTCTGCCCTACACACCATGGCATTGCTGCAGGTTCATCAGGCCAAGGCACTAAAGGACCTGAACGAGGGTGGACACAACCCAGAAGTTCTCAAAGAACTCCATACCGCTACTAACCTCGCGCTACGAGCGACGAAGGTCACTGTGTGGTCTCTGGGGCGTGCAATGTCCACTATGATGGTCCAGGAGCACCATCTCTGGCTGTGTCTGTTTGACATGGCGGAAACTGACAAGACTCGGTTTTTAAATGCCCCCGTGTCCCAGACCGGCCTCTTCGGCGATGCAATGGAGAACTTTGCCCAGTAGTTCTCCACCACACAGAAGCAGACTGAGGCCATCAAACACATCCTGCCCTGGCGTGCAGCTGCTGCATCCACCCGGCCACCGGCGGCAGCGCCTCAGTCTACTCATTGCTCCCATGCAGCAAATGCAGCAGCCTCCAGCAAAACAGCGCCATGGAACCAGTCGCAGGGCAGCCGCTCCACCTGTCCAGGCCCCCGCCAAACTTAGTGGCAAGCAGAAGAGCAAGAGGCCCTGAATTGGGCGTCCCAGAGATGGAGGGAAGTGCTCTTTGGGAGATGATGAATGCACCACTCCCTACCCTGAAGGAGGGCTGTGCGGAGAATCTTTTGTTACTTTTTTCCCCGCCACTGACTTTATGGTTAGTGGTACTCAAAACCTTGACAAAAGAACAATTTTTTTATCTCTGGGTCCCCAGAGGGAACAGGGAATTGTGGACGGGCCAGTCTCGGATCACACTCACCCACCTCTCTCCCCAGTGAGCAGCTGTGGGAAGATTGAGAGTGCGATCAAATGTACTACTCACACAACCTCTGCCCGAACGCAGGTAAGTGTTGTGCACATGTTGTCCCTGCGTTCCCCCTCACTGCCCCACTGCGCGTACGTCTGTGGTTCTGTTGGTGCAACTTGTACAGTTTCTGGGAGCCTGGCTAGTCCCTGTCGCCCCAATGTCTTCACGAAAGTTGCGGAGGCAGCCCTTGTTCCCCTGAGAGAGCAGGGCATTCGCATTCTCAACTACCCCGACGACTGGCTCATACTAGCTCAGTCTCAGGATCAGTTGTGCGAACACAGGGACTTGGTGCACTCACACCTCACCCAGTTGGGCCTTCAGGTTAACTGGGAAAAAAACAAACTCTCCCCGACGCAGAGGGTATCTTTTCTCGGTATGGAGTTGGACTCGGTCGAACAAACAGCACGCCTCACGCAAGAACATGCTCAGTAGGTGTTTAACTGCTTGAATATGCTCAAGAGCAGGATGGCAATCCAGATAAAACAGTTTCAGATTACCATGCTCAGGTGTGTTTGATTAGGGTTAGAGCTAAACTCTGCAGGAAAGTGGATCTCGTGGTCCAGATTTGAGGATTCCTGCTCTATACCCTCTTGGGACTTGACTCTAGTGCTCAAAGCGCTACAGCCGGGCCCATTTGAGCCTTTGCAGACAGTCAAGCTGAAGTTTCTGTCAATGAAAACTCTGCTCCTGCTTGCACTGGCCTCCATCAAGAGAGTAGGGAACCTGCACGCATTTTCGGTTGACGATTTGTGCCTAGAGTTCGGCTCAGCTGACTCCCTGGTAATCCTGAGGCCCGGCCCAACTATGCGCCCAAGGTTCCCACAACTCCCTTTAGGGATCAGGTAGTGAGCCTGCAAGCGCTGCCCCCGGAGGAGGCAGACCCAGCCATAGCTTTGCTTTGTCCCGTCTGGGCATTAAGATGATACGTAGACAGGACACAAAGTTTCAGGACCTCAGACCAGCTCTTTGTCTGCCAAGGAGGCTGGCAGAAGGGGAATGCCATCTCTAAGCAGAGGATGACCCACTGGATAGTTGATGCCATCACCCTGGCTTATCAGGCACAGGGTATGCCCTGCCCATTCAGGTTGCAAGCTCACTCTACTAGAAATGTGGCATCCTCCTGGGTGCACGCTTGTTGGCGCCTTGCTGATAGATATTTGTAGAGCTGTGGGCTGGGCAACCCCCAACACATTCGCTAGATTCTATAGCCTTCGTGTGGAGACGGTATCCTCCTGTGTTCTCACCACAGACAGGTAGAAGCACTGAGAGGCCCCGGCTTCGGGTCGGCTTGCTAAAACCGATCCAGAGAGTCCAGACCCTGTCAGAGCATCCGCACACCAGGCCCTCACTCAATGAATCCATGAAAACCAGTAGAGGGCTGGGTTCCATATGTAGCGATCTAAGTGGGTCCCATATCTGTAAATTCCATGGTATAGCCTCAGAGCCCTTGTTTCCCAGGCAGACTTCCTGCTATTTTCCAAGAGGGTTACAATCACCTCTAATCTTCCATATGCATCTAAACGGTTGTTCATATGTGTAAGTGCTTCCGAAACCTCCTTTGGGAAGAATGGGGCTTCCGCAACGTTCCTGTCCCAAATGGTACAGGTACGTTTTCCTAGTGTTATCCAGTCTTACTGAGTGGGTAGTGCCATAGCAGCAGTAGCTGGTCTTCTTGTGGTAAGCACTAGCCGATGCCACAGCTTTTGTACCACCGTTGAGCAGCCGGGTCACTGGCTCGGCTTCTCACCGGAAAACCTGAATATGCTCTGCACCTGCTGCCTACTTATACTCATGCTGTGATCAGTGGCAGCTGGATGCAATTATCGCATGCCAATGTGCATTGGTTCATTTAGTTTACACTCGTAGTGGATTGGTCTCTCTAAGCTTGATCCCAATTCATCGGTCATCTGATGTGACATCTCCATTCCCTCCTTCAGGGAACGAGGGTTACATACGTAACCGAGACATTTTCTTTACAAACGCTATAAAGAATAAGACTCAACTGAATCAATAAGCTATGAAAGAGCAATTTCAGCATGGATACAAGGTTTTCGTCAACAACACAAAGTGATTTTAAAAGTGATATGACACAAGACACAAATGTTCTAAAATAAAGCCATTGAGTTTGGGAATTGATGGCACAGCCATCGCAAACTACTTTGAAACAGCAGCTTGCCAAACTACAAGATACACATATGTTACTCTGTTATGTATTCATATGTTATATCTTAAATGAATTAAACTTCCCAAATAAATGAAATAAATGTTCAGGAAAGCACACTGATTCTCAGGCTTGCTGGGCAGCAAAGCTATTTGTGATATTGAAAATGTAGTTAACTTAGTAGGGTTGCTAATTTTAAGATACTTTTCAGCATTTTGCACTTCCACATTACATTCACAAAATAAAATGCATAAATGCACAAATGTAAATGTAAAATAAAGTGTCTCAAAGTCTTTGATTTTATAAACCTATATTATAATATTTTTTTTTAACTGTGCCAACTGCTAAAAGACACATTCCTTTAGATCTTAATAATAACAGTTTTTCTATAGGTGCTGCACAGTATTATACACAGTAGCAAAGTGAACTGGTGTCTTACTGTCATATCTGTTGTTAATTTGTGTATTTTACCACTGTTGGAACACTGTGTTGCCCATCCAAGACTTGAAGGTGTATTGCTATCTTTTTGCTTTAGTAAAACCTTTACTACATAATCAAGATGTTAAAGTCCCCATGAAATCTAAATGAATGTTTTTTGGGTGTTAGTATCAATATGTTAGTCTTAAGGTTATATATAAGGCATTGTGCGCCAAAACAGTGACAAAATTTGCATTTAGAAGATATAAGCATTCAAAGCTTGCAGTTCGCTCAACGATTTTTTTGACGTCACATCGTACTTCATCTTCTCATCAACTCTTTTGACCAAACTCCCTAGAATCTGAAGCACCGCCCCCTGCACTATAGACACATGCTGAACTGCTGGCTGAGATCACTCACTTGTTCAAAGTGTAGTATTTCCCGTACAGTGAATGGCTCGTAGTGCACATTGTAGGTAACAGGGAAAGATTCAGACAGTGTAAATATGCTTTCCATTGGGGCAAATGAGGTCTGGTTTCACGTTGTTTCATGCAAACCGCGGCAGTGCACACAGTCTGATCTGGACTTTGGCTCCGGTCCAGAGCCTCGATCGCATGGAGCGGATCATATGCAGGAGTCGACATATATAAAAAACTTTTACAACTACATAGCCTCAGCATGATTATGGCCACAATTTTGTTTTACTAAGAGTTTCATATTGAAAAAGCTAACTGGGAAATGGCATCATAATACAACAAAGCAATTAGAGATTAGAGATAACGGCTCCTTGATTAATGGGGCAATAGAAACTGCAACCCTTCTTAATTCTTATTTTGTGAATTCTGTAAAGATGACAGTGCCCATTAATCATATTGGAATTTTGGTTAATCCACGGATAGAATCTCTCAGTCTGCCCTGTCTCTAATGGAGGTTTCTGAATCTAAAGTTAATACATTTCTGAACTCTCTTAGAACATCCAAGTCTAAAGATATATTTGGATCTATCTTTCTTAAAAGGCATGCAGATTTATTTCCTGGACCAATAACAAAGTTAATTAATGCCTCTATTAAAGAAGGGAAGTTTCCAAAGGACTGGAAGTCAGCCATTGTTGTTTCGGTTTATAAATCTGGAGACCTGACTGAGGCAAGTAACTATAGGCCTATTAGCATCTTACCCATTATTTCCAAAATGGCAGAGAAATGTGTTGCTGAACAGTTGTTAACTCATCTTAATAGTAGCCCTTACACACTGCACCCAATGCAATTTGGATTTCGATCCAACCACAGTACTAAGACAGCAAATTGTTTTCTCTTAGAAAATATTAAGTTAAAAATGGACAAAGGAGGTGTTTTTGGGGCCATATTCTTGGATTTAAAAAAGGCATTTGATACTGTCGATCATCAAACACTCATTTGTAAACTAGCTAATTTTAATTTTTCCCCTAATGTGTTAAATTGGATGAAGTCTTATCTTACAGGTAGAGTTCAGTGTGTTAGGGTGGGTAGTGAAACTTTACCCTTTCTGCTCAATGAAATGGGTGTGCCTCAGGGATCCATCCTCGGGCCTCTGCTTTTCAGCTTATATATATATAAATGATTTACCCTCTGTATGTACAGGGAGTGATTTTCAGATGTATGCAGACAATACCGTAATTTATGTCCATGCAAAAACCAAACAACTAGCAGCTTCTCAATCTACTTCAACTTTATTTATTTGTATTGCACATTTTAACGCAATTTTGTTGCCCAAACTGCTTCACAATATAAAAGCATATACAAAGATTAAAAACAATAAATTCTAACGTAATTAGTAAGAATGAACCACTTTCTGAAACCAACCAACAGATGACAGCTACCCTTTATCCGGTCATTACACATTGGTGTTGTTCCTCTGTGAAAGGTCTCTACGAAGGTCTTTCCTCTGCGAAAGCTAATGTAAAAAGATGAGTTTTCAACTGAGACTGAAAAACTTCTAAAGATGGAGACTGCCGAATATGAAGTGGAAGACTATTCCACAATTTGGGAGCCACAACCATAAATGCTCTATCACCTTTAGACTTTCTTTTGGAGCGAGGAATTGCCAGTTTATCTATTAACAGTTTATCTGCTGATCTCAGTATCCTAGCCGATGTATGGTACTTTAAAAGATTGGTGATATAACTTGGGGACGTTATGAAGCGCTTTCCATCAATGAAATCTTAAACCATCAATGAAATCTTAAAATCGATCCTGTACTGAACTGGTAGCCAATGAAGAGAAGATAAAACTGGAGTAATATGATCCCTTTTTTTTTTCGTGCCTGTCAAAAGCCTGGCTGCAGCATTCTGTATCATTTGCAGATGAGATAGTTGTCGCTGACAGATCCCAACATAAAGAGAATTGCAATAATCCAATCTTGATGTAATAAATGCATGGACATTGGTCTCTAAATCTTTAAAACTAAGAATGGGTTTTAACCTGGAGATCATTCTAAGTTGGTAAAAACTACTTTTTACTACAGGCTTCATCTGATTGTCAAAGCTGAGAGTTGAGTCAATTATGATACCCAGGTTTCTAACACTGTTTTTTATAGTTAATTCTAAAGGAGCAATAGTACTGGAAATCATCTCTTTAAATTTTGTTGGACCAAAAATAAACTTTTTTTTTTTTCATTTAGCTGAAGAAAACTTTTTGACAACCAAATTTTGATCTCTTCCAGACAGAGTAATAGGGCCTGTAGCGAGTGCTTGTTCGCGACTTTAAGTGGTAAATACAGTATATCTGAGTGTCATCAGCATACATATGATAGGAAATGTCATAGCGACAACATATAGATCCAAGTGGGCACATGTACAATGAAAATAATGTAGGGCCCAGAATAGAACCTTGAGGAAGACCATATTTTAAAGGACACATAGAAGATGAAGTATTTGCAAAATTAACAAAAAATGTTCTATCATGCAGATATGAGTGAAACCATTTTAAAGCTGTTCCTTTGATGCCTACATCACACTCCAAATGTTTTAAAAGGATCGAATGATCAACAGTGTCAAAGGCGGCACTGAGGTCCAGCATAATTAAAACAACCCCCAACCCAGAGTCAACTGCCATCAGTAAATCGATCACAACTTTTACCAAAGCAGTTTCCGTACTGTGACCAGCTCTAAATCCAGATTGGAATTCTAGTGCATTAATGATAAATTTAAATAAATGACTTAATGATTCACATCTGGTTCTTAATGTAAAGAAGACAGTATGTAGGTTTTTCACAAAGAGGCACTCTGTAACTGACTGTGATCCCAAAATGTATGTGTCTGGAGAGATCATTCAGGTAGTCTCTCATTCCAAAAAAAAACAAATTAACAAAGAATTGCAAATTTCACTAGCTAGGACCACGCCACAAACAAGCTATGAAATTGTTAGTTGAACAGGGAGTTGGGGAAGAGTAGAAAGAGGATGAAGGGGTCGAGGGAATGGGATGATGGTCAGGTTGATCAGGGCATCTAGAATTGATGGCTCAGCAAAACTCAGGGTGGGGGTACCATGTCTAGCATATATTTAGGCCGGACAATTAGGACACCCCGATACAACCTGAAAGAAAGGTAATGTGGGATAAGGTTGGCTGAATGGATGAGAAAGGGAGGGAAGGGTGGGTTTGAGAGAACGAGACTAGCAGTACGGTATAAGGTGACCCGATATATATGGATTTTTCAGGAAGTCAGGTGATTGTTTGGGGCATGCCCCTGCTCCTGAACATCTGTTAACCAATTAACTCCATATCTTTCAACAAACAAGTGAAGAAAGTATTGCAAATAACTAAATATAATCTTGCCAATTTTAGGTATTTAAGAAACTGTCTACAGTTTACAGCAAAATTATATATAAATTCAATGATTATACCTCACTTAACATAAAGTATGTCACCTTGGTCTCAAGCTAAAGGAACAACACTAAAGCCTGTATAAGCAGGTATATAAAGTATTAGATAAAAAAACAAAACAACAACAAAAAAAACATACTTACCATCACTGCAATATTTTGGCCAAATATGATATTCTTAGTTGGGAAAATTTAACAAAATACACTGATGCCTGTCTGTTGTTTAAGACTGCGAAAAGCTCCTCCTCTACTTAGTATTTTTATTAAGCAGAAAAATTTAAACAACAGATCTACAAGATCTACTCAGAGAGGAGACTGTGAAATTCCTTTCAGGTCCACCTCCTTTAGCCAATCATGCTTTTCTGTAAAAGCTTCTCAGTTGTGGAATACACTTCCACCTGAATTAAGAAACTGTACCATATATCATTCTTTCAAACAAAGTCTTAAAGCCTGGCTTTTAAAAAAACAGACATTTTTAATTAATAAATTTTACTGCTAATTTTACTATTAATCAGCTGTTAACATGTTCCATGAACTTTGCTCGCTGTCAGGCGGCTAAATGTATGTTTTGTGTATGTTTTTGATTATTTCATTAATATTTTACTAATTGTCTGGTCTGGTATTTTATTTTATTTATTTTTTTTTTGTTAGCTTACAATCTAGGTATGTGTTATCTCATTAATCCATAATGGAGTCTTTTGTGCTTCATGTATGGTTAATGTTTTCCAGCACGCTTAAATATACCTATTGAAGGCTGTGTGTCGTTGCTCTGAGTGCTTGCATGGTTGTTTGTGTGAAAATGTTGATTGTTGTTATAGTGTTAGTACTGTTTTAGTACTGTTTGTTTAATATTCTTGATATTTTAAGGGTTTTGAAACATCTTGCCAAAGGACTGCAGTTGAAAATTAGCTTACTGGCTAACACTGGCACATTTACAGAAATGCTGATGTATGTGTGTTGTCCTTATAAATAAATAAATAAATAAATAAAAATAAAAAAAATCTAGGGGGTAATCTATTAGGCTGTGGCTGTCAAATGTGGCTTTACCAAGGTCAACGGCTCTGGCCCAAGCAGATATAAACCAAATGCTATTGGCTATTTTAAAAAGGGGGCAGGGCTGCTCTATATGTCCCGCCCGCTCTTCCAGTTTCAGTTGAAATTATGTCACCACATAGAATAATGCTGCGTGTTTCAAGGAACTTCAGGGGACCTTTAAGGAGACAAATATTCATTAAAGCGTTAGTTTACTCATCAAATTCAATAAGTGTCATCCTTCCCCCAAGAAAATTTAATCCACAAAGAGAATGTTAATATACAACAATTTGCTATCGGTTCTGCGCTGTGAAATGATGAACAGGTGTTTCACATTATTCTAGTGTACAGGTAGTATGTCTATATCAGCTATTTAACAAAGGCTTTAAACATGGCTCATCCAATCAGATTTCAGATTTGAAATATCTTTTTCATAAATTGATATTTGTTGCAACATCATAGTTTGAATGACACATTTAAGATGATGATGGCACATTTTGATATGAAATGATGAGAAATTGTAATTTACCGCAGTTACCTGGAGCGCCCGCGTCTCTTCCTCTGCAGCCGAGGCATGATAAGAGAGGACCTGCATAATATTCACACACAGCCACATTATATTGTTATATAATACTGAATGCAGAATAAAACATACTCAAGTGAGATCAAGTGGCAATGGTGCATACTGTTTAACTTTGTACTGTTTTTCAGTTTTTTTTTTTATTTTAATAGTGCTGGGTGATGGAGGATGTAAAGTGAGGCTTATGACAAAGGAGAATGCCTGATGTGGAGTGCAGCCATTGTGTCAGCTGCAGGAGACAGCATGCTACCAGCGCTTCTGACTGTGACAGCTCCAGAAAGGTGGGATAAAAGAAAATAGAGGAGTGGGAGGATATGACAAGAATATGTGTAGAAGCAGATTAAAGGGGGTAAAAATCTTTTAAAATATGAATTTAAAATACTATAAAAATTAACACGCAAAATGTCTTCCTCAGTCCAGCATTTATTAAAAATATGCTGGAAAACTGCCCTATTTCAAGAGATATTTTGATGTCACAATCTTGAATATATTAATACCACCCACAAAGTAAGGACATTCCTTGGTGCTCAACCAGTCTTATTAATGAACTAATAATGAGGCTGGATGGAAACAATGTCCCTGTTTATTTCAGTCCAATCTGATTTTCGCACGAGGGGTGACTGAGAGTATGCTGATGTTAGCTGCCATAATTTATTTTACTACAGCATTTTTTTAATTAGTAAATGTATGAAATCACACTCACCTCAAGTGTGACCTCTTGCTTAGCCATTGCTCTTTCCACTGCTTCGTACATCTGTGTGTTCTGGATTCCCAGCCCGCAAAAGATAGCAAAGGCCTCTAGAAACTGCTCATCATTCCTATTAAAGGCTTTTACCTCCCCTGAAGCTTCATCCATCTTATTGACCAACTGGCAGACACCTGCATTCGGAGGCCAAAAAAAAAAAGAGCACAAGGTAGGGCTGGGCGATAAATCGATTTTATCGATTAACTCGAATGTGTAGTTTACATCGGTTTGTTTGAATGAAAATCGGTTTTCTTTTTAACATCTACCGACGCTCCACTCAGGGCTCCCGTTGTTCCGATTGGGCTCAACCCTCCTCCGTGCGTTTGCCATAAAGACATGCTGCCGAGCAAAGTATGTTTCTCCGGAGTGCGGAGTAGAGCGGTGTGATTTTGACTGGAGCTAGGCACGGGTTTTTTAAAAGGCAGAGCGTCGTGGTTTTCACTCGCTCCAAGAGCACTCCTCCACTGCTCCATCACGAGTACAATTCATGCCAACGGCCCGTAATATAACTGCATATTTAGCAATAATTCACATGTTAAACATATTTAGCTATAGCTTGATACAGATGAATCTCTCAAATCAGAAGATTATAATGACGGCAATAACCGAGCGGGAAGTTATAGGCTAGTTCTCAAGGAGGTTGTCTTTTCTTTTTTACTGAATATTTCTGGGTTAAAGCATGATTTAAACAGATACAGCACATTCACACGCAATCGCTTTCGCAAATAATGCATTCAAACAAATGTAATCTTACAATACTTCATCTTTATCTGATTTTGAAATCTGTAAGAAATGCATCGATCTGTAGATAAAATAACTGACGAAAATGAACTGCTATTTTCATTACAAACCAAATTTTGCACAGCAGAAAGCAGCAATTAGACCTTTTAATGCTGAAAATGTTATTAGTTTGGCAACTGTTATTTTATTTACTTTTTATTTTAATAAGCCTAAGCCACTTTGAAACTCTACTGTTATTTTATTTACTTTTTATTTTAATATAGGCTATGTTATTAACATAACATTTCAAACATACTGAAATACTTTAGCCACGGAGCGAAGGCGGAGCGGTGTTTCTGGTAGCAGTGAGCGTGGAGTGATTATTAAATGCTCGGAACGCGGAGGGAAATAGTTGCCGCTCCACCATCACTCACATACTCCGCTACCGAGTGAGAGAGATGTTTTGCCCTACAAAATGAACAAGACCGCGGCAGCACAAGCACAGCATATCTGCCAAAAAGCAACCTGCAGCAATGCTCATTGCACGGCTCACCAAGCTTTACTTTTGTAGCTCGCATGGCAGTAAATAATACGATGATATGATCATGCAGTCAATACAGATATTTAATAAAAAAAAATTAAAAACAAGCAGGGCTGTAACATAACCCATTTAAAAACGCATGCAATGTCTACACCGGGCATGAGTGGCGCGATCCGACAAAAGACAATAGAACCCAGTGATGTTGTCTAAACTGGACGCGGCGACACGATCCCCATCAGTAAACTGATGCTCGTTCTATTTATGACAAAATGTCCTGACACTACATTCAGATGATTTGCAACTGTAGTGTGAGGTCAAGTTTAGACAGACTTTTAGCACAGCGGGGCGCAGCACGACAACTCTCGCGTCCAGTGTAGACACAGTTAGACAGTGTCTGCTCTATTTACAAATAATTTATATAAGAAAAAAAATGACTCCCTGCGTAGTTGCCAATTTTAATTTTAAACAGTTCTTAACGCCGAGTGGGATGATTATATGCATGATGGGCTAGTATTAAATAAAATTTAAAAAAAAATCATCTTCTCAGTTATAAATTTGACTGGTAAATAATAAATAAAGAATTATATTAAAAAACGTGTTTTGAACAATTTCTTTGTCATTTGAATATTGTAGGGGGGCAAAAAAAATCGATTTAAATCGTAAATCGGATTTTTGGTGAAAAAATCGGGGATTTTTTTTTTAGGCCATATCGCCCAGCCCTAGCACAAGGGTGTTCACATTTTCATGGACACATTATTAAAGTTGAACATGGATCATTTCATTATGTGAATATTTTGCCCAAAAAGTTTAAAATGTACTTTTCAATCAATTCTCTATTTACTGTAGTACAGGGACCAATTCTCACTATTAACTAGTTGCTTATTAGCATGCCTATTATTAACATATTGACTGTTTATTAGTACTTATAAAGCACATATTCTGCATGACCATATTCTACATCCCTAATCCTACCCAGCTTCTTAAATTTAACAACTACCTTACTATTAATAAGCAGCTAATTAAGAGTTTATTGAGGCAAAGGCTGTAATCAATGGTTTGTTAATAGTGAGAATTAGACCTTAAAATAAAGTGTGACCCCATTTACTTTTATTATATGAAAAAAGTTTCCAGGAGCTTTTTTATGAATTCACCTCTCATGTTCCATGAAATAAATCAATAAATTCATATGGGTTTGGAATAATGAGGGTGAATAGGTTTGAGATCATTACATGATTAATTAACTTGGTCTATCAGCTAAGTCTCACTATTGTATGATGTAGAGGCTGATAAAAAGGATAAAGTAATCAATTAAAAAACAGAAAGCCTTGGATTTATTTTTAACATGAATGGCTCAGGCAGCATACAATAGAACATATAAACCCTTCAAACCCTAAAGAAAATTATCACCTAAATTATTCTAATCAATTCAGACTTTCATTATAGGGCATATACTGGTCTGTGCACTTGAATTTGAACAGCACCATTGTTTAGCAACTTGATGTCAGTTAAAATGCATGAGAAATTATAAAATAAGAGATGGACTTTGTTGTTATGCTATCTAAAATATATTTTATCCATTCTGAATAAAATCTGAGGGGTGTCTTGGGTGTTTGTTACAGGGTTAATTCTGATCCCTAGTAATGGTTTGGATCCCTTCTTCTATGTAAGTCTATGGGATTTTTTTTCATATGTTTTGTTTTATTTATTTATTTATTATTTTTCTGTCAGGTATAAATCTTAAATGTAACCACTATAGTTTCACACCTCTACACAAAAAGCCACACAATTTTACACAGGATTAAGGATTTTTTTCATATAAGCAATTGTAATATGCAATGTAAGCACCACTAATAATAACCTTTTAAAATGTTAAAAGTAAAAAATAAAAATTTCAGGTCAGATTGTGAAAAAAGAAATATAGAAAACACACATACCTATCACTTTGTCTTTCTTCCCATTCCTTATTGGCGTGCACAGTAGACTTTTAATTTGAAAGTTTGAGGATTGTAGATTTTCACTCTTAAAAAGAAATAAAAGAAAAAAATAAATGCAATGAAGAGATGGTCAAATAAATTCAGTTTAAAGTAGCTTTGGGAAAAGGGGCAGTTCATGACGCAAAATGGGGGAGGTGAATGTCTGAATGAATAAGAGCTCTGTGAAATCCCAGAAACATTGGGATCCCAGAGCGGGATGACCCTATGCCAATTGACTTTCCTATTCAGCTTTCCCCTGAGTACTTACTGTCCATGGAAATCGCTGGTCTTTGGTGACATCTGCAATGTTCAATGGCTCCATAGTGTTCTTGACATACTGGGCATACATATAGTTAATCTTATTGACATCACATTCTCTGTAAAAGACAGGGAAAAAAGTTTAAGCACTCCTGCTGAAAACTTTACTACACTAATACTACACAACTTAAGTACTAAATAGAAACCATGTTAAATTAATAGTTCACCCAAAATAAAATTTCTCTCTCAGTTTACTTATTCTAATGTTTTTTCCTAACCCCTATGGCTATGGCATGTATATGAGTTGATATGACAATAAGAGGTCATTATAATATAAAAATATAGTGAGTTTTAACCCTCACATTTTTTACACCTCATTCAAAGACAGAAGTTCTTGAACCCAAGCTCCCAAAGTTACAAATTTTCCACTTCCTCCATATTTTGAAGTCACACCATCTGACTGCCTCAACAACACATCCATACCTACTTTACCTTGTGTTTACCCACAAGACTTAAGGTTCCATTCAAACACATTTGTGAAAGAAGATCAGAAATACGGTAGAAAATAATTCTTACCAATACCCAAGAATAATTCGTTTTCCAGCAGGCATTCCAATCTGACTATTCTCAGAATGACTCAAATACTTAAGCTACATACTTTCTTAAGCTTGGCACACCAGTCAATAACACAAATATTTCAAATTCCACAATGTCTTTTTAATAAGAACGATAAAAGCACTTGACTTAAAAAAAAAAAAAAAAAAAATAATAATAATAATAATAATAATAATAATAATAATAAATGAATGAATGAATGAACGAACGAATGGAAATTGGCATGTAAGTATAAGGCTAATATGGTGGAAAAAAATAAAAACAATAGGAAAAAATGTCCAGTTTATCTCAAAGTCTATTTCTATTTGTCATATTACACAATCCATTCTCAAGTAGCTGTAGCTATATACATTTATGTTATGTCAATGCAATGCACAGATGAATGTGAGTTAACATAAACAGCTGACACCTGAAGCCAGTTTTGGTTTTTACCCAGGTAATATTTGATTGAGACCCTTTATTTTTTCTATATTTGCAGGAAGTGCACTAAAACATAAGTCAGTAAGGTTTTTAGAGCCTTATAAATGAAAACCTTTTTATGGTCACTATTGTGACAGGTGGGATTAAATAGGTTAAGATCTATCAGCAGAAGAATGTCTCTGCAGAATGCCTTCAGTTACCACAGACAACAATACTGACTAATCTCTCAGTTTATTGAATTAAACAAAAATCACATTCACAGCAATGCAATTATTATATTAAATTTGGTAGATGCAACTTTTGTAGGGCTTCAAGGTATATATTTTCCCAATATGTAAATTCCATAAAAATGAGCAGGAACTTGTAATGTACCAGCAGTATCCTTTGGCACTCCTACTGACGACCGGATGTCGATCGCTGCTTCGGAGGGCGAGCCGGAGCCTTTTGGAGAGGAAGATATAGCTGCACTGCTGGAGGACTGTATCAATGCCTGAATCGAATCCAAAAATAACGGCTATGCTTTCCCGGGCCGCCGTGAGGGTAGGGCTCGAGAAGAGGCCTCCACCGAGTCCCGAGCCCTCAAGGTTGGACGATTAGTTCATCTGGGTGGTCCGTGCTGGTTCTCAGCACCCCACCCCGGTGCCATTCTTCCCGGAGGTGCACCAGTGGCTTACCAGGTTGTGGATGGCACCTTTTTCTGCCGAAAACCAACCTGCTAACTCCTCTTCCCTTACCACTCTCGACAGTGGTCTCTGGGACCCAAGAGGGCATGGAGAGTCGTGGATGGACCAACACCGGACCACACTCATCCTCCTCTCTCACAAGCAGGCAGCAGCGGGTGGTTCAAGAATGTCGTTAAAGGCCCTACTCACACACCCTCTATCAAGGTAAGTGTTGCACTGCACACTCAGAGCCCTCTTCATGTCCCTGCGTTCCACTTCGCTGCCCCACCGCGGGTACGTCGGTGGTCCTGCTGGTCCAGCTTGTGTGGTGTCTGGGTGCCTGGTTACCCATACTGTCTCGGTGGTTCCTGCCGACCAACAGACTCAGCTATGCGATTCAGTTCACCCGGTGTCCCCACAAGGTCACCGGCATCTGATTCACATTCACTGTGGAGATCGCAGTCCTACTGGCGAAGGATGTGATAGAGCCAGCCCCTCCAGTCGATATGAAGATGGGATTTTACAGCCCATACTTCGTTGTACCCAAGAAAGGTAGTGGGTTACAACCAATTTTGGACCTGCGTGTCTTGAACTGGGCCCTTCACTGGTTACTGTTCAAGATGTTGACACAGAAATGCATCTTCGGGTGTATCTGTCCGTGAGATTGGTTTGCAGCGATCGACCTGAAGGATGCATACTTTCATGTTTCGATCCTTCCGCACCACAGACCATTGAAGGACGGGCATATCAGTACGAGATCCTGCCCTCTGGGCTGTCCCTGTTGCCCCGTGTCTTCACGTAAGTTGCGGAGGCAGCCCTTGTTCCCCTGAGAGAACAGGGCATACATTTTCAACTAACTCGACGACTGGCTTCAAACTCTTCTTGGAGAGGATCTCTTTTCTCGGTATGGAGTTGGATTTGGTCGAGCACGCCTCATGCAAGGATGTGCTCATTCAGTGCTGAACTGCCTGAATATATTCAAGGGCTGGACAGCGGTCCCAGTGAAATGGTTTCAGAGGCTCCTGGGGCATATGGCAGCTGCAGCAGTAGCCACGCCGGTGGGGCTGCTTCATATGAGACCGCTTTAACACTGGCTCCATGGCTGAGTCCTGAGGTGGGCGTGGCTATGCGGCACTCACCGGGTCCGAGTCACTCCAGCCTGCCACCAAACCTTCACCCTGTGGTCAGACCTTGCGTTTCTCTGGGCAGGAGTGTCCATAGAACAGGTCTCCAGGCATGCTGTGGTTCACACAGATGCCTATACCACCAGCTTGGGGGCTACGTTCGGTGGGCTTGCAGTGTCAGGGGTATGGACGGGCCCCCAACTGCACTGGCACATCAATTGCCTAGAGTTGCTCTCAGTGCACCTTGCCTTGTTCCATCTCATGGACAACACTGCAACTGTTGTGTACATCAACCGGCAAGGTGGTCTATGCTTCCGTTGCATGTCGCAACTCGCCCTCCCTCCTCTGGAGTCAGAAACATCTGAGGTCGCTTTGTGCCATTCACATTCCTGGTCTGCACAAACGGGCAGCTGATGAGCTGTCATGAGCTGCACTCCTGGGAGAATGGAGTCACCATCTCCAGACGGTCCAGCTGATTTGGAGTCATTTCGGAGCCACTCAGGCAGACCTATTTGCCTCTCCAGAAACTTCTCACTGCCAGTTGTTCAAATATGCATTTCCCCCAGTGAGCCTCAGGGAGGACAAGGAGCAGGTCCTGCTCGTGGCACCTTACTGGCCCACTCGGACTTGGTTCCCGGAACTGATTCCTCTGAGGATTCCTCTGATTCTACTGACTCAAAGACGGGTGCCATGTGGCACCCATATCCAGGTTCTAAGGTTCTAAGTGTCCTACCCTAAGAGGTAGTTGACACCATCACTTCGGCGAGAGCACCATCTACGAAACATGCTTACGCCTTGAAGTGGAACCTGTTCATCGAGTGGTGTTCTTCTCACCAAGAAGACCCCTGGAAATGTCAGATCAGAGTCGTGCTGTCCTTTTTGCAGCAGGGGTTGGAGTGAATGCTGTCTCCCTCCACCCTTAAAGTCTACATGGCTATTATTGCTGCTAACCACGCCCCTTGGGAAGGGAAGTCGGTGGGGAATCATGACCTGATCATCCGGTTCCTTAGGGGGGTGAGAAGGCTAAGTCCTCCACAGCTCCCCTCTATACCCTCTTGGGACCTGTCTCAAGTGCTCGGAGCACTACAGCAGGGCCCATTTGAGCCTTTGCAGACAGTCGAGCTGAAGTTTCTGTCAATGAAAACTCTCTTCCTGTTTGCATTGGCCTCCATCAAGAGGGTAGGGGACCTGCACGCATTTTCGGTCGACGATTCATGCCTAGAGTTTGGGCCAGCTGACTCCCAGGTAATCCTGAGGCCCCAGCTCAGCTATGTGCCCAAGGTTCCCACTGCTTACTACAGGTGAGCCTGCAAGCACTGCCCCCAGAGGAGGCAGAACAGAATCCGGACATTGAGATGCTACGTAGACAGGACACCAAGCTTCAGGACCTCAGACCAGCTCTTTGTTTGTCACGGAGGCCGGCAGAAGGGGAATGCCCTCTCTAAGCAGAGGATGGCCCACTGGATAGTGGATGCCATAACCCTGGCTTATCAGGCACAGGGTGTGCCCTGCCCACTCACGTTGCATGCTCACTCTACTAGAAGTGTTGAATCCTCCTGGGCACTGGCTCGGTGGTGCCTTGCTGACAGATATTTGTAGAGCTGCGGGCTAGGCGACCCCCAACACGTTTGCTAGATTATATAGCCTTTGTGTGGAGCTGGTATCCTCCTGTGTTCTCACCTCAAACGGGTAGAAGCACTGAGAGGTCCCGGCTTCGGGTCGGCTTGCTATAACCGCTCCAGAGAGTCCATATCGTAGACCATGTTGAGCTCCTCCATCCCCTCAGCAGCCAGATGTGGGAGTGCGTCCAGTGCCAGGCCCTCTCTCTATGAATCCGTGAGAACCAGTAGAGGGCTGGATTCCATATGTAGAGACCTAAGTGTATGTGTAAATTCCACGGTATAGCCTCAGAGCCTGTGTTTCCCCGGCAGACTTCCTGCTATTTTCCAAGAGGGTTAAAATCACCTCTAATCTTCCATATGCACCTAAACTGTTGTTCATATGTGTAAGTGTTTCTGAAACCTCCTTCAGGAAGGATGGGGCTTCTGCAACGTTCCTGTCCCAAGTGGTATGGGTACATTTTCCCAGTGTTATCCAGTCTTATTGAATGGGTAGTGCCATAGCAGCAGTAGCTGCTCTTCTTGTGGTAAGCCCTGGCCTACGCCAAAAAGAAGGGGCACAGGAGGCTTCCACAGGACACAGAAAGGGGCAGTATCTGTGGCCCTTTGGTAGGGATCCCAATTCGTCGGTCATCCTCATCGAGGGTGACCAACTGAAAGGGAATGTTTCGTTACGTATGTAACCCTCGTTCCCTGAAGGAGGAAACAGAGACGACGCGTGATGTCGCCACAGCGTCTATACCACCGTTGACTGGCTGGGTCACCGGCTCGGCTCCTCAGAGAAAACCTGAATATGAGCTGCACCTGCTGCCTACTTATACTCACGCTGTGATCCGCGGCAGCTGGATGCTATAATCGCATGCCAATGTGCATTGGCTCGTTTATTTACACTCAAAGTAGATTGGTCTCTCTAAGCAAGATCCCAATTTGTCGGTCATACGACGTGACGTCTACATTCCCTCCTTCAGGGAATGAGGGTTACATACGTAACCGAGAAGTTATACACATGTAATTCCAATGAGTGGGGTTTGCCCAATTTTTGCACAGGTATGACAGTTTGTCACATCACTTTATTTTAATGCTATGAAAATGGTAATGACAGATATGAGTAATTATATAAATTATATATAAATCATAAATTATAACTTTGCGCAGACAGCGTTTTTTTTTTTTTTTTTTTCCAAAAGTCCCATGTTAAGACTTGTGGTTTTGAAATAGTGTTTTTGTTAAACATTTATTGTAGTGCAGCACATTGTCCCATAGACTCCTATTGTAAATTCATAACTATACACATATTTTTGTTTTTACAAACTAAGGGACTTTGTCTTGCATTACTTTATCTTCTTTTTATGATAACCCCACCTGTTTGGGAAGTCCAAGGATCCTGCAAGCTCCTCATATTCCATGTGAAACACACTGGAGAATGTGTTCTGTAACACAAGCAGAACAGCAATTACTTACTCTGCAGTTTCACTCTCAGAGGTAAACTTTGAGGAGGTTTAACACAGAGGAAAGCCAGTATTTCTGAGGCTTTTTAATTCTATTAGTGTCTGCCTGCCTGTGTAAACCTAACATTGAATATCTGCAGTCACATAGTTTAATGTGCCTGTGTTTGTGCATTTCTGGAAGGGTTAGAATTTCCTGCTTATGAGAAGTAAATAGTTATGGAGCATGGTTCAGTATGAAAAGCATTCTGCAAGCAGTCAAAACAAAAACTTTCACAATGGATCTCTGCAATAAACAAGGAGAAATGCAATAAATAATGAGTTAATTTCCACATTCCAGACCTCATAACAGATGTTTAATATAGGTTTGTTGACAAACTTGTCTTTCCTTTGCAACAGCTGCTCTTTCCAAATTTGAAGACACTAGGAGGACAGTGTCTTAAATTAAGGTGCCATTCAAATGCACTTCAAGAGGTGAAACCTGCCTCGGTTAGGAAGACTAGTTGATTGTCGTCCTCAGTTTTTCACAATGGTAATCTTTTTCCATAACACTTTCTAACACCTAATCTAACAAATGACTTTGTGTTCTATGTGCACCTTCGTAGAGCAGTAATTTTGGGTTGTTTGCTAAGCCAAATATAGGGAACATTCAAATACAGTCAATTTCAAAAACACACATGCACATTGAGGGGGATCACTACTGAATGAGAGCTTTCCCTGATTGCTCAATGGAAAGGGAGGATTCATCAGTTAAAAAAAAAAACTTGTCTGTGCATCCACCGAAAGGTTTTCTCAGTTTTTCATGTAATACATTTCCCTTTGAAAGTGCATATTGCTGGAATACATAATGTTTTCCTTATTACAGTGTTTGCAAAGAGGCAATATACGTAAAAAAAAAAAAAAAAAGTAAAGTATCTAAATATATATATATTCAGTGCTTGCTGCATTTCAATATATATATATATATATGTACTGAAATGCAGCAAGCACTGGTAGCACTGGTATTTCCTTCAGAAAATGTAATTTGAAATATCTGGTATTTTGGGTACATGAGGTGCGTGTATATTTGTTGCCATATTTCTTTGGCAGTGGCAAATAAGGAAGCAATTTAAGTGAAGTTCTCTGCTAGTGAGTCTGCTATAAAGGAAGGAAGTGTTTCTTAACTCTCGCACTCAGCTATGGAAATATCCTACACAGCCTCTCTTTTATAATGCCTAAATGCTGTACATTAGCATTGGCAAACTATTCACAAAAAAAAAATCACAATCGTATTGGGGTAAAATGTAAAAGAAAAGGTAGCTCTTTAGACACTAGCCAGGCCTACAGAGATACACCATTATGTTCTGGAATGAATCTAAATAAAATAGATTTTAATTATGTTAAATAACTCATTATAAATCAATAAATAATTATGTTTTTCTAAATTAAACAAAAAATATTTTGCATTATATGTAATTTGATCTTCTAAACAACCCAATAGCTCAGTGGTTCTCAGTGTTTTGTTTTATTTTTTGAGCCACTGTTTTGGAATGTTGCAAACCATATTCTTTGTGTGGTAGTATCAGCAGTACCAGTATCTGCTTGTCTTGTCCTGAATCTTTGGTGTAAACCCGCTCCCCCCACAAACACCTCAGAGCCCCTCTTTCAAAAATATTGCTTGCTGCGGCCCCAATGTTCTCAATATGCCTCCACTGATAAAAGCTGCTATATTAAATTGTCTTTTAGAACATTTAGTCTCAACTACAAGCAAATTTTTGCTTTAGGCTAAAAATACAGATGTCAAAAAGGAATGCTGTTTGAAGCCCAAGCTTAAATTTTTTTCAAGCATCCTAAAGGGATATTTTGGATAGCCAATATCTTGGTCACACCAAAGAAATGCAAAACATTCTTGATATTTTCATGTTTTATGATCATAAGAATTCTTTGAAAGTTTTTAGTGTTTTGGAAATAAATGTGATGCGATATTTTGGTCTTACAGTTGTTTCCCTGTCAGAAATAAAGACAGTGCATTCTTGGGCCTGCATGAAAGACAAGATGGTAGCCACAGTTTTCCTCAGCAAGACCTCCAAAGACTGCTGCTCTTCAAAGATCAGACTAGCCAGATCCAACAACACCTAAAAAACACCCCAAACAATGATCACTGCTTATAGCCAAGTTACTGTTTAATCACACCTATACAAAATTAATTTGTACTAAAATGTGGGAAAATACCTGGTTTCGTCTGTTCTCCAGCTGTGATGTCTCATAGAGTTGTGCATTGTGTAGCACTATGCCAGAGAAAGCCAGGTACGAAGAAAAGTCCTGTTGAGATGAAAAACAAACAAATGATTATAATAAAATGACATAAAATATAAAATAATTATTAAATTTAATGTGCAAATTTTTCACCCTCTCATCCTGTTCTGTAAAGGCACTGTTCTCTCCACATCTTTTATTGATTGCTTGCGCTACTCCAACAACCTTTAAGCATTAATAAGATGTAGCAGTCAAGTTTTAATAGCAAATGTTGCAAATATAGTATAACAGTTCAGACACTTTTTATGTTTAAATTCATCTCTCACCTCATCTCTGTGATTTTTGATGGGCAAACACAAGATGCTCTGTGTCTTATATCCTGTAATTTGGTCCACCTCTGCATTAAAACGTGGATCCTGAAGGAGAAAAAAAAAATCAGCTACAATTCCCATTTATCCAGCATTTCTGTAAATTATAACTTACAATAATATCACTATTTTTAAAAATCAGCTGGCCATTTCATTAGACAAGGTATTTTTTTTTTTTTAATAGTTTCATTCAACATTTGTTTCCATCTTATGCACCCTAGAAATACAACCTAGTCATAAATGTTAAATGAATAGTTTATCCTAAATAAATAATCAATCTATCATATACATTGAATTTGTTTATTCAGTGTTTAGCTCAGGCCGCAGGGTAGGGTATGCCTGATTAGAATGTCTTGGGACTTTGTGTCTTTTGTTGTGATACCAATAGCCTATCAGCACTGTCATGACGTCATTTTATTCTTCATTTCTCGTGGCTCAGAAACAACTGTGTTCCTGAGCACAGATGGCAGATTTCCAGTTGTGAACATCTAAGTTGGGGGGGGGGGGGGTCCTGCAACACCCGAGCAACTGCAGTTCTGTTTGGCACCATTACTAATACAGAAATTACATACTTCAAGTAAACAAATATGTTTTTTAGACAGATGACGTTTAATGGCACCATGAGGACCTAGTGTTCTTTCTTAATTTTACCCTGTTGTGATATGCGAAAACATAATCATGCTTTTTAAAATGGTGACTGCTGGATTATTCCTTGAATGTTTATATGAAATAGTGTCTCACAACAAGACCATTAAACACTTGAATTTCATGTCAAACATGGTTAGGGGTTTATCTTAACCTTAATTTTAGTGTTTTAAGATGCATCCTGTTAAAGATTAAGATCTTCATTTTAATTTATCATTCTTTCTCTTTCTCACTATCTTTTTCTTTACCTCTTTTTCCTTTCCCTCTCTCTTTAGAAACACAATTAAACTAAATAACAAAGAGCTAAAAATACCTGCCATCATTATACAAACTGTTGGTTAGCAACTGAATTGCATAACATTTAAATCTAATCAAAGGCCTTAAGAGATATAGCCTAAATTGCATTTCTGAGAAAAGACTTTATTAGTACTAGGAGGGTATTATAAAGCAGTAAATTTTATTTCAGCCTCTGAAACCAAAGTGCTTCCTATGCACATGACAAGTTAATACAGAGGCATCAGATAAGAGAAGAATGTTTTAATAAATCTGCTGTCAGAAATTCTGTCTAATTATTGAGATAAGCAGGTAAATCCAAACTTTTCTCTATCCACAGTTTCATTATAAGATCAAAGGGTGATGATACAGTCTGAATGAAGAACGACACAAATTTGTCTTAGTTGTTGTCATTTAACAACTAGCCCATCTCATAACCAATAATTTGTACTTATTTTTTTCAATTTGTATTCATTTTAATTTGATGTATTTAAAATGTCACAATTTTTAATTTCACGTGTCACATGTTCACAATATCAAGAAATTTAGGCTTTCTCATGTCTAGTCTTTAAGGAATAAATCACTGAAATGGCACACAGCATCTGAAATGACAGAGCCTCACCTCATATGCATTCTTGATGTTCAGAGGCTGTCCAGTGGCTGCCACATATCCCACAATTCCTTTGTTCCATTCTAGGCGAATACCACTGTTGGAAGCCTCCTCAAGAGTGGATCCTTCTGCAACATCAAATAGCCGGCTAACCAGGAACTTCCTGTTTGAACTGTCCTCTCCTACCAAGAACAACGAATAGCGATCTGCAGCTATCAACTCGTGAGTGTGTAAGAAGATCCTGTGGCAGAGGACAGTAAGGTCCAAGTGGCTTGAAACATCACGTACAAGCTCCAACAGACGAGCACAGCGGTCCCCATTTTCACGAACTCCTGAGTCCATAATACCTCCACCCTCATCTGTCCCAATGCCTGAGCCAGGCCGCTGGGGAGGAGGAAGTGGCATCTGCACCCTTTCTGTATCACTAAGAAAAGTAAGCGAACCCTCAGCGTCTTTCACAACAATGGGGCGAAGTGGCCTATCAAACTCAGATGCAGAGATCTTTCGTGTAGGGGTGGATGGAGCTGGACTTGGAGATGGTGCATCAGTTGGACCCAGTGGATGGAAGGCCGATAAAGGTTCTGGCGGAGCTTTTGATCCTTCCCGAGATGGCTGAATGGAGTGAACACGTTCAGCAAACCAAGCGTTGACCATTTCCTTAAAAAGAAATGTAACCAAAAACATAAGCTCAGCAGTCTCTTGACCTAAAAAAAATTACAAATACAAAACTAAATCTCAGTAACTGCCTAATCTGAATATACCTAGTCACAAAGTGAGTTCACTTGGTATTTATCTCAGTAAAGCAAACAAGCAGCTATTTTGTTACAAGTTTGGCTTCTAAAATCTGCCCTCATACCTTTTCCTATATATTTCAGGTTGGTCAAATTAATGTGCATGGATCTTATACAGTAAACAAACACAATAATTGAAAGGTGGGACTTCCATTTCTAGAGCTGCCATATGGCTTCCTCTTATACTGCCTCTGCTACTCAGCTGTTTCAACTCATCTACCGACAGCTGACCCAGCAAGATAAAACAGCAATGTAGAGAATTGTCACAGTTCACCTCAGTTATTTCAAGGTTTTATAGGCAGTTTGCTGGACTGGACCTATCTATATAATGAACTGTTACAAAGGTTCTACGTTACATTCTTGAAGTTTTCATTAACAGTTGAATGGGACATTGAGTTTAGCAGCTCAAATGGAAAACATTGGAGCGGATAACAACCCACAATCATAACATCTGCTGATAGATCATTTCCAAATCTGTCAAAACAACACTAATGTAGTGGCTTTTTTTAAACTAACCCTACAATTAAAGCATTAAAATAGCCTGTAACAAATGCTTTCAATCAAATGTTTATTATTCGGGTAGGATATTCAAACTCCACCATAGTCTCAGTGGACCCGACCTAAAATGTCCTTGGCTAGAATAGTTTAAATAAATAACATTCCCTTTGAAGAGACACCATCCAACCATTTACTAAAGTTAGTAACTTCATCTAAAGTTACTCATGTTAGGGGGAAGTCGTGGCCTAGTGGTTAGAGTGTTTGACTCCTAAACCTAAGGTTGTGGGTTCGAGTCTCGGGCCGGCAATACCACGACTGAGGTGCCCTTGAGCAAGGCACCAAACCCTCAACTGCTCCCCCGCTGCCGCAGCATAAATGGCTGCCCACTGCTCTGGGTGTGTGTTCATGGTGTGTGTGTTCACTGCTGTGCGTGCACTTTGGATGGGTTAAATGCAGAGCATGAATTCTGAGTATGGGTCACCATACTTGGCTGTACGTCACCTTAAGAAGTCTTAATTTATCCTGGCCAATCGAATAGTTAGGATTTGCAGCGGTAATAAATTTATTAATAATTAAACAAGCAAACAGATGTTGGAGTAAATTATAATTTATTAAAGGCAAATAAAACTTAAAAAATAATCAATTCATTTTTGGGATTCCCAAAGGGCAGAAATGTAGGTGCTACACACAGCCAGGAACAGCACAAGGTTTGGTAGAATTTGTTAATTTTTTCAACCATCTCAATCTAATTCTTAACTAGTTTTGTGTTTTGCCAATATGGATGGCAAATTTGTATGATTCTATAATTTATACGTTTTTGTATCTGCTTACACTTACACTGTATCTGCTTACACTCTTACACTGAATCAAATCATACACATTCATATGAAATTGCAGAATTGCAAAATTGTTCTGTTTTCTTATGAAAGCGGGTTGCCAATTTATTTTTTGCATAATTTGTTATGTCTGTTCTTCTTCCTCATTATTTCACCAGTACTGGACATAATTTTCTGAGCACAGGATAGTTGTCTGGACATCTATGCAGGTGTGTTAATTCATGTGATCATAGTTAAGGCAACTTATTTAAGCTCTGCATTAAAGTGCATAAAGAACATCAAATCAATCAATATATCAATCACTTCACTGTATAAAAGTTCACACCTTTGTTTGTTGGTTGTTATTGATTAAACAGTGTAAACTATGAGTAGTTATACATCACAGTTGTGAATATCAACGACGGGCATATCTCAAATAAAAACACCCGTACAATGTGAAACTGCTACACACAACCTCAGATATAATTAATTCCTCTAATGAACGAGTTCCAAATTATGTTTACATCGGAGTTCACAAGGAAAAATGCAGTAAATACTGACACTTTCTTCTACAAACAACAAAAACTGTAAAACAGCTAAATTTAAAGTTGAAATCAAGGCATATTTGTCGATGATGAGAACATGGAACGCTGCGTTGCGCAGCTGCAGCAAGCGGGTATACAGCCTCATTACAGGACTATGTCTTTAAACTGAACTAGCAATCTGCGCCTTTGAACTTACCGAGAAGCCTTTCGTACAAAATAAGAATGTGCGAACTCTAGGTTGTCGTCAAGCCAAGCCTCCATCATCCCTTCTTTTTCTGGAGGATAGACCTCCATTCCGCCTCCACAGATCAGCCGGTGGATATCATCCGCCTGCTTTCTTCTGATGTTCAGTCACAAACACACTTCCACCACAACCAGCCACCGGCGTCTACAATGGCTGCACTATTACTCTCTCTCTCTCTCCCTTCTTCCCTCCCTCCCTACGCACACACACTTAACGCGGCTTTACACATTAAAATAAAGTCTATCACAAGGCAATGTTAAACAAACTCTTAAAGCTTATTACCCATTTGGAAGGATACCTTAATATCAGACCTCAAGGTGATTATGACAGTTGTAACAGTTGTAACTATTTTGGTACATTATTAGTATCCTGTATCATATCAAACTTTTTTTTTTGTCCCATTTGGGGCTTTTATGTAAAATGTATAATTTCTATACTTTTTTTACTGCCATTTGATGTTAGGAAATAAACTCCTCACAACCACTTCATCAAGTAAATCAATATCCCAAGGATACCATATGGGTAGTTCACATGACATGTCAATTAGTGATTGTAGCCTGGTTCAAGCTACATTTAAAAGTATTTTAATCAACATAATATGTCATTGTTATCATTTACAATTGTTATACATTCAACTATTTTATAAGCTCGGATAAATAAACGACAGCGTGGATTTCAACTAAAAAAGAAATAAATGAATACATTTTAATGCCCATTGAATGTTCACTATATTACGTAAAATGCACTTTGCTTTATGGACATGCATACAGTCAAACACAAATATTTAAAAAATGTGAATGTCAATACCATTGGATTTGATTAAAATAACAAAATTCAGAATCCTTACCAGACATTCATCCCTTTGAACTTTTTTTGCTAACCTATTGCCAAATATTGAATAGCCCTGACCCACCCCTAAGCACTACCCCATCTCTGTACACAATGGTGTAGCCTTACCAGCAGATGGTGCCTCCTTCTCTCCTGGGAGAGGGAAAAACCACTGAAGGCATATGTGCTCTCTTGGGTACAAATGTGATTCCACTGTATACATGGTGGCCTGGTTGAGCTAATGACAGTCTCTGGAGACTATGTGTCAGTGAGAGTGAACAAATTGGAAAATGTTTCAATAAAATATTTTTTATATTGCTTTGTTTGTTTGTTTGTTTGTTTGTTTGTTTGTTTGTTTGTTTCAGTTCATTTATCAATGGCTGCATTTGGCAGGCACTTCCCACTATCTTTCCACAGAAGATGGAACTTAGGAATCATGTCAGGACATGCTGGGCTTATGGTGGGATTTCTGTGGCCCATCTACGGCACCACATGCAACTTTCACAAACTTCAAGCACCATTTGTCATGGTGTCCCCAACTATATGTGCATGAACACACAAAGTCAGCTAGCTGGGCTGAAACATTGTCCAGATGTGGTCACTCAAGTCACTCTAAGCTAAACTACTCGGTTCACCTTTCAGTCATAAGTCAAACAACACTCTATTCCTTCACATAATTCCATGCACTACATTAAACAGCTCAGCTGCTATTGTAAACCCAAAAGTTAGTGCTATGGAGGATAGCATTGGATGGAGAGAAGTTCTATGCAGTTCTCCAATGGAAACAATTTTGAGTGCTTTGTTTGTCCTGTGTAGCGCTCAACAAGACAAATATGGCAGTAAAATCATTTATTAACAGCAGGTTTAATGGAGACAGAGAATGGGGTTGAAACCGGGGTCAAAACAATGAAGGCCTACTGCAGAGACACAAGTGGATGTGCACTGGATGCAAGAAATGAAAGTAACTTAAAAAAAAACATTAAACACATGTTGTCCGAAATTTGCTTGCCTTTGGATGATACCACTGTGCTCGACAGTGTTCAGATGTTCGTGTCTTATGAAGCCTTTCACTGAAGAGTTCAATTTTTTCATGATATCCTAAAGATATAGATGCAGGTAATATAAACACAGGAAGAAGATGGTGATAAGTTTTTATGTAACTTAATACATTAATTGGAAAATTAAGCAAATTGGGTACAAATTATGGGGGGTCTTGAGTCCCCATAGGAAGTCAAAACAAAAGGTTGGGGAGTTTATGTATTTAAATTCAATTGTATTTTTGCCAAGATATCTCAGCGACCACAAAAAAAATTGATTTTGTTGGCTTTGTCAAGCTTAGTTAAGTAATCAAGGTGTGTATTTTCTTCTGGATGCAACAGTCAGCTGCTCAATCCCTTTTTGTAAAGATTGTTATTAGACAAAACATAAATATGGTTCATATTTATCATTTTATTATAGAGACCAATATCACAGATATATCGCAAAAAGTTCAAACCTAAAAGTCTTTTAAAATAACACACCCTTGAAAGTTATTTTAAAAGTTAATTTGCTCATTAAATGCGCCATCTATTTCCCTCTAGATTCAATACATGTGACTAATAATCAATAAATCTTGACAGTTGCAGGGATAGTTTACCCAAAAATGGAAATGTCAAACATCTCATTTGTGTAATATGAGGCAAATTTAAAATAAAATTTTGAACATTGTTTTAAACTTTTGCTTTTTATTAATATATATATATATATATATATATATATATATATATATATATATATATATATATATATATATATATATATAAAAGAAAAAGAAAAAGAAAAAACACAAGAAATAAATGTGTATAGGTTTAAAACAACACAAGGGAAATGGTTTTGGGTGAACTATTCCTTTAACAGTTCTTATTATAAATACATGCACTGTTCACTGTTTTCAAGATTTTATGCCACAGCATGCACATCAAGACCTTAGGTATGCTCTGCAGGCATAGTTACCTCCAGAATGCACAGAATTCTCCTTTATATCACATCTCCTCTAGGACCATGAAGGGGTCACAAGCAGGGTATTTCGGAGAAAATCTGCTGCAGTAGAAAACATCCCCAGTGAACAGTTCTGAGCTCCGGTTGAATATTGTTAAATATTTTGGAAGGTAGTGGAGGGGGTTTCAGGGGGTTGAGTCTTTCTTTCTGAGTTTGACAAACCACAGAGCTATCCCTGGTAAACATCACGAAAGTCTAGCAAGATCTGGAATAAACACAAAGGAAAGTGCGAGGGGGGTGGTGCAGATCCTTACATTTAGGTTGTTTTATGAGATATGTAACAGGATGTCAGGAGAGCCTGAGCTGAGTTGAGCTGTGGTCTGCCTGTTGCAGAAAGCTTCTTAAATTAGTAACAGTTAAACTGGTCAAGCAAATCTCTTATAGTAACTTAAATGGAATACATTTGCATCATCAATTAACATTCAAAAAGACATTATGTAAATTACCACTGCATAATAAGCTCATCTGTAATGACATTGAAGTGAATGTCTCTAATTGCTGGCACACCATCAAGAATATAAAACACCTCTTTCCATTTGGAAGTCACACGCATACATACAGTATGTTAAATATGAATTGCAAATATATTTGTTTCCCATGAGTGATGCTTGTGGTGCAAATCCTGCTGTCATATCTCTATCACTATAAGTTTTTAGGAAAAAGTTATATTATGGTCTAGCACATACTCCACTAAAATACTTAAAATAATAATAAAAATTGTATATTTTAATGGAGTATGTACTAAGTAGACCATAATGTAGCAAATACTTTATTAAAATACTAAGTATAAATACAAATTATACTTTTAGAAGAGCAATTTAAAAACATTAAAAGTTATTAAAAAGTTATTACTCTAGTTATTCTCTAGTTAATACGCCTTTATATATATATATTCTAAATGGGAACAACATACTGTACAGTAGGCTGTCTTTGAGATTTTGCTGTCTGCTATGTCTGGAAATGCGTTAAACATCCAATCCATCTTGATGCTTGTCAAATCTATAATTATCATTATGATTTATAACTATCTCCTCAGTTTAAACAGCTGTAAAATAGGGTGAAAAGTAGGTCTTTGCTAACAATAGAAGTACATCTGGAACACATTTGTTGGTCCAAACACACTGTATGCATTATTGGTTACCTCTATGTGAACCCCATTATTTAAACTTTGGTCATAGGTTAATGTAGAATATAATGCAGATTTTATGGTTTGATGGGGTTTGTCTCAATGGATTAGCTAGTCAAAGAACACTAAAATCTAAAACCTTGTGTGAAAATGTTCACAAAAAGATTGTTTTTGTTACAGACATGCTCAAATCAAACAAAGATGTCAAGTTTGATATTAGTGATGTTTTGTTCTGATACAGTACCTGTGCAATTGGTGACATATCGACATATTTGATTTAAAAGCTACAGGTGAAGAGTCTTGTGAGTAATGACCTTAACATTAGTTTGCTTCTCCACATAACATTGCATGGTTTCAGAAGACTTGAAATACAGACCATGAATTATGTGGACTACTTTAATATTGCTTTGTTTTTGTTTGTTTTTTCCTGACCATGCCCTGCATCTACTGCACCTGTAATGCCTATTTCTACTGGCAAATGACACTTCTTGACATTAACAGGTTGTCACAATAAAAACCATGTAGACAGAATAGAAACAAATATTTAAGGAGGTTGAGGTTTCCTTTGTTTTTCCACTCCAATGATGTACAGGTATTCCTCTGTGCAAGCAGTTAATTCAGTGGAAATTGTTGATGGAAAGGACAGATGAGCTTATTTCAGTGTGTGAAAACACTCTCGATTTCCCTGAGGCAGTGTCCAAGATTTTGCCATGCTTCTTTCACACACAAACAAAGGCTACAACCCCATGAGTGTTGTTTCATGCGTGTTTTTTTTTTTTTTTTTTTTTTCAGTTGTGATGTGAAGTTTGTACAGGTGTAATCAAAGACAGGCTAACACACTGCAAAACTATATTTGGCTAATGTAATAAAAGTATGTCTATTTGTTATTCACAAAATGATTGACTGAAATTAGACAGTGATTAGGATCAGTGATTAGGAACATCAGCAGTCTTATCTGGAAACATGGAATAATAATTATAGAATTACTGAACTGCATTTTTCTTGCACTTGAAGCTCATCGCTTCTTTCTGTGATTTGCCATAAGACATTTTGGCTGATAACCGTGTACACTTGGTGAGTTAATGGAAGAATCAGTCTAATCTTAGTCAAATGATAATGAGTACTTGTTGTGTAAAATGTGTATAATTTTTTTTAAACTCCTTACAAACAAAATTTTTAATTGTTACACAATCTCTGAAACCTGACACTCAAACACCGAACCACACACCAAATCTGCAAAACCATACACTAATTCTTGGCCTTTGACTTATTTTTCAATTTCATATACTTTTGCAAAACACAATACACAATTCTCTATGAATATCAGGATTATGGACTGGTCTGTATGTGTTTTTGCCCCTGTGACCCAGTTTTGTCTTTCATTTGAGTGTTATAATTTGATCCCAGGTGTGTCTCATTCTTACACAATTATCCTTACCCAATTATCCTGCCTTTAAAAACCCTAGTCTTTCAGTTCAGTCAAATCAAACCCACAACCTTCTGTGCTGCTAACGCAGTGCTCTACCGCTGAGCCACAGGAACACTCCATACCAGACTGTTTCTGGCCATAGCCCATCTTACAACCTACCTGGACGACAAGCTCTGCTCATTCTATGACGGCAGCCTCAACACCGCGTGTAGAGCGCTGTCATCCGAAGATGGCCCCCGAGCGAATTTTGCTGCCTTCGTGGAGTGGATTCTGGTGAGAAACAGGTTGCCATTCAACATCGGCTCCGAGGAAGATCTCGCCGAATCCACTCCAGCCCCAGTGCCCAGCCCTCCATCTCCCCACAGTGCGGAGCATCAGCCTGAGCCCACCGATGATGGAGAGCCCATTACTGCCGCGATCAATGAGCCAGCGCAATGCCGAGCAACTGAGTGGAGGATCGCCCCGGATATGGAGCTCAACCTGTCAGACCAGGTATGAGAGCCGGTTATAGTGCCCACCGCAAGGGAGAGAGCCACGGACGGTGTGAGCGCGGAGTGGAGCTCTGCCCCCTGTATCATGGCTGAGGGTGAGCCGAGTATGGAGCACCAAAAGGGCCAAAATGAGGGGGAGGATCTTATAGACTGAGAATCTGAACTGGAGGTTAAACTGCCCCCTCTCCTGTCGCCGTCATCTCTGCTGGTCCCGCCCAGCTCTCCTTCATCCTTGGTTTCCTCGTCCAGCCCTGAGGGGGCTTCTGATCCTCCAATACCCATTCCTAGAATGTGTCCTCCAGTGCCCGCTCCTAGAATGTGTCCTCCAGTGCCCGCTCCTAGAATGTGTCCTCCAGTGCCCGCTCCTAGAATGTGTCCTCCAGTGCCTGCTCCTAGAATGTGTCCTCCAGTGCCCGCTCCTTGAAAATACCCACCCTCCCACCCACTCCTGCCTCCTCCACCGCTGTTGTCTGGCAGCCCCCCTGCTCATCTGCCATCCTCCAGCATCACTGTGGTTGGAGTCTCCCTCACCTCCGCCTCCAGCCTCCGAGGCCCAGACTATGCCTTGGCCCGTAGTCCCAGCTGCTCCACCTCGGCTTCTAGCTTCATTGCCTCCACTGTCAACCATCGATCCATCAGCTCCACTGGGCTCTCTCGTCCCTCTGGCTCCGCCTTGGTCAGGTGTTGACCTGCCATCACCTCTGGACTACTCTCCACTGGCTGCTCCTAGTCGCTCCATCCCACCAGCTCCAGTGGTCTCCTCCTTCCTGCCAGCTCCACCTTGGTACTCAGTCGCTCTGGCTCCGCTGCAGATCTCTGGATCTCCCCCTCAGTCGCCAGAGCCCTCGGCTCCACCCTGGCCCCTCAGAGCCTCCACATCCCCCTGGCTCTTTGGCTCTCTGCCTCGGACTCCTCCTCCACCTGCTCCACCGCCGTTGGTCGGCCCCCTGGAGTCGGTGGCCATTCCTCCTCCATGGCTTCTCCCACCGTTGGTTCAATCTTGGGCCACTGTTATGGCTGTGGCCTGGGTCCTGCAGGGCTCCTCCTGCTCCAAGCTCTTCCCTCCATCGTCTCCTCCCTGGCTCCTCCTTCCATGGTCTATTTGTCTGCCGGCCCCCTCCCGGGGGTCTGTCCTCCACTGGAACCTCCTCCCAAGTTCCCACCCATGCCTCCCTCTGTTGTTATTTAGGTGCGAGGACGCACTTTTCGGGAGGGGGCATTATCTTAGGATTATGGACTGGTCTGTCTGTATTTTTGCCCCTGTGACCCAGTTTTGTCTTTCATTTGATTGTTAATTTGATCCCAGGTGTGTCTCGTTCTTCCCCAATTATCCTGCCTTTAAAAATCCTAGTCCTTTCAGTTCAGTTTTGTTGGGTCTACCAGTTACGTACGTGTGTCTTCCTCCTGTTCTTCATGTTGGATTTACCCCTCTTTCGAGTTATCTATGACTCTGTGTTCCTTTCGACAGAGTAGTGTGACAATGTAACACACACACACAAAGGAGTTTGCAAATGTTTACTTTTGAGATTTGTTTGTGATATTTTGAATGCAGTGCTTCATTTTGCAAGAGATGTGGGGCATTTTGCATTTAGTGTATGCAATTCTTAGATCTGTGTGTAAAGCTTTGAAAATGTGTGTAAGCAGTTGAAGAAAAACCCCCCCCACTAATATCAGTCTTTAAATTGTTAGCCTTTACCACACACACACACGTATATATATATATATATATATATATATATATATATATATATATAGACATCCACATTGCTTTTAGTAATTTCTGAGGGGACAGAACTATGGAAAAGTCACATTTGAGCAAGCTAGGTTTTCCACACAAATAAATAAATTGTGTTCCCTATGAGCTTTTGAAAAATAACCAAATTATTGAATGCGACAGCCATAATATGCCAGATGGTGAAGAAAATATGAATCAACGTTATCAGTACAAGATGTCAAAAATCATATTTACAGGCCAGGGTATATAGTAAGCCAGACTGCGGTACAAGTAGAATTGATTCAATACTGGTTGACAAATCAGAGGACACTGCCAGATGTGTGCAAAGAGAAATAAGAGAAGATACACTGTGACAGCTGTCATTTTATTGCTTTATTACTTCAGTTGATACGAGATGCAGATAAACCCATCAACTTTCCATCATTTGGAATGTCCTGCTTTAAGTGATCTTAAAAATTGTGAAGTGGTAATGTACAAGAATGCATTATTTCAAGTGTTCAATATTATGCTACAATTAATTTGAATACATTTTAAAGGTCAAAGCAAAATGTAAGACAAAATACATGCCAGGCAGTTGATCAAGTGGTTAATGAGTTTGGCGAGTGGATGACTGGTTAAAGAGAGAGCCTCTCTAGACTGTTCTTTTCAAGGACTGTAATAGATTCATACCTTCAAAACGCAAGAGCACACAGATGTTAAAATAAATAATGTTGAACCTGTGACCTATTTTTAAATGTAATCAGGTTCCACTGTACTGGTACCACCATATAATCATAATCATAATTCATATATTAGATAGATAGATAGATAGATAGATAGATAGATAGAAAGATCGCAGAGAAATTCAGACAAAGATACATTAATACCACACACAAGTCATATGAAAGATAAATATTTGGAAGTTCAGAATTTGATCATTTCTGGCTTCCATCAACAAATCTGCTCTCAGCAAAGTGTTTACTCATCCCTTCAGAGTTATTTTTAGTAAGAGGGCTTTGGAATAACTCTTGCCTAGAAATGGAAATTTAAGATCAACACAATGAGAACTTGGCTCTGCAGCTCTATTCCCTGTGGAATTTGTGACTTATACAAGTAGTCCAAAAAAATAAAAGAATAAATTAAATTCTTAAACATCTACCATACCACAAGGGGATCTCCAAATGCTAACAGAGGAAACTGTATTTCCTCTGAAGGGATCTGAGATATGCACAATCTTTTTCCTGACAGTTTTGTCTATAGTAACTTCACAACTTTTTAAGGACTCAAAGCAAATAATGGGCCTGATGCATGAGAAGAGACACCTGCCGTTTCGAAAGTCTCTGTATGTATGAAACAAAGGCTTATGCAAATCACAAAACAAACATGTACCCACCTAGTAGAATTCACATTCAAAAATGGCCATAGAGAATTCTTATAAAGGTCTAACTTGAGTTAACCAGAGTGAGAGTGAATATTTCAACACTATTGCTTTAGCATATCAACTTAGCTAATCAAACATGTATGGCCTATTTTTTTTAAGAATGGTTCACCAAACATTTATCACATCCGCAGGTACTGTAAGTATGACCTGTTGTATCTCAAGAGAAACCTAAACACATACAGTTTGGAAGGATGTGAGAAAATATAGATATAATAAATAGTAACTGAATGTTTGCTTCCAAAGTAGTTTAGTAGACTGGAATAGCTGTTTTATGTCCGCTAAAATTATTGACCCATTTCTTCAAAAGGGGTGTCAGGGCAGTTTATTTTGTTTTGTGAGCTGCATATCTGTGCTTTGAACTTGTCTGAAAGCTAGAAAAAAAAAAAAAAAAAAAAAAAAAAGACAGTCCAAAAATAGCTTTTGGGTTTGACAAGCAAACACTGTTAGTGAAATATATGAGCTCAATACAGTTGAACAGATGAAAATCTAACCACACAATTATGACACAATATACGATGAGTGTAAATCAAAAGAACGTAAATCTGTTGTGCTGACAAAAAGGCCTGACAGTTTTCATGTCCTTCATATGATTCTTAGAAAGTCATAAAAAAATACATTTTATATTTGTTTTCTTATGTTATTACATAACCTTCAGCTTTAATAGAAGGTCTAGTGAACCAAAAGGGAGTAACAGCACACACCCACTCAAACACACCACATCCTGATGTCAAGAGGTATATCAATCACCTTACAGTTCTAGAACCTCCTCCATGCTGATATAATACTCACATTAACTTCCATAATATTCATGACTTCCTTTTGTCACAGTTAGATTAGTACACAATCTCACTTTTTTTAACTCACCCCATGTTGAATCGTCAGATGAAATGTCTCCAATGAAAACAGTATTAATTTTTCTTCTTCCTTTTCCTCGCTCTCCCTCTTTCTCCTCTTCAAACTTTCCCTCTTTAACAGAGACTTCGAGCAGACTGGCTTTTATTTATGTCCTTTTTTGGGGTTGGAGTAGATGTAGAGAGCTTGCAGAACATTACATTACTCCCTTGCTGTTATACCCGAGAAACTTTGCCTTCCCTCTCTCTCTCTCCCTCTCTCTCTCTCTCTCTCTCTCTCTCTTTCTCTCTCTCTCTCTCTCTCTCTCTCTCTCTGTCTCTCTTTGTTTCTCTCTCTGTTTTATGAATCCCACTCCAACTGAAATATCCGAGATATAACCAGTCACACAAGATCACATTCAGGTGTGTTTGTATGTATGTTTCCAGCCTGTGTTTGAGAAATTCACTGGCATTGATTTAATATGTTTACGTAAAAGCATTGCTAAACTATTGCAGTTTGTGTGGCTCTCTGTTTGTCTTATGCCATTACACTCAGGTGAAATATGGCAGGAAAGGGTTCAAGTTCACTTGTCCGAGACACAAAAACATACCCAGTCAGTGCTCTCAAGGGCTTAAAGCAACTGGGATCCAGCAAGGAACTACTTGTACCACTGAGTTTAACAAACCCAGGTAACTAGACTCTGGGGTACAGCCCTGGTAAACATGTAGATAGAAAAGGCCACAGTCTCTGGAGAGCAGCAGATCTACCTAGCAGGCCTTCTCATTATGAAGAGGCGCCTTCCAATTTGGACACCGACACTCATTTTCATTCATTTTTCTTGGAATTGTTAAATACGTAGGATAAACTATTTTTTGTCTAAATGGTTTCATAAAGAACCTTTAACATCGGAAGAACCTTTCTGTCTCACAAAATGTTATTTGTGGTGAAAGAAAGTTCTTCAGATTATAAAAAGCTAAGAAAGAGATGGTTCCTTTGACTGAATGGTTCTTTCTGGAACCATTTTTTTTCTTTGACACTGCTGTGAAGAAACTTTTAAGCACTTTTATTTTTAAGAGTGTACGAATTTGTCATACAGTACAGCATACCCCAGTGTGTTCCAAATTTTTTTTGTTTATTTTTTTTTATTTACAAAAACAAGGACCCATTTCTCAATACTTAAGTTATTTTTTCAAAACTCTTCACACAGTGAGCAAAATGTGGGCTAAACTGTAGATCATTTTCCATTCCCTTGGCACAAAATATATTCAATGCATTCACACTGCTTCAAATTACATGAATTATTTTCTCATTTAGACACAACCACAGCCAAAACACTATGGCCAATTTGTAAGTTTACATACTCTTTTAAAAAAAAATGTACATAAAACGTAATACAACACTTAACAAGACAGCAGTTTACTAGATTTCTACAGTAATATGATATTGAAATATATACTAAATCTAGAAATGCAATACTATCAAAACAATTAAGAAAAACAGACCTAGAAGTCTTACACAGTTATCATTAATTTTCAGATTTTTTTTTTGTTTGTTTGTTTTTTATTTTTGACTGCTTACACACAAAATCTTGGCCTTTGACTCAGTTTTCAATTTCATAAAACACTTTTTGCAAAACACAACACGCAATTCTTTATGTAACTCATAAAGAATTGCATGTTATGTTTTGCAAAAAAAAAAAAAAAAAAAAAAACTCTAACAGGAATTAATATTATGGGAAAGGTGTTTGCAAATGATTGCTTTTGAGATGTGTTTGTGATATTTTGAATGCAGTGCTTCATTTTACAAAAGATGTGAGGCATTTTGCATTATGTGTGTGCAATTCTTAGATTTGTGTGTAAAGTTTTTTAAAAAAAAGTTTTGAAAATGTAAGCAGTTGAAACAATCTGTAATTCACCCCCAAAGATGTGTTTTCCATCCAGATTTAGTTATATTAAATACATGCATTTTACAACTTTTTTTCTGCTCATTTAATCCAAATGATCTTGATGCTTTTACAATAATTTTGTAAATCTATGGATTTTCAACCAGCCTGATTATTGTGTATTGGTAAGATATAAAGACAGCGTAATTGCTGTAGGCTTTCAATTAGGAGAGAGCAATTATTATAAATGTCTCAGGTTACGCATGTAACCATGGTTCCCTGAAGGGAACAAGACGCTGCGTCGAAACACTTTGGGGACACCTCAAGCGTGACCACGCTCTGAATCACATGTTTAATCAGTCCAATGGAAGGGCGAGACATCACGGGCGGGTGACATAATGACCAGGAAGCTTAAAAGCACATGTGGTGGAACCGGCATCAGCTTATAGGAATGAAGCCAGCGCTGGCAGGGATGTCGGAAGTATGGCCCTGAGACACAGTCTCGTTCCCTTCAGGGAACCATGGTTACATGCGTAGCTGCGTCGAAATGCTTTGGGAACGAGAATGCCCACGCTGCCAGAATTACAAGTGCCTGCCTAGTGTGGAAGAACACGGCTAAAGCAAGAGAAAGGAGCCAGGAGTGGTGCAAAAAGCAGGTAGTCACCTGACAAGTAGACGGGGACATCTGCCCAAAGACCAACTTCAGAAGGAGTGAGTCTTGACCACCAAAGAGAGGGGAGATCAGAGGACTTGAGGCTTTAGATCTAGGGAATGCGGGTGGAGATAGGAAGAGCCGTGACTGCCTACCTCAGCAGCAGTGGGACAGGGATCGCAAAATCACATAACATAACAGTTTTCTATTTTAATATACTTTAAAATATAATTAATTCCTGTGAAGAAAATTTGAATTTTCAGCATCATTACTCCAGTCTTCAATGTCACATGATCCTTCAGAAATCATTCTAATATGCTGATTTATAATCAGTGTGGAAACAGTTGTGTTGCTTAATATTGTTTGGGACCTGTGATATTTTTTTTTTTTTCAGGATTCTTTGATAAATAAATAAATTAAAAAAAAATAATAATAAAATAAATAAAACAACAACAACAGTATTTATTAAAAATAACAATTTTGTGTTATTATACTATTCAAAAGTTTGGGGTCAGTAAATTTATTTATTTATTTGTTTATTTTTTTAAGAAACTTTTAGAATACTTTTGTTCAGCAAGGATGTGTTAAATGTATGAAAAGTTATATTGTTAGAAAATATTTCTATTTTGAATAAATTTTGTTCTTTTTAACTTTTTATTTTATTTATGGAACACAGGTTCCAAAAATTATTAAGCAGCACAACAGTTTCAACACTGATAATAAATCAGAATAAGACTGATTTCTAAAGGATCATGTGACACTGATGACTGGAGTAATGATGCAGAAAATTCAGTGCTGCGTCACAGAAATAAATTATATTTTAAAGTATAATAAGATTGGAAACCAATATTAGAAACTGCAATAATATTTCACAATATTACTGTTCTGGTTTCTGTATTTTTGATCAAATAAATACAGCACTGATGAGCATAAAAGACTCCATTAATTAATATATATATAGGCCTGTGTGTGTCCCTTATTCTGTCCTTTATTTTTCTATGAAAAACCAAGACTTTCCCTTATTTTACTTTTCTGAAGTTGGCAACCCTATATGAAATATTAGTTGCTGAAATGTCAAGTCAAGTCAAGTCAAGTCATCTTTATTTATATAGCGCTTTAAACAAAAAAGATTGTGTCAAAGCAACTGAACAACATTAATTAGGAAAACAGTGTCAATAATGCAAAATGACAGTTAAAGGCAGTTCATCATTGAATTCAGCGATGTCATCATGCAGCTCAATTCAGTTTAAAAAGTATCTGTGCAATAATTTGCAATCAAGTCAACGATATCGCTGTAAATGAAGTGTCCCCAACTAAGCAAGCCAGAGGCGACGGTGGCAAGGAACCAAAACTCCATCAGTGACAGAATGGAGAAAAAAACCTTGGGAGAAACCAGGCTCAGTCGGGGGGCCAGTTCTCTCCTCTGACCAGACGAAACCAGCAGTTCAATTCCAGGCTGCAGCAAAGTCAGATTGTGCAGAAGAATCATCTGTTTCCTGTGGTCTTGTCCCGGTGGTCGTCTGAGACAAGGTCTTTACAGGGGATCTGTATCTGGGGGCTCTAGTCCTGGTCTCCGCTGTCTAGTCTTTCAGGGCTGTAGAGGTCCTTTCTAGGTGCTGATCCACCATCTGGGCTGGATACATACTGGATCTGGGTGACTGCAATGACCCTCTGACTTGGATACAGACTGGATCTGGTGGCTACGGTGACCTCGGAATAAGAGAGAAACAGACTAATATGAGCGTAGATGCCATTCTTCTAACGATGTAGCAAGTACATCGGTTGTTATGGGAAGTGTTCCCGGTTCCGGTTTACCTAATTAATGCAGCCTAAAAATCCTTTAACGGATTTGGATATTAGAAATGTATAAACATCAAGATTTTTAAACCATCCCAAACAAATTTATCATTAATCTAGATTTAAACTGCAAGAGTGTGTCTGCCTCCCGAACAATGTTAGGTAGGTTATTCCAGAGTTTGGGCGCTAAATAGGAGAAGGATCTGCCGCCCGCAGTTGACTTTGATATTCTAGGTATTATCAAATTGCCAGAGTTTTGAGAACGGAGCGGACGTGGAGGACTATAATGTAACAAGAGCTTGTTCAAATACTGAGGTGCTAAACCATTCAGGGCTTTATAAGTAATAAGCAAGATTTTAAAATCTATATGATGTTTGATAGGGAGCCAGTGCAGTGTTGACACGACCGGGCTAATATGATCATACTTCCTGGTTCTAGTAAGAACTCTAGCTGCTGCATTTTGGACTAACTGGAGTTTGTTTACCAAGCGTGCAGAACAACCACCCAATAGAGCATTATAATAGTCTAACCTTGAGGTCATAAACGCATGGATTAACATTTCTGCATTTGACATTGAGAGCATAGGCCGTAATTTAGATATATTTTTGAGATGGAAAAATGCAGTTTTACAAATGCTAGAAACGTGGCTTTCTAAGGAAAGGTTGCTATCAAATAGCACACCTAGGTTCCTAACTGATGACGAAGAATTGACAGAGCAGCCATCAAGGCTTAGACAGCGTTCTAGGCCATTACATGCAGAGCTTTTAGGCCCTATAATTAACACCTCTGTTTTTTCAGAATTTAGCAGTAAGAAATTACTTGTCATCCAGTTAAATTGGTATGTTTCGCCGGGCCACGAAGAAATATAGAGCTGAGTATCATCAGCATAACAGTGAAAGCTAACACCGTGTTTCCTGATGATGTCTCCCAAGGGTCACATGTAAATTGTGAAGAGTAACGGCCCTAGTACTGAGCCTTGCGGTACTCCATACTGCACTTTTGATCTAAAATAAACATGATTTAAGTATGAACCATGCTAAGTATGCTAAGTATAAGTATGAATAACAGCCAGTTTGAAGGTTGCACTTCCAATTAATGCCAACAAAGTGTTCTAGTCTATGCAAAAGAATAGTGTGGTCAATAGTGTCGAACGCAGCACTAAGATCCAATAGCACTAATAGAGAGATACAACCACGATCAGATGATAAGAGCAGGTCATTTGTAACTCTAAGGAGAGCAGTCTCAGTACTATGATACGGTCTAAATCCTGACTGGAAATCCTCAAAGATGCAATTTTTCTCTAAGAAGGAATATAATTGAGGAGGATACTACCTTTTCTAGTATCTTGGAAAGAAAAGGGAGATTCGAGATCGGTCTATAATTAACTAGTTCTTTGGGGTCAAGTTGTGGTTTTTTTTTGATGAGAGGCTTAATAACAGCCAGTTTGAAGGTTTTGGGGACATATCCTAATAACAATGAGGAATTAATAATAGTCAGAAGAGGATCTATGACTTCTGGAAGCACCTCTTTTAGGAGCTTAGATGGAATAGGATCTAACATACATGTTGTTGGTTTAGATGATTTAACAAGTTTATACAATTCTTCCTCTCCTATAGTAGAGAATGAGTGGAACTGTTTCTCAGGGGATCTATAGTGCACTGTCTGATGTGATACTGTAGCTGATGGCTCCATGGTTACAATTTTATCTCTAATAGTATCGACTTTAGAAGTAAAGTAGTTCATAAAGTCATTACTGCTGTGATGTTGAGAAATGTCAACACTTGTTGATGCTTTATTTTTCGTTAATTTAGCCACTGTATTGAATAAATACCTGGGGTTATGTTTGTTTTCTTCTAAAAGAGACGAAAAGTAATCAGATTTAGCAGTTTTTAATGATTTTCTGTAAGATAGGTTACTTTTCCTCCAAGCAATACGAAAGTTTTGTTTTCCTCCAGCTGCGCTCCATTTTCCGGGCTGCTCTCTTTAGGGTGCGAGTGTGCTCATTACACCACGGTGTCAGACTGTTTTCCTTAACCTTCCTTAAGCGTAAAGGAGCAACTGTATTTAAAATGCTAGAAAAGAGAGAGTCCATAGTTTCTGTTACATCATCAAGTTGTTCTGAGGTTTTGGATATGCTAAGGAATTGGGATACATCAGGAAGATTACTTACAAAGCAGTCTTTTGTTGTAGAAGTGATGGTTCTACCATACTTGTAACAAGAAGTGGAATTTACAGTTTTAGCTATATGAAGTTTGCACAAAACTAAATAATGATCTGAGATATCATCGCTTGGCTGCATAATTTCAACACCATCAACATCAATTCCATGTGACAGTATTAAATCTAGAGTATGATTTTCGACAATGCGTAGGTCCTGAGACGTGTTGTCTAACCCCAATAGAGTTCAGAATGTCTATAAATGCTGATCCCAATGCATCTTTTTCATTATCAACATGGATATTAAAATCACCAACAATTAAAAACTTTATCTGCAGCCAGCACTAACTCGGATGTAAAATCAGCAAACTCTTTAATAAAGTCTGTGTGGTGCCCTGGTGGCCTGTATACAGTAGCCAGTACAAACATCACAGGGGATTTATCATTAACATTTGTTTCTCTGGATAATGTTATATTAAGCACCAATACTTCAAACGAGTTATACTTGAAGCCTGCCCTCTGAGAAATCCTGAAAACATTGTTATAAATTGAAGAAACACCTCCCCCTTTACCTTTTGGGACGTGGCTCATGTTTATAACAGTAATCTTGGGGTGTAGACTCATTTAAAATAATGTAATCATCAGGTTTTAGCCAGGTTTCTGTCAAACAGAGTGCATCTAGATTATGATCAGTGATCATATTATTTACAAAAAGTGCTTTCGTAGAAAGGGACCTGATATTCAATAAGTCAAGCTTTATCATTTGTTTATCCGTATTGCATCTGTTTTTTATTTGTTGAACCTCAATTAAATTGTTGCTCTTAAATTGGTTTGGACGGTTTTTGTATTTTCTAGCCCGGGGAACAGACACAGTCTCTATAGTGTGATATCTAGGTGAAAGAGTCTCTATGTGCTGAGAATTAATTGACTTCTGTGACTGGAGGCGGCTAGCAGACAGTCGGTTTAGCCAGTCTGTCTGCTTCCTGACCTGGGCCCCGCAAGTACAAACTCTAAGACTATGTGCCATATTTCTAGAAAGAAGAGCGGCACCACCCCAGGAGGGATGAAGACCATCTCTTTTCAACAGGTCAGGTCTGCCCCAAAAGCTTGTCCAATTGTCTATGAAACCTATGTTATTCTGCGGGCACCACTTAGACATCCAGCCATTGAGTGATAACAATCTGCTATGCATCTCATAACATGTTGATCATCTGCGTGAAATCACATGAGGCATTTTGCCAGTGCAGCATCAATCAGCATTCCAAATATTGCTTGCCCTTTTTGAAAAAGGACCAGGTTTCTGTGAAACAAATTTTCCCGGTCCCTTTTGAATGAGACCATGCTTAGGTGAAACAAGTGCATGCAGAATATGTTTAGATACAGTGTTATGTGGTGCTCTGTATATGTTTAATTTTTATGTATGTAATAGGTATGTTATTTTCAGTACAGTCCTAGACTAACAATGTCAGCTATTCTTGGTAAAAGAGTTAACCAAATTATTGTTTATTAGGATGATGGAGTTGGATGCTGCTGTGCATCATAACAAGTATATATTTATTGACGAGGCAGGTTTCCATTTGGCAAAAACCAGACATGGACGTACACATAAGTAATGTGTACATTTCAAAATCCAAACTGATCAAAATTGTCACATTGCTAGTCACTCTTTCAAAACCTGATCTCATGTTTTCATTAGTTGTACATATTTCAAAACATATCATTGTAATATGTAATGAGAACATTTTGTTTAATCACCAGAACAAAACAGTGTTTTTGTACTTTTAACAATAATTTAGCAAATAAAGCTAGATTCATGCTTTAAATCAGCCTTGCTGCTGAATTAAAGATGCTACGGTAATAAAGGGTACAGCTGCCACATTAGAAAATACTGGACATTTACATTGCCTGACTTATTTACAGTAACTGAAATAAAATCCTTAAAGTAATAGTATCAAACCAGTGTGGTGAAGGTGTGACGAAGATACGAGACAGGCATCCTTGAAGTTTTGTGCTGAACAGTTTGCTGTTTGCTAAACATGTTCTCACTGTACCATTTGACTGAATATAGTTGACTTTCAAAATGAGGGTTAGTTAGAGTAATCTGGCTGTCTTTACAATGGTAAGGCCTCTGTTTATCACGTGCCATATTGCAATATAAAATGTTTTTTGAATCAACCGTTATCTGCAATATGTGAACACTGAGGTTATTGTCAGGGCTAAATTATAGAATTTCCATCTATAGAATTTCCATCTTTTAATGATCTGTTGTTCGATGAACACTAAGGCCTGGTTTTAGAGACAGGGTTTAAATTAGGCCAGGATTAGGCTGTAGTTAAATTATGAGATTTAAGTAATTTTTTAAGTGTGCATTAGAAAAAATAAATAAATAAATAAACATCTTGATACAAATCAATTGCACTGGCATATTTTAAGATATGACTGTCAAAAACTCATAATCTTCAGTTAGAGAATAAAGACTGATTAGGTGGTACAAGCTAAAGAGTGGGGTGGTCCAAGACCCTTTTTAGGTAGGCTTTAGCCCCCATGACTGTCATCTAAGCCCCTCTAAAACTGTTTGAATGATTGGACCAGTGCTGCTTCCCCAAAAAAATGTATCCTTGTCACGTGTTTTTAACCATTGTCAGTTTAAACAATAAATATCTGCAAAATATCTGCAATATTTGAACACTGAGTTTATTGTCAGGGCTAAATTGCTTATACTGTACATTATACTTTGTAATTGAAACTTTGTTTCAGAAACTGCAAACCAGTTCTACAAAATCTTTATCTATAGTATCTATATCTATATAAATCTTTAATGTACCAAATTATTAAATTATTAACCATTAAGATCAGTTGAATTTAATTATAGAAATTTATTAATTTGCTTGTGAAAACATGCAAGTTTGACAGTAATACTATTTTGAAAGGCAGTTACTGTATATACGGTAGATGAAACATTTATTATCTGCAATGAAAATAATACTTATTGATTTTCTATACTGTACAAACAAAATATGCTGACATGTTTGAATATATATACTTTTTGATGATCTGTTGTGAGATTAGTAGAAGTTACAAAAGCTTGGAGCAAAAAATACAAATATATGTAATTTTCCTCTGGGCTAAGGTGGAGCATTTTTAAGTATTTAAAAAAATATGCCTATATAGACTTAAAAATAACCTGCCAAGTGAAATATCAACTGGAGTAAAAAAAAAAAAAAAAAAAAAAAAAAAATGTCTATAATTTAGGCAATAAATGTGTTTTTACAGACGCTACTGGGTATTGTTTCCGAAGTCATGTCTGCCCTCTTCTGTTGATTTGGTAGAATTACACATGCACAGTTACAGTGTAAATGATTTGAAGAATATTTTGTTGCTTGTTTTGGAAACTGCAAGCCCAGCTCTATATAATTTATATAGAAGGAATTATTATAAGGAAACCACAAAAAAAAAAAAAAAAGGATATTATTTAGGCAATAGATGTGTTTTTACAGACACTACTGGGCATTGTTTCCGAAGTCATGTCTGCCATCTTCTGTTGATTTTGTAGATTAAGACACACAGAGATACAGACACAGACAAACACACACGTTTGTTTCTGTGTATTGTGGTGACTTTCCATAGACTTCTATTACTTTTATACTGACCAAATGATATTTTCTATCCCCTAAGCCTAAACCTACCCCTTACAGAAAACCTGTTTGCATTGTTACACTTTCAGATAAACATCATTTACTATTTGTAATATTTTTTTCCCTCTTGTCAATGTCAAAAATTTCAGGTTTTACTATCCTTGTGGGGACATTTGTTCCCCACAACGTAGCATAAACAAGTACCCCCCACCCCCACTCACTCTCTCACACACACACACACACACACACACACGCACGCGCACACACACACACACACACACACACACACACACACACACACACACACACACACACACACACACACTATAAAAGGATTTGAAGAATATTTGGTTACATGTTTTGGAAACTGCAAACACAGCTTTGTAGAATTTCCATCTATAGAATTTCCATCTTTTAATGATCTGTTGTGCGATGAACACTAAGGCCTGGTTTTAGAGACAGGGTTTAAATTAGGCCAGGATTAGGCCGTAGTTAAATTATGAGATTTAAGTAATTTTTTAAGTGTGCATTAGAAAAAAATAAATAAATAAATAAACATCTTGAAATTTTAATTGAAATTGTAATCTTTGTAATTGAAACTTTGTTTCAGAAACTGCAAACCAGTTCTACAAAATCTTTATCTATAGTATCTATATCTATATAAATCTTTAATGTACCAAATTATTAAATTATTAACCATTAAGATCAGTTGAATTTAATTATAGAATTATAATTTTAAACAATAAACTGATTTGAAGACCTGAAGTGTGCACACACTCTCTCATACAGTGAGTTAAACTTGAAGCCTGCCCTCTGAGAAATCCTGAAAACATTGTTATAAATTGAAGCAACACCTCCACCACCACTTTACCTTTTGGACGTGGATCATGTTTATAACAATAATCTTGGTGGGTAGACTCATTTGAAATAATATAATCATTAGGTTTTAGCCAGGTTTCTGTCAAACAGGGACCTGATATTCAATAGGCCAAGCTTTATCATTTGTTTATCCGTATTGCATCAGTTTTTTATTTGTTGAACCTCAATTAAATCTTGGCTCTTAAATTGGTTTAGAGGTTTTTTGTATTTTCTAGTTCGGGGAACAGACACAGTCTCTATAGTGTAATATCTAGGTGAAAGAGTCTCTATGTGCTGAGAATTAACCCTTTCGCACGTGAGTTTAAAATATTCTAGTTTCTTTAGGCGACCGTTATTTTAGAATGTACCGCCTTATTGTTTCCATGGCGACGTGTTATGCGTGTCAGATTATATTTGTAAGGGTCATTATTGCTGTTTCCATAGACATCACCGTGTATTTTACTAACTCTAAATGTATGGTTTTGCTAGTACTTAAGTGTATTTAAATGTCTTAAACCTAAAATAAGCATTATATGGTTGAATACTTGTGAAAATATGACAAGCGCTCAGCGCGTGTGATCTGTCTCTGCGCCAGTCAAAGCGCGAAAGCGGATTTAAATTCAGCAGTTGATGACGTGATGCACTGAAAGTTCTAATCACACCGGTGTGATCGTACTCTTCAGGGACCAGCCAAGACTGATCACACCGGTGTGATCGTACGCGTGAAAGGGTTAACTGACTTCTTTGACGTGAGGCGGCTAGCAGATGGTCGGTTTAGCCAGTCTGTCTGCTTCCTGACCTGGGCCCCAGTCAGTCAAGTACAAACTCTAAGACTATGTGCCATATTTCTAGAGAGAAGAGCGGCACCACCCCAGGAGGGATGAAGACCATCTCTTTTCAACAGGTCAGGTCTGCCACAAAAGCTCATCCAATTTTCTATGAAACCTATGTTATTCTGCGGGCACCACTTAGACATCCAGCCATTGATTGATGACAATCTGCTATGCATCTCATCACCACGGTAAGCAGGGAGGGGACCATAGCATATTACAGTGTCTGACATCGTGCTTGCAAGTTCACACACCTCTTTAATATTATTTTTAGTGATCTCCGACTGGCGAAGTCGAACATCATTAGCGCCGGTGTGAATAACAATCTTACTGTATTTACGTTTAGCATTAGCCAGTACTTTTAAATTTGCCAAGATGTCAGGCGCTCTGGCTCCCGGTAAACATTGGACTATGGTGGCTGGTCTCTTTATATTCACGTTCCGTACAACGGAATCACCAATAACTAGAGCACTTTCATCAGGTTTCTCAGTGGGTGCATCAGTGGGGAGAGCCTGTTAAATATTTTGATCGGAACAGAAGAGCAGTGTTTTGACCTGCGATTAATGCCGCCTCACTGTCACCCAACAATGGCCCTGATAACAGCATCCACTATTTCTAATCGGAATACCCTCTGCTAAGGCCATTCTCAATTTGGCATGCTAAACTGGAAAATGTGAGCCTGTCCTTTTGGCCCGGTTCACCAATCTGACCTGAAATTTTATAGTCTTTCTGCCATGTGGGGCTACTTACCTGGGTTGTTGGTAGATTTCTCGGTAACAATTCACCATCAACTCTGCTTTTCATTTCCCTTGTTGTCAGTTACCGCATTTCAGTTTCTTTCTGTTGGACTGCCAGTCTTAAACTCTCTAATTCTCTCCTTAATTTGTCTTTGGCTTCATCATCTACTTTAACCTCTTTCTCTTTGGTGTTTGCAAGAAAGATAGGAAAGCCTTTGATCATGTCCAATAAGCTCAATAGTTCCGCCATGCCCTCATGTTCTAGTTCAGTAATTTCGTCATGGTCGACATGCTGAACGATGTTTGAAACAAGAGAACTTTTGCTTTTATCAGCAATCATTTCCCTGTCAACTCCTGATATTTTCAAAAAGTCACTTACTTGCATCAACTGTTCAATGGTAAGTGGAAATAACAATCCTTTAAATGACAAAAGCATTTAAATTAAGATTATACATCATTAAATGCAAAAAGTCTGTCTATGCTTAATGGGTATATGTTTGTACCCCTTTAAAGGGGTCATATGATGTGATTTCAAATTTTCCTTTCTCTTTGGAGTGTTACAAGCTCTTGGTGAATAAAGAAAATCTGTAAAGTTGCGAAGACTGAAGTCTCAAATCCAAAGAGATATTCTTTATAAAAGTTTCGTCCACGCCCCCCTGAAATGGCTCGTTCTAACATGCCCCACATATCTACTTCAGTATGTGGGAAGATTTGCATAACGCCGCCCAGATGTTCACGCAAAGAAAAAAGGCGTACCTTTTATTCTCATTGTAGTATTGTTGTTGCCGCCGCCGCGATGTCGTACAGACGCTGTGTATTTCACTGTGAAAACGAAACTACTTTGTTTGGCCTTCTAAAAGAGGATGATATGTGCTTCGTCATGCCTGGAGCTGATCTGTGCTGGTCGCTGAGGAAATACATCAGCTTTGCACTGTGCCGGATCGGCTTTCACCATGGATGAAGCGGAGTCCAGCCTGGGGTCATCACATGTGGTTGTCTCCGGACACTCCTTCGTAGAATCAGCTGGCCGTGCCTTTCTCAAGCTGCCCGCCTCTGCTCACTCAAGTCGGCCTCCACTCACTCTAGGCTGCAGCTCACTCTAGGCAGTGGTGTGTGACGCTGTTTCGTTGAGAAAGTGAAACTACTTTGTTTGGCCTTCCAAAACAGGACACGACTAGAAATCATGTTTATATCACGTTTATAATGGGTTTTAATGTTTATGTTTTGTTGCTCCGGCTGGACAGGGCATTACAATATGTTAAGGGGCGTAACATTTCCGTCACAGGCTTGAGGTATTCGGCCAATCAAAACGCATTGGATAGCTGGCCAATCACAGCACACCTCTTTTTGTTGTGAAAAAATGTTTAAAACTTGTGTTTGCTTCAGCCCATTTTAAAGAAGTATTTTTTTTAAAAACTGCTGACCCATAGAATCGTTGACTTCCTCTTATAGGACAGCTGTCTATTCTATTTGGTGAACAATCTGGTCGACATCAGCATTTCTTCACTGTATTTTAAGGAAGTAATTACTTTTTCACAGAAAAAAAGAGCAAGCAATTTCTGCCTTGCAGAATGCAGTAACAGCATTAAACTACTCAAATGAATTAGCTGGGAATTCTATAGTTAAATAATCCACACAAATGAAGGATACAGCAGGGGTTCTTGACCCTGACCCCAAAGGTTAATTTTAGCTCCAACCTTGAACAATCTCACCTTGTTCAGTTTGATTAGGGTTGGAGATAAAATAATCTAATAATGGTGTATACAGTTTTCCAAATCTTTTTATGATCTAGAGCACATATTCCATTGGTTGGCCACGTCACATCGTGAAAAAAATCCCATTTACCAATAAACTAAATTTACATGTATGTCTATTACATGTATGTTCTAGGAAAAATGTGTAACTTTGTCACCCAATCTCTTTCGCCCAAGTTGTCTAGTTAATGCAAAAACCCAAATCTATGAATCTGCAATGGATCAGTTTTCAATGTGCTCCCCAGGAAAATGAGATACAAATTTTAGACATCTTCAGAAACAATTGAAAAAAAACTGAGCAGACTTGCTGATTACATGATTTTTGTAATCTTTTTGTCACAGACACGCCAGGCTCCAACACCTTCCAATCACAGCGCACTCCCTCACCTGAGTACTGACCACACACACCTGCCCCTCGTCAGCACCCCAATCTACTGGCACATAAAAGACACTAACACACACACAGTCACTGTCCGGTCTCGTTCGCATCTAGGACTTCCCTACCTGCTAACTTCAAGGACTTCCATTGTTATACCTACCCATATCCAGCGATCCCCAGTTACCTCCTGTGTCTATCGTGAGTGTATGTGTGTCTCCATCCCTCAACCTCTCCACTCCTCTACTATCTCTAGGATCTTCATTCTATTCAATACAAGGACAGTATCGTTGAACTCTCACTCCTCAGTCACCATTATCACTGCTGTTTACTCACCTGCGTACCATACCCCATCTGCTTGTGTCATTTAAACCACCTTATCTGTGATCTTCCGTCTCCAACCCATCTGTGTTGTAACAGAAGACCGGACCATTACCGCCTGACACAAGCATGAGCCATCCAGACCCCTTTCAAGACCCCTTTCAAGACCATAGATGCCTTGCGTCGAACACTCAACGTCACTCCATCTCCTTCACCACCAGCGGGCACTTCCGGTAACAACACCATCACTTCTTCACCTCCTGTGCCCACCAGTCCCATGGCCAAACCAGCGCCCTTCTCTGGTTCGGCGGAGGAATGCAGCGGATTCCTCCTGCAATGCTCGCTGGTCCTGGAGATGCAGCCGCACTTATATCCCACCGAAAGATCCAAAGTAGCATTCATTATATCACAGTTAAAAGGTAAAGCACTTCAATGGGCCGATTCCATTTGGACCCAGAATAATCCTGTAATCCAGTCATATCCTAGTTTCGTTGACCACTTCAGAGAAGTCTTCAGAAAACCTGCCTGGGATTCATCCATTGGTGAGAAAATGTACAATTTAAAACAAGGCAAGATGTCTGTGAATGATTATGCTCTTCAGTTTAGAACTCTCGTGGCCACAAGTGGGTGGAATGAACAAGCTTTATTGACTACCTATCGTCAAGGATTGGACCCACGAGTGCGGTTGCATCTCGCTGCATACGATGATACCATCGGGCTTGAACGTTTCATCCAACTCTCCATTCGCTTCGCCACTCGTATGCAGTCGTGTCTCAAAGAGCACCAGGGCCAGCCTCAGCACAACATCTCCCTCTGCCAACCAGAACCCGTCAGCCCTCCAGAACCAGCCTACGAGCCTATGCAAATGGACTCTACCCACCTGACTGTGACTGAACGGCAGAGAAGGCTGACCCAGAATCTGTGCCTTTACTGCGGATCTCCGGGGCATATCCTCTCCACATGTCCCATACGCCCTACTCATTCTATGGTGAGTGCCATCTTTCCTTCCATGAATCAGATGAAACCACTCACCACTATTGTGACTTACTGCTGCTGATGTTTCCATTCCAGTCAATGCACTCCTCGATTCTGGGTCAGCCGGCCACTTTATCTCTGGCTCCCTCTGCCGTCAGCTCAACCTCCCGACCACGGCCACACAATCCTCCTACCAGATCCACTCAATAACTGGAAGGCCGCTAAGCAGGAGACGGGTTCGCAGTAGTGTCGGGCCACTTCAACTGCAAATTGGCATACTTCACGTGGAAAAGATCCATCTGCTGGTTCTGGAGGAATCCACCGCTGACATGGTCCTAGGGCGCCCATGGTTGGAGCAGCATAATCCTGTCCTATCCTGGAAGACTGGCGAGATCCTGAAGTGGGGCGACACCTGTTTCATGGACTGTTTTCCCGGGTTTCCTGTTCCATCCTCTCCGCTTCCAAAACCACTCTCTGTCTGTGCTACCTCCATAGAGAGTCTGATGGAAAAACGGTCAGTGGATATACCGTCATGTTACGCCCCTTCAGTGATGTTTTCTGCCCTAAAAGAGCCTCCAAGCTGCCTCCACATCGGCCATGGGACTGCGCCATTGATCTGCTTCCAGGTGAGTCAGTGCCAAGGGGAAGGATCTATCCCCTTTCCATCCCGGAGGAGAAGGCCATGGAAGAGTACATCGGAGGCTCTGGCTCAAGGCTACATCCGTCCATCCACTTCCCCTGCTGCTTCGAGCTTCTTCTTCGTGGAGAAAAAGGACGGAGGATTGCGGCCTTGTATTGACTACCGAGCTCTTAACAACATTACTGTTAAGTTCAGATATCCCCTTCCTCTCGTCCCAGCAGCCCTGGAACACCTCTGTGGTGCCACTGTCTTCACCAAGTTGGACCTCCGCAGCGCGTATAACCTCATCCAGATACGTGAGGGGGACGAGTGGAAGACAGCCTTCATCACACCCTCTGGACACTACGAGTACCTCGTGATGCCGTATGGCCTGGTCAATGCCCCTTCCGTATTCCAGGACTTCATCCACGAGGTGCTCCGGGAGTTTCTCCACAAATTCGTCTTGGTCTACATCGATGACATCCTGATTTACTCCCGGAGCTTGGCAGAACATCGTCAACACGTTGCGGAGGTCCTGAAATGAGGCAATCCCAACTCTACCTGAAAGCGGAAAAGTGCTCCTTCCATCAGCCCTCAGTGCAGTTCCTTGGATATAACATCGACAGCAGTGGCATCCGGATGGACGAGGGAAAGGTGGATGCCATGAGGAACTGACCAACACCCACTACCGTAAAAGAACTCCAAAGATTCCTCGGCTTCTCCAATTTCTATTGCCGCTTCATCCAGAATTATAGCTCCATCACCAGTCCACTTACAAGCCTGCTCCGAAACAAGCCCAAGTCTCTGTCCTGGACCCCAACAGCCACGAAGGCCTTCGCTACCCTTAAGGAACTTACCGCTCCTCTCCTGGTTCATCCTGACCCCGACAAGCCTTTCATTGTGGAGGTTGACGCCTCCACCACCAGAGTGGTAGCGGTGCTTTCTCAGCAGCAGGGGAACCCCAGCAGACTCCATCCATGTGCCTTCTTCTCCTGCAAGCTCAACCCGGCTGAGGTGAATTATGACATCGGCAACCGAGAGCTTCTAGCCATCAAGTTAGCGCTTGAGGAATGGAGGCATTGGCTGATCTGTACAATAAAAGTACAAGTACTTACGGACCATAAGAACCTGGAGTATCTGAGAATGGCCAAGAGACTTAATCCCAGACAAGCCCGTTGGGCTTTATTCTTTACCCACTTCAATTTCACGATTTCCTATCGACCCGGATCCAAGAACGTCAAGGCTGATGCCCTATCCCATTGTTACACACCTGAGGAAAACTCTGAAGAGCCAGACTCCGTACTCCCTGAGAAACTCATTGTCAGCCCGATCACCTGGTCCACGGAAACCATGCCCTCCTCCAATGCCTCAACCAATACTCCGCCGGGTTGCCCGCCAGGCATGCAGTATATCACCAGGACACGCTTCTGGTGACCCAACATGGCATCTGACGTCAGAAGGTACGTGCAAGGATGTAAGGAATGCGCCATCTCGAATAGTCCATGTCATCTACCATCTGGCAAGCTCCTACCTCTGCCCGTTCCCAACCGACCATGGTCACACCTGGGGGTGGATTTCATCACCTACCTTCCAACTTCAAGAAACTGTACCTGTATATTTGTGGTAGTTGATAGATTCTCTAAATCCTGTCGTTTAATTCCTCTAAAGGGACTGCAGACTGCCATGGAGACAGCAGAGCTCATGTTCAACCACATCTTCCGGTACTTTGGCATCCCCGAGGATATCGTATCAGACAGAGGACCTCAATTCATCTCTCGGGTCTGGAAAGCCTTCCACTCACTCCTAGGTGTGGCCGTCAGCCTATCATCGGGATACCATCCGCAGTCGAACGGGCAGATGGAAAGGAAGATCCAAGAGATCGGTCGCTTCCTCCGTACCTTCTATCACGGCCACCAGGACTCTTGGAACCAGTTCCTAGGGTGGGCCGAGTACGCACAAAACTCCCTGCGCCAACCATCTACCGGACTCACACCATTCCAGTGCGTACTCGGTTACCAACCTCCACTATTTCCTTGGCCTGGGGAACCCCTCGGACGTACCATCTGTCGACTACTGGTTCAGAGAGAGCGAGAGGGTCTGGGACTCAGCCCACCACCAGCTACAACGTGCTCTACGTAGACGCAGGATGACAGCAGACCTTCACCGCTCCGAAGCTCCAGCCTATCAACCAGGACAGAAGGTCTGGCTGTCAACTAGAGACATCCGCCTGCGTCTACCATGCCGTAAGCTGAGTCCCAGGTTCATTGCCCCATTCACCATCACGGAGCAGATCAACCCAGTCACTTACAGGCTTCAACTCCCACCTGAGTATCGCATTCACCCCACATTCCATTTGACACTCCTGAAACCTCACCATCCTTCTGTTTCTCTCTCCACAGAGTCTGACGTAGCCGCAGCTGAAACCCCCCTTCCACTCATCCTGGACGACGGTGCTGCTTACGAGGTTTGTGAAATCTTGGATTCCCAGCACCGTGGTGGGCAGCTCGAGTACCTAGTGGACTGGGAAGGTTATGGTCCTGAGGAACGCTCATGGGTTCCACACAAGGACATACTCGACCCGAACTTACTGGACACCTTCCACGCTACTCATCCCAACAGACCTGCCCCTTTGGGGAAGAGGAAGACCATACCCATACCCCATCTGCTTGTTTCATTAAACCACCTTATCTGTGACCTTCTGTCTCTGACCCATCTGTGTTGTAACACTTTTGAAGGTTACAAATAATTGGCATGATCGCCTGTAGCAGCTGAAGTACAGAAAATAAAATGAATGAATGAAGAAAGTCGCACTGTGGCATGACAGTAACAAACACACTGAGCTATCTAACTGCATTAGCTCAGCTAAAGATTATGTGGATTGAAGTCAGGATTTTACTCTTGGCCTGACATTATGCAGCTGGCTGAATCAAGGAAATGTGCCTGTGTTAACTTGTGACCTGTGTTTACATATTATGAAAATGAACCACGGTTTTATTATAGTAAAACATCTATTACATTTTATGTTTTATGATGCTAAAGTACATTTCATGGAGTCTCGGGCAACTGTATATTTGTGGCTACTGTGGTTTTATTACAAACGCTATCGGTAAACTATTTATTATAGTAAAAATACGATCTCATTTGATTCATTTAAAAACTTAACCTTATTTTCACATTGATTATGCCAATATTTTCTTGTAGAAATACTTTTGAAAGTGACTTGATTTCTTATTTGATTGTAGTGAATAAAATGACCCACAATCTCTGTTGCTTTTGAATTACAAATATTCAATTGATGGCCTTTAAAAACATTTTAATGGGTTTATAAAGTATAGTTGGACCCCTTGAAGTGTAAAATACTTTCATTCTAAATGTTCAACCTCTCCTCCTTGCTTTGCTTTAAGACAAATAGACCCACATCCTCTTCCAGGCAGATTTGTTATATTTTTTGTTGTTGTTGTTGATTGTAAAATTTTAATTATTGCCCTTATGTTGGAAATGGGAATTGTTAATGGTTTATTGTAGCTCCTTTACTACAGCCACTGTCTAATTTGTGTAGTTCAATAACCTTTTGCTGCACATCAGAAATATTTTCTTTGATTTTACTCCTTGTGATTGATGATTAAGGGAATTTGGCCTTTGTGTTCCCTCATATTTATATTAATTTGAAACAGGAAGCCATGGCCATAGGAAGCCATTCCATGAAACAGGAAGCCATATATATTTACTGAATGAAAGATCAAATGGCTAAACAATCCAGATTTATTACCACAGCTGCCTTTGATCATACTGAGGGTATGAATAATTTTGAGCACAACTGTATACACTCTAAAAACTGCTGGGTTGAAAACAACCCAATTTTGTTATTTTGGCAACCCAGCACTGGGTCAAAAAGGGACGAACCCAGCGCTGGGTTATTATGTTTAACCCAGCATGCTGGGTTGCTTTTTTATGGTTTAAAATTACTACATTACTAGGCTAAAATGAATCCAAATCGAGCTAGGCATTAAACCTACAAATCTTGTTCATTTTAAAATCACTTTTACACACAAATAATAACTATCAAAAGGTAAATATTTATTAAAAACAAGAGAGACAGTCAAAAAGTAACATGCATGTAAGAAGAAATGCAGAAAAGTATGGCATTAACAGCTACAGAGTTTATAAATAAAGCATTGAACATTTGTTGAATATAACTTAAGATCAAATTTGACTTTTTTGGTAAATTTTATATATTGTATAAAAATATACAAAAACACTATTATACAATAATTGTACAATTAGTTAAGTTCTTTACAAACTATTCTGGCATGACAGTACACAAATATAACATTTAACAGCCGCATGCGTGTGTGAAAGAATGTGAGCATGTGTATGAATGACAGAGTTTAAACTCCATTTCTACTAAACAACACAGAACAAGCATTTAACATTTTGTTTTTACAAATAATACACTTGTAGTTTGTTTCAAGTCCATGAATACAGATCATGCATCACTGTCAATTTTCATGATCTCTTTAGCATAACTGATGTAGTCATGAAGAAGCCCCATCAGCACAGCATGTGACATCTTTTACATCATCCAGGGCAGCGTCCTGCTTTAAAACCACTGTTGCATCAGTTTAGGGGAAGGGCATTCTCTTCTTTGACCAGCATTCATCCCAGTCACAGCCTGTTCTTCATCAGTGGCCTAAAAAGAGAAAAACATTTGAAAAAGAAAACATTTAATTTAACTCTATCTATTTTCAGGTAGAGGTGTATTCACATCAGTAAGGATAGGTAAATAGTCTGTTTTATAATGTCAACACTTTGTGTTGTTGTTTAATGTCTCTGTCTACCACAGCGCTACAGAATGCTACAATGGCAGCACTAGTGTGAGGGCATGTAATATTGTTTGAATAAATATATTGCTTTCAGAAAGCTACTTCTTTACTGAAACATTAAAACAGACATGACATTCACATACCTCACAAATTTTCATGTACGTGGAGGGCTGCTCTTCAAAGGGTTAGTTCACCAAAAAATGAAAATGGTCATAATTTACTCTCCCACATGTTGTTCCAGACCCATACAAACTCTGCTAATTTTTGGAACACAAATAAATATATTTAATATTCTCTTAATATTTGTCCTCCATTAGAAGTCTGGGAGACCAATATTTTCTTTCGAACAGACATGTTCGCTATCATATAATTTAAGATTTATTGATATATAAATATCGGAATAGATTAATTCTACAATAACTTTGTATTTATGAGGCTTGAAAATACAGATTATCTAGACTCTCAATAAATTAACAAAAAATTATGAGAAAATTAAAAATATATTTATTTGTGTTGTAAAGACAGACAAAAGTCTTACAGCAGGGGTGCCCAACCCTGCTCCTGGCGATCGACTTTCCTGCATTGTTTAGCTTCAACCCTAATCAAACACACCTGCCTTTAATTTTTAAGTGAGCCTGAAGACCTTAATTAGTTGCTTCAGGTGTGTTTTGATTAGGGTTGGAGCTGAACTTTGTAGGACAGTCGATCGCCAGGAGCAGGGTTGGCCACCCCTGTCTTACAGGTTTGGAATGACATGAGGGCAAGTAAATGATTTTTTTGTGTGAACTATTCCTTTAAGAAAGGAAGACCAAGAATGATGACTCTCCAAATCAGACAACTCCAAAGTTGGTTTGAGTTCTGCAATGAAAAACACAGACATCAATGGTTTTCATGAAATATGAGCACGTAATCACACTGTTGTTGTGAAATGTGAAGTAAACAGGCAAGAGACAACAGAAACATTTATTTTCTAAAAATAACTCACATCAGTCTCAAAAGAATGAAATTATCTTGTCTCTGGATTTCAACATCTACAAAAACAAACATTCTTTTAGTCTTAGTAAAAAAAAAATGATAACATGATGGAATTATGAAGTTTATGTTACTTGCCTTAAAACTGTCTTTCCCTCTCTTCTGAAGAAGCTGAGAAAAGCGCCTCCTCCTCACAAGAGCAGGCTTCTGTGTAATGTTAGTTAACTCCCGGCATGGGCACAATGAAGACACAAGCTCAACAAGTCTGAAATATTACATGCAAAACATTACTTTTAACAATTACGTTACCACTTCAACAGCCTCAAAATAATTATGCTAGTCTTTATTACATAACGCTGTTTCCTTTAGGAAACTAAAGCACATTCAGTTTAACTGCGAAAAATAAGATAACAAATTAACATGAGTGTAACCATAACCATAACAATCTATTAACACCTCAAAAAGTGCAGATATTGTAAAATCTAATGTAAATATGACATAAGACACTCACGGACGTTATATTAAAAGTAACGTTACCTCTTCCATTCAGTAAAAGTGGCCGTTAAGACCTCCGTTTCTGAGGCGAAAACCGTGTCCGCGTATTTTTCAATATAAGCTGTTTTATTTCCGCCTTTCACGAAACCTCAAAATACTCCCGGACATAAACAATGAATGATAACTTTACATTTTGAATCTTTACTTACCATAATGTCTTTCACTCACTTCTCGCTTCTTTCACGCTGAGAAAATGGCAGCTTCTCGCACTGGCGTCATCCAATGTTAACGTGACATGCGTGCTCTCTTTCACGTCGCTTTCATTCAGCGCCGCTGGGTTATGATCAAGACCAATTTTCAACCCAAAATTGGGTTAAAACAACCCAACGTCCTACCCAGTGGTCTCAACCAAGCATTTGGGTTGAAAAAACAACCCAGCGTTTTTTAGAGTGTATGCAGCTTTTCGACTACAGAATAAAGTTTATATTTTATATACTGTTATAGGCTTATCAAATAAAATAACAGTCAGTGAACACAAAGGACAAGTTAACACGTTTACATACTAATATAAGCAGTGTTTCAATTAGAATATCACATTAACATTTCATTCAATATTACAATAAAATAATATATCAAGTAACGTTTATAAAGTACTTCCATGAAAAAATAATGGCAAAACAATGTGGAAATAATGTTACGCTATTACATTCATCAAAGGAGACATCGGCAAGTCTCTAAAGAAAATGTACCATGTTTAAGTAAATCTGTTAACGGTAGAGTTTATTATAAAAAAACTTGTAGCCTCAAATTTACTGTTGTTACTGTTATTTTCATGATAGGTAAATACAGGTCACAAGTTAACACAGGCAAATTTCCATAATTCAGTCAGCTGCATAATGTTAGTCCAAGAGTAAAATCCTGACTTCAGTCCAAAAATCTGCAGCTAAACTCATGCAGTTAGATAGCTCAGTGTCTGTTACTGTTGTGTCACGGCGTGACTTTCTCTAGCGCATGTTTGAAACCTGTGCCAAGCAGACTGTTTTGTCATTTTCTGTACTTCAGCTGCTACGGGTGATCATACAAATAGTTTGTAATTTTAACAAGAATACCAAAATCATGTAATGGGCAAGTCTGCGTTTATTAGACAGCTTAATAACACATTAGTTTGTGCTTTCAGAATCAGCGAATCTGCTGCAGTCATTCAATCACATCTGAAGCTAAGGTTCTGAAACGGGAAGTTGATCACTAGATAACATGGTCAACAGTTAAACTGTAACACTGGCAAACGTAACTTCAATAACAAAATAAACTTGAACAACACAATTAAATCTAGAAGTGTAGAATTATAATTCTACAATGTAACTTAAAATCAAATACAAACAGGCCTCACTCAAAATCACAGATTTTGAGAATCAGCTTGAAGTATATGAGCACATTTTACTAATAATATTAAATTTATTGTGTCATAGATTAAATAATTTAGGAGATTTTAAATTATCCAGGTAGATTCCATTAAAGAAATTGTTATATTATGTATATTATATGTAAAACTGTTACTGTATTTTGTTTAATATAACACATAACCTTTTCTTTTTTCAGTGATAAGATCTATGGTAACTGTTTTGACAAAGGGTGTGAAAAATGTGTGAAACAAATGAAGTAATAAGACACTTGCAAGAGAAGACTTCTGCTGTGCTAAGAAAGTTTTGATTAAGATCAAGTGGATCCTTGTTTCATTAAGCATGTCTTAGCGAATGAGAAAAACTGTAATAATATTTACTCCTCTATAATGCAGTCCCATGCAAAGCATGCAACTACAGTAGGTTCAACGTCCAGTTATTTATGTCAGAAAAAAGGCACTTTTGTACCATGTAGTTCTAAGAACTAAGAACGCAAGGAATTTACCAGCATGGTGGAGAGCCAGTTTCCCCCTCGGGCCGTTTTCCTGGTTGTATTCACACTGGCAGCAGGAATTCTGAAATTGCTGACAGTGACGTCTTTATACATGGCATTTACAAATGTCAACAACCAGTGAATGGAGGACACTTTGATCGGAGCTGTTTTTGTTGTGTGTCGTGGGTTTTGTGATAATGGAGATGATATATAAGCACACAATTTACACGATTAAAAGAGCAGGAAATCTGACTAAATCTCCTATGACAACTTGCAGTGGTACATATCATCATGGCCTTAAAAAAGAACACAATGCTGCAGAAAACAGGTAGCTAAATGCCTCTATTATTACTTTTTTCTATGTTCGTTGAGTAAATATTTTTACTAAGCTTTTTAAAAATGCCGGGTAGCCAGTGTTTTTTATGCATTTGGCAAAATCAGCATTACACTTACATCACTGGTAGTTCCTAAAGAACTGTTTCAGTCCCAGCTCTGAAATAGGAGCTAATTTAGTTCCCCCAAATGGAGTTCTTAGAACTTAAACCCTTCCTAGCTCCTGCAGTGCAAACACACCAAAAAGCGGAAACTTCTGCTTATAGTTCTAGGAACTATGAAAAGGTTCCTCTGTTGCGAAAGCCCCTAAAAATGATTCATGTACTCCCAACACAAAATAATTGAGTAAAAATTAATAACTTTTGATTAACATGATATAATTATGTTGTGACAAAATGTTTAAAACTTGTGTTTGCTTCAGCTCATTTTAACAAAGTAATTTTTTTAAATCTGCTGACCCATAGAATTGTTGACTTCCTCTTATAGGACAGCTTACAATTCTGTTTGGTGAACAGTCTGGTCGACATCAGCATTTCTTCGCTGTATTTTAAGGAACTAATTACTTTTTCATAGAAAAAAAATGCAAGCAATTTCTGCTTTGCAGAATGCAGTAACAGCATTAAACTACTCAAATTAATTAGCTGGGAATTCTATAGTTTAATAATCCACACAAATACAGCAGGGGTACTTAACACTCGCCCTCAAGGTCCATTTTTCAGCTTTTAGCTCCAACCTTGAACAATCTCACCTTGTTCAGTTTGATTAGGGTTGGATATAAACCTCAAGGACCTTGAGGGCCAAAGTTGAGAAACGCTGTAGTACAATTTACAACTGTAATAGAATTTGGTGTAATAAATTCAAGAGCTTATTAAAAAAAAAAAAACCTTAGTAGCCTCAATTGTACTGTTGTTACTGTTATTTTCATGATAGGTAAATACAGGTCACAAGTTAACACAGGCAAATTTCCATAATTCAGTCAGCTCCATAATGTTAGGCCAAGAGTAAAATCCTGAATACAGTCCAAAAATCTGCAGCTAAACTCATGCATTTAGATAGCTCAGTGTCTTTGTTACTGTTGTGTCTGTCATGGCGTGACTTTTTTTAGCGCGTGTTTGAAACCTGTGCCAAGCAGACTGTTTTGTTTATTTTCTGTACTTCAGTCGCTACGGGTGATCATACAAATAACTTGTAATTTTACCAAAATCATGTAATGGGCAAGTCTGCGTTTATTAGACAGCTTAATAACACGTTAGTTTGTGCTTTCAAAATCAGTGAATCTGCTGCAATCATTCCATCACATCTGGAGTGAAATAGGAAGTTGATCACCAGATAACATGGTCACCAGTTAAACCGTAACACCGGCAAAGGTAACTTTAACAACAAAATAAACTTAAACAACAAAACTAAAGTAACAGCCACCTCACAGCAGACTACAATCTGTCTCTCTGTGTTTGCACACTAGAGCATCACAGGTTTCTATTTACAACTGGTTTTTGCAGCATTAAACATTGCAGCCAATCACAGATGTCTGATTTCTAGAACTACTGGCTAATTAGAGGTGTTTCAGTTAGTCAGAATCCACACTCAAAATGAAAAAGAGTTTTTCATGCTGCTAATAGGAATAATTTGGCATACATGCTGCAAAGTTTTGGGAATGACATCAGCATATAAATGGGGAATTCCCTACTGAAATCACAATGACAATGAGAGAGGTAGGACAAAGAGGAAAAAATAGGTTGACCTCTTTGTCCTACCTCTCTCATTGTACAGTGTACTGTATTTGTGTTTTCACAACTGAAATATATTAGCATAATTGCAAGAATACCAAATAAGTGTGGAACAACTGCTATGTTCTCTCAACAACCAAAGGTTCTCATTGTTGATATGGTCCTTCAAAACAATACCATCTGACTCTGTGAAATTCAGCAAAGAGTTACTGAAGGCAATGTGAATTTTGAAGGAATCAACAGTATTAGCCTTTCTACCATTGACCAGTCTACCATCTCCTCCAATGTCAAGTCAAGTCATCTTTATTTATATAGCGCTTTAAACAAAAAAGATTGCGTCAAAGCAACTGAACAACATTAATTAGGAAAACAGTGTCAATAATGCAAAATGACAGTTAAAGGCAGTTCATCATTGAATTCAGTGATGTCATCATGCAGCTCAATTCAGTTTTAAATAGTATCTGTGCAATAATTTGCAATCAAGTCAACGATATCGCTGTAAATGAAGTGTCCCCGACTAAGCAAGCCAGAGGCGACAGCGGCAAGGAACCAAAACTCCATCGGTGACAGAATGGAGAAAAAAAACCTTGGGAGAAACCATGCTCAGTTGGGGGGCCAGTTCTCCTCTGACCAGACGAAACCAGCAGTTCAATTCCAGACTGCAGCAAAGTCACATTGTGCAAAAGAATCATCTGTTTCTTGTGGTCTTGTCCCGGTGGTCGTCTGAGACAAGGTCTTTACAGGGGATCTGTATCTGGGGCTCTAGTCCTGGTCTCCGCTGTCTTTCAGGGCTGTAGAGGTCCTTTCTAGGTGCTGATCCACCATCTGGGCTGGATACATACTGGATCCGGGTGACTGCAGTGACCCTCTGACTTGAATACAGACTGGATCTGGTGGCTACGGTGACCTCGGAATAACAAAGAAACAGACTAATATGAGCGTAGATGCCATTCTTAACGGTGTTATGGGAAGTGTTCCCGGTTCCGGTTTACGTAATTAATGCAGCCTAAAAATCCTTTAACGGGTTTGGATATTAGAAGTGTATTAGTATGTTATGTGCAAGCCAGGTTAAAGAGATGGGTCTTTAATCTAGATTTAAACTGCAAGAGTCTGTCTGCCTCCCGAACAATGTTAGGTAGGTTATTCCAGAGTTTGGGCGCTAAATAGGAGAAGGATCTGCCGCCCGCAGTTGACTTTGATATTCTAGGTATTATCAAATTGCCAGAGTTTTGAGAACGGAGCGGACATGGAGGACTATAATGTAACAAGAGCTTGTTCAAATACTAAGGTGCTAAAACAATTAAGGGCTTTATAAGTAATAAGCATGATTTTAAAATCTATACGATGTTTGATAGGGAGCCAGTGCAGTGTTGAGAGGACCGTGCTAATATGATCATACTTCCTGGTTCTAGTAAGAACTCTAGCTGCTGCATTTTTGGACTAACTGGAGTTTGTTTACTAAGCGTGCAGAACAACCACCCAATAGAGCATTACAATAGTCTAACCTTGAGGTCATAAACGCATGGATAAACATTTCTGCATTTGACATTGAGAGCATAGGCCGTAATTTAGATATATTTTTGAGATGGAAAAATGCAGTTTTACAAATGCTAGAAATGTGGCTTTCTAAGGAAAGGTTGCTATCAAATAGCACACCTAGGTTCCTAACTGACGAAGAATTAACAGAGCAGCCATCAAGGCTTAGACAGCGTTCTAGGTCATTACATGTCAAGTCAAGTCATCTTTATTTATATAGCGCTTTAAACAAAAAAGATTGCGTCAAAGCAACTGAACAACATTAATTAGGAAAACAGTGTGTCAATAATACAAAAATGACAGTTAAAGGCAGTTCATCATTGAATTCAGTGATGTCATCATGCAGCTCAGTTCAGTTTAAATGGTATCTGTGCAATAATTTGCAATCAAGTCAACGATATCGCTGTAAATAAAGTGTCCCCAACTAAGCAAGCCAGAGGCGACAGCGGCAAGGAACCAAAAAACTCCCATCAGTGAGAGAATGGAGAAAAAAAACCTTGGGAGAAACCAGGCTCAGTTGGGGGGGCCAGTTCTCCTCTGACCAGACGAAACCAGCAGTTCAATTCCAGGCTGCAGCAAAGTCAGGTTGTGCAGAAGAATCATCTGTTTCCTGTGGTCTTGTCCCGGTGGTCGTCTGAGACAAGGTCTTTACAGGGGATCTGTCTCTGGGGCTCTAGTCCTGGTCTCCGCTGTCTTTCAGGGCTGTAGAGGTCCTTTCTAGGTGCTAATCCACCATCTGGGCTGGATACATACTGGATCCGGGTGACTGCAGTGACCATCTGACTTGGATACAGACTGGATCTGGTGGCCACGGTGACCTCGGAATAAGAGAGAAACAGACTAATATGAGCGTAGATGCCATTCTTCTAACGATGTAGCAAGTACATCGGGTGTTATGGGAAGTGTTCCCGGTTCCGGTTTACCTAATTAATGCAGCCTAAAAGTCCTTTAACGGATTTGGATATTAGAAGTGTATTAGTATGTTATGTGTAAGCCAGGTTAAAGAGATGGGTCTTTAATCTAGATTTAAACTGCAAGAGTATGTCTGCCTCCCGAACAATGTTAGGTAGGTTATTCCAAGGTTTGGGCGCTAAATAGGAGAAGGATCTGCCGCCCGCAGTTGACTTTGATATTCTAGGTATTATTAAATTGCCAGAGTTTTGAGAACGGAGCGGACATGGAGGACTATAATGTAACAAGAGCTCATTCAAATACTGAGGTGCTAAACCATTCAGGGCTTTATAAGTAATAAGCAAGATTTTAAAATCTATACGATGTTTGATAGTGAGCCAGTGCAGTGTTGACAGGACCGGGCTAATATGATCATACTTCCTGGTTCTAGTAAGAACTCTAGCTGCTGCATTTTGGACTAACTGGAGTTCTGTTTACTAAGCGTGCAGAACAACCACCCAATAGAGCATTACAATAGTCTAACCTTGAGGTCATAAACGCATGGATTAACATTTCTGCATTTGACATTGAGAGCATCGGCCGTAATTTAGATATATTTTTGAGATGGAAAAATGCAGTTTTACAAATGCTAGAAACGTGGCTTTCTAAGGAAAGATTGCTATCAAATAGCACACCTAGGTTCCTAACTGATGACGAAGAATTGACAGAGCAGCCATCAAGGCTTAGACAATGTTCTAGGTCATTACATGCAGAGCTTTTAGGCCCTATAATTAACACCTCTGTTTTTTCAGAATTTAGCAGTAAGAAATTACTTGTCATCCAGTTTTTTATATCGACTATGCATTCCGTTAGTTTTTCAAATTGGTATGTTTCACTGGGCCGCAAAGAAATATAGAGCTGAGTATCATCAGCATAACAGTGAAAGCTAACACTGTGTTTCCTGATGATATCTCCCAAGGGTAACATGTAAAGCGTGAAGAGTAACGGCCCTAGTACTGAGCCTTGCGGTACTCCATACTGCACTTGTGACCTCTTCATTCACTGCTACGAATTGATGGCGGTCATATAAGTACGATTTAAACCATGCTAATGCACTTCCATTAATGCCAAGAAAGTGTTCTAGTCTATGCAAAAGAATAGTGTGGTCAATAGTGTCGAACGCAGCACTAAAATCCAATAGCACTAATAGAGAGATACAACCACGATCAGATGATAAGAGCAGGTCATTTGTAACTCTAAGGAGAGCAGTCTCAGTACTAAGATACGGTCTAAATCCTGACTGGAAATCCTCACAGATGCCATTTTTCTCTAATAATTGTGAGAATACTACCTTTTCTAGTATCTTGGAAAGAAAAGGGAGATTCGAGATCGGTCTATAATTAACTAGTTCTTTGGGGTCAAGTTGTGTTTTTTTGATGAGAGGCTTAATAACAGCCAGTTTGAAGGTTTTGGGGACACACCCTAATAACAATGAGGAATTAATAATAGTCAGAAGAGGATCTATGACTTCTGGAAGCACCTCTTTTAGGAGCTTAGATGGAATAGGGTCTAACATACATGTTGTTGGTTTAGATGATTTAACAAGTTTATACAATTCTTCCTCTCCTATAGTAGAGAATGAGTGGAACTGTTCCTTAGGGGATCTATAGTGCACTGTCTGATGTGATACTGTAGCTGATGGCTGCATGGTTACAATTTTATCTCTAATAGTATCGACTTTAGAACTATTTTTCGTTAATTTAGCCACTGTATTGAATAAATACCTGGGGTTATGTTTGTTTTCTTCTAAAAGAGACGAAAAGTAATCAGATTTAGCAGTTTTTAATGCTTTTCTGTAAGATAGGTTACTTTCCCTCCAAACAATACGAAATACTTCTAGTTTTGTTTTCCTCCAGCTGCGCTCCATTTTCCGGGCTGCTCTCTTTAGGGTGCGAGTGTGTTCATTATACCACGGTGTCAGACTGTTTTCCTAAACCTTTCTTAAGCGTAAAGGAGCAACTGTATTTAAAATGCTAGAAAAAAGAGAGTCCATAGTTTCTGTTACATCATCAAGTTGTTCTGAGGTTTTGGATATGCTAAGGAATTGGGATACATCAGGAACATTACTTACAAAGCAGACTTTTGCAGTAGAAGTGATGGTTCTACCATACTTGTAACAAGAAGTGGAATTTACAGTTTTAGCTATATGAAGTTTGCACAAATCTAAATAATGATCTGATATATCATCGCTTGGCTGCATAATTTCAACACCATCAACATCAATTCCATGTGACAGTATTAAATCTAGAGTATGATTTCAACAATGAGTAGGTCCTAAGACATGTTGTCTAACCCCAATAGAGTTTAGAATGTCTATAAATGCTGATCCCAATGCATCTTTTTCATTATCAACATGGATATTAAAATCACCAACAATTAAAACTTTATCTGCAGCCAGCACTAACTCGGATGTAAAATCAGCAAACTCTTTAATAAAGTCTGTATGGTGCCCTGGTGGCCTGTATACAGTAGCCAGTACAAGCATCACAGGGGATTTATCATTAACATTTGTTTCTCTGGATAATGTTATATTAAGCACCAATACTTCAAACGAGTTATACTTGAAGCCTGCCCTCTGAGAAATCCTGAAAACATTGTTATAAATTGAAGCAACACCTCCCCCTTTACCTTTTGGACGTGGCTCATGTTTATAACAGTAATCTTGGGGTGTAGACTCATTTAAAATAATGTAATCATCAGGTTTTAGCCAGGTTTCTGTCAAACAGAGTGCATCTAGATTATGATCAGTGATCATATTATTTACAAAAAAAAGTGCTTTCGTAGAAACAATGTAACGACATAAGCATGAAGCAAGTATGCAGACTACCCTTTGAGTGCAACTCTGAAAGGGTCAAAGACTCGCAACATCAGTATGTACAAGTAAGTGAACATTTTCAGCGCTGATGCTTGCAGTACAATATGCTACTAGCTGATAGAGTAACACTTTAGAAGGTAACACTTTAGAATACTGTTTCTTACTTACTGCATAACTAATTATTGAAGTATTCTGTTATTGAATTAACAGGTGATTATTCATTAACACTTAACTCACTACTGTTAACTACTAAGGAAGATGTGTTTACTAATCAGTATGTAATACAATTTTATGATTGTGTTAAGTAACAGTTAGCTAATCAATAACTAATATATTCTGTCATACCTCCTGAAGAAATACTATTAATTATCTACTAGTTAAGGTTCAAGAAAAATAACTATGAAATAACTACTACTGAACAGTTATATGCAAATAGTCACTATAATAATCAGGCTGTGGCCCACAATTCAAATACTTGAGTATAAGTACAGATACCCTAATAAAATATTTCTCCAGTAAAATTATAAGCAGGCCTATTCATTTTCAAAATTACTTGAGTAAAAGGACAAGTACAAAGTACTACTACAGTAGAAACTTTTTTTACAGTCCACTTATTAGCCTATAATAGAAATGAAATGTGTTTTTGTTTGCTTTTAAATGTTTAACTTTTGATTATAAAATGTTTGTTAAATTAGATTAAATGTGGGCAGTATACATGTTAAAATGGAATAAAATATGCTGTATTAAGAAATGTTCTCATCTGAAATAAAGATTGTAAACAAGTTGTCATGTATTTTACAAAGTTTATGATTACTTTTATTGTTTTTTTTTAGAGTGTAAGCTTGATTTGAGTCAAAATGATGTTGTAATTATTATTTATGAATAGATCCACTTTAGAATACTGTTTCAGGTTCCAAGTAATTCCTGCGGAATAATAATTCCTGATAATTCTTTATTAATTACTAAAGGTTTCGCTATAATTTCACTTTAGAATAGGCCCACTGTTTCAGGTTCTAAATAAGTCCTGCAGAATTATTTGAAAATTATTTATTAATTACTAATTGGTTACCTGTATTTTCACTTTCCCTCAGTCCTTGCCTTACATACAGGAATTGAATTAATGGTAATGTGGTATATGCTGAGGAGGCACACATACAGTACATACAGTCATTAAACATTAAACATTTGTCACAGTGTCTGGGTTGTGTTCCCTGGGTAACCACTAGATATCCTCCTTCCCCACGGTGTCGGTCACATCCTGAACTACATTCCCCACGATCCCTGTCTCCTCATTGCACTCAGCTGTCCCTGGTCATTGATCATTGCACTCAGCTGTCACTGGTTAGTAATCATTGCACTCAGTCAATTCCCCATTAGCGTTTGTCTCTCCCTGTGTATTTATACCCGGTCTGTCTTAGTATGTGTCACGGAGTCCTTGTTTATTCTCGTCTGTCTCTTGTCGTGTTCTAGCCTTGTTTCCTTGTTTGTTTATATTTTGGATATGTTTGGTATTGACCCCTGCCTGGACTGTTTATTCTTTGGATTGCCCTTAATAAAAGACGTACTCGCATTTGGATCTCTCACCGTTTCTCCTTGTATCCCGGACGTGACAGAAGGACTCCGTCACACTGAGATCCAGCGGTATGTCTGCTCATGTTTCCTCCCCAGCCACAGAGCGGGATAGGAGTAGTTTTGAGGGAACTCGCCTGGTGGTTTTCCGGGGGACCAGGGGAGGTCGCCGAGGAGGGAGTGGTCGTGAGGAGGCTCAGCATCGCTCTCAACCATGGCCCCCCTTCGACCCGGGGCTCGTGTGGGATGGATTAGAGCCACCGTCTCACCATGGCGGACGGAGAGGGGAGAAGAAGCGCACGTCTGCCATGGTGGCGCCACTGCCCATGATGGCCGCAGGGCCAGCGCCACGAGGCAGGATGGACGCCAGCCCAGCGCCACAGCACAAGGTGGTCGCCAGCTACACGCCACGAGGCCAGATGGCCGCCAGCCCAGCGCCACTGACCAAGATGGCCGCTGAGACATTTTTGGATTACTTCTCCATGTTGAACAAGATCCTAGAGATTCCCAGGAGTGTTCACGTCACGGCTGCTGAGCCAGCGCCACAGTCCAAGAGGGCCGCCAACCCAGCGCCACAGCACAAGATGGCCGCGAGCTCAGCGTGCCCAGCACCACAGCACAAGATGGCCGCTAACCCAGCGACAACGCCCAGGATGGCCACCAGCCCAGCGCCACAGCACAAGGTGGCCGCCAGCCCAGCACCACTGCACAAGGTGGCCGCCATCCCAGAGCCACTGCACAAGATGGCCGCCATCCCAGAGCCACTGCACAAGATGGCCGCCATCCCAGAGCCACTGCACAAGATGGCCGCCATCCCAGAGCCACTGCACGAGATGGCCGCCAGCCCAGCGCCACAGCACGAGATGGCCACCAGCCCAGCGCCACAGCACGAGATGGCCGAGTCCACACCTGTGTCGCCAGACAAGATGGCCGACTCAATGCCTGAGTCTCCGGACAAGGTACCACTGACTCGCCGTCATAGAACACCGACCATTACACAGGCATAGACCGTTCCTCAAGGCCCGGAGGCCGTGCCCGAGCAGCCCGCTGCCATCCCGGAGCAGGTTCCCGAGCAGCCCGCTGCCGTCCCGGAGGCGGTTCCAGATGCCGATGCGGGGCCCGAGGCCACGTCTCAACAGGCCGCTGTTCCCGATGCGGTGCCTAAGGCCGAGGCGGTGCCCGAGGCCATTCCCGAGGTGGTGCCCGAGGCGGTGTCCGATGCGGTGCCCGAGATGGTTCCCGAAGCCGAGGCACTTCACGTCTCCACAGGCCGTCCAGAGCACCTAAAGTTTTTTACTTGTCCAGCAAAATTAATTATGGGTAGGACACTAGAAATAAAATAAAATTGTTTTAGTAATAAAAATTATGTACATTAAAAAAATTGTGAGCTCAAACTTGATTTTTACCCCTATTTTGAAGTTAATGTACTCTGCCTTTGCATTGTCTGCAAAACGTAAGAAGTCACACCAAGGCAAAAGGCAGTAACTTCCACATTATCAACATTTGGTTGCTGATCACCATTTACAAAATCATCATAGTAACACCTTTATAAAATCTAGCAACCCTGGGCTATCTCATATAGGCTATTGCATATAGTAATGTGACTGTAATAAATTATTATTATTATTTTTTTTTTTACCGTAACAAGCAGAATAAAAGTTAAACATGCGAGTGGATACCAATTTATTTGCTATGCTCATTAACGTAAAAAAAGAATGTTAAACATAGCATATTGCTTTTATATTGACTTAAAGCCTTTTAGCATTTAGCCTAATCTAAAAGAATGTCTTATGAATTGATGTGAAGGCCAGTAAGAAAAAATTATGCTAAGAATCCTTGTGGATTAAACATCTCCAATCAGGGGTGGGTTTAGTGAATTGGGGGCCCCAGGCAAATATAGGAATTGGGCCCTATACATTTGCACACATTTACCTAGATCAACCTTGAGGTTCTGTAATGTCTGTTTTTGGATTTTGTTTCATGTTCTTGTTTTCATGTCTTTTATTTTGTAGTTTGATTCATGCTGTTTGTGTCATGCTTCCCTTGCCCTGATGTACTCTGCCTTTTGTACGCATCATTTTCTGACTGGTTTATTGTCTTGTCATGTGATTTATCAGTTCTGTTTACTCATTGGTTGTCTTAGTCATGTGCCTTGTTCCCCATTGGTTTGTACATGTCATGTGACCTGTATTGTTTGGTATAAGTAGTCATGTTTTTGCCATTTGGGCCTTGTCGTGTATTAACGTATGTACCTGATGTTGGTGAGTCAAGTCTGTTCAAGTCAAGTCTGTTCATACCTTGTCAAGTCTTTGTTTATTGTTTGGATTTTGGATTGCACCTGTAAATAAACTGCACTTGGGTTCATCTACGCTCGCCTTCAGTGGACTACTCATTACATGTTCCTTTTTTGTCGTGATGCTTGCTGCTGCACAATGGTGTCAAATTGTTGTGTCCACTGTTTCTATATTTTGTTATGTACATGTTATAATGGGATTCTTTCATTTAAATTTACATTTATTCATTTAGCAGACACTTATTATTTTGTGTTGTAGATCATGAAATAGCAATTGATTTACCATTAAGATACAAGTTTAAAAACAAAATTTATAAAATAATAAACCTCACAATTAAACCTTTAAAACATTTTTTTAAGAAAAGGGACGAGTCGGATGTATAAATTATTATATTATTTAAAACTGATTTATGTGGGTGAATTTTCGCATTGGTCTGAACAAAAACTGTTGACTGGATTATTGAAAATGCACATTCATTCTCTGTCAGTAGGAGGTGCTTTTGGAATGTCAGAAATATAGTGGTTTCCCCGGTAATGGCTATAAACAAAGTATCTCAGCTAATAAATGAAACTTTAACAGGTAAAATGAAAATGTGATCGAAACTTTTCTGAAGACAATCAGTTCCCTTCAGATTTTCATTCATATAAAAACTTGAATTAGTGAGAATGAGAAAATTGTGAAAAAATATAGCCTATATTGATGGGGAAAGTCCACTGAGTTACCAACGTAAGCCTACATTTTATTTTAGTCATTTTAACTTAGGGCTGTCAATCAATTAAAACATATAATCACAATTTATTATTTGTCATGAGTTAATTTGTGAATAATTGCAATTTAATAGCACATTTTATCTGTTCTAAATGTACCTTAAATTAATACTTTTCCCCATGGTTTCACAGACTAAATTACATATTTGAGCTGTCTCAACTGAAAATATCTTGCTCTGACATATCTTAAAATATGTCAGTGTCATTGTTCTGTTTCAAGATGCACACCTGTAACATTTTCTAAGGCATTTTTGTAAAAGTTGCTTAAATATCTTAATTTAACTAAGGCCTAGTCCTGGCTTAAGATAAGACCCGTTTGTGAAACAGGGCCTTCAAGTTTTTAATCTAATTAACATGTGCATGGACAAATATGGATGCTTTATGTAATATGTTTATTATTAGTGAAACCATAGTTAACAGAGGATGAAGAGTAGATATGTTTCACAGGTCATAGTTGTTTTTCAAAGAACTTGTTCATGCCTATTACACATGAAAAAAACATCATAGAAATACTAGGTTTCTATTACTTCTCTTTCTTTGCACTGAGCAATTTACTTTTGCATTTTCGCAAGACCGGGGCAGCTCACTTCTTCTGAACATGCAAAATGTACATTTATTATTTATTATTACATTTGTTTGCCTCTCTGTGCCACATACTGTATTTTGATGCAGCTAAAGTCTCAAAACTGTGTTCACTGATATACGGGTGCATCTCAATAAATTAGAATGTCGTGGAAGTTCATTTATTTCAGTCAGTCAACAAAAATTGTGAAACTCGAGTATTAGAAAAATTCAATCCACACAGACCGAAGTAGTTTAAGTCTTTGGTTATTTTAATTGTGATGATTTTGGCTCACATTTCACAAAAACCCATCAATTCATTGCCTGTCCTGTCACGGCCAAGAAGGCCAATAAATTAGAATATGGTGACATGCCAATCAGCTAATCAACTCAAAATACCTGCAAAGGTTTCCTGAGCCTTCAAAATGGTCTCTCAGTTTGGTTCACTAGGCCAGGGGTTCCCAAACTTTTTAGCCCGCGACCCCCATGATAAATGCGCTGCTGCCCCGCGACCCCGCACCTCCCCCACCCCACCTCAACAACCCCTCCCGTCGCGTGAAATGTACAGCAAATCGATTTTATGCCCAGTCTCAAAGCACACAAAGTTATATCTTATTGTTCTACATGCAAAATCAGTGTTACAATTCTGCATGAGCCACTCGATATCCACCTGTTCTCTCTCGGAAAGTAACTGTGCAGCTATGTTGGGTTGAACTCATACTAATCCGACGGTCATCGTGTCAGAAACACTAATTACTCGGTAAAGCATTTCTGTGTCATGCTGAATAATTATTGTTCTACGTTGTGTTGCTGTGCGTGATGTACGTACGTAACTTGATAATAGGCTTGTTTGAGATGAGCAAAATCTGCGCAGAACCGATCACCGGTGATCACCGTGAGATGCATGCCGGTTGGAAAAGTGTCCGAGTTACGTCCGCCTTGCTCTGATGTCATGCTGACGTGTGCCAAAAAACTCTCGCGACGGCGAGGCGGCTGTGTCGGATTGAGCACAGTTGCTCTCCACCGACTGCGCTATTCAAAAGCATGATGGGAAACGACTGACTGACGACACAGCTTCATGCTCATTGGCTGAGAATGTCAACTGATACATTTTCTCTTTATTCTAAGAAGATTAGCTACCCATTTATTTATATTTACTTGCGAATTAAACAAAAACAAAACACGCCTAGTGAAGTTAAGAATTAGGACATGCGTTTATTTTTCTCTTAATTAGAATTCTTCCTTGTAATTTTCACTTTATTCTATTGTATGTTTGTGTGAATTAATAAATCAATCCATTAAAAAAATTTATACATGCACACATACATATCTAAATGGACTGTTTAGCCATTATGCCTCATCTTTGTGTGGTTTCATCTGAGAAGTGAGGGTCTGGCTTAAAACAAGGGAAGAAATTCTGAAGAATGTTTGCTACAAAACAGCTTTGACTGGTATAGTATGGAAAAATACTATGGACGTGGAATGGTGGCAGAAACCTATTTGTTTGCAAACATTCTTCTAAATTTCCTCCTTTGTGTTCAGCAGAACAAAGGAATTGATGCACATGATGACAAAACAGTGGTATTTCGATTACATGCACTTCGTCTGCGATTAAAAAAATGAGAACGCGATCTCCTCCATTGCTTACGTTTGCAGGCGACAAAACCGCGAGATTCAGGAAGTGTCCGACTTCAAAGGTCTTTTTTGACCCCTCCCCTTACTGCAGCCGCCTACTCTCGCCTACATTTCAGGTGGCACTGGATGGCCCTCGGTGGACGGCACGACACTCCTCCGCCACCCGGTGGATGGCGACGGCTCCTCCGGTTTTGGGCAGCCGGCAGGAGTCCCCCGTTCCCTGCTTCTCCTCATTCCACGGGATGGCAGCAGGCTCCGGCCCCTTGGCGAACGGCGGCGACTCCTCCGCTCCCTCACGGACGGCAGCCGCCCCTCCACATCGCGGGCGGCCGGCAGCGAGTTCGTCCGTCCCCGGCAACTCACTCCAGCCCACCGCCTCGAGTGTCTATGGTGCCAGACTGCTACGGTCTGCTCGATGGCACCGCGGATTCACCCCAGCGGCAAGGGATCTTTGGCAGCACGTCCCTCCTTCCTCCCGGGTTTCGGCACCAGTGTAACAATATAAAACTCCATAACCACGGGAAGAAGGAGGCGGGAACCGGCGAACGTTCAAATAAAACTTTAATACCCAAATAAAGATAAAACAGCGCGACAGCCCCTCACGGTCGACTGCCGCGCGCAAACAAAAAACAAACCCAAAATAAAACCCAGGCCTGGTCCTCTCTCGTCCTTCACTGTCGTCGCTCCTCTTTTGTATCCTCCTAATCTCCTCCGTGGGACTCCAGACCTGTGAGTGGAGCAGGTGTCGCTCATTTCCCAATCACTCCACCGGCCTCGCTGCGTTCCCACTGCTCTCAGCCCCGCCCCACTCGTCACAGAGGGTAAGCCACAAACATTCATTGCCAAAGAAGCTGGCTGTTCACAGAGTGCTGTATCCAAGCATGTTAACAGAAAGTTGAGTGGAAGGAAAAAGTGTGGAAGAAAAGGATGCACAACCAACCAAGAGAACCGCAGCCTTATGAGGATTGTCAAGCAAAATCGATTCAAGAATTTGAGTGAACTTCACAAGGAATGGACTGAGGCTGGGGTCAAGGCATCAAGAGCCACCACACACAGACGTGTCAAGGAATTTGGCTACAGTTGCGGTATTCCTCTTGTTAAGCCACTCCTGGGCTAAGGAGAAGAAGAACTAGACTGTTGCCCAGTGGTCCAAAGTCCTCTTTTCAGATGAGAACAAGTTTTATATTTCATTTGGAAACCAAGGTCCTAGAGTCTGGAGGAAGGGTGGAGAAGCTCATAGCCCAAGTTGCTTGAAGTCCAGAGTTAAGTTTCCACAGTCTGTGATGATTTGGGGTGCAATGACATCTGCTGGTGTTGGTCCATTGTGTTTTTTGAAAACCAAAGTCACTGCACCTGTTTACCAAGAAATTTTGGAGCACTTATGCTTCCTTCTGCTGACCAGCTTTTTGAAGATGCTGATTTCATTTTCAGTGAGATTTGGCATCTGCCCACACTGCCAAAGCACCAAAAGTTGGTTAAATGACCATGGTGTTGGTGTGCTTGACTGGCCAGCAAACTCACCAGACCTGAACCCCATAGAGAATCTATGGGCTATTGTCAAGAGGAAAATGAGAAACAAGAGACCAAAAAATGCAGATGAGCTGAAGTAATTAAAGCAAAAGTAGCCCCTGCCATGTATTGAGTAAATGTACAGTAAATGAACATACTTTCCAGAAGGCCAACAATTCACTAAAAAATTATTGGTCATTTGAAGTATTCTAATTCGTTGAGATAGTGAATTGATGGGTTTTTGTTAAATGTGAGCCAAAATCATCAATTAAAAGAACCAAAGACTTGCTTCAGTCTGTGTGCATTGAATTTATTTAATACACGAGTTTCACAATTTGAGTTGAATTACTGAAATGAACTTTTGCACAACATTCTAATTTATTGAGATGCACCTATATTTGACTGTTTCTGTTGTCAGACATTGGATGAATATGAAATAGTGACTGAAATGCACAACCCATTAAGACTAACCAGCTCTCCCTTCCAAGATGTTAATCTGCACAAAAATCCTGATTTATAATTGTGCCGTTGTCTGATAAAATCAAATAGGATACACAAAAGATAAAGATAATATTTGTGCTGTGATTTCGGCTATACTTGGATGTTAAATTAGAAAATCAACATATCTGTGTTTTAGCTGAAAGAGCAGCTCCTTTCCGCTGCTCGCTGAACAGAGTAGACGCAGAGAGAGAAGTGTGCGTGTGCGCTGGGAAAGAGACCTCACGCTTGTGCGGCAGTCAGCTTCAGATGCATAATATTTTCGTTTGCTACAAGCAGGATACATAAGAAGCACATTCAACTCGGACACACAAATGGTTGTCGTGGTAATAAACACCGTAAACAGCAACCATTCGCGTGTCCTTTATGAAAAGCATTTTAGGGGGCCTTTGGCTTTTGGGGGCCCAAGGCAGTCGCCTACCTTTGCCTAATGGGTAAGTCCACCCCTGTCTCCAATGACGTTCATTGCCATGGATTGATTTTTTCGGCTTATAAGAAAAGGTAGGATATGGATTTAATTGCAAACTGTTAGTAGGCTACTGATTTTATGATTGATCATGCTAGCTACGGCATTCGAGTCCACACGCGTCCAACAGCCTGGTGAATAATCTGCATTACAAAAAGAAAAGAAAAATCTTTAAAGGTTATTCAAGATTACATATTGCTGCCAAGGTATCTAGTCTTTACAGTGCTTTGTTATGTGGAGCTGTTTGGTAGATCGCGATCCAATTCGTTTGTCTACACCATAATTAAAATGCGGCAGACTTTAATGGACAGTAAAACAAAAAAAGGCAGAACACCGTATAACTCCAAAGCGGCACTGTAATTTCATTTTGAGGCATGGTTAAACAAGGGCAGAATGCCATAACTCAATTTGAGCATTCCAAACAAAGTGAAAGAGGCGTAACTTGTGTTATACGGTGTTCTGCCTTGGCTTCTCTGGGGCTTTTCGAAGTTACGGTTGAGACAACACATTATTTTCTCAGAAAACAACAAAATTGACTGAAGGATATTTATGCACATGATAAAGGCTGTCTTGAATGTCCTAAAAATATCAATAACTCATTTTCAATAAAAATCGAAGTTACGGTCTTTTGCTTTTGCAAGGCAGTATACAACAACTCTACATCTTTTCTAAAGCAGCCCAATGTGACTCCACCCCCTTTGTTGCATGCTCCAGGAGGCAGGGTTTATGTAAATTTCAGGGTCTGTGATGTCACTAACCCAGGAATTAACTTGTTGTAGTCCCAACCAGCCGTCTGTTGTAGGCCTTACAAAGCAAATTCTGTAAAAGACAATTTCTCCCTTTGCACTGAACTTTGAGCGCAACTTTGCAGATGTTGTTTAGGATCAAACAGCCATATCACACACTAACTAAATTAAAAAGATTAAATCAATGACCCCTTTTAAGATATTATAGACCTCCAAGTCATAAAATACTTTACTAAAGTGTAGATAAATACTGATCTACTGTACTGTGCACTGACAAATACAGGCATCTTCAGGGTTTTTTTTTTTTTTTTTTTGATCCCGACACCACTCACACACAAAGCAAGAAACAAACCCTCTTGGACACAGACTCCGCCTCCCATTCCCCACCCTACAACAACCACATATAAATAACTTGACATTCTCAAAAATAAAGAAGTACTATCTGAAGGTCCTTTCAAAACATTTTGCTTCAAATGAAAATGATGAAGACTTTGAGATTGGGAGTTATTATTTTCCTTTGTAAGGTAGGATTTTATCCCTCATACCAGGACATATTCCAAAAGCTTTGGATGTCTCATAGTTGTATCATGTTTATATATATATATATATATATAAACAATTATCAACTTACATTCAAAAACAAATTATAAAAAAAAAATAATTGTTTGTTGAAGTAAAAAAAAAAAAAAAAAACATATATATATATATATATATATATATATATATATATATATATATATATATATATATATATATATATATATATATAAACACAAAACTTTTAGTGTTTTGCAAAAAATTCTTTATTTAGCCTAGTTGCATACTGAATGTAAAGCAGGATTACTGTTTACCATTGACCTCTTTTTAGAGATGCTTTACAGCATAATTAAAATTTATTTGCCTTATTGGCACACTATTTTTCCTGTTTCCTAACACAAAGGTGTTTTGACACTATCTGTATTGTATAAAGTGCTATATAAATAAAAATGACTTGAATGACATTTTCCAAAATCTATTAACTCTTGTTATTCATTTATAAAATGATGGCAAATTTTGTACATTTCTGCATAATTATATTGAAATAAACTGTATAGAAAATCTCTGCAGAAAAAGCCAAGACAAAACTAAAGACCAAACCAGACTAAAACAGGACACCTGGGTAGACTCGCAGCTGAAACTGCAATTTTTTGTTACATAGTCCATGTTTACATTAGAGTACAAAATTATTCTTACCATGTTTTTAGGTTCTATCTATTTCTGAATACTTTTTCAGGTCACTTTTTCGAAACTTTTCACTAAGCACAACAGATTGGTGGAACCTGATGAGGCTGGTGTCTCCTTGACAGCATGACTCCTAGTTGGGGGTTCCAAATCATTTTTAATTTCCTGAAGCAAATTAAAAATAGCATGGCTTGGCAAATGATATGTTCAGATAATGTTTTTTTCTGGCATTCCAAATAAATTAATATGTGTGGGAAAAAAATCCTCTCCCTTCATGCTCTCTGTTCTCTGTGGTGCTTCCTCCTAGCAACAACAATTGCAGTCATTTCAAGCACAAAATAGTTGAAGACATGCTTTTTTTGGGCGAATAATAATGGCACAAATACCAGTAATTTGATGAGCACGAACGTGAGTAAATCTCGTTGTGTGATTCATTTGAATACTCTCCTCCCAAAAATTTTGCATCTGAAAAGGAAACTGGTACAAATGCATATTCAACTAGATAAAAAAGCTAGTCAAGAAAAATTTTAAGTTAGCTTGAGTAAACTGAATCAGAAAGTTTGAAAAAGTTAAAAAAGTTTTAAGTTTGGTTTTCAGTCTGAAATAGTTTGAAGCTTAAAGTAGTTTATGTATGACAACCTGTCATACATAGACAGATAGACAGATAGATAGATAGATAGATAGATAGATAGATAGATAAATAGATGCTAAGGCGGTTGCTAGGGTGTAGTTATGTGGTTGCTATGGTACCTGGGGTGGTTGCTAAGCTGTTGCTGTGTGGTTGCTAGGGTACCTGGGGTGGTTGCTAGGGTGTCGCTATGCGGTTGCTAGGGTTCCCGGGGTGGTTGCTAAGGTGTCGCTATGCGGTTGCTAGGGTAATCTGGGTAGTTGCTAATATGTTGCCAGGGTACCTGGGGTGGTTCCTAAGGTGTTGCTATGTGGTTGCTAGGGTACTTTGGGTGGTTGCTTAGGTGTTGCTATGTGGGTTGCTAGGATACTCTGGGTGGTTTCTAGGGTGTTTCTATGCGGTATCTATGGTAATCTGGGTGGTTGTAATTGCATTTCTAAGGTTTTCTGGGTGGTTGCACTCGCTGGGCGGATGCAAGTTGTTACACATTGTTACTATGGCATGTTTTGGCATTATTACCATGTTCTTTGCCTGATTTAGCACTTAGCTAATCACTATTAGCATGTAGATATTCACTGCTAGCATGTGTAGGATTTTAGGGGGTCCTATTTGCTAGCATGAGTCAAAAAGAACCAACTCCTATGACTCTACAATATTCTGATGCAAAGATATAGGACTTGCTAAATGGTTGCTAGGGAGTGGCTTGGCAACTGCCAGTGATGATACTCCAAAGGCTGCTTGCCAGTATGAATCATATAAACAAACCCCCATGTCTCTATGACATTCAGATCTGAAGATATGCCTCTTTGGGTTTGGGTTGCTAGGGTGCTCGACAGTGGTTGCTAGGGTGTGGCTAGGGAGTGTCTATGGTGATTCATAATTGGCTGTTTGCTACCCCGAATCAAACGAGCCCACCCCCATGTCCCTATGACACTGTGATCCAAAGATATTCTGAGTATATATCTGAGTAAATTGAGCAAGCACCACTAATAATAAGTATGCAAGATAATAATAGTGATGCTTTGCTTCGCAAGCACCTCTAATAATAATAAGCACGGAGCATAGTAATAGTGATACTTCGCCTTTGGCAAGCACCACTAATAAGAAGTTTAAATAGCATTTCAGTAAGTTGACTTTCTCAAGCCAACTTAATAAGGTCAGGGACAAAAATGACTGTGTCCACGCCTTTCCGGTGCTAATTCATCACTGCGTGTCTTCAGTAAATCCTGACAGTTCTATTTTAATGTCAAAAGAAAGTTTGTCCTGGCTCTAGCTGTTAGTAATAGTGGCCCATAGAATTATGGTGTTGTTTGTGTCTGAGTGAGACAACAATTCATGTAATTTGAAAGATGCAGTCACTGGATGCATTTTGTGTCAAAATAATTGAAAATGATCCACAGTTTAAGCCCATATAGACTCAGGGCTGCCAACTCTCATGCATTCAGCGTGAGACTCACACAACTGACACTATTCTCACACCACACGTCCATTTTCTTATGCAGTGAAAACCCTCAGACAAAAACAAAAGCACCCTCAGTTGACACTGTAATAATAATATATTAGCAAAACAGATTTGGTAAACGCCAGTGCTTATTTGTGTTTGTGCTCTTAAAAGCATCAATCATTTCTTTTTACAACGTGTTTTACAGCGTTGAGCAATGCAGCCAATCACAGACATATCTACTGATTTCTTGAACACCTCTGTTTGTCCATTGTTCAAGTTGGTCAGAATTTACTCACCACACAAATCGTCAGATTTTTTCCTGCAAGCTTGAGAATCATCTCGTTGTAAGTGTTGACAGACATAATGCAAATAAGAGCTCTATTGTGTGTTGTAGAGAGCCTCAGTGATTATATCAGAACACTGAGATTGCAATAAAACTTATGTCAGTGACAGCTTTTAGTGATTATATGGAAGCTCTATTTGCTCATGCTATTTGATAGGCTACATAATACAAATGTGATATTTCACAAATTGCAATGACTGACCTAGTTACTAGCAATGGACGGGGAAAAATATACTTTGTAAAACAGATGTGAATTATGCAATGTCAATGACTAATAGATTAATAGAAAAATATTTGAATTTTGGTATAAAATTATTTTTGAAATGCAGTTGCAATTATTTGTAAAAATTCTTTCACTGTACCTTGCTATTCTTGTTGTGTTGAAAAGTTATAAGTTTATCAATTCAATTGTACATATGTTAATGAATGATATTTATTGCATTTCAAATTAGGTATTTTTGTGTGGATTTGCGGAGGAGTCTCCATGTACACCTGGATTAGAGTCGGAGTTGCTGGTTTTTAAAGTGGACAGAGATCACCTTTACAAGGGAAAAACACTAGGGAGAGGTGAGCTATATTCAAATATCTCTAGCAAATTAATGTTGAGAGCTTTTGTTTAAATGTTTTTTTAGTATTTGGCTGAATTATCTCAGATATCTACATACACCAATTCTTCTATTTAATTTTTTTTAAACTAACTATTACATTCAATCAAATTGTTTCCATGCACTGTATCTACTAATTTATCTATCATCAATGTTAAATTGTCTCACTCAAGTGTAAGCGTTGTAGCTCATAAATAAGTGTTATTTAATGATATATGCCAATGATGCTTCATCAGTAACTTATGCTATGCAAATATCCTCCAGGTGTTATTATTGTCTTAAGCCTGTTCATTCATTGGCTATCACCAATTCATTGGCTAATGGTGCTACAGCCACCCTCTGAGGCATTAAGTCACCCATATATCAAAAGGACATAACATCACTCCTTTGATGTTTCATATTCATGAAGCAATTTAACTGCCCCATGTCATGTTAGAATTTCCAGCAACCTACAGTGAGAGTTATCTTTCCACATAACTTTGAGCCACAACTGAGAGACATTTGTGGTTGAACCTCAGATATCCTGGAGAAAGAAGTCCTATCTGCTGGATCCTTCTTTTGCTCAGTCTGGGTTTTTCAAAGACATGGTGAATGATTTCATTGGTTAGTTTCCCTGGTGGGCTCCAGAGCTCCTGTGAATCAATACCACTCCAGCTCTCAGCAGCTTTCTTGAAAAGAGTAGAGAAGCAGTATTACTCTGCCATACTGCTTTGTTATAGTTATGAATTCCTTTTTTAGAAATTGAAGGAGGCACAGATGCATCCTTTTAAGCCACGATTGATGTGCTACTTTGGAGGGTGGTGCTTGTTCAATCAGCCAATGAATTGATGTGATTCTTCATGTGCTTCAGGGTCTTCCCATTGCATCAGCTACTGACACAGTGTATCTTTCCCCACTCAGGGAACCAAGGTTACATACATAATATGTTTTGTTTTACCAATTGATTCCCTTTCTGATTTCTGACAGTAAATTTTAATACATGCGATGGAAAAACAAGAGTACTCTTTCAGTCTGTTGACAAGCGGTTTGATGTGAACATGGATGGGACTGTTACACTGAAGAGACCACTGACTCTTCGTGAGGCTTACAAGGTGTTTTCAGTGCATGCTTGGGATGCCAATGGCAAGAAGCACACTGTATCTATCAGAGTTGAATTTGTCCAACATCTTAATGGCCATCACAAGGATACAGTCATGAACATATCCTCTCCACAGGTACCAATCATTTCCTTTAAGAAACTGCTATATAAATATATTTCTGGACATTTCAGTTTTTTATGTGTTAATTTATTATGGTACTTTAAATGGACACATTTAGTTATCGATTTCTGTACATGTATAGGGCCCACCTAATTTGGCAAAAAAAAAAAAAAAAAAAGGCTAAAGTTTCAGAGCATATTTATGTTTGAGCTCTGGAGAGCATCAAATGTTTCTATTTTTCTATTAACAAGTTTTTTTTAGCATTGTGCAAAGTGGCCAATAAAACAGCAGATTTTTGGTTCAATTCTGAGTTCTATACAAGACAAACAAAGTGTAGACACAATATAAATAAGAGATAAACTGATAGTTCCAGTCTCTGATTCTGATTGGTTAAGCCGCATTTGAAGCAATTGTAAATTCCTCTACAAACATAAACCTATGACCTCATTAGATCAGTATTCCTGTGCCACACTTTGCATGTATCATGTATTATGTAATTCAGCAAACATTGTAGCCACAGTAACAGAAGAGACATACAATGAAAGAAATATAATAAAATGGTGCAGATGTCACTGAAGCTAGATGTGATACAGCTGTGGCACAGTCTTTTTAACTAGCTAGCTACCAACCATCACACAGTTTTTTTTTTTTTTTTTTTTTAACAAATATATAAGAAATTCACACAAAAAATATGCATTATTAAATTTAAAAATTCACATTAGGTTGCAATAGAAAGTTATTACAAAAACTCTAAGTGAGTTTTGAGCATAAACATTACAGGTCAGTTGTTCATCAGTAATTTGATCAGATTCCAGAAAAGGGCTGTTCAAAAGGAAAAAAAAATATTCTGAAATTGGATTAGATCACAAAATCTAATCTTGGTTTTGATCTGGATCAAAGGGCCATTTTGTGGTGTTTAAAACTTTTTAGTAGGATAGGAATACATTTGATCAGAAAAAAAAAAAAAATTATACTGATACCATAGCTCTCAGGAATAAAATTGTAATAAAACTTTAAAACTGGTCCAAAAATATAACATTTGTAACGTAATATATCCCTAAATCCCCTAAGAGATGTAAATATCAAACAAATATATTTACAACTTCTACTTATTTTTCAACCATACAGGTTACAATCAAAATTATTTTTTTTCCTGTGATTCTCTGAGTCATGATGAAAAAAAAATTTTCATGATGAAAAAAATATATATATCAAAAGAATTTGGATTCATCAAATGGTTTGGAAGATACAGTTTAATAAGTTTATGGAGCCATGGCTACAAAATGAAATGTCTTATATCTTCTAAATGGTTTGACTAATTAAAATTATTTTGATAATTTTTTGTCAGTAGTGTCTATAGATGACACATGCAAAATTTTGTGTGAATCAGTCAAGTAGTTTAAGAGGAGATCAAAAAAATGTATTTTTGCCGGACCACAACACGTTATACTAATGTTGTCTGCTAGAGGGAACCACAGGATAGGTATAGTGGTATATTGTATATTAGGTATATTGTTGTCTTCCTTTATATTCAAATTTACCAAATGATGTCTGTGGTTCACATAGACAATATCAGATATTAGATAACTGGGCAACACTTTACAATAAGGGTACATTAATAATGATGTACTAATCCCTAAATTAATACTTAATTCATCAAATACTAATGATTATTAAAGTTGTTAACTGTTAACCGATAAAGTGTAAGCAGATTTTTTTGAGGGTTTCAACAATTTCTCGGGGATCAACTATCATCAATTAACATCAATATGAATGACAGATGAATGCTCATAAATTAAAATCATTGTCTGTGGTTTTGAATAATGACTTGTAGTAAACAATATGCAAAAAAAAAATCATATTTTCAAAGTTTCATATGGATGAATTAACTTTATCAGTTGCAAAGAAATATGTGATCTCTAACACATTTTAAGATCATTAAATGTTACCTTCATTTTAGAATGTCAAAATGATATTACAAAATTTGTCAAGCTGCATGACATGACTTTATTTAAATTAAATTAAATTAAATTAAATTAAATTAAATTTATGCATTTAACAGACGCTTTTATCCAAAGTGACTTACAGTGCATTCAGGCTATCAATTTTTATCATGTGTTCCCGGGGAATCGAACCCCCAACCTTGCACTTGGTAACGCAATGCTTTACCACTTGAGCTACAGGAGCACTTAGCTACAGAAGTTCTAAGCGGCCATGCATTATAATTTTTTTTCTTTTTGTTTTCTCGTTATAACGACTTAATTTTCTCGTTATCTCGACATAACGAAGGTCGTTTTCTCGTTATAACGACTTAATTTTCTCGTTATCTCGACATAACGAAGTTCGTTTTCTCGTTATAACGACTTAATTTTCTCGTTATCTCGACATAACGAAGTTCGTTTTCCCCTCGTTATAACGACTTAATTTTCTCTAAGAATTTACAAAACTGCGCCAGCAGGTGGCACTATAGACCTGAATATAACTGATGGGGTGTTGTATACTATCCACTTTACTGTACGCGGACCTTCCTCGTGATCGCTATAATTTGTGCAGTCTTGTTTATTACTGACATTTAATTAATTCATAAATGTTAAATGCTTGAATCAATATGAATATTTTCTGTATTAAGTTCCTGCTAGATGCATGAGTTTCACCAACGCATTCTGTTTCATCAATAACTGCTTATCAAAACCAAGGTTGACATCACTGTATTCTGTTGTGCACCAATATATATTATATTTGTGCTTCTTTTAGGCTCATGATTAATTTAAATTTAATTTGAATTTAATGATTAGGTAGTTAATAAGGGGAGATGTTCTGTTTATCTACAGTAGGACGGGATTTAACGATGTAGGCTGATGTGCTTCTTTTCCTTATTACTAATCTTTATTGTTAACCATATTGATGAGAAATGTGATGTATATGTAAAATCCATAGGCTAATTTAATTCAGTTTTGTTCTGTAATGTTGTAATGGTTTTTTTCTACACACACACACATACATTACACGTACACATGAACGCTCTTTTCAAACAGAAGCTTATAACACACATGATATCTGCCACATAATGACTACTACAAATTACAAATTATATATAATTTTATTTCATATAAAGGGAAAATTAAAAGTGAGTTTAATCCAAGCAGCTCTAATGGCGCGGTGTTGCCATTTAAACATGTTAATTACAAAAACAAAACGTTCGTTGTACTGTCTCTGGAAAAAATCAACAGTGATTGATCAGCCTTTATTTATACAGTATTGTAGATGTTATTATTACCTAGGCGAAGCAAAATTTGCTGAAATATAGGCTACAGTAAGAGCGCCTGCATGGCTGTCCATCAGATGCCTGTCAAAGTTGAGTTCGTTACTATAGCAACAGTAAAACTTTCATGTCGTTATAACGATAAAACGAACTTTGTTATGTCGAGATAACGAGAAAATTAAGTCGTTATAACGAGAAAACAAAAAGGAAAAAAATTATAATGGATGGCCGCTTAGATCTTCCGTACTTAGCACATTTAAACTGAAAAGTTGCCTCTTTTTATTGTAGGAGCCTATATATTCCTGCTTTTAAGTGTTTTCGTGCTAACCAGTAAACATGCCAACCTTCATGAATTTCTGATGCCCTGGGTACTAACAGCATTTTATAAAATGTCAACCATTTATCTCAATGGAAATGCAAGATGAAGGCCATAATACTAATGTTGTCCACTAGACGGAGGCACAAGACAACCAGTTCTTTAAGATCATATAGCCTAAACTTTGTTATCTGCACTGATATCCTAGTGGTTGGGCTACTGACATATAATGCAACCATACTTCCGGCCACCTGAGTTCAAGTCCTGAAAGGACACTATCAGCCAGTCCTGTCCCTAACTCTCCATCTCACCCTTTACTGTCATTCTCCACTATCCTCTCTTCTAAAAGCATTAAAAAGGGCCCCCAAAAAACCCTGTGTGAATGGTTCATTTGTAGATTAACTATGCATAAACTTCATTGTGGTTTCATAGTTTAATAAAGTTTAATGAAGTTTAATAATGGCAATTTGAGACTAGTCAGTTTCCAAAGAAATCTGTGATATCCAAAATAACGTTGTATTTAAAAATCCTAAATTCAGAAAACATTTGTCAAGTTGTCAGACATAACTCTTTTTCATTGAAAGACATTTACTTCATTTGAAAAGACACATGGCCATTGAACCATAACTGTATCCTCTAAACAAGGCGACTATGGAGCCCCTAAAAGATATGGTGATGAAGAAATTTATATACATACATACATACAGACCCACACACACACACACACACACACAGGCCACTTTATTAGGTACACCTTTCTAGTACTGGGTTGGACCCCCTTTTGCCTTCAGAACTGCCTTAAGTCTTCATGGCATAGATTCAACAAGGTGTTGGAAACATTCTTCAGAGATTTTGGTCCATATTGACATGATTGCATCACACAGTTGCCGGCTGCATATCCATGATGCGAATCTCCCGTTCCACCACATCCCAAAGCTGCTTGAGATCTGGTGATTGTGGAGGCCATTTGATTAAAGTGAACTCATTGTCATGTTCAAGAAACCAGTCTGAGAGGATTTGAGCTTTGTGACATGGTGCATTATCCTGCTGGAAGTAGCCATCAGAAGATGGGTACACTGCAACCATAAAGGGATGGACATAGTCAGCAACAATACTCAGGTAGGCTGTGGCATTTAAACAATGCTCAATTGGTACTAAGGGGCCCAAAGTGTGCCAAGAAAATATTCCCCACACCACCACCAGCAGCCTGAAACAAGGCAGGATGGATCCATGCTTTCATGTTCATTACACCAAATTCTGACCCTACCATCTGAATGTCGCAGCAGAAACCGAGACTCATCAGACCAGGCAACGTTTTTCTATTGTCCAATTTTGGTGAGCCTGTGTGAATTGTAGCCTCCGTTTCCTGTTCTTAGCTGACAGGAGCGATACCCGGTGTGGTCTTCTGCTGCTGTAGCCCATCTGCTTCAGGGTTTGACGTGTTGTGCGTTCAGAGATGGTATTCTGCACACCTTGGTTGTAACGAGTGGTTATTTGAGTTACTGCTGCATTTCTATCATCTCTAATCAGTCTGCCCATTCTCCTCTCACCTCTGACATCAACAAGGCATTTTCATCCACACAACTGCCTCTCACTAGATATTTTCTCTTTTTCGGACCATTCCCTGTAAACCCTAGAGATGGTTATGCATGAAAATCCCAGCAGATCAGTTTTTGAAATACTCAGAACAGCCCGTCTGGCACCATTCCACGTTCAAAGTCACTTAAATCCCCTTTCTTCCCCATTCTGATGCTCGGTTTGAACTTCAGCAAGTCGTCTTCACCACATCTAGATGCCTAAATGCATTGAGTTGCTGCCATGTGATTGGCTGATTAGCAATTTGTGTTACCAAGCGATTGAACAGGTGTACCTAATAAAGTGGTCGGTGAGTGTGTGTGTGTAACATAGGCTTTTGTACAAGGTATTAAATAAATTTCAGTAGTTCAATACTTTTTCCCTGTGTCATTCCATTTTATTACACATAACTTAATTTCTGAACTTATCTGTTTTGTTTTCTTTGTATGGATGGATTACTTAGGTTGTTACCGACATCTGGTTAAAATTTCATGTCAACAGCACCTTTAGAAATATATTTACTGGGAAAATGGTGACGTGTTCAATCCTTATTTTACCTGTTGAATTCTACGGATGACACACCGGGGCTGTACAGTACATTTGAAAACAATTGATCTGTTTTTGCTCCAAATTCATTTTATAACATCAGCTGAATGTTTGAAACGACTTCCATTTGTGATCTGAAGTGGTTTCATATCACAGAATGAGGCAAAATCATTTTATAATATTCTATACAGTGATAAAGGCTATTAGCATTGCCTTATAAACATATTAATATAAAAATACCCAACATGGCTTAAAGGACAAAGATAAATATTTTAGTTGCATTCGTTTGTTTATTGTCTTCATGTTTTGTCAGTTATAATGTTTCTATCTGCAATTTATTCAGCTAAAGCGATAACTGAATGCCTTAGTCCATATTAGGGATTTCCCGGAACGTCATATGATTTTTGACTTCTGTGCATTTCACTTATGGATTTACTGTGCGAGGGCGCCCTGAATTAAACATGCATTGCATGTGTGCACTCACTAATGCTTAAAACACCTTATACAAATAGGAAAAATAAGTTTTTTCTCCAGTGTAGAGGAGTTTTTTTCTCTCTCTGTGGATGTATAAGATTTCCTGACAAAAATTAAGAAACTACAATCCCTACAGAGACTCAAACCCACGACCTTTGGGTTACAAATCATTAGGCCTCATCTGCCTCTGAGGTGTGTCTGCCTTAGCATATTTTGTGGCAATAGCAAAAGTATTTTTGTTTTTAGACCCAGATGCATTGGTTTTCCTTGTGCTACCTACCAAGTCAATGTACCCTATTGAAGCCTCCACCCATGTTTTGAGATCACTTTCCAAATTAGATCATATCATACAAATAGAAAATGCTATCTCTTGCACTCAGCATTCACTGCACCAGCCAACTTTCTCCCATTATGCATTTAAGAGAGAAGCATGTGGGTAATGAAGGTCTGAATGTGATGTAGATGTTACAAAGTTGTTGAAATAAAATAAAATGAATAAATAAATAAATAAAAATAAATGAACAACCCAGAGGGATATGTCCCCTCTAAAATGGTTCAAAATGATGGTTCGCTCCTTATGCTTACTTTTGCTTCACAGATAGAATCTCCACTTGATCATCCACCTTTGGGATTTGCAAGGTCTTCAGCAGGTCTAAAGAGAGCAAAGAGAGGCTGGGTTATTCCTCCATTCCGAGTACCTGAGAATAGCAGAGGGCCATTCCCAATGAAGCTGGTCCAGGTGAGTGAAAGCCATGAAGAGACTGTTCATTATGAGATGGATGAGAAAGAGGTCTGTTATTGAATTGTTCTCTAATTGCTTTCTGAATTTAGATAAAGTCAGACTTTGTCAAGGAAACTCAAATGGTATACAGCATCACAGGTGAAGGGGCAGATCAGGACCCAAAGGGGATTTTCGTTGTCGAAAGGTTATCAGGGAATCTCTTTGTGACTCAGTCACTCGACAGAGAAAAAAAAGCTTCATACAGAGTAAGGACATTTTTAATCTCTTTAACTTTAAAAAGGTTTGACAGGTTTCTTTTCTTGTTTTTACGGAGACTGTACATTTTAACTGTTCATTAACATTAAATGTACAGTAGGTAGTCAACCATAATGCCTATTACCGCCACACTTACCATCGTGGTAATGCCGCAGTGACGCAAAATCACCACCACGTGGCGCAAAGGGATGGTTAATTATTTACCCACTTCCTCCCTGATCTTATATGAATGGTTGTCAAGGTTGTAATAGATATGCAGATTTTATAAAGAAAATAACTGATTTTGTTGAAAGAATCAGATTTTATTTATTTGTTGCAAAATAAATACAATATAAAATATACAAAATAAAATAAAATACTTAAACTGTTGCAGATTAAATAAAATAACTTGCATTAGAATAAACTGTAGATTCTCAGGCAAAATGTGACACATTTTTAAACTGCTAATTTTAAACCATTATGGTAATACAGCTAACTAAACATTGGATGACAGGGGTGGGGTAAGTTGTAACACATTTTAGCATTCCCTTTCATGTTGTCTATGGAGCTTTTTTGGCAGCTCAAAGCCAAAGGAAGTGTGGGTAAAATGTGCTCTATGCAATTTCTGGATCCACCAAGCCTGCACTCTAGGGTTAAAAACATTGGTTTGACACCATTGCGAATCTGATTAAGAAAATTCATACATAGACACAATCTCACACATAAATTTACAGTTTTTTTTATTTTTTTGTTAGAATTATATATTCTTTACCTTGGTACACTGGAGTTGAGTGTTCAGTAAGCATAAATACCATCAAGGAGGTTTGTTCTAGTAGTTAATTTTACACACACACACACACACACACACACTCCTACATCAAACAGATTTGAGCTGTGGTCATTCGTAGAAAGTGCGACATTGTTTTGTATTGTTCTTTTAGATTGTTTCAGTAAACCTGTTTTTGAAGCAAACTTTATGGGGTGGTTGCTGTTTTTGCTTCTTTTGTCTAACTGTTACAACTTACCCTAGTATGTGTTACAACATACCCCAGCAGTGGGATAGATTTATAACAAAGGCACTCCATGTATTTAACATCAACTTATAAGGGCTGTGATATTCTTGCAGAGGTTTGAATTGGTGCCTTCTGTAGTGAACATTGTATAAAAGTTTTAGCACTCAAAAATTAAGCGAATTACAGATGCTGAAACAAAAAGTGTTACAACCATACCCGGTCTCCCCTACAGTATTAACCCCTATTTGTGCACTGTGCATATTTATTTTGTCTGTCACAGTTAAAATGTTTGAAACTTAAATTTAATAATTCAGTGTTTATTAAATGATCCTTTTATGACACACATTCCGGTGTAAACAGCCCTGCTCATGACACAGCAAAAAAATATAATGTCCATGATTTAAATAAATTGTAGATTACCTAATATATATATATATATATATATATATATATATATATATATATATATATATATATATATATATATATATTAAAAGTTCCTTCATACTAGTTTTATTCATTCCCACGATTTTACTAAAAAATGAAGAAACTAGTTAAATGTTTTGTCTTATAGGAAAACATATGGAAATTTAAACCAAAGGAATAAATTAGAATCCTCATGTTTAGGCTAAACTAAAACGAATGATTAATAAAACTGTCACATTCAACACAACATAACCTAAGAGTTTTGTAATTTAATTAGATTTTAGGCTATATATCCATTTAAAAGCTCTTTTGTGAAACTGATATTCGCAGATTGGCCGAATCTTTGCAGCAAATATGATGTTTTTCTCTGAATATCTGCAGAGAACAAACACTTGATTCACAACATTTGTTTCCAAATGCAGAAAGGAAATGCAGTTTAGCTTTGCAAAACTGATGGTTTATATTCACAATAAGATCCAGAATACGTAGAAAACTGAATAGGACTCATAGTGAATGTAGACGTTAATGTATGAATATGCTTTGGTTCCTATTTTAGAACAACTATAGAAAGTCATTGTCACCTAGTTAAAATGAAAAATTCATTTAGGTTTTATAAATAATATGAGAACTATTGCTTTTCTCGCACATGCACAGATAAGCAGTTGGAAATGGGTTTTGTAGCCTACTTCTGGGCCTTTCAATAAAAAAAATGAATTCATAATCCTTCCTGGTTTTAGATAAGCCAGCTCAGTCATTTCCGGTCAACTGTACTGTGTCATAAGGGGAGCGCCCTTTGCTTGGTTTCTAGTCTATATAATCAATTCACAATTTGGAGAAAAGTTTTGTTTGTCTAAAGTTAATAGAAATTGACTAAAACACTTTAAACAAACACGTTAATTTTTTGCACCTTAACATGCCCAAATTTCTTCTAATTTCTTTAGCTTATAGTTCATGCTGTAGCACGTGATTTGGATAATGTTAAAGAAAATCCAATGGAAGTTATCATCTATGTGATTGACCAAAATGATAATAAGCCTGTGTTTACTCAAAATCCTTTTAATGGACATGTTCCTGAAGCTGCTGCAAAAGGTAGGTGTATGGTGCAATTTCTCAATATAATGGCTTTTAGCTGTTTTTACCTCCAAATGCCTCTGCAGCTTTTACCACCTAATTGTTCTTTATTTTCTCATCAAAGATTATGAGTTTATGAGAGTCACAGCCACAGATGCAGATGACCCAGAAACAGACAACAGTATAGTCAGCTACGCAATTGTCAGCCAAGAGCCGCCATTTCCAAAACCGAATATGTTTGATATCAACATATCAACTGGAACCATTCGTTTGCGAGAAACAGGCATGGACAGAGAGGTGAGAAGTGACATTTGATGAATCTCAAAGTGGTAATAAAATGACTTCATGTAAACAAACTCATCAGCTATGTTTCTTTTCAGCAATGGCCCAGATATACTTTGTTAATTGTGGCTACTGACATGGAAGGAGCCGGTTATTCAACCACTGGCACAGCTGTTATTACAATTACTGACAGCAATGATAACCCTCCTCAGTTTGAGCAATATTCGGTAATGTATATTTATGTATTTAGAATTGTTTTACTCAAACTAATTAATTCTTATATACACACACCATACATATCTTTTAGCACGTCGTATCTGTCCCAGAGAATAAAGTAGGCCATGAAGTGGCCAAACTTACAGTTACCGATGGAGATGAAGTTGGATCACCAGCCTGGTCAACCAAGTATCGGATTATTAGTGGTGACAAGGGTGGGTTTTTCAATGTCAGTACTGGACCCAGCCAGCTGGAGGGCATCATCACCACTGTAAAGGTACTGTGTGTTGTTCATATTTTTGCCCAGACAATTAGTTGTGATGACATGCCTTTGTAAAAGACACTTTCTTTTCCATTTAGCCACTGGACTTTGAGAAGACCAATCAGTATGTTCTGTCTGTGATTGTTGAGAACGATGACCCATTTATCAGTTCTTTTCCCACTTCCACTGCCACAGTCACAGTGAATGTAGAATATGTAAAGGAACCTCCAAAGGTAAAGGTTATTTCCAAACCTAAAGATTCAACAGTTGATACTGAATTGGTTACTTATACAGTACAGCCACTGATGACAGTGTTTTTTGTTGTTGTTTTTTACAGTACCCTGTATCTGTCACTGAGAAGGTGGTGGGACTGCTGTCAAAATGCATGTTACTGATGAAGATGATGCTGGATCACCTGCCTGGACTCCCAGATTAACAAGCAATGCATTCTGTCTGCTATGATTCATTTATAAAACTTTTGCATATTTTTGCTGTGAAGATGTAAAAAGGTTAAATCCACAATGTCTCATAAACAGTCTTTCTGAAGAATGTGAATGTGTCAGTATAATTCTTATTATTGTGTAGAATTGATCTGGAAATTGATCTGGGGCCTGTACCATAGTTTAATAAAATGGATAGTAGCTGAACAAATTCTGAATTGCAGGATTAGTTTCGAGTTGACAAAACCAAACCACTCCAATCCGGCTTTGTTGGTATCATGATGCTGATAATCAACTTTCTTTGTTCTTTTGTACTTCTAAAAAAACTGTATTTTTTGTACTTCTGTAAAAACATATTTTACAGTTAAAATTACACAAATTTTTACGACATCAAAAAATTCTAACAACACTACCATATTATATATTATTATATACACACACACACACATTACAAATTAGGGGTGTGAATCAGCACTGGTCTCATGATTCAATTCGATAATTGATAAACGATTACAATTATCATGTCAACGATTCGATTCAATTCGATGTCACGATGCATCACAATGCATTACGATTATATAAAATTTAGTTTGTGCATTTTTAATAAATTATATAAACAGGCTACCTTTTAAAAACATTATGTTAATTAATGAATTAATATATTTAGTAATTATTGTTAAGAATTAAAAGTAAGTATAGCTTCAAAACATACAAGCAAATATAAGGTAATAAATGAGGGAAAAGACAATTACAAGTGATAAACAAAAATCACTTACAGTATCTGGGAGGGCTCTGAGTATCGAAAATTTACAGATAATCATAGGGTTTTTCTTTTCTCAGCATTATTTGATTATTAATCATCATAGACACTGGCAGCTTTAACAGACTGCATTCACACTATTACACAGATCTATTTCCACATATCAGATGTTTTGTCCTGTTCTGAAAATGTAACTGTAACGGTAACAAAGGGTGAGGAAGCAAGTGCAAGAGTGAAATACAAATGTTTATTGAAGTCAGAGATACAAATGAGTCCAGGTGGAACAACGGATGGTCACAGCGATGACAGACGGTGATCCAGGAAGTGGCGGTGAGATGAGGCAGCAGGAGAGCGTGACACAGGCCTTAGATGAGCAATCCGTGGTGGTGAGTTGGTGCATCCGGTGGTGAAGAGTGGACGGGGTTCCACCCACATAGTGCAAACCCGAGACCATGGTTTACCAACCGTGACAGTACCCTCCCCTCTAGGAACGCCTGCTGGCGTTCCCAGCCGACCCTACCTGTCGATTGTAATCATCAATCAGGGAGTGATCCAGTATGTCCCTAGCAGGTACCCAACTCCTCTCCTCCGGACTGTAACCTTCCCAGTCCACCAAGTACTGGAATCCTCGGGGGGGGGGGGGGGGGGTGGGGGGATTAATTTGTGAATAAAACACAGGTTTAATTTTGGACACATGGAAGGTGGGATGAATCCTCCTGTACGCCGGAGGTAGTTTGAGGCGGACTGTCACCGGACTAATGATCTTGGTGACAGGGAACGGGCCAATAAATTTGGGAGGTAATTTATTAGAAACGGAACGGAGAGGAATGTTACTGGTAGAAAGCCACACTTTTTGACCCACGATGTATACGGGAGGCTTAGACCGGTGGCGATCGGCTTTGGCCTTGGTACGCACCCTCACTTGGAGCAGAGTCTCACGGGCTCTGGTCCACATGCGCAGGCACCTCTGGACAAATGCGTGAGTGGAGGGGACCGCGACTTCAGATTCCAGACTAGGAAAAATAGGTGGCTGGTAACCTAAACTACATTCAAACGGAGAGAGGCCCGTGGATGACACTGGTAGCGAGTTATGAGCGTACTCAACCATAGAGAGTTGCTGACCCCAGGAAGAAGGATTCTTGGAGACCAAACATCGCAACGTTCTCTCCAAATCCTGGTTGGCCCGCTCAGACTGACCATTGCTCTGCGGATGGTAACCCGAAGACAGACTAACCGTCGCTCCCAACAATTTACAAAACTCCCTCCAAAATTTTGACACAAACTGGGATCCCCTGTCAGAAACCACATCTACCGGGAGGCCATGTAACCGAAAGACGTGATCAATCACAATGACCGCTGTCTCCTTGGCTGAAGGTAATTTGGGCAAGGGAATGAAATGTGCCGCCTTCGAGAATCGGTCCACTACGGTCAAAACGACCGTCATGCCATTAGAGGGTGGGAGGGCGGTAACAAAATCTAGAGCGATGTGGGACCAGGGTCTCGAAGGGACAGACAGCGGTTGAAGAAACCCATCCGAAGGTCGGTTAGACGTCTTACCACTGGCGCAAACGGAGCAGGCCAACACAAAATCGTGAATGTCGCGAGCCATAAGTGGCCACCAGAATCGTTGTTTTACCAAACATATAGTGCGGCTTATTCCTGGATGACAAGCGACATTGGAGCAGTGACCCCATCGAATCATGTCGGACCGTAACCCCTCCGGAACAAACAAATGGTTCGGTGGGCAACCAGGCGGAGCCGTTACCCCTTCTAAGGCCGTCTTGAGCTTCGATTCGACCTCCCATATGAATGCTGAGATGACTATGTTCTCAGGTAAAATAAACTCGGGAGTCACCGGGCATTCAGATGGATCAAAAATACATGACAAAGAATCGGGTTGAGTCTTTTGGCAGTTCTAATATACTCTTAATTCTTATGATCGGTCCAGACGATGAAAGGTACCCCCGACCCCTCCAACCAATGACACCACTCCTCCAATGCTAATTTGACAGCCAACAACTCTCTGTTACCAATGTCATAATTACGTTCGGCAGGAGATAAACGATGGGAGAAAAATGCGCAAGGATGAATCTTGTCGTCTGAGGCAGCACGTTGGGAAAGAACTGCACCTACTCCCACCTCTGATGCGTCGACCTCCACCACGAACTGACGTGTGGGATCAGGGGCGACTAAGATGGGAGCCGAAACGAAGCGGCTCTTGAGGTTGGAAAATACAGTTTCAGCTGTATTCGACCACCTGAACGTAGTTCTGGGGGAGGTCAAGGCAGTCAGAGGTGAGACTAGTTGGCTGAAATTGCGAATAAAACGCAGATAAAAATTGGTGAATCCCAGAAACCACTGTAGGGCCTTACGGGAATCTGGATTTGGACAATCTATCACAGCCTTAACCTTGTCAGGATCCATACGTATTCCCTCAGACGAGACGATGTAACCTAGGAAGGAAACAGACTGTGCATGAAATACGCATTTCACCGCCTTGACAAAAAGCCCATTCTCTAGTAACCTCTGGAGCACTTGTCTAAAGTGTGTTACGTGTGCCTGGAGAGACGAGGAGAAAATCAGTATGTCATCCAGGTAAACATATATGAACTGATCTACCATGTCTCTCAACACGTCATTGACGAGTGCCTGGAAAACCGCAGGCGCGTTGGAGAGCCCAAACGGCATCACCAAATATTCAAAGTGCCCTCTGGGAGTGTTGAAAGCGGTTTTCCATTCATCCCCCTTCCTATGCGGACTAAATGATAAGCGTTACGTAAATCCAATTTTGTGAAGACGGATGCTCCCTGTAACCTCTCGAAGGCTGAAGACATCAACGGCAAAGGATACGTATTCTTTACCGTGATGTTGTTCAGCTCTCGGTAATCAATACAAGGTCGCAGAGAACCATCCTTCTTCCCCACAAAAAAGAATCCCGCCCCCGCTGGAGAAGAGGAAGGGCGGATAAACCTAGATGCTAGAGAATCAGAAATATATTTCTCCATGGCCTCCCTCTCAGGAACTGAAAGAGAGTAAAGCTTGCCTTTAGGCGGAGACTTACCTGGAACTAACTCTATGGCACAGTCATAGGGACGATGCGGAGGAAGAGAAGCAGCACAGGACTTACTGAACCCCTCCTTCAGGTCCAGGTACTCAGCGGGCACATTTGACAAAACCGTGGCCTCCTCCTGCAACACAGAAACAGACACAGCAGGACAAGCAGAAATCAGACAAGACTCATGACAACATTCACTCCACGAGGTGATAGTGTTGGAACCCCAATCCATCGTGGGTTGTGTTTGACCAGCCAGGGGTGACCAAGGACGATGGGTGCCACAGGCGAGTCCATGAGGAGGAAGGGGATATTCTCAGTGTGGTTGCCGGAGGTGAGAAGGGTAATAGGACCAGTAGTGTGGGTGATGTAATGTAGTTCCTGGCCATTGAGTGCGCTGACGTTGATCTGATGTGAAAAAGGAGTTGGTAAACCGTGGTCTCGGGTTTGCACTATGTGGGTGGAGTTTGTGTGTGTCATTCATCAGCACTGATTGTTTCATGTGGGCGTCTCCGTTGATTGTTCACCTGCACCAGCTATTACTCATTACCCGATCCCTACTTATTGCCCTGTCTTTCGTCTTACCCTTGAAACACCTCCACATGAAGTCTCCCGTTCGGTTGCCTGGTTTCTCGTTCCTGTTTCTCTGTGCTATATGCTTCGCTGTTGTCTGACCCTGGAACCCGGTCCACTCTTCACCACCGGATGCACCAACTCACCACCATGGATTGCTCATCTCAGGCCTGTGTCACGCTCTCCTGCTGCCTCATCTCACCGCCACTTCCTCGATCACTGTCTGGCATCGCTGTGACCATCCATTGTTCCACCTGGACTCATTTGTATCTCTGACTTCAATAAACATTTGTATTTCACTCTTGCACTTGCTTCCTCACCCTTTGTTACCGTTACAGAACGCTCTGACCAACCATGGAAGCAGCAAGTTCCACGTCACTCTCCGAATTCATCCACCACAGCGTCAACCGCATGGATCAGCAGCAGGAGAGTATCGTCAACACCAGACGCGCTGTCCAAGCGCTGGTGACACAGGTGTCCGAGCTCACCCAGCAGATCCAACAGTTGACTACTCCCGCTGCGCCACCCGCACCGTCGGTTCCCCGGGCTATCGCCGAACCCAGCTACTGACCCGAACCATGCCTACCCATTCCCGAGAGCTACTCCGGTGAGCCCAACTACTGCAGAACATTCTTAACCAAGTGTTCCATGCATTTCTCCCTACAGCCTCGCACCTTGGAGACCGAGGAGTCCAAGGTGGTGTTCGTGCTGACTCTGAATTGTATCAAGCAGAATCATGTGAAGAATTGGCTGCAGATGAGCTTTTATGTGAACTTCCTCCTGGGATAGATGGTCTGACAGCAGAGTTTTATAAATGTTTTTGGAATTTGATAGGACATGATTTTTATGCAGTTTTGTTAGAATGTATTGATATAGAAATTCTTCCCTTGAGCTGTCGAAGAGCTGTCTTGATATAAATTCCTAAGAAAGGAGACTTAGGTCTTTTGAAAAACTGGCACCCTGTATTGCTTTTAACTGTGGATTTGAAGATATTGTCGAAGGCTCTTACAAATAGATTAAAGCAATATATATCAAGTATAATTCATGAAGTTCAAACATATTGTATTCCTAAAAGAACAATTTTTGATAATCTCTTTCTAGTAAGAGATTTAATATCTAGTGGAAAAAGATATGATTTGGACATTGGTTTTCGTTCTCTTGATCAAGAAAAAGCCTTTGATAAGGTTGATCATTTATATCTTTTAAAGACTTTAGAGGCTTTTGGTTTTGGGTCACAATTTGTAGCACTTATTAAGCTGCTGTATAATAATATTTACAGTATGCTTAGAATTAATGGTTCCTTGACCAGACAATTTTCTGTAACTCGGGGTATTAGACAGGTGTGTCCACTGTCTAGATTATTGTATGCTATTTCAATTGAACCATTGTTGCTTTCAAGGAATAAGCTACATGGTGTGAACATTTCTAGTTACCCAGATTTAACCCCAGTAAAACTTACAGCATATGCTGATGATGTGACTGTTTTTATATGCAATGTTGATGATATAAATAATCTAACAACTTGTTTAAATAGTTTTCAAAGAGCGACATCTGCATGTTTAAACTGGGAGAAATGTACATTACTTATGGGAGAATGGAGGGAAAAGGGACCTCCTAAATTATCTCACCAGTGTACATGGACTCAAGATGGTTTTAAAATTCTTGGGATTTATTTCCGTATATGAGTACATGGAGAAAACTTGGGAAGGACTTTCTGATAAAGTGATAGGAAGAATCCAGAGATGGAGAGGGATTCTTCCACATCTCTCGTACAGAGGAAGAGTTTTAATTGTTAACAATCTGGCAGCCTCAATGCTGTGGCATAAGCTTACAGTTTTAAGTCCTCCTAAATATTTTTTCATCAAGATTCAGAAAGCATTTGTTGATTTTTTTTCTGGAATGGTCATCACTGGCTTCCACCTTGTGTTCTGTACTTGCCGGTGGCAGAAGGAGGACAAGGTCTCATTCATGTAGAATCAAAAGAAATGATGTCTAAACTTGTTTTTTTATTTAATAAGACAATGTTTATTTTTGGAGATCGGTATAGACATTCTTGGCAAGGAGAATGGAAACTTGCTAACTTTTTGCTGGGACAAGCTAAATTGGCTATTCTAAAGTCCCATCAGTGTAAGAATGAGGATCAAAATGTTGATTTGGTGAAGAAGTTTAAGTCATTGGTAAAATCCTGAATAGTTACTGAGTATACCTATTATCTGCATACAAAATATGTGGTTTTATTTGAAATGATATGGGGTGTTAAAAAAGCAGTTGTTACTGTGAATGAAAGTTGTTTGTTTTTTTATCTGTGATTATTATTATAATTGTTGATTATAATTGTTTTTAATATAATGTTTTAAATTAAAAACATAAATAAAAGTAAAAAGTAAAAAACATAAATAATAAAAGTTTTTTGAAAGTCAAGTCTCTCTCAATTCAATTCAATTCAATTCAATTCAAGTCTCTCTCTCTCTCGAATCCCACTCCAACTGAAATATTCGAGATATTATCACACAAGATCACATTCAGGTGTGTTTGCATGTATGTTTCCAGCCTGTGTTTGAGAAATTCACTGGCATTGATTTTATGTTTATGTAAAAGCATTGCTAAACTATTGCAGTTTGTGTGGCTCTCTGTTTGTCTTATGCCATTACACAGACACAAAAACATACCCAGTCATTAAGTGCTCTCAAGGGCTTAAATCAACTGGGATCCAGCAGGGAACTACTTGTACCACTGAGTTTAACAAACCCAGGTAACTAGACTCTGGGGTACAGCCCTGGTAAACATGTAGGGAGAAAAGGCCACAGTCTCTGGAGAGCAGCAGATCTACCTAGCAGGCCTTCTCATTATAAAGAGGCACCTTTTGATTTGGACACTGACACTCATTTTCATTCATTTTCTCTGGAATAGTAAAATACGTAGATTAAACAAATTTTTGTCTAAATGGTTTCATTAAGAACCTTTAACATCTGAAGAACCTTTCTGTCTCACAAAATGTTATTTGTGGTGAAAGAAAGTTCTTCAGATTATAAAAAGCTAAGAAAGAGATGGTTCTTTAAAGAACCTTTGACTGAATGGTTCTTTCTGGAACCAAAAAAATTGTTTGTTTTTTCCTATGACATTGCTGTGTAGAAACTTTTAAGCACTTTTATTATTATTTTTAAGAGTGTACAAATTTTTCGTATATAAAAGTATACTTTTAAGTATAACAGTAGCAAACTTTGAGTACAAACTAGTTTACCTCTATGTTTGTAATTTGTACTGCAATTATACTAAAAGTGAACTTACAGGTATACTGATAGTTTACTAATTAAATACTTTGTTCACTTTGAAGTATAGTCTCAGTAAACTACTAGTTTAGTAACTTTATACTGCAAGTATACTCATAAGTTTTCTTATAAGTGAACTTTACATCATACTTTAAGTATACTACTATGTCCCTCTTTAGGTTTTAATTTGTATATATTTTGTTATATGAATATCTGAACATACAAAACATCCAAAGAAAGAACAAGGTATTTGCTTGTAAACAAAGACATTATTTTAGCTTCATGCATTTTTTTTTTTTAACACTTTAATGTGGGTAAGTTTCATAAAAAATGAAGAAATAACATTTTGAACAAAAAGCTGAAAAAAGACTATGAATTGGATTCAGAATGATAATCAAAATGTAGATGGAGTCAATCGACACCCCAAAGCTTGACTGTAATTATTACCTCTTCATCCGTCTACATTTTATTCCATAACGTTACAGTTTTGATGCTATTTCATGTCAGATGATCATGTTACATGTGTTAGTATCTGTTATTTCTTCTTCACTTGGGTTTTTTTTTTTTTTTTTTTTTTGGAAAATTCTGTACAGAAGATGTGTACTAGTGCCCTCTACCATATAGCAATGAAAACACGGATTCTAGGAGCACAACTATAGCTCAAATATATTTAGGCTTTTTGTAAGTATAGGTCAAGTATACTTAAATGTCTTTTTAAGTATATTTCTGAGTAGTACATAAAGCCCATTTCTGGGAAGTACATACAAAGTAAACTAAAAGCATACTTTCCTATTTTTAGTTTAAAAGAAGTATACTAATAGCACACTTGTATAAACTTCTTTTTCGTAAGGGTATGTTACTATTTCTTTTTTTATTTTAAATTTTTTGCATTTATTTACAACAACAATGACCCATTTCTCAAGTTATTTTTTTTTAAAAAGTCTTCACACAGTGCGCAAAATGTGGGCTAAACTGTAGACCATTTTCCATTCCCTTGGCACAAAATATATTCAGTGCATTTACACAGCTTCAAATTACATGAATTATTTTCTCATTTAGACACAACCACAGCCAAAACACTATGGCCAATTTGCATGTTTACATACTCTTAATAAAAAAAAAAAAACTTGAACAAGACAGCATTTTACTAGATTTCTAAAGTAATATGATATTAAAATATATACTAAATCTATAAATTAAATACGATCAAAACTATTAAAAAAAACAGACATAGCTGAAGTATTACATAGTTATCATTAATTTTCTGTTGTTGGTTTTCTTTTTTTTTTTTTTTTTTATTTCAACTGCTTACACACAAAATCTTTACTTTTCTCACAATTTCTGAAACCTGACACTCAGACACTGAACCACACACCAAATCTGCAAAACCATACACTAATTCTAGGCCTTTGACTCAGTTTTCAATTTCATAAAACACTTTTTGCAAAACACAACACACAATTCTTTATGTAACACAAAATTCTAACAGGAATTAATATTATGGGAAAGGTGTTTGCAAATGATTGCTTTTGACATGTGTTTGTGATATTCATTTTGCAAGAGATATGAGGCATTTTGCATTATGTGTGTGCAATTCTTTAATATAAATTTAAATAAATAAAAAAAAAAAAAAACAAACAAATTAAAAAAAAAGCAATCAAAATAAACTGTAATATAAAATCACCCCCAAAGATGTGTTTTCCATCCAGATCTAGTTATATTAAATACATGCATTTTACAACTTTTTTTCTGCTCATTTAATCCAAATGATCTTGATGTTTACTTAATCACTTTGTAAATCTATAGATTGTCAACCAACCTGATTATTGTGTATTGGTAAAATATAAAGACATAGTGTAATTGCTGTAGGCTTTCAATCAGGAGAGAGAAATTATTATAAACGTCTCAGGTTATGCATGTAACCATGTTTCCCTGAAGGGAACGAGATGGTGGGTCTAAACGCTTTGGGGAACGCCTCCAGCGTGACCATGCTCTGAATGACATGTGTAATCAGTCCAGTGGAAGGGCGAGACATCACAGGCGTCACAGCATCAGCTTCTAGGAATGAAGCAAGCATTGGCAAGGATGCCGGAAGTATTGCCCTGAGACGCAGCGTCTAGTTCCCTTCGGGGAACCATGGTTACATGCGTACCCTGAAACGTTCCCCTTCAGGATCTCAAGCTGCATCGAAATGCTTCAGGAACGAGAATGCCCATGCACCCAGAATTACAAGTCACTGCCTAGTGTGGAAGAGCACGGCTAAAACGAGAGAAAGGAGCCAGGGGTGGCGTAAAAAGCAGGTAGGCACCAGACAAGTAGACGGGGACATCCGCCCAAAGACCAACAAGTGAGTCTTGACCACCAAAGAAAGGGGAGATCTTGAGGACTTGAGGCTTTAGGATAGCATCCTGATCCACCACTTAGCATAAGCTTCTTCTGGCTGGAGGCCTCAATGCAGCACGGAGGAAACACGCAACCAGAGGGTGTCTGCCCACTGACTGGCCACCGAGAGGAGTGGCCGCCATGGGGAGTGGATCAACCCTGCGGAGAGAAGGGCCTGCAGGAACTCCTGAGAAGAGAGGTAAATACGTGTTCTCACTCGAGACATTTTTATCCCAAGAGCCCCTGTTTATCTAACTTCTCATAGTCAAATGAATATTTCATTTTATTCCTCAGAATTAAATATAGTCAAACAACAAAAACAAAAAAAACACTATTAAAAGTACAGTGGTGGATGAAATACACAAATCAAGTACTAGTAAAAGTACAGATACGTATAATAAAATAATACTCCAGTAAAAGTAAAAGTACTCCTTTTTCAATTTTACTTGAGTAAAAGTATAAAAGTACTCGATTTTTTATGTACTTAAGTAAAAAAGTACTGATAGATAGATTTATTTAGCAATTTTATATAGGCTACTTAAATTAATTTTATATTAGCACAAATTTTTTTTATATAATCCTACCGCTCAAAATACCTGGGATTTTCTCAAAATAACCACTACATGGAGTCAAGATATATTTTTGTTGTTGATATGGACTACGCTGACGAGAGTGATGTAGTAATGTTCACTGTGAAGCTTATGCTGTGATGTACCTGAAAAAAACAGATTTCTGGTTTGTTAGGAGGACAAAGTAAATAATCTTCGAATTAACGAAATTTATATTAATACAACATCCGAAAGCTGAATAAATAAGCTGTTAGGAAAGGATGATATTTGTCTGAGATACTGTACAACTATTTGAAAATCTGGAATCTGAGGGAGCAAAAAAATCTAAACATTGAGAAAATCACCTTTAAATTTGTCTAAATTAAGTTCTTAGCGATGCATATTACTAATCAAATATTAAGTTTTGATATATTTACGCTAGGATATATTATTTTTATATAAGTTTTGATATATTTACGACAGGAAATCTTCATGGAACAGGACCTTTACTTAATATCCTAATAATTTTTGCCATAAAATAAAAATTGATCATTTTGACACATACAATGTATTTATGGCTTTTGCTACAAAAATACCCCAGCAACTTAAGACTGGTTTTGTGCTCCAGGGTCACATCTGACCATCAGATTTTCACCAGTAAGAAAAAAAGTGTTTTAAAATTTGTTGTTTTGCAGAACATCACAGTTATATTTGACATGAGAATAAGGCCTGAAGTTAGGAAGAACATTTTAAGGAAAAAATAATTATATTTTCATAATAACTTTTTCTCCACCTTGTCTGTGGTGTAAAACACCCCTGGCCAAATACTCCCAGAGGGCATCACTTCCCACTTTGATAATTGATAATTACTGTAGTTACAATTTTATGAACATCACCGCCCCCCCCCCCCCCCAGATGTAATGTATATAGGTGGTTGAATAAAAATATTTGGACTTTATTTTTAAAAATTACCTCAACTTAGCACCAGCAAGGTTGTTAGCTAGACAGTTAGCATCAGCTACCAATATTTACTTATTTTCAGTATGGTTATGAATAAACATTCATATATGTCTACTCGGCTAGTTAATTCAAACAATAAACATTTATACTGTTGATAAACAGTATAAAAACAGACGTCACATAGGGCTAAATGCGTAGCATTTTAATAGAACTGTTAATGTTATGGCAGCGGGGAATTTGAACGTGCATTAGTTATTTTATTTAATCTGTGTTATTTTAATGTTTGTTTTTTTGACCTAAAAGGCACTGATGCTGATGTGTTTGCGTTCAAGCATTTCAGTGGGCTTAAATAGATCACTATGGCGTTATTTCCCTGTCAAATATCAAGAGCGCATTATTGTAGCGCGAAAGTACATTAACATAATGTGCGAGCGTGAATCTCGCTGCTCACGCGCGGGATATATGTGCCCGAGCGCGAATCTCTCTGCTCGCGCACGGGATATAATGTGCGGAGCGCGAATCTCTCTGCTCGCGCACGGGAACTGGGCACGTGCTCTCAGATACACGTTGCTCTTGTAAGAATTTTCTCTGGGCTCGCTCAGAGAGTATGCCTGCACTTAAAACGTGTTCAGTGCAATCGCGAATCTCTCCTCTTCACTTAAAGTGAGCGTGTATGTGCTTAGACTGTGTCCCGTGCGTTCGCGCATGGCCAAGTACTCTTCTCTTCAAATTCTTTCTCTTTGCTCTTGACATAAACGCTGTCAAAACGGCAACAACCAATCAGAAATAGGCTTCAACGACTGACCAATGAAAACGCGACATCGTACATGGAATCTTATTGGTTGATATTGAACTGCACATGGAACACATGGAATAAGTTCACTGAAGTTCAGTCAAGACGAGCCGAGATGGATCCGCCGAATCGACGATCTCAGGTAACCAGTTTTATTTGTTTTGATGTTAAATATGTCAAATGTATCTTAGAAATGTCTGGGAAGAGGACGATTGGATTATTTTACATATAAATTACCTAGACTGTCAACCACATTCTTCACACTACGTGCCATGCCCATTGAAGGTTAGATTTTTTTAGCCAAATATATTTGAAAGCCGATTCCAAAAGGCAAAAATAATATTTTACGTCTTTTTTTATCTAAAAAATCTCACTTTCAATGGGCATGGCAGGAAGTGTGAACAATGTGGTTGACAGTCTAGGTAATTTATGTGTAAAATAATCCAATCGCCCTCTTCCCAGACATTTCTAAAATACATTTGACATATTTAACATAAAAACAAATAAAACTGGTTACCTGAGATCGTCGATTCGGCGGATCCATCTAGGCTCGTCTTGATTGAACTTCAGTGAACTTATTCCATGATGGGTCGTTCGCGAACGAGTCGGCTCTTGTAGGTGAACGACGAGAGCTGGCTCGCATATCTGAAGAGCCGACTCTATTTAAAAAAAAATATAGCCTATAGAAATCAAATCAGTATGTAATAATGAAATAATGGATGCATTTTATTTAAAATAATTGACTAATTCAAAGAACAAAAAAATATTATATAGGCCTTAAGGCGCACATATTCGTTTCGACTGTCTGATCAGCCTCACAATCTGTTCCTGTCAATCATACACGAGGTGTCAACCAATTATATGGCATGAGGGAGGGGCCGAGCCATCACACACACAGTGTCAAACTTGGAGAAGAAACCGCATCAGCCCCTCAAAAGTAAGGCAGCTTGCATTTCTGAATGCAAATCTCTCATAAAATAAAAATATGATCAGCATTGTGTGTGTGTGTGTGTGTGTGTGTGTGTGTGTGTGTGTGTGTGTGTGTGTGTTCATGCTAGTTATACAAAACATAACTAGTGAGATAGTTCATGCTGGTTATATAACATGCCAAAAAAGAGAGACCAGTTTAATCCTTTCAGTTATTTATTTTTCTTTAATATGGGTTCTATTATGTTGTTCAGATTCAGATTGTATTTGTTTTATAATGTTGTTGTTTCTATACATTAAAAAGTCGTAATTTAAATGCAAATGTTTGATAGTATTCTTTTTTCATAACAAATCAATGCATTTTTAAAGAAATTTTGAGACATTGTGAGTATGATTTCATTTAATAATTTAATTAGAATTGTTTTCACACCTATCATAGTCAAAACATTATTGTTTTTTAAAGAGCCGTTTGTGAGCCAAAAGAGCCGGCTCTTTTCAGTGAGCTGAGTCAAACAAACCGGCTCACGAAAAATAACTTAAATTCCAATCAACCAATAAGATTCCATGTACGATGTCGCGTTTTCATTGGTCAGTCGTTGAAGCCTATTTCTGATTGGTTGTTGCCATTTTGACAGCGTTTATGCCAAGAGCAAAGAGAAAGAAATCGAAGAGAAGAGTACTTGGCCATGCGCGAACGCACGGGACACAGTCTAAGCACATACATGCTTACTTTAAGCGAAGAGGAGAGATTCGAGATTGCACTGAACACGTTTTAAGTGCAGGCATACTCTCTGAGCGAGCCCAGAGAAAATTCTTACAAGAGCAACGTGTATCTGAGAGCACGCACCCAGTTCCCGCGCGCGAGCAGAGAGATTCGCGCTCCGCACATTATATTCCGCGCGCTCGCAGAGAGATTCGCGCTCGCACATTATATTAATGTACTTTCGCGCTACAATAATGCGCTCTCGACATTTGACAGGGAAATAACGCCATAGATCACCCTTTACAGCAGATTTAGTCCACAAACAAATGACAGTTTTGACCTAAATATGATTTTCAGTTACAATAATTAATCCTAAAATTCGACATTAGTAACTTTTAGCAGCATCAGTCACGCACGCTCAAGATCTCCCGGTTCATACTTGTGAATTGAGTTCACTAGAGACTCACACTAAACGGTTCATTTGAATCAGTGAGTGGTAGACTCGAGAACAGCTGCAAGTGGATCATTCTAATTTGTGAATGAATCATTTGGTACGATTTGTTAACCGATTTAAGAGGTTCATTGAAAAGAATCAGTTTGTTCTTGAATCAAAAACCACTTCTGTGTGTCAGAGCACATGATATAGCCTATTATAATGAGTAACGATATGTTTTATGAAATGTAGTTAAGTAAAAAGTACGATCTTATACTTTGGAATGTAGTGAAGTAAAAGTAAAAGTTACTAAAAATAAAACTACTCCAGTAAAGAACAGATACTTGAAAAATTTACTTAAGTACAGTAACGAAGTAAAGCTACTCTGTTACTGACCACCACTGGGTGTGGAAAGATTCATATCAAAACTGAAATTATCTAATATACGCGTTGTCTCAGCAGCGTGCGAGCCGGTCAGTAACACAAACAACATCAATCTCCTCAGAAAAAGATGGCTGCAGCAGCGAGCTCTCACTCAGAGGGGGAAGAAACTGTAGCGTGGGCTTCCAAGCCTCGAGAATGAGCTCTAGATCTAGGGAATGTGGGTGGAGATAGGAAGAGCCATCTTCAACACGTCCACCATATCATGTGCTATCCCCGCGATCTCAGTGACTCCCTGCCTCAGCGGCAGCAGCGGGACCGGGATCGCAAGATCACAGGCATGGACACACTCCTTGAAGTGTGTCCGGTGAGAGTGGAGCGCTTAACAGCAGGAAAAGCACAATCAGCCCCCCCGAGAGCCAACTGCGTGAGCTCTGCTCTGCTGATCATTATAATATTAGGCATAATATGCTTGTGTAACTGATGCTTGTGCAACTGGCGAGCTCATCGACACCCTCCATATCAGTCTCCTCAGAGGAAGACAGGGGAGCATTGCGCCCTCTATCCTAGGGGCAAGGACAGGCTTCCGAAACCCCAAGAGCCGGTGCCGGATCTGGAGGTTGAGGAAGAAGATAGGGACTTGCTCATCTACATTCCCTCCACCAGATCCGAAAGCAAAACCCATGAGCATGGCCGCAGCTCTGCTTCGAGGAAAGCGGGGCCAGCACCGCGAGAAAAACTAGTGAAGGCTCCTTCCTCAAAGAGAGCCTTCTGAGAGTGAAGCAAGGCAGTAACAAAACGTTTGCTGACTCTGCGTGCTTCACTCTCAAGCAGACAACACACAAACTGCGTGTGTCCCCACCCAAATCTCTTTCTTTTCTTTCTCTCGGGCAGGGAAAAACACAAAGCCTGAACGCTGCCTGCTCTCGCCCAAAACTTCTCTTGACTGAAGCGTTGACATAATGGAGCTTATCAGTGGACAAACAACACTAAATAAGACTCACAAGCAGATAGCGACTGACACACACACAGCTGAATGACAGAAAGATGATGCCGGTTCCACCGCACGTGCTTTTAAGCTTCCTTGTCGTTACGTCATCCCTCCAATGATGTCTCGCCCTTCCATTTGACACATTAAACATTTGAATCTCAGCGTGGTCACGCTGGAGGTGTTCCCGAAGCATTTTAACCCAGCTCGAGTTCTTGAAGGGGAATTCCAGTTCATTCACTTTCAGATTGTGAATAGAATTAGATACCATATAAGAACTGTGTATGAGAATTTTTAATGTGCAAATATGGAGCAGGACAGACTTGAAGTGAGAGGAAACCTTCATACTGATCAATGAGGTAGACATGGACCCCTCCAAAGATGTGACCATGGGTCTAAACAAAGAGTCATCAGAAGAATGTATGCAAAATGCAACGTACTGTTATTTCAAATTATGTCCAGGCCATCATAGTTGACCACGTGGTTAACAGAGGCCTTCCTATGGCAGAGGCTGACAGGTTAGTTCAGCCGGGGTCACACTACAGGAGTTTTAGTTTGATTTATCCAAGATTTTCCTCTCTCGAGAATTCAAGGACCTTTGTCGGTTCTGAAGTTCAGTGCGAATTATCTGCTAAACTGAGACATCTTGCATGTCTAATCTACTCTGAGCCTATGACCAATGACCAATGATTATCAAACAACGCATTTATAATGTTAATAATATCTAGTGTGTGATGCACCATCATTTTCAAATCTTGTAGTGTGTGCAAGTTTAACCCTCTGGGGTCTAAGGGGTTTTGGGGGCCTGGAGAAGTTTTGACATCCCCTGACTTTTGTGCTTTTTTCAGTTGCTTATAAACATATACATGGCTAAAGTCTAATAACACTGTATTTAGTACAAACTGGGCTACAATAATATGTAAATAGCATGAATGTGCATGATTGTGTTTTTGAGAAAACAACGTTTATGCGTGGTTAGTGAAAAACTACAATTTTGAAGTCACTGAAATAAGGTCATAAAACACCTAGAGAAGATTTGTTCCCAAGACTGTCAAACCTGGAGCTTGTAGCCTAGAATTTTTGCTTCAAAATGATGTGAAAATCATCTTGTTTACTAGCTCACAGAAAACTACAGATTGATATAAATTTTCTAAGACACTTTTTGTTTCGAAAGGGCATATGCGAGTAGGCGTGATTGACCATCAATATTAGTGTGATTCACACCTGAGAAGATAAAGGCCTGCATAATGAGCCTTTCAGTCAGGTGTGTGACTGAGAGGGAAGAGTTACAATAAAGAATGTGAGGACAAAATAAATGTATATATTTTTATGTTTGTAGTTAATTTAGAATATATTTAATTATATTATATAAATTATATTATATAAACTTGAGATTCACTTGCGAGTGTAGTTAAACAGTTTATTAGGAACAATTAGGGGAACCTGTGGCCTAGTGGTTAGAGAGGTTGACTTCTAACCCTAAGGTTGTGGGTTCGAGTCTCGGGCCGGCAATACCACGACTGAGGTGCCCTTGAGCAAGGCACCAAACCCCCAACTGCTCCCCGGGTGCCGCAGCGTAAATGGCTGCCCACTGCTCCGGCTGTGTGTGTGTGTTCACTGCTGTGTGTGTGCACTTTGGATGGGTTAAATACAGAGCACGAATTCTGAGTATGGGTCACCATATTTGGCTGTATGTCACGTCAATTTTTTTTTCACTTAATCAAAGCGACTTTCAATGCTGAATTTTAGCATCATAACTCCAGTCACACGATCCTTCAGAGATCATTCGAATATTCTGATTTGCTACTCAAAAAAACATTTGTTATTACTATTATTATATATATTTTATATATATAATAATAATAATAATAATAATAATAATAATAATAATATATATATATATATATATATATATATATATATATATACATATATATATATATACACACATACAGGTCCTTCTCAAAAAATTAGCATATTGTGATAAAAGTTCATTAGTTTCCATAATGTTATGATAAAAATTTAACTTTCATATATTTTAGATTCAATGCACACCAACTTAAATATTTCAGGTCTTTTATTGTTTTAATACTGATGATTTTGGCATACAGCTCATGAAAACCCAAAATTCCTATCTCAAAAAATTAGCATATCATGAAAAGGTTCTCTAAATGAGCTATTAACCTAATCATCTGAATCAACTAATTAACTCTAAACACCTGCAAAAGATTCCTGAGGCTTTTAAAAACTCCCAGCCTGGTTCATTACTCAAAACCGCAATCATGGGTAAGACTGCCGACCTGACTGCTGTCCAGAAGGCCATCATTGACACCCTCAAGCGAGAGGGTAAGACACAGAAAGAAATTTCTGAACGAATAGGCTGTTCCCAGAGTGCTGTATCAAGGCACCTCAGTGGGGAAGTCTGTGGGAAGGAAAAAGTGTGGCAAAAAACGCTGCACAACGAGAAGAGGTGACCGGACCCTGAGGAAGATTGTGGAGAAGGACCGATTCCAGACCTTGGGGGACCTGCGGAAGCAGTGGACTGAGTCTGGAGTAGAAACATCCAGAGCCACCGTGCACAGGCGTGTGCAGGAAAATGGGCTACAGAGAAGCAGCACTGGACTGTTGCTCAGTGGTCCAAAGTACTTTTTTCGGATGAAAGCAAATTTTGCATGTCATTCGGAAATCAAGGTGCCAGAGTCTGGAGGAAGACTGGGGAGAAGGAAATGCCAAAATGCCTGAAGTCCAGTGTCAAGTACCCACAGTCAGTGATGGTCTGGGGTGCCATGTCAGCTGCTGGTGTTGGTCCACTGTGTTTTATCAAGGGCAGGGTCAATGCAGCTAGCTATCAGGAGATTTTGGAGCACTTCATGCTTCCATCTGCTGAAAAGCTTTATGGAGATGAAGGTTTCGTTTTTCAGCACGACCTGGCACCTGCTCACAGTGCCAAAACCACTGGTAAATGGTTTACTGACCATGGTATTACTGTGCTCAATTGGCCTGCCAACTCTCCTGACCTGAACCCCATAGAGAATCTGTGGGATATTGTGAAGAGAAAGTTGAGAGACGCAAGACCCAACACTCTGGATGAGCTTAAGGCCACTATCGAAGCATCCTGGGCCTCCATAACACCTCAGCAGTGCCACAGGCTGATTGCCTCCATGCCACGCCGCATTGAAGCAGTCATTTCTGCAAAAGGATTCCCGACCAAGTATTGAGTGCATAACTGAACATAATTATTTGAAGGTTGACTTTTTTTGTATTAAAAACACTTCTTTTATTGGTCGGATGAAATATGCTAATTTTTTTGAGATAGGAATTTGGGGTTTTCATGAGCTGTATGCCAAAATCATCAGTATTAAAACAATAAAAGATCTGAAATATTTCAGTTTGGTGTGCAATGAATCTAAAATATATGAAAGTTTAATTTTTATCATTACATTATGGAAAATAATTAACTTTTATCACAATATGCTAATTTTTTGTTGAGAAGGACCTGTGTATATATATATATATATATATATTTTTTTTTTTTTTTTTTTGATTAATTGAAAGAACAGAATCTTTTGTAACATGATTATTGTATCTATCATCACTTGTGTGCTAAAAAAAAGTTTTAATTTCTATATATATTGACTCCCAGCTTTTGAATGTTATAGTGTATATTGTTACACTTGGAGTAAGACTGGAGTAATGATTCTGAAAATGTAGCTTTGATCACAGGAATAAATTTTATTTTAAAATATATTCAAACAGAAAGCAGTTATTTAAAATAGTAAAAATATTTCACAATATTACTGCTTAAGCAAATGCAACTTTCTGTATTTTGGATCAGATAAATGCAGGCTTGGTCAGCAGAAGAGAATTCTTCAAAAAGACATTAAAAATCTTACTGTTCAAAAGTTTTGACTGGTATTGTGTCAAGTGGAAATATATAAATGACCATCACATACCTGGTACATACCTCATATTACTTTTATATCGTATTGCTGTCTATGTTATACGTTAGAACATAAAAATAAATAAATAAATAAATAAAACCTCCTGGCTTCATGAAACATTGAAGTAATGTAAATGAAACTTCATAATGTTTCACTTGATTAAACATTTAGTCAGGAATTATATTTTGGAAAAAGTCTAACTAGTCAAATGTGTACAAGTTATATGAAAACTAATACAAGTGGATTAATAATAAAAAAAAGACTTACTCATGTTTATGATCTCTGCTGGTTTAAGCCGCTTCATTCTTTTTTTCTGAGGTAATCCAAATCTTATTCCTCTCTCAGCACGTCTTCTTGAGGTGAATTATGTACCTGTATTATTCTTCTCAGCGCGAAGCGGACAGTAAAATAATAATAATAATATAAAAACATTTTTGAAGAACAGTCTTCCCCCTGGCTGGACTACATACACTGGGAGGTCATCAACATTCCAAGTGACTACATAGACATTTGGCTCCCATTTGTCTACGAGCTTGTGCTTCCCTCTCAGTTTAACTTTCCGCATGAGAACTCTATCTCCTATTTCAAGGGTAGAAACCACCACACGTTTTCTAAAACCGGCGCTTGTACAATTGGCCACTTTTGCAGTGTTCTTGATGGCAATCTCATAGCTTTCCTTCAAACATTCTTTCAGATCCCTAACATGTTGAAAGTGGGACTTGGTAGGTCCATTCACTGGCAGACCAAAGGCTAAGTCAACTGGCAGCCTAGGCTTTCTCCCAAACATAAGTTCATAGGGAGTGTATCAAGTCACACAATTTCGAGTGCAATTGTATGCATGCACCAAAGGCTTCACAAACTCCTTCCAGCAAGACCTCTTCTTGTTTTCAAGTGTACCCAACATCTGGAGAAGGGTTCTACTGACTCTCTCTACCGGATTTCCTCTCGGTTGGTAATGAGTGGTTCTCACCTTGTGTATGCCTACAATGTGACACAGCTCCCTGATCAGGCGTCACTCGAAATCTGGCCCTTGATCACTGTGCAATCTCTCTGGAAATCCATAATGTACTAGGAAGTTTTCCCATAGGCATCTAGCCACAGTCTGCGCCTTCTGGTTTTGGGTAGGCACAGCCACTGCATATTTGGTGAAGTGGTCCGTAATGAATAATATGTCTTTGGTGTTACTCTTATCTGGCTCTAAGGACAACAAGTCCATACAGACCAACTCCAATGGTTTGGTAGTCTTTATATTCACCATAGCGGCAGCTTTCTCTGGGAGCTTCTTCCTACACATCTCTCACAAGTCTTTATTTTCTCTTCCACAGATGATGACATCTTTGGGTAAAAGAATCTGGTCTTGACGAGGTCAAGGGTCCTTTCCATGCCCATGTGCCCCATGTCATCATGTAGACTCCTCAACATGGTTCGTCTCAGAGAAGCAGGTAAGCCTAGTTGATAAAGGGAGGTTCCTTGATCTTGCCTCTTCCTGTAGAGTACTACATCTCTCAAATCCAAGCCGATTCCACTCTCTTATCCACAAGGCAATATCAAGGGACTGCCTCTTTGGAAGAGGTGGCTTCACACACATTCAGTGCGGAGCAGTGTTTCTGGTATCAGTGAACACAGAGCGGATTATTATATGCTCGGAGCGCGGAGGGAAATTGTTGCTGCTTCACTCTGCTCACATACTCTGCTGCCGAGTGAGAGATGTTTACCCTACGAAATGAACAAGACACAGTTAGACGGTGTCTGCTATATTTACAAATAATTGATATAAGAAATAAAAATAAATACATAACCTAAACCAGCGACATAAGGAAATGAAAATATAGACTAGAAAATATATTTACACTTGGTCTGTCCTACGTCCATGACACTGACTCACTGCGGAGCTGCCAGTTTTAATCTGAACAGCTCTTAACGCCGAGCGGATGCTTAGATGCATGATGGGCTAGTATTAAAGAAAATTAATTAATAAATAGAATAAAGGTAATTCCAGCGTTAAGGTAATAACATTAGCTACTGCTTTTTTTAATCATCTTGTTTCAGTTATAAATTTGACTGGTAAATGATAAAGAATTATATTAAAACTTGTTTTGAACAATTTATTTGCCATTTTTAATATTGATTTTAAGTAGGGAGTCAACAAAATCGATTTAAATAGTAAATCGGATTTTTTTGTGAAAAAAATCTGGGATTTTTTTTAGGCCATCGCCCAGCCCTAATGCAACAGTTTTTTTTTTTTTTTTTTTTTAGTCAAGGCAACTTCCTCTGAAATTAAGTTATAATAACTAATAAACTTTATTGCGCTATACAGTAGTCAACATTTGAAGTGGATCAAACCTTTCTTTAAAGTTGTTCTAAAACCCAATATGTCCTAAAAACCTGTTCTGCAAGTTTGAAACCCTCATAAGACAGTTTCCATATGAAAGTGCAAGAGATTCACACCTTTATCTCGACCCCCACAAGCTATACAGAACTACCCCCAGTTTAAGGCGAATACAACTCATTGATCATGAGCCCAACATTTAGCAAGGCAGGAAAACATTCAGTCTACCTGAAGAAAGACGTATTTCATTGAGCAAATGTTGTTAAATAGAGATTAAAAAAAAAAAAAAACACTGTAGGCTATTCTTAAACTTAGAGCTCATTATATTGAAGTACAAATCCAAACACCAGAAGCAACCTACACTCTCAGTGTTCTTTCATTGAAAAGTATGCATTTTATTTATTCACAGGCTATATGGATGAAATAATATTTTAGTTGAAAACTTTAAGTGCAATTGTTTAAAAAAAAATGCATCATAGAAATGTTTCATAGACCTTCTGTTATGCTTTAAAATCCAATGGACAGACATAGGCCAATATTATTGTGCACTACAAATATTTGGATCATCCCTTATTTTCTTAAAGAGTAAATACTTATTTTCTTCAAGAATAAACATTATAAATAAAGAATAAAAGAAACAACCTCTATTAGCCCTTATTTTCCATTTCTGAAGTTAATTTGCAACTCTAATGATGTGACTCCCCTGACAGTGGCACGTTCCTCAAAAAAGAAATAAAAATAAAAAATAAAACCTTGTTAGAGCTATGTGAGCGATTAATAGATTTTAAAAAAGAAAAAAAGTGTGTGCTTGGTTTCCGAAATGGAAAACGAATACAATTCATAAAAAAATGATATGATGAAAAAGTCATGATAACATATTATTAATTCATAGAAATAATTTAAGCAATTAAAACCTTTTTTTTTAAATACCATATTCAACTTGAATTTCAATACTATTAAACTGACTTTAAAATCTCAAGGAGTTTATACGCTGAAATGGTAAAATGTCACAGTGCATGTTAAACAGTCTAAATGAACTTGTATCTTATATAGTATCTGGAGACCTTGATTGCATGTTAGCATAAAACTAACAATATATTTTGACTTTTTTTAAATGAACAATTCCTGTATATAATATGTGACAGCAACTTTTATATCAAACATTTTGAAATCGTCCACAGCTGAGCATCGCGGGAGGCAGATTGAGCGCGCGACGTGAATGTGATGCAGTCATTTTCAAAGTCATTTTCGGATGCAATGGAAAAATAAAGCTGGATAAAATTATAGCTACATGAAACTTGTAAATAGTTAACAACATAGCCTAGATTAGGCCCATACTCTGTTCCTAAGTATATAATGTAAATTTGTTAACCCACAACAACACATTTTAACCGATTAATCGCCTATTTTCGTTTGCTGCATTTTTTTTAAACACGCTAAAAAATAAATTAAATTTGTGAGAGTTGCATTTTATTACATTCAGAAATAATAACGGCAGGCCTAATAATGCTATAGGCTAATCCAACAGGATATTTTTAGTTCCCTTCACTTTACAACAAATCCTTTAAATTTAACAAATTTATCAGAACAGAACAAGAATTACAAATATATAATTCTAATGGATAAATATAATTGCAGTATATAATATATGCTTATAAACAAAAAAAAAATAATAATAATAATTTAAAATAATTTAAAGCGATAAGGTGAGGTTGGGCTTATCTCTCTCATTCGGGACAAATCCAAACATGTTGCCCATTTGAAGCTAAACTCTTATTCATTAGGTAAAATAGGCTTTGGATTTCACACGTGTTTCAGTATCTATGCAAAAAAAAAATCATCATGAGCAAAAATATGCCAAAGTGGACCGCTGTTCGCGCCGCATGGCGTGTGAACGACTGCTGTTTCCAATGAATATGTGCGCGTGAGGCACCAGCGCGATCAAAGTCACAGTTCACAGTCTGAGGCAGAGCAGGAGGGTAAGCTGCCAGAGAAAAGATTCAGGAAGCCAGTGTAAGTGTGTTCTGTCTTGTTTTTGTTATGTTTCTACAGTAATAAGAAGGTTATTCACCGTAGCATTCAAAAATAGACAAGAGATGCTTGTACTATGTATATTTTGCAATTTTGGGATTGCAATAACCATAATGGTTACTTAACAGCCATCGTTTTGGGGACTCTGATGAGAGTGAAGAAGAGCCAGATGCCACGACCTTCCAACTTGCCTGGTGTGTCAGTTGAAGCCTCATGCCCAAGCCATTTGCACTGGAAGAGTAAGGAATAATCTCTTAACATCGAAATAACAAATCTTAATATTAATATTAGAGATATGGTTAACATTCTTAGTGCTAAAGATATTCCCCTCTCCTTGTCTCCATTCCTTCAGCTCCATCATCTTGCCGAGTGCCAGGCAACAGAGTAACTACTCCTCAAAACTGTCTAGGTAAACACTGTTCTCCTAAATAATATTGAATACAGTGGCCCCATTTATATTAACACAGCAATGGACACTCTGTTTCAAATCAATAGATTGCATCTGCCTTACCATCTCAGATTTTCAATGTCAATCCATCAATGGGGTTGAAATAGGTAGTGTATACCAAATTAATGTTCAGCATGACAAGAGATTTTTTTGTTTGCCATTGTTTGGCCCTGTAGCTTGCATGCCTCACAGCCTACCATGGTTAACAGATCACAACCATTTAATACCAATTTCTCTCCATTAGCACCAGACTATGGGGCAGGACAGCAACTCCCAACACCCGCATTTAACATGCAGAGAGTTACTCAAGGTAGAGACTGATTTCGGAAATATTAGTGAATAGAAAGGCCCCGTATGTATTATCAGTCATGGTTAACAGATTACTACCATTTAATAAAAAAATGTCCCCCTCTCACACACCACCCACCTCACTATGGACCAGAAATGGCAGTCCCTCCACAACTCCCTCCACCCCCCGCACCAGCCCTCAACATGCGGCCAACAGAGGAAGCCTGTTCAAGCCTGACCTACAGACCAACATGGCGAGGGGGAAGAATGGGCGATACCATTCCCTGCTCTGGTGAGCTATAACTGACAAATACTGGAGGGTCATTCTGTGCAAAAGATTTTGGAAAAAAAATCCCACAACCATCACATATTTTCTTCAAACTTTGACAATAACTTTTGTCATTAACTAATGTCAGTATTATGAGTAATGAAGATTTACACTGAAACGTGATATTTTTTATACACTACATTTTAGCTATATTTCATGTTTGTGAACAGCGGCTGAGGTCCACATCCATAGCCTGCTGGAAACCATTAAACAGCAACAAGACCAGCTTGTGGCAAAGGTGAACTACCTCAAAATAACCATTAACACCTGGCCGGGGCCAGATGTTGAGATGCCTGAAAATATCCACAGCGTACCCCCAGGATCCTCCAAATGAAATTCAAGGCTTTTTAAGACCTTTTTAATACCATTTTAAATGAAATTCAATGCCAACTTCGTACCCATTCTGACAGAAGTATGAGGGGAAAATGTCAAATCTGTATAAATTTTGAACCCTAGAAAATAATTATGTACAAGTAGGCTACTTGAATTAAATAAAACATAACAAACAAATTAACACATATATTTAATACACAAAAAAAAGCGTAACACATTTGATTTGTAATAAATAGATTTGAACTTGGTGTTGAACACTACAGCCTTCGCAGCTCTGCTGCCTTGGTTGCAATTTTTTCGCCCAGGCTCTCAAGTTCTGTCAACTTCTGCTTGTAGCTTCTTCTCAATGCATTTGACTTGGCAATAAGCTCTGCCATTTTGCTGCCTTGTTTGTCCTCAGCCTCCTCTGCCATCTTGTCTGCATCCCTCCTCAGATGCTCCGCAACTTCCTGGATGTTCTGTCTTGTCTTTTTTAGCTGCTCCAACTCCTCTTCAATCATTATTCTTCTTTGACTATGTGCTTGAGATTCTTTTTTCTTTCGTTCAGGATGCATCCTGTAACTCACTCTTGCTGATGTGACTGAAGACAGGAGCTCTGGTGTGAGGGGCACCTTGGTAACACCCCCATGCATGGACACGTAATCGCACACAACTCTTTGTGCAATGACAGTGTCCTCTTGGATATTACAAGTTTCTACTTGTTTATTGATAGAGAAGCCCCTCTCCACCGTAGCCTGCCCATGGGAGAGGAGCAGAAGGTTTCTGATGAAAGCCCAGAGCTGTGGGTAGGGCTGACTTATATAAGGATGGAGAAACACATCCAGCCTCTTCTCGAGGGGCTTGAAAGACAGAAACTTCTCATTCCTCACCTCCAGGGACAACAATTGTGAAAATTGCTGAATGATCAGATCACCTAAAGAAAAAGTGAAAGAAAAAGCACTCACATCAAATGTACACGTGTTTCTTTTGTAAATTGTATGCCTAACGTCAGGACTTAATCTTATGTACCTGTAGCAACCCCATCTAACTGCTTGTCTTGAAGAAACCTTTTGACTAGACACTTCATCTGGCCCTGACACAATTCTGGATTTGAATACATCACAGCTGTTAAAACAAAACACATTCCCCACACATTTGAAAATCAAAAACTGCTCTTCTCTTGAATCTTCTTCACAATTTTGGACAGACCCTCCATGCATTCCTTTCTGAACTGGAGGACAGAAAGCTCCTCAGTGGATCTACTCTGCTGCTGACGTTCCTAAGGATGAATGGGGACTAAATTAAGTAAATAGCTTCCTCTCCCTCCTCTTTCCTTCTATCCAGTGAAGGGCTGAGTAGACGGGTCTAACAACAGGGACACCAGGAGCAGTCTGGTCACACATTATGTATTTCCAAAATATCTTTATTGCAGCCTCAGCTCCAATGCCAATATCAACAGCTCTTAGATGAACCCTGGACTGCATGTCACTAACATCAAGCCGGACCAAATGCCGAGGTGTGGCATCATTGAGAAGTTCTTGTTTGATGAATCGCCTCAGCAAACTCTATGAAAAGACAAAAATATACATATTTGAGAATACAAATATTTTACAATACAAAATAAGCACTCTGACTTTACAATGTTTCTTTTCTTCAGTATTATTAAATGAGCCTAATTTATCTGACTATTCAAAATATTTGCATTTTCAATTCATTCAGTCTTAGCTGTAGTCTTAGCGTAACTGTGAACGAGAGGAGATTTTAAAATCACTATGACAATAAAATGAGAAGATTCACCTCACCTTCAGCAGTTCAGCCAAGTCATTACCAATGAAAGGCAGCACAGGCTCATGAGTCTGGTATCTGGTGAGGAAAGGTGTTACACTTCGACACACTGCCATGAAAAAGTGAAGCTTTGCCAGAATGAGAGGGTCTTTGGTTGCCGCCGCAATGGTATCATAGGAGGACGTCCCAGGGTTAGGAAGCTTTTTGGTGCTAACAGCCTCAACATACTTCATCATGTCTGGCCAGATGACAAGGGCCCTCTCCGCCACAGGGAGGTTCTCGACCCAGCGATGAGCACAAAAAGGCAAAGCGAAGATTTTGGACTTTGTGAGATTACAGAAATCCTCCCTTCTTGCTGGCACATTGTGAAAAATTGTATGCAGAGCTCTTAGAAACTTCTCCATATGCCAGTCGGTGAATCCACATTTGACAGCATTATGGAGAGTATGCAGGCCACAACTCCCCACCACTGCCAGCTGAGCACCCCCAAAATGCTCTGCATGCTCCTGCTGCAGCATCTCAAAAAAACGCCAATTAACATTGGGTCCATCCATAGACACAGAGACCGTCTTCCTCAAGTCAAGGTCACATACACACTTCTAAAAGACATGAAAAGCAAATTTTAAACAAAGACATTATGGTAACACTTTACAATAAGGGTACATGATTAATGATGTACTAATATCTGAATTAATAGTTTATTAATCATGAACTAATTAATGGACCAATAAGGAATTAATGATGGACTAACCTTAGCTACGCCTGGAATCATGAGGATTCATGTGTTAACTACAGCCACCTTAACTACACGTTAACACACACGTTTGTTAGTTAACATGTTAACATTAACAACGAATGATCAGCTTCATCAAGTTGACTCTTTAAGAAGAAAGAAGAACAGCAGACATCGCTCAGAACTGAATCAACTTGATCAGCACTAATCTTGCACTGTTTATTGCATTTCACACATACACCACACCGCTTCAGTATTACTCCTGACTTGTACACGTGACTGGTGCAGACAATTTTTAAGCATTTCAAAATGTACTTTTCCCCTATCCCTGGTTAACAACTTACCAGAAATGTTGTTCTTGACGACAGCTCTGATTATATTTATTTCCAGGAAGAATGTTGTTTCGT